>NC_143190.1:47384500-48013000 GCF_051530095.1 Phoenix dactylifera
ACCCTAGGCCGGACCCACGGGCCACGGGCCGGACCCACGGGCCGCGGGCCGGACCAAGGAAACCAAGCCCAGGCCCGGCTGCCACCCGGGCCGAGCCCAACCGGACTCGGCCTACGGGGTGACAGTCCCCGGACGCTGCCGCCCTAGGGCAGAGGGGCAGCCAGGGGGGCCGCCGGTTCTGGCCATGCCGGCGACCAATGCGGCCCCCAAGGCCGCCAGCCTCCGCCCCCGCCTCTCCGCCGGCGAGAGGTGGTGGCGAGACTCCCACAAGAAAAAGGAAAAAGGGGGAAGAAGGAAACAGAAGAAGAAGAAAGACAAAAAAAAAGGGGGGGTACTTACCTCGGACCACGGCCTTACCTCGCCGTGGTCGGAGCCGGTGAAGTCCTCTCGGAGGAGATCAGCCTCGAACCCACCTCCCAGCTCTCCTCCTCTCCTCCGGCACCACTTCGGAGAAGAGGGAAGAGCCGGCCTCCCACCGCCGCCGCCCCGAAAGAGTTGCACCTCTCCGGGCTGGTGGATCGGGAGCCTCGCCTCCTCGGCCGCCTGCGAGAGGAGGGGAAGAACCGGAAGGCGGCGAGGGAAAAAGGAGAAAGGCACCGGGAGAGGAGGAGGCCGGGGAGGGTTCGGTGAAGGCGGAAGGAGGAGGGGGCCGGCGGATGGGAGATGGAGAGGCACGGGCGAAGAAGGGGGAGAGGCCGAAGCCTCTGGAAGCTCCCGGAAGAAGAAGAAGAAAGAAAAAAAAGGGGGAGGGCCATAACGGGCTAGCGGGTCGGATCCAAGTCCAGATCCGAAACCCGTTAGGCCCAAATGACTCAAACGGGTTGGGTGAGCCCAATGTAGGGTTGATCCAAGCCCAATTAAATTAAACGGACCAATTAGTCCTAATTGATGTTGGATCTGAACCCGACCAAGCCTGAATGAACTCAAATCAAGCAAATTGGGCCAAATTAAACCCAATTGAGTTGGATTAGATCCAGCAGACCCAATTGAATATTGAACAGGCCCAATTTAAGCCCAATTAAATTGGCAGAAGGCCAAATTGGCTAGGAAAAGTGGACTTAACCACAAAATCAGGCCCAATCTTTCCCATAAGAAACCCAATTAGGCCTGGTAGACTCAAATTTACTTTAATTGGGTTAAAATTTATGATAATAGAGGATAATGTGGGTCTTATAATATGGTCCTAGGAATTAAAGACTTGTCGTCCGGACTCAAAGGATTGATAACAACTTATTGTAAGTAACCTGTCCTAATCCTGTTATGGATCATGTCATGTTATTAATGTTTTCCTAAGCATTTATTTTAAGTATATATGTTTCATGCATGATATGTTACAATGCATAAGTAACTTGCATGATCTCGGAAGCTATGGCTATGTATGCAACATGATGATACTGATAGTTTAATCATGCATGTAAGTTTATAAAGTCTTAGCTAGCCCAGAGGCACTATAATGGGCTCAAAGATGCTACTGAGAATGACTGAGCCGCCAGTAGCTGAATAGTAACTGAGCTGCCCCGCCAGTGGCTGAATAGTAACTGAGCTGCCCCGCCAGTGGCTGAATTGGAATTGGGCCTGCCCCGCCAGTGGCTGAATAGTAACTGAGCTTGCCCCGCCAGTGGCTGAATAGTAACTGAGCCTGCCCCGCCAGTGGCTGAATAGTAACTGAGCTGGCCCCGCCAGTGGTCGAGTCTGACTTCGCAGTAGCATCCGAGAGAAAAAGGACCACGGCATGCCGGGGGGCACGGTTTCATATGCATATATTATGAAAATTTTGTGATTTGCACTACTGCTTTGTTTAAATTGCATACATATTATGCCATGATGATGATTAGATAAACATGCATGTCAGCTTCTCAAACCCTGATTTACATGTTTAGCCTACTGGTTGATCCGGTGGGATTATGCAGGATTACTTACTGAGCCGTGTAGCTCACATCTGTTTATGCTTCGTTTTCTTTCAGATCCTCATCAGTGATCGCCATCAGATATGTTTTTATTTTGTTACAGAGCTTCGTATTTTTTTGGAGAAGCTTATATACTTTTGTACATTTGAATAGCATAGAAGTTCTGTATTTTTGGTTTCAAACTTGAAGGTTGTACCGCAAAACTTTTAATATATATATATAAGTTTGAATCCTTTTGGCTACCTGTTACCCCTGTATGAGGCTGCGTGCTACTGTGGGCGATAGTCGGCAATAGCACGGCCGTGTCACGGATCCGGATCCGGGGCGTGACAGTTTTGATTCCAACCGACCAATGAAAGCTTGCCATGTGACAGCCACTAGAAGTGCAACAAAGTTTTTTGAATCTTCTTCAATGAGCGATAGTTATAGCCTAGCCAACAAGGGTATAGTTATCGAGTAGTTAAGATGCGCTCCCAAGAGACTTCTAGGTATATTGTCTCTGCCACTCTTTCACACATCTCTATTGTTTTCTCAAATCTCTAAGGATCCCTTTACGAACAAATTTCAGCAAATGAACTTTTCTTATTTTCAAGTCCGATGACTAATGCCAAGCAAGCTTCTTCGTTTGAGCACAGCCAAAGCTGACCACTGTCGTCAGCGGGCCGCTTCAACTGGAGCTCGCTCGGCCTTTCGAAGCTTGGAGCTCGGATGGTAGAATTACGACAATTATAGTTGGACGCAGCAGATTTTGTTCTTTTCTTTTCTCCTTTTGACGCATGCAATTGTAATTTTTTCAACTCAACATTCTTCTTTTGGAAGGCCGCAAATAAAATTTGCAAGTATATAACACTTAATCGAATCAACATCAAGGAAAGCATCGCTCAATTCTCGAAATCTAGGATAACGACGAGTCCGCTACAAACTTTTTTTTTTTTACTTTTTTTTTTTTTTTTTGAGGGGTAAGTGCGCTACAAACATACTGGAGCTGGCGCAATGGGTCTCAACCACACGGTTATGGATGGCATAGAGAGGTCAGGATAGGCTTTGAAGGGGGCGGGCAAAGGTGAGCTGCTACATGTGGTGGAAGAAATGAAGGGCGGGCGCTAGAAATCCCACGAGTGCGGAGGATGGCGTTTTATAAGATGTTTCCGTGGGGGATTTTATCGAACATCTTGTGGGCAGGCTCGAGATGAGCAAGGCTAGCAGAAGCACAATGAGCCGAGTTGTACTCGCACTGGAGGGCCCTTCTCGACGAGCATCGAAGCCGGTCGCCGGCGACTGGGAGGTGGAGAGACTAGATCGCCAGTCGAAGCATGGGAATCCAAGCGAGGAAAAGTCGGGGGGAGGAGAGGAAGACAAGGTGGAAGGGCGTGGATAAGTTGGGACCGCTTGCGAGGGTGCGGCGGGCGCGACTCGAGACGCAGCATCTCGCCACGTAGTTAACATGCATGCAGGATGAGTTGCTGCGCCTGGGCTCGATTTTGCAACTCAAGTTGCCGAGCCCGACGTCCATGCAACCCGGTTAAATCCAGTTACTGCAATTGGGCCTGAAGACATCCCAGTTACAAGAAACAAACAGGACTTACGACGAAAGAAGAACTATGCTCCTACAATTACATGCAACACTCCTACGGAAGAGTAATACTAAAATAACGACGAAACCCAACAGAAATCTCGGATAAATGGGGTTCATAATGACATGTAACACCCAATGACATGGCGATCATAATGATGGCCGTCCGTTGTCACGATCAGCAACTTAGTAAGGATGGGGGCCACGGCAACTAAACTTGGTGCGGAGAAGCTGGAGGCCACAAGCTAGGATGTGCGGGGGCCACCCTGTTCAGCTTTCTCCATCTTAGACTCCATGGCTGCGACTGTGACCTTTGCACCAAACTACGGCAAATGAACGAACCACTCTCCAAGAATTAAGTGCGCCGAGTAGTGATATCCTATTGCAGAGTCTCTATTGGGTTCTCCAAAAATTGGAGTGCCTCCGCACTTCCTTCGACCTCCAGGGAGGTTTTAAAATTACATATTAGTAGGATTCCCTCTCCGCTATACTTTGCATGGTTCTCACCTTGGAAAGGAGTGGCAATTTTCAATCCACGTTTTATCTGACCCGATCTGAGCCCAACCCAACTAGTCCAATCTATCAGACTAATGGGTCAAGTATGAGTTGGGCTCGAGTCAAGCTCTACGAACCTTGATATATGGGGTCAATCTAACTCCAACTCGACCCAACCTACTAATTAGCGTCTCTAATTTTTGTCACCAAAACCTGGAATCTCCATATATATACATCTCTTTGCATCTACTTGCTAAAAGTATATGTAAAATATCTGCTATATGACTGGGAGACATAACAAAAAGCCCTCAATCTGCATAACAAATGGAAGCAGATGTCAGGAAAATTATAAAGGATTGACAGGTTACTAATCCTGCAATGTACACGGTAAACGTTGCAGTACAGTTGAAGAGTATATTCTCCAATCCAAACGCAACATCGATGAGAACGCTCCCCCACTGACGTAATGATCATTTCCAGCAAATTTCTCTTGGCATTTAGCATAATCTAAAACATTGTTACTGGGCCCATATGTAGTCCAGTAAATCAAGTTCGAGCAGTGGAATATCAGAATGATCTGGAAAGCATATGTTTCATTATGTCTCGCTACATATTTCATTTAAAAACAATATTTTTTTCACACTACTCTTCTTATGAGGTAAATGCAACTTTCAACACGCCATGGTTTTAGAATCTTTGGAAAAAGAGAAAAAAGAAACGAGCATAATGTCAAAAGACAACTAAACTTTTCGGGTGAAGTTCTTTACACATCATTAAAGCAGCATCTTCCCTTAATGCAAATCTTTATTTTGACGTAACAACGAAGAAAGAAAAGGAAGCCTCTACACTTTCCTGCCAAACCACTTTTCTCCCCTCGCCGACCACCTCCTCTATTATTCAACTTCTAATACATATATTAGCTAGAAACTATACGTCATTAACTAAAACTACAAATTATAGTTCTTCAAAAAAAAAAGTTACAAGGTGATGGCAGAAAAAAAACTCCATATCGACTAACACAAAAGAAATCCCAATGACAGTGCGAGTGAACCCCTGAATGCTGCTCCAAATAGAGTGATTGCTGACGGAGCCGATGAGTAGGGTAGCGGCGGGGTCTTGTAGTAGAAAGGGAAGTAAGGGAGGATAGGATTAGGAGGGGGAGGTGCAGGGAAATTGTTATAAGGTGGAGGGTAGTTGTATGGTACATAACCTGAAGGTGGAGGGTAGTAATCAGAATTCGGCGTCCCGGGCGGCGGAGGGTACCCGGTTTCAGGCTCCGGTGGTGTGTATGGCAGCGGCGGCGGCGGGCAATTCGTGACCGACGTTGGTGGTGGCAGGCACGGATACGGGCAATCTGGGGGTGAATCGTCGGATAAACTTGATTGAGGAAATCTGAGTAGTATTAGAAAGAAGAACAAAGTAGAGATAGAATTAGAGGGCCGGAAAAGCATGGCTGATGTGAGAGAGATAGAGGACCCCCGGGGGGAGTGCAAGAAAAAGATTGAGGAGGAGAAGGGAAACAAGAAGACGGTCAGCAATTATAGACTTATAGTGGTAAGACTTGGAAGAGAGCAAGATGGCTATAAGAAGATGAACGTTTTGTCCCCATGTTGAGAATGGAAGTATTATATGTAAGAGCAAAATGCCTTCAAAATGACCTTCCAAAAAGAATCCAGCTCAAATATTGCATTACTTCGTTGTAGGGCCCACGAACCTGTGGGTCGTGCGAATTTGGTAGGATTCTTTATTGGGTGTCAAGCATTCATGTATAATTTTTAATATTAAACGAACAGAAGGTGATGTCTACGTGGTGGCGTCCAATTGACGTAAAGGTCTTTGCCACCTTCTCGCTTCGTCAACTTTTGACCGAGGGGCACGAGAAAGCCGCAGCCGTCACCACGTTTTTGTTCCCACCGATTCTAGGAGCAGGTACGAGATCGCTAGAGAAGATGACCACTAGGAGCCATTTGATCGTATATTGGACGGATGAGATCGGGAGTAGTTATCACAGCTTGATAATTGTATCATTATATCTAAATAATCACATGATTAGTTGGTAATGAGATAGAGAGACAGCACCCTTTGAAAGTAATTAGCTGTATCCAGCCATGGGACGGAACACTTGGAAGCATTAATTTATTAAATTAACAAGAATAAAAGTATGAATACTAAGTCATATCCTTAATAATTAAAACTGAGTTGGAAATCTGGTTTTGCAGGTAGCTCGGAGTTTTGATTGGATCTCATTTGAACCTTGACGAGTCAAGGATAAACTGGAAGTAAAACATGAGCAGCTAATTAATCATATTTTCAATTTATTAGAGACAAGAAAAACTTATATAATTATTCTTACATATATGATGTATCCCTTTTCTTTTACTCTTGGGGTTGATAGTAAGTACCCCTCATGCAATTGGAGTGGTATTATACGTGTAATTGTAGCACAGGCGAGACTGCTAACGGGGCTAAATTGCTGAAGGTATGAGCCCTGTAGTTCAATTTTTTGTCCAAGCATTCATCCATTATAATTCTTAAAGAAAACATTGCTGATTAAAAGAATACTAAATGTACATGAAAATCGGACCAAATGGATGCAAAACCACTTACTGGATGAATTCTCACAGCACAATATGTATTTAGATCTTGAAAAACACTCCAACTCACCTACAAACTACGATACCTGAGATCTACGTAGACTCTTTGGACATTATTGGGCTGGTAAAATCAGACTCTAAAATCTAAATTGAGATGTCACGTAGGCCATATCATCCATATGGGACAGACAAGAAACCTCTAGTAACAGTAGCATTGAAATTGGAAAGCTCGAGCCGAGATAAAATGGTAGGAACCCACCAATAGGCAATAGGGCGAATCCAAATCCATTTTAATAAATAAACTAACTCGAATTGCTTTTTTTAAATAGACAACTTGACACCCATTGGCTTTAGGTCTATTTTTATGTTTGCGAAGCTTTGTGCTCCTTTTAGGTCAACTTCTAGTCTAATTTAGTGTAATTAAAATTTCAAAGATGTTGGATATTTAGGAATTGAGATGAGTAAAAACAAAAGATATCCAAGAAGCATCTGATAAAGAGATCGGAGTTAAGACCCTCATCATAAACGATGGAGCTCTGTTAATAATTTTCCTCTCACTCCTCTAGTTAGACTCTTATCACAGATTCCCTTCCCTCTCATCACTATCTTTCTTGATCTCTGATTTCATCCACCGTGTCTTTTAGGCAAGCGACATCGGCGACTCCCAACAAGCCGCCGACGATGATCGTGGATCTCTTTTATCTTTTCTATTAAATGTCAAAATTGAATGGGAATTGAAACGGAGTTCTTCCGTGACTCTAAGATATGCAGAGGAAGTCAACGTGTCAGCCATGCATGGCCTCGCACTGGATTACCCCGCTGTGGCCGCTTACCCTAGACGTGTCCGTAATTCTGGTTCGTTTCGAGAGAACATTGACATCGTGAATTAATGATTTAGGTTTCACCCTTTTGAGCAACAAATGGCAAAAGCGATAGAAAAAAAGAAAAATCAAGGAGAAAAGGTAGTGTCGAACTTCACACACGCCAATTCCCTCTCAGCCGAGTGCCTCCGTTCAATACGGGGCTTCAGAAAAAAGTTTGAGGCCCAGCCCCTTAAAACTAGCATCCATGGCCGAGGATCGAGTATGAGTTGGGTAGGCCATTACCCACACTTGTCTTGTGCTTGCCTCAGGACGGGGAATGGTGGTAAAGTTAGACGGGTGGCTTAGAAGAGTTATATAGATTTGGAGTGGATTTTACTTACCTATCTAGGATCCGCTGTCTATAACTATTGGGTCGATTCAAGTACCCAACGTGATAGAGTAAATTATCACTCATATCCACACATACTAACATGTTCTAGTCGGCTATCCACACATACACTAGATCTTTTGCTTGGGTTCAAGAGGATAGTAGTAGTGTGATCTTCCTAACCACGTTACAATTTGCTAGATTCTCGTTACTTATAGCATCCCAAAATGATGCGGACATGGATCTAATGCATCTTTTATACAATTAGCATATGTGAGAACAAGAAGACCGATGGTGCCGAGAAGGAAGCGAGACACGCAAGGTATTATGGTGACGGGGGGTGAGAACGTGATCATCGAAATAAATCAGAGATCGAGTAAGTTCAAGCTTTCTCGATCTGCGCTCATTGTTTTGCCTGGCCAATTCCCAATCCCAGCGAGACAAAAAGCCATATTATAGAGCAATAATACATATCTGTTGAATTTATGAGTATTGATAAAGCGTAGAGGGGGAGGAGAGAGAGATATAGAGGGAGAGGAGAGAGAGACGTAGAGGGAAAGATATAATCTTTATTTCTTGAATCAAACACTGTCTGAGCCCACCTCTAATAGTTGAAGGTGGTTGTACAGCTCATGTACATCAAATCATACAACTCATATACAACTTATGTATATCAAATCTTACAGCTTATATGCAGCTCATATATATAGCCAACATTTTTCCTCAAACTCAAAATGACAGTGAAGATCCCAACTTAAGTTTGCTAACCAAATCTCGATGGCGCCCTAATAGATGGGCCTGTTAGAAGTATGTCCTAAAAGCTAATGTGGCTGACGTATTGTAATCTGAGGCATAAATTTGTACTTGATCCTTATTATTCATTAATAAGATTGGGCATTATTTTCATTCATGTTTGTATGTGTACATGAATCGTCTAAGAAATTAATAAGATGATATATATTCTCAAAAGTTGAGAATTTGAGGCATGTATCATTAGTGATTAATTCCTAAATGCTCTTGATCGATAGATCATCACGAGGATGGTGATCGATCCGCCGAGATCAGTGCACAAATCACTTAGTCAGATGAATGAGTCTCGAGTCTACAGTGTGGGGACACTAGAATGATTGTGCAAGTGCTTGTTAGAGAACAAAAGTACTGAGCATGACCAAAGCAAGTAGTCACATGGATATCTATCCACTCGTCAGTGACATACTTATACTGCAGTTATATGACTGCTCCTTTGACCTGCGGTGCCCTGGCTATTCACTGTGAGGTTACTGTAGTTTGATGAATATACACATACATGGGCCCTAGTCATTCGGGTCCTTATCGTACAGATTGGCTGCAGCAGGTTCATTGTAGGAATATGAGTGCATCTAGATGGGATCTATCAACCTTGATAGATTAAGAGTGATCCTATATGATTCATGAGACTGAGTTCGATTAAATTTCTGGCCAGGTATTTTGGAAAATAAGTTTTCCAAATCTCAAACTAGAGTCAAATAAATCTTGCATATGATAGACAATGAGTTTGACGAGTTATCCATAACCTTCGTCCTGTCAAGATCCATGATAGAGGGACTGTATCATACGCTAACTGCACTTAGAGGTTCATATATTCTGTTTTGCTGGGTTGTCACTACATACTACTAGGTGTCACTGGTGAATTGTGAAACTCACGGGTATTTATCTGATGATCGATAAACTCTAGTGAGTAGAATTGAAATTGTTTCAATCCACTGAAAAGATTTCAGTGATATTGAGATGGAAATCTCAATATATCTCACTACCAGTAAAAATAGAACCTACGGGGTTACACACATAGAGAATTTGATTAGTCAGATTGTTGTAATTGTGATTTAGAATCACAATTGGTGTCAATTATCAATGTAATCGGTGATTGAATTAACCCACTAAGTGTTTGTGAGTTAAAAGAAGAAGAATTAAGTGGCATTGATTGCAAATGGATTGCAATTGGGCTGATTTTATGAGCCAAATCAAATTGGGTTCGACCCAAATTAAGTTGGGCTCATGATTGGGTCAACCCTGATTAGATTAGGGTATATTCTTGGAATATGCCTTAAGTCGTATTCACACTATGCGGACTTTAAAGTCCGCATGGCATTGTAGGATATGTGGACTCTAAAGTCCCATGGCATTGTAGGATGCATGGCACCCCATCTACTTCTAATATGATTAGGAGTTAGCCTAATTAAGAGACAAGTCCTAATGTGATTAGGACCTATCCAAGGCGCCATGAAAGAGGTCTAAGCCCAATGTGATTAGGCTCTAATCACTTGATCCAAGGACACATATCATGCATTGATTTGAGGCGCCACATAAGAGGATTCTAATCCTCTTGATCAAAGCGCCATAGACACTTGGCATTGATCCAAGGGTAGGCGGCAACGAAGAGTTTATCTCTTGATTAAATAAGCCTTGAAAAATCCTAAGCCACCAAGTATAAGAAGGAGGGAGGGGAGGCGTGTGGGAGAGGAATTGGAGTCTCTCCTCCACTCCTCCTCCCTCTCCCTCTCCTCCTCTTCTCCCACGACAGCAAGAGGGGTTCACTACAGAAAAAGTAAGAATTCCCGACGCTTTTTTCCCGATGCTAAGAAGAAGCGTCGGGGAAGTTTGGTTCAGCGCTAAACTTTGTCGATGCTTTTTAAAAGCGTGGGTAAATCTAAATCTAAAACGACGCTTAAAAGCATCGCTGAAAGTCTGGACCTACGATGACGCTTATAACCAAATCCCTTCACAACCGCGATCGATGCCCTAGCTACCCCCTTTGCCGACATCAATCTCTTAAAATCTCTCTTCTCCTCTCCTCCTCTCATCGTCAGATCTCTTCCCTCTCAGTCCCAGCTGCCATGCCCTAGCTGCCCTAGCTGCTCCCGATGGACTCCTTCAAAGCCTTCTCCCTCCCCTGTTCCAACTCCTCTTCCTCCCCCGAATCCACCGGTAGGAGGAAAAACGGGTGATCAATCCCCTCCCCCTTGGCTTCAATCATGAGAGCCTTTCTATTGGAGGATTTACCGGCAAGCATTCCGTGGGAGGAGATTGGAGTCTTCGCCATCGATTCGGCAGGAGAAGCATGCCGGAGGCATGGTGAGCACCCTCTTCTTCTTCTTCTCTCTTGTCTTTGGGCCACGTTCCCTTGGAATCCGGCCGGCAAGCCGCTGGATTAAGTGATGACTGAGCCTCCCCTGTTCGGTCTTTTGCTCTCCCTTCCGTTCGGCTGGCCGTCGCCGGGTGTGGTATGCGGCCGACACCACCTTGGCCCGTCGCCGCTGAGGTCGTCGGCCATGGGCGTCTACGGCCACAGAGCATCTTCCTCCGGGAAGAAGGAAGGAAGAGAGAGAGAGAAAGAGAGAAGGAGAGCCCCTTGGCTCTCCTATTTTTCTTGTCTTCCTCTCTCCTCTCTCTTGACTTCTCTTTCTTGTTGGGACTTTAGAGAGAGAGAGAGAGATTGTTCTCCATCTCAAGTTTCATATTTGTGCCGAGTGAACTGATTGAACTAATTTTTCACAGGTTACAATCCTTAAATAACTTAGGACAGATTTAGCAGCAGGAGACTTTCTTTTGACATGAGTTGAATCAGGCGGAGGAGGGCCTTCGAGCGTGGGAAGGAGATGCGAGCAGTGACGGTGGCTGTAGCGGAAGAGAGGCGGCAAGAAAGAGACTCCGGTGTTGCAGCCTCCCGAGTAATCCATGGTGAGTTGAGGTTCTTGTGGTTTCTTGTTAACAATTGCATGGTTAGTTGCAGCCTCCCGAGTAATCCACTTTCTTGGCTTCGACGTCGAGGTTAGGGCAGCTGCTGATGGATCGAGCTCCGGCTCGTCTTCGTCCTCAACGGCGGCTCGTCTTCTGAAGAAAATATTTTTTAAAAAAAATTTGAGGCTTTTAGCGACGCTTTTAAGCGTCGCTAAAAAGTGTCGCTAAAAACGGACTTTTTACAACGCTTTTCCAAAGCGTCGGGAAAAACTTTTCCCACTCAGATATCGCCGACGCTTCGGCGATGCTTTTGTTAGCGTCGGAGGTATCTTTTCCGACGCTTATAAGCGTCGGTAAAGATCTTAAAAAGCGTCGCTAATGCCCCTTTTCTTGTAGTGGTCCTTCTTCCTCTTCCACAGCAGCAAGAAAAATCCCTTTCCTTCTCTTCCAACGCAAGCAAGCAAGGCAGAAGAAGAAGAAGAAGAAAAGGTTTCTTCTTCAAAAAGCAAGGATTGATAGCTGTTCTTCTTCCTTCTACGACAATCAGAAGAGATCTCTGCAAGGAGCTAGCATTCCGATGAGATCATCATCTCTGATTTTCATATCCTCGTGTGGATACTTGTAAAGGCCGGATACGTATGCGACTATAAGGAGAACCTTTTACGAACGATTATCAGATTGCGGCGAGCTTCTACCAGCACAAAGATGGAGATGAGATCTTTACTTCTTCTGATTTTTGTTTTGGTTTTGTAATCTGATTTTTAATCTTAATCTCCTCTCCCTTATGGATTCAAAGAGATCTTCTAGATTATCGAATCCAGAAAAATTTTTGAATTCAACGATCCATGGCATGTTCATGAGATGAACAACGCCCCGTGCGTATTTCCGCAGCGATCGTCGCATTACATAGGGTGTAACTCAACAATTAAGGCCTTCATAAAAATATCCGCAAGTTAATTCGCAAAAGCAATATGTATCAATTGAATAGTGTCTTGCTTGATATGATACTGAATGAAATAACAATCTACATATAATTATCCAGGTTAGGATTTTTTGATGACTCACCACCCAACAATCCAGCCCATGGTCTTTTATTGGTAATGAGAGAGGTCTAACGATTTGCTAAGCCCGGTTTTGTTATACATCTTTACGTACAACCCCACTCTCGCACCTTTTCTATATTAGTATTCTCTCTCTCTCTCTCTCTCTCTCTCTCTCTCCCCCTCTCAAATTACCAAAAAATAATAATATAAAATTAATATAGGCATATATTTATAATTTTTCTTAAATAATCTTGATTCTTCCCACCTCGGCCATCTATTTGTTGTTCTTTTCAATTGAATAAATCATATACCTGGCACGTGCCAACACTATATTTAATCTTGTAAAACAAATTGTAGGTAGACTTCCCAAGTCATACTAAAGTTGCCCTTGGGAAAACAACCTATACTTGAGTTTGGGGCATAATACTTGTTATACATGCATGCACACATCGATACATTTTCAGAAACAAGATGGGCCACGGGGCTGGGTAAGGGCTGTATCTGTTATGACAATAGAAGAATTCACCTTCCTTTAGATGAATCCATCATTGGATTACCTAGTGCTCACTTTTGAGATTTGTGCACATGGATATATTATGTAGCTCGGAGTGCTTTGAGAGCTGTGTGGTGGGTGATCCAACTATAGATTCGTATCATGTAGAGGAAGGTAAATCCTTCATTAGCGCGAAAGATGCAATCGCTATCCCCGGGTCTGGTAACTTCAACTTTGTTTGGATTCTCCAACAATCATAGTATGTACTGATTTCCTTTCATGTATGTATATATGTTTTCTTACGTACTCTGTGGTTGGCGTAGGAATTTCCTTTTACCTACCTGGATTAAAATGGTCTGTCATGCTTCTCTCCTTTCTCCATGTAAGGAGAAAGTTCCGCCCCAGTAATATAAGTTTATAATAACAGACTCAAATGTTCAAAATTTTGTATGTTTAATTTGTCTTAAAAAATATTCATACATTTAGGTTGCATGCACTTGGACTTTATGCCTTTATGCCTTTATGGAGCAGGTCTGGACTTCCCAAATTTAAAACAGTAGGCTGGCCTAACACATCGATTTACCTGCAGTAGCGCGAAAATTACTCGACTCTCCGGACTGGTCTTGTCAAAATTTCAGCGGTCCAAAAAGGCAGGCAATCGCCATTCGTCTTAGATCCGCTTCGGGCCTGCAACCAAATCTTTTTTCAAACCAGCACCCAAACTTGACCAAATAAAATTTATTTTGTACCCAATCTTGACCAAACTCGATTCTTTTTCTGGTAGATTTGGGTTAGATTAGCTAAATTGGCCTGACAAACTCAGCCAAACAACATAATCTAGGTGCCTAAACCCTTCACTTTTTCCAGAAATAATCATAAATAGGCATATTCCTTTCCTTGTATTTTGTTTCTTCTAAATCCAATATCTAGTATATTTTAAATGCAACCTTAATTTTAACATTTAAAAATTTCTTATAATTACATAGGACAGGATGAAAAATGGGAACTACCAAGTACCAACATGTTCTGACCACAGTCCCAATGTTACATTAGGCCTCAATCTTACACCTCACGGACACATTGGGTCATGCCCATGGCCCTGTTTGGTTGGCTTGGACCATTGACAAATCTATCATTGGCACGCTGGTGGAGATATAAAATAAAGGGCATGGTGTTACTAAATCTATTTGCGATAGGAATTAATTAGAGAGAACCGTTGGAGTGGGTGGCACTAGAGATTATTATAATAGGACGTCTAGTTGTCAGTGACTCAAAAAGTTATTCCCCTCCCCTCGAATGATTGCCTAAAAACAAAACCAGATTGACGAAAAAGTCGTCAACCAGCACATTTATTTATTCTTATGTTTAACAAGGTTAAACACATTCTCTAGACTAAAACACGGATATGTTGGATCCCATGCTTTTACCAAGAAGCCTCCATCTTCTCCCTTGGTTATCCACACATAATAATCACCGAAAATAAAGATGTTACATTAATGTGGACTCTTTTCCATCCCTATCTATCTTTTTTCCCATAACTAGTGGGCTACCGGTTGGAAATGGGTGTGAGAGTAGTCCTAACCATCCGGTTGAATATTATCATCTACTCACTACTACTAGTAGCAGCAGCAGGTGGTGTCATCAACTGGCCGATAAGAATTATTCGTGCATCTTTCGTGTGAAAAAATGATTGATCTTTTTTCACCATGATTGTGATTTGCACAGATTTCAAAACAATCCAAACACTTTCATTCATTTGTAAATCTTGAAGTAGATATTGTGTGATTTGATGGTAGATTCGCGTGAAGGAAGATGAATCTTTCTTCCGCATGAAAGGCACAACCTTCTGTCCCTTCTGTAAATGGTTGGCCCTCAATAATTTGTGCTACTTTAATTGAAAGTAACCAACGGACCAATTGACTTCAAAAGATGAATTTTTTTAATTAAGAAAACGCTATTTGACAATTTTTCATAAATCTTGTCATGAAACTGAAGAACATTTCATGAGAAAAAAGTTCTCCCATTTGTCCTGCTAACCATATGAGCAGAACCAAGCTGTATGATTCTTTGTTTTTAACGAACGTTGCATGTGTCCAAGTTACCTGTTTGGAAAAAATCGGTCAATCAGTTCTGATGAGCCGATCGAACGGTTGATCATCGATCTGATTATGAACACGAAGTCCAGTTGCTAATCACACTCAACACTGCTTGTAATCAATGCACAGCTACGACATAAGCGTGCACACAGAGAGATCATGAAAAGCAAGAAGACTTCTCCACATGCAATAACCATCCACAGAACGAGATCTATTTCATTTAAATTTTCTTTTACAAATAGAGGAAGCGGAAGACAAACCTAAACCAAAGGGATGGATTAAAAAGCCATACAACAGAAGATTCCAGGAACCTCACAGCGACCAAAACCCCCCAAGAGTTGACAGCCCACACATAACAAAGACCGGCAGCAGTGCAATGCAGCTCCGACGAGCCACCGACGTATAGAAGTAGGGTTCCAAAGGATACAGATTCGCTTTTGGTGGACCCTCCGTATAGTGATATGGTGGAGGTGGACAATATGAGGTTGGGTACTCGTGCTCCGGAGGAGGCGGAGGTGGCGGTAGGATTTCCTGGCAGCCACAGGAAGGACACGGGCATTTCATCTCCGAATCAGGCGCTGGTGGAGACAGGGGGACCTCGTCATGCCTTTCGAGTGCCGAGCATCCGATCGATATCGAAGCCGCCACGGCGACCAGGAGCACCAGTTGGAGTGGAAATGGCGGCTTACGGCTACCCTGTCCCATTTTCTTCCCGACGTCTTTGTCCTTACTATCCAGAGATAATTCTAGGATGTTTGCCTGCTCTTCTTCCTTCTATAGTTTTGAGGCCTCGGATGGTTTGGTTTGGGGAGGATGGACGAAAAGGAAAGCGTAGAGAAGAGGTGTTGGTAGGTGTTAGGTTCTTATATTTTTCTCCTACGTTTCAGCGCATGGAGTGGAAAAGGGGTGCGTGGCTGGAAAGAGTTGTTTAGAAATGGAAGGGTGACGCCTTTCTACGTAATTCTCTCTATTCTATTTGTCTCGAAAGCAATCCCCATGTGGGTGCTCCAATTACGTGGACCCATGGTCAACCTTCCAAGAATACTCTATAAGGGTGGTTAATTAGGTGCAACCCAAATTGGAGCATGAATCCCACACACAACCATTACTCCGTGCTTCCTGTATTCGATTTAAAAGGGTAAGCTAGATGGTGCCAACCCTTATGGTTTAATTATAGAGCAAAAGAGAGACTAAACTGTTCATGCTTGCTTTAGATTTTTAGCTTTAAAACCAAAGAATAGATGACATGTATTGGACTGTCAATTGTACATGCGGCGCAACATGCTTTGTTGATTGCACCTAACACGTCTCTACCCTATCTGCCATGGATCATTTTCACTGCACCTTCTTGGTAGGGCACTATCGGCGGTTGGATCTAGATGCATTAGATGGCCTAATGAAAACTGATTTCATACCTTTCAGTGTAGCCACTCCTTATTTATTGACAAATTAACAAATGTCTCCTCATAATCAAATCTTTCACCAATGGAAAGTCTAACCTAACTTTATGATGACACTCATCCTATGTCTTCGAGGCATTCCTCCTGCCTTTATAGTTCTTGTATTAATTAGTCCTCCCTATGGGCGGCTCAGGATTAGCTCACCTCTTCTTAGGGCAATCCAATCTACTATGTGATTACAATTGGCACAAGAAACAGGTCAGACTAGGCTCTTGTATCATAAAGCAATTGATGAAGATAGAGTGCGCGTTGCGCTCTAATTACATTAGCCATTCATACCCTGGTGTAGAGCTGATCACGGGCTTTCTGGCCCGCCCAGCCCGGCCCAAAATTTTTTTGGGCTTGGGCATTAAAAAAAGGCCCATGGGTCGGGCCTGGGCAAGAAAAGCGGCCCGACCAAAAAAAAATTGGGTCGGGCCATTCTGGCCCATTTTCAGATTCCAAACAAAGAAAAAATCAAGCCTGTCGGATCGGGCCTATCGGGTCGGGCCGGGCTAGACGGGCCTATAACCAGATTTATAAAGTCGGATCGGGCCTGAACAAAAATTTAAGCCCGACAGTCGGGCCGAGCCGGGCCTGGGCATAGCCATCGGGCCTAATTTTTGCTGTAGATTCCGGCCCGAGCCCGGCCCGGGTTTTGATCAGCTCTACCCTGGTGGCGGGTCTCCGTCCCCTTCAGGAGAGCAATGCATGCACAACGCCCCCTTGGAAACATCTTTTATATAACCCTTGAGAAAATGCTTTAACTCCAAAATTCACTCAAATAGTTGCTCTTTGAATTGGTATTGTCAACTGTGCCGTTTAGTGAAGCAAAGTTATTGGTACAAGACATGGGTGATTTTTTTTTTCCAGTAATTTTTCTAAGTTACTCTAGCATTGTTCTAACCATTATTTTCATACTCATCCATGAATATCAAAATTAGGTTCAAATATTTATCTACAAGGTTCTCTATTTTCATGCTAGCTGTCTCCCCAGAAAGTCCGGCCTTTTTTCCCAAAAGAACAATATCTTGGAACCATATATAGTTAGTAATATTCTGAGTACTATTAAATTATTATTTTTTGACTAAATACTTTTTAAATTTATTCTTCAGAAATAAATTAATCAAGAACTATTCAATGTTCTCTAGTTATACATGAATTTTATGATTTATTGATGAATTATTCATTATTAATTTAAAAATGCCATTTACGTGAACCTTGGATTTTAATATCACCATACTGATGACAGAGAAACTCTAATCTTATACGTAAACGTGCAAGTTGGATTCGGTTCGATAACTTGCCTACCCAACCTACTTATTTGGTAATATTTGATTCAGATTTTATAAATTTGAGTTGGGCTTGGCCTCAAAAATTCTAATCTAGCTTTTAGTTGGTTGGTTATTTAGTCGGGTCAAGCCACGTAAATCATGTTAGATAGGAGTTAAATAAGAAATTCAAAATAAGCAAAAGCTTTGGAATGCTTTTGTTGGGTTGAGACTCAAGGACTTATCAATTTGAATAGCAAACTTGTAAAACTAAGAAAATACATAACCCCTATGAAACATGTGTGTGTGTGTGTATATATATACACACACACACACATGTTATGTATATATATATATTATGTATATAATATATATATATAATGTATATATATTATATATATATATATATTATTTATATATATTATATATATATATATTATTTATATATTGGATTATCATTTGTATATTAGGTTGGGCTAGGTTACATCAAGAGGTTAGGTCCGTTCCAATCCGGTCATGAGTTGGCCCGGAGAAAAGGTTAAAATGCTGAACACAGGCAAGGTCACGTAGATGAATAGTTCCATAGTTATATCACCTATTATTAGATCAAGGCCGTTACGTTTGATTATTTTAAAGGGGAAACTAATGACCGATCCAATGTTGGACCGGAGTATAAGAAAAAGTCCATGTTGACCGGTCTTTTAACTCCTAATCCTGAGAAATTTTGGATTTGTATCTAGTGACGAAACTACCCTTTATTCCTCCCTTGGGCCTTCCGGCTTCCTTTGTTCCTCTTCCTCTCGACCGACTCCTCTTCCTCTCATTGTCTTCTTCCTCTTGACCTAGAAAGAAACCCTTCTTCGTCTTCCTCTTCCTCTCGACCGAGTATTTTTCTTCTCGACCTAGGAAGAAACCTTTCTTCTTCTTCCTCTCGACCGAGTCCTCTTCCAGTCAACGGAGTCCTCTTCCTGCCGGCCGAGTCCGCCTCGATAAGCATATCGAATCGCCGAAAAGGTTCTGCTCGCCCAATGCTACTGGATACCATAATGCTGGCTATAATTAAAGCTAAACCCTAATCTCTCATGCTTCCCCATTTTTTGTTCCGAAGAAATTTTTAATTTCGGTTTTGAATGTTATGGAATGAATTATTGATTTCACCCAGGGAAGATTTGTTTTTACTTTTTGAGAACCATAATACTGCCTATAATCGAAGCTAAACCGTAATCTCTCTTGCTTCCCATTTTTTTTTGTTCCGAAGAAATTTTTTATTTCAGTTTTGAATGTTATGGAATGAATTATTGATTTCGCCCATGGAAGATTTGGTAGGTGATATATTGGCATAGTTTCCCACAAATACATCATATAAGGTTGTTGTTTTCTTTAATTTTATCCTGCAATGATTCTTAATTTGATGTTAATTAATTGTATCACAATGCATTATTGAAAGACTTGTTTTATGGATAATGTGTTTCATTAATATTTTTGATGCAGACATTTTATATAGCTCCAATTCAAAGTAGAGGCAAAGCACGGTCTGTTGGTCAATGAAAGGTGCTACTTCAGCCACTATGTCCAATTTATCGTCACCCTTGTGCAGTCTATGTCTCCGGAGCAGAAGAATAGGGTGACCGCAACTCTTTTTAGGCATATGCTAGATTTGCCATATATCAAGCAGAGTAGACCTGTCCTAAACACTTTGCTCTCTTTTTGGGATGATGTGGACGAGGATTTTTGGTTTGGTAAAGTTTTAATGCCTTTTATAGGAAGTGAGTTTGCACTTATTCTTGGTTTGAGTGCCACAGACGATGAGGTCGAACTATATAGGGAGGGGAGGGTTACTTCTGACCTTATCACTCATTTTTTTGATGGTGACCACAAAAAGGCCGATAGGGATGCAATAGAAAATAGATTATAATTGTTAGTTGGAAAGAGAGGACGACAAGATGTAGAGGATTTCACCAAATTATGGGTTCTATATCTCTTTATGACTATCCTGTTTCCAACCGTACATTACTATGTTCCTAAGGCATTATGTTTATATATTAATGATTTAGACCGATTAGGTTCATATAGTTGGGGTCTTGCCGTTTTTGCTTTTGTTCGCCAGCAGATACCTAGTATATCCGAGAGTGTGAGGAGAAGGAACATCATCAGAAATGGATCTAGTGGATATATGGATGGCTGCATGGTCGCTCTGGTAGTAAGCATCTTTGTATTTTTTTTAATTTGATTGTTAAGATATGTATTGTGTTGAAATTTGATGTTCACATTGATTTTTGGTCGGCATGGGCTGTTGAGTATTCGAATATCCTTTTGGGCAGCCACCGACCACCGTTCATGTATCCACGTCTGTTGCATTGGAGCAACGCCAAATTTCCTCGCAAGGTGGACGTGATCGTCAAAATTATGAAGAACTTAAAAAGATTTCAGGTTTGAATATTCATTTGTAACATCACAATTATTTTGACATGATGCAAAACTTAAGTTTTTGCATGCACCTTCTCTCGCGAGGAAGGCCACTATTAGAAGCTCCGAAAGAGATAACTCAGGTAGTACACATTTAGAAGTACCTGGCACAGATTTATTTTCATGTGGCACAAACCTTTTATTTTGCGGCACACACTTATAACCACTTGGTACACATTTAATTCCATTTGGCACTTAGTTAAAGATATACACTAAATTGGATAATTGTGTTGTTTTAGTTTCCGTCGTCTAGCCAGAGTGAACGACCTTCATTGGAAAGCTTACAAATCCGCTTAAAAGTGGTTGAGAGGTCTTTGTTCTTGATTGATAAGAGGGTGTCCAGACTTGTGAAGCTCCTCCGAGATAATGGTCTCTTGGTGGATGACGAAAATGTTCAGCATGATACAGATTTTACTGAGGTAAGCAAAGTTTGATGAATTATTAACTATGTCGTCTTGGGGATCATGGTTGTTGTTATGAATTAAATACAACTCATTATTAGGTGAGTGAAGAGCATACTATAGTTGAAGCTATGGACAAAGCTGTAGTGGGGAAATATGAGATGCACGATAGTACAGATGAAATTTATACTCTTATCAGGTTATTTGGCCCACTGATGTTGAGGGTGAGAAAGAAGGTGGACCCACCATGAAATATGTTTCCTCCTTATGCAGACGCATGAAGTTCGAAGCACGTGAGCGAAAGGCAACAGAGAAAGCAAAGGTCATATCACACTTTCCAAATACTTATAGAAAGGCAAAAAGAAAACAAAAAGTCCCCTCCATAGGTGAAGGTAGTATGGCATGAGCAATTAAAAAGGAGGATTCGCCAGCTCAATCGAGTAAATTATTGGAGCCTATCACTACTGTACTTATGGAGCTCAGCAAGTCAATTCCACTCAACAAAGAAAAATCACCCCCAAGAGAGGTATACGAATTTGGTCAATTCCTTAAATATTTTGTATACATATGCAATTTGCTAAGTCCATATCATGTTCCTTGCTAAGTCAAATTGTTGTATTCTCATTTCATTTCACTTAGCTTTTAGAAGAAACCACTAAATTCATTGATGTTGAAAGAGCGGTGACGCCAAAGAGTAAACTGAAAGTGGCACGGAAACTGTGTGCCTATCACGGGAAGGGGGAAGGTGTACTCCTATGTACCATGAAGAAGCTATTGATTTCTTCCTTGAAGAAAATCACATGGTGTAAGTTACCTAAATTAACTTTGCAATTTCACATTTGTCACAATGTATGTAGCTTAAACATTGGATTGAATTTCGTAGGCACACCATTTGGAAGGATGTAGATACTTTGAAACCATCATGCAGCGGTGATGCCATAGTCCAGCTCCTTCATGAAGGGCCACTACGCAGTGATATATGTTAATTGAAGACATATTCCTCACTTAATTTTATATTGGCGGTTCTATCTTATGAAATTCTTTTAATAACTGCAGGTCATCAACGTTTACTTTCGTGTCTTGGAGCTTTTGCATCGAGAAAATACTAAGTTCGTTGATAACCCATTTATATTCTTGTGCTGTGAAATACAGGTTCTGAATCACTCTTAAATTTTTAAAACTGTGTTATAAATTATGTGTATTCTGACATAATAAATTTTGTAGGTTGTCGTGAATCAACATCTATTGTGCGTTCATGAAGTAACCGCTGATGTTACCAAAAGTATTTTACATTCTTTGCAGCCTAGTATTCTGAAATGGTTAGGGGACATACAACTCTGTGATCTCCAAAACTGTAGATATATATTCATTCCGATGAATACGAGATGGCATTGGCATTTACTTGCTTTGGACTTGAAGTAGCAGTGTTTTCTATGCTACAATTCCATGTGGAGCTTCAAAGTTGCAGACGACGCTATTAAATTTGTGAGTATAAGTTGAAAGATGTGTTATATTTTTTTTATACTCATAGGTACATCAAAAATAATATATTCTGCACATCCATATGGGCATCATTTCTGCGATATTGGCTAAGCGACCGCGTGGGATACTATATCCCCGAAATTGTCATTCATGAAATTCGAGAGTGTCCACAACAGACGCCGGATAGTCCCGACTGCAGGGTATACATGCTCATGTATGCAGAGGTACTAATACGAGGCACTTCGAGATTATTGCTGGAACAGTTCAAGGATCCCTCTTTTTACAGGAGCTGGGCATAGAGCAAAAAACTGTGTTTTTTATTCCTTTTTCAGATTTCAATTAGAAAAACATGGTGTATAATACCATGTATAATAAGAATACATGGTGTGCCATGGCGTGCCATGGGATTGAAACTGTATGCCATGGTGTGCCAAAGGTGCTACCTTTTTGTTGAAACAAATCTTTGTAATTAGTGAATTTTATTAACTTCAGTCCTTAGGGCAACACGTCAGTTTGGTATCTGATACTTGACTCTTCTCTTTTTAAGTTTTGGGTGTTATTGCAATAGCTCTGGGAGTAATACATGAATTTGGTATTTAAGATTCACATTTGTTCTAAGTTTGTTATTGCAATGGAGGATCTTCTTAAAAACATTCTCAGTTTTCTGCCTTACATTTTGCCTACAGTAATCTGACTAGTCATATAATAATGGAAGATTGTAAAAGACAACAAGGATATCTCTGATCTTCTACCAAGGATTACTTCCATCTACTTGACCATAACCAAAGAAATCAATAATTATTAAATAATTGATACTGTAGGTAGACAAATTAAATATCTTGGAAACTATAGAAAGGCCAAAGAATACAGTTAAGACTGTATCAAAGAATACAGTTAGGTTAGTTTTCTTTTTTTTCGAGAGAAGGATGGTGGAAAGCAGGAACCCTAACCAAGTTTCTATTTGAAGCAATAATGAAAGAAGCAAATTCAGTATTGGTAAATAGGAAAATTAAAAGAAGGTAATATTGTGAACCCAACCCTGAATATATACATAACAAAGATCAAAGACCAAAATGCATATTTCAAATAGGTCAAAACCCGATCCAAAATACATACTTCATAGACTTTGGATATCAATACCCTACCTTGGATGTAAACTAGAGCACCAAATACATACTTCACCATGATTAGAAAACCCAACACCCATAAATGTTCCAACCATGATTGTGTCTTCTCCTGCCTGCAAAAACCATATATAATAAGAATACATGGTGTGCCATGGCGTGCCATGGGATCTGAAACTGTGTGCCATGGTGTGCCAAACCTGTCCCATGTTACGCTATGGTGTGCCGACGATTGAGTAAATTGGTCTCATCTATATTTTGTGTGCACCATCTACTGAAAAATATTTTCAGTCTTTTTCTAACTGCGTGCCAGTTTCATTTCAGAATATGCCAGTTTTATTTCAGAGCGTGCCAGCATCATTTCAGAGCGTGCCAGTTTCATTTCACAGCATGCCATTTTCACTTAATTATGTGGTTTCTCAAAATTATGTCACTGTTCTAAACTCTATGCATGTTCCAGAATTTAACAATTCTATTCTGAACTGTGCATCAGCAAGGGAACAAAAGAATAGTTTTAGATCTCCAAACATTACAAACAACAAAATTTCAGAATAGAAGAACAGTTTTAGATCTGAAATATTACAAAAGAACAGTTTCAGATCTTCAAACATTACAGTTAATAAAAGAACAGTTTCAGATCTCCAAACAACAAAAGAACACTTTCACTTCATTAACATCAATATAAGAAATTTCCATCTAATATGCGAACCACATGACTGAGAGAAAAATAAAAGTCTCAGATCTCGAAACATTACAAACATTCTCCATATTGTTTACACTATGACCTCATTACAAATCCTTCTGTTGTGCCCAAGCTTCCCGCATCGTCCATATTTCATATCACGTACTAACTTAACTTGAGAAGATCTTCTCTTCTTTTGAGGCCTACTAGAACATGTCTTTGTCATAGGAGGTAAAATGTGAATCTCTTTAGAGGCACTGTGGGGCTCCTCAAAATCAAGAATTGGATTAATTGCTTCGACATATATTGTTATATACAATTCAGCTTGAAACCAATTGTCAGTGAATTGTACAATGATCTCCCAGCCTTCTCGATACAAGCACAAGCATGCTTACATGGCATGCTGAAGATTCGCCACTCGCCACAAAAGCAGCTGCAATTTTGGAGGTCAACTTTGCATGAGTAGTTTGTATCATTTACGTCATATATCATTATGTTGGACGTAAACACGGATAATCTCTGACCGTCTTCTGCATTTTTATGTAACACTTTCTCAGCATAGGTGGGTTTAAATGCTATATCCTCGATTATGTCGTTCATGCATCATCTGCATTATTTGAAGCATGATATGGTCAACCATCTGAGGGACGAGTAGATGACGAGCCTTCATGATCTAACTATTAAAACACTCTGTCACGTTAGATGTCATAGTGCCCCAGCGTGGACCTGAAAAAATTACATTTGCCCAATGCTCAGGGTTTACATGTAGGAGAAAGGTGGTAGCACCAGGGACTTCTGATGTAAGCTTCCCAATTAGCTTTTGGAAAATATTAAGCCTCGAAGTATACGCAATAGCATTTAGTAAATCAAGCAGCCTTTTCTGTCAGCTGCACAATAATGGACAAGCACCTGCATTCACAATTAAATATTAGATATACCGCATGGTATATTATTTAGATACTGTCTACTTTAAATTATTCAGAATATTATGCTGCAAACCTGATTCTTGAAGTTTTCTTTCATATGACGGATATAATATGAGTGGTAACAACCAGAAAAGTACTTCGGCACCGATTTAATAATTTCTTGATGTCTATCCATCATAAATGTGAACTGTTGACCACGATACTCACTGCAACTATGAATAGCTTCTTTAAAAATTTGGCAAAACCATTCTCAGTTTTCATCAATTTCTGTATCTACCACACCATAAGCTACAGAAAACATATCATCATTGCCATCTTTGGAAGTGGCGCCAAGCAGTACACCTCCATCCTTATATTTTATGAATGTTCCATACATAAAAATTAGAGGTCGACATCCTTTTATGAAACCCAATAGTGAAACATGAAAACAAATGAATAGACGTCTGAATCGACCTTTAATTGTTTCATACTCTGCAATGCTGTCGGGGTTGGTTTGAAGAATGGCGTCGCAATACCACCGAATTCGGTCATAAGATAGTGATCTATGACCATAAATCTCTTTCATAGCCACCTACTTACCACGCCAAGCTTGATGATACGGCAATTCAACACCATATTTCCGACGGATATCTTTTACAATCTCAATCAGCTTATATAATGGCATATATTAAAGTTTATCTTTAATAATGTTCGAAACCCAGCATTTTGAAGCCTTCGGATGCGACCGGATTTGCAACCCTCCTCCACATGTATGGTTACCGTATATTTTTTTAATTGCAAACTTTTCACCATTCCCAAGTCGAGAAGCATGGATACGCCATTTACATTGTTCATATGCACATTCCACAGTAACTTGCTCACGATCGTTCTTCACGAACACAAAATCTCTACTATTTGTAATACAAAAGTTGCGAATGGTGTCAGGAAGATTTTCGACATCCTTGAACTCCTGACCAACACCCTCTATATAGCTTTTCCAAGCATCCAAGGAATTTCTTTGACTTCCTTCCTCTTCAATTGCAGCTCTTGTTTCTTCAACAACTTGACCAAAATTACTTGAGCTACTATTTGAAATATTTTTGAATATCCAACTAATTTCAGCACAATGAGATGAGCCACTGTCCATACAAAAGGATAAACATAATTTCAGCACACTTATTAATGTCCTTTTAGCTTCAAATGCACAAACTAAAATTTCAAATATGAAATACCTCGTATCGATTACGACATCCGCAAAATGGAAGAAGATGGGATATAATCAACATGCAATCTCAAACGCAAGGCAAAAGTTTAAACAGAAAAATAGGGATCGAACGGAAAACAGATGGGTAATCTGCTTGAAATATCAAAGAAGAGAGGACTCAATTTTCTGCTTGCCGGTTTGGAATCTCAACCGCACGGCACAAGTTCAAACAGAAAAACGGGGATTAAACAGGAAACAGGTGTTCGTTGGAATCTCAAAGACGAGGCAGAAGTTTAAATAGAAAAACAAGGATTGAACGGGAAACATATGGATAATCTGCTTGGAATATCAAAGAAGAGAGGACTCAATTTCTCGCTTGCCGGTTTGGAATCTCAACCGCACGACACGAGTTCAAACAGAAAAATAGGAATTGAACGAGAAACAGGTGTCTGTAGGAATCTCAAAGAAGAGATAACTCAATTTTCCGCCTTCAAAAGTTTTGTATGGAATTCCAACGAACACCTTCTCCCGCCTTCAAACCGAAAAAGCCTTTTGTTAGCCACGCAATCAGGGAATACCGGAACTCCAACTGACTCACTTTTCCGCCTTCAAAAGACTATCGTTGGCAAAAATCGAGGTATATTCGATACCTTAACTTGAATGATTAATCCTCCCAGGGACCGCAAATTAAACTTTGGAGAGCCGTTGGACCAAATATTTCATTTTGGATCAATAGGGATGGTTTGTTATAGCCGAATCATCTGGAGGGTGGGGAATTAATTACCTCTATTTTGAAAAGGTATCATTTTGCAAAACATACAAACACAGAGAAAAAACTCTTGGTTGTACAAAAATAAATAAATAAATTAGTTGAAGTGACATATTCATATCTTAAATTCAACATATTCTAAACAAGTCCTTACTGGGCCTTCTTGTCAATTCACTGGGCCCATAAAAGCATTTAGAAAATTAAACATGCACGAAGTCTCAAATTTGAAAGAATTGTACTATTTAAGGTCTGAGGCGACACATTCCCACCTCAAATTAAAGCAGGACATGTTTTCAACCAGTCCCTGCCGGGCTTTTGTCAATTTAGCCACTTCAAAGTACTCAAATTTGAACAAACGGCATCTCTTAGGTTCCAGTGGTCTTCAAAGTCTATTAGTTACTATTGAACCACTTCAAAGCCATCAAGTTTGTGGCAGAGAATCCCAGCATCTGCAAGCCTTGAATAAAAAAATAGCAGCATTGCACCAGTGTCAGGCCCACTTAATATCCTGTCTCGTTTTTATACTCATGGACAAAAAGCCATATTGAGCATGTAAGATGGCTTCCCCAAGAGTTTCAACTGAGAAACGGGCGAATTTAATAGGAGGTGCTCATTGGATGGACTCATTGGAGATCAATGCCTCAATCTAAAAAATACCACAAAGTCTTGGGATTATTTGGTTATTGCAGTATCTTGGAGCATTTGGATGTAAAGGAATAGAAGTCTTTCTGAACAAGGAAGCCAATCAATTGCAAAAACTAAACAAGACTGTTCCCTTCTGAACATCCCAATATCTTCCATCATTGAATGATCTGTGATCCCCTATAGCCAGTAACATATCTCAATAGGAGATTAACTCTGAACTCCTCCATTTTTTTAGTAACATAGGCTCTTCCTCTTCTCAGGAAAAATTATGACACATTGACTGTCTCCTAAATCTATCTCATGTTTCGATTCACCAACCATTTCCATAGTGATGTTAGTCCATCTGTTCATAAAACGCGGCACATGATTCTGTTATTTTTCAAGTCATTATTTACACATACCAATTACCAGAAGTCCCCACTTTGAATAATCCATTTTCCCATGCCAAATTTAACTCCAAAGTATCTTTTCCAATGCCTAACAAAGTTTTTTTTCTTTTATTTTTAAATTGTAGGTCACAATCATAAAATAAATGTGGATTACTTGTCAGGACTCGAATAGTTTCATTCTCCTTTACATATATCAGATGACGGATGAATAGCTGACGTCCACCTCCAAAAGACGAGCAAGCAGATCAACGGCTATGATTGCTGTTCTCCTTTTCAGGGGGATGCAGGCTAGAAGCATCCTTCTTTGTCGGCGGTTCTGCCGTGCAAGCTGACACGTGGCTGGGAAACATTTGCCGTGGCAAGCACCAGGGAGCGGCTCCCTCTTGCAAGGACACGTAGCCATCCACGTGCCACCAAGTCTCGCCACGTTTCCGCCGTGTTCCACCTATAAGAACCCGGAACCCGTGTTTCGTGGATCTCCCAAGCCGTTCGAGAGATCTTGGAGTTCCATTATTGTCCGGTCCCTTTGGTTTTTGTTCGGTGGAGTCGAGCCGAGAGGTGGTGGTCGGAATGGTGGGTGCGTTCGTGCCGGTGTGCGTGCAGTGCGGGACGACGAGCAACCCGTGCCGGTGCAAGGTGGTGGGGCCCACGCTGGGATTCGTGGCGTTCGCCGCGGCGGCGGTGGTGGAGTGGCCCGTGGGGGCGCTTGTCTACCTCTTCCGCCACATGAAGGGCCGCCGCATCATGGCCCACCCCGCTACGGTCGTCTACCCCTCCGTCTCCAGCGCCATCCCTATCTAAATGTGGATTACTTTTGTGCTTTTGTTTCTTTAATGCATGGAGTTGTTTAAAAGTCATGATCTCTCTCTCTCTATCCACAGTGTAATGGTGCTGCTAGCTAGGTCATCTGTGTGTAACCCGGGTGAACATTGGGTTGGCCCAGGAAGTGAACGGGTGGGCTGAATTTATATCCAAAATTGCGTTTTGTCGAAGGAATGCCTCATAGGAGACTAAACGTGAGGGAAGCGATCAAGTTGAACCGGCATGGGCATTGTTGGATCGAGTGAGAGGCTTGGGTGAGTTCCAGGGCAAATATGAGTGATGGGAACGTGAATTTTATGTTCAGAATCTTTTGAGGGAGAAAAAAAGGTTTAACCATACTTTTTTTTTTAATTTTTTGTTTTTTTTTTTTTTTTTGCTATAACGGATGGTTCATACCGTTCCAATTAACTATTCGTCGAGACTATCGCCCAACTATTTTTGAAATTAAGCAACTGTTTTTTTTTGAAATTAAGCAACTGTTTTTCCAATTAACTATTCGTCGAGACTATCGCCCAACTATTACATATGGCTTCCTATTTAAACAGCCACTTGGTCTCAGCAAAAAAAAAAAAACAGCCACTTGGCCTGAGCTTTTCAATACACCACAGACTTTTCAAGTAGATCTCTCCTTTTTTTCTCCTAGAAAAGGGTGTGGTACCTGTTCCCCTTAATCACATCAATCTTGCTGCTATGATGTTGCACCAGAGAAAAGTTAGAAAGAGATCATTTTTACAAATATAGGAAGGATGCTAGGAAAATACTTGACAAAGCGAGGGAGACCACTCAAACAGCAGCTGCTTTTTATGTTCTGCACCTTCTACCTTGAAGTTAGAGCTTGAAAGGGAGGGCTGAACGCAAGGGATCATTAATCTGAGCATGTCATTTTGAAGTACTTAGCGACAAAAAATCAACCTTCAGCTTAATCCTCATACCACTTTCTTCATCACAGCAATGACCGCAGAGCAGGATAGAAAGCTCATATTGTCTGAGAGATAGATGATCAGCATTTCTCAGCATTGTATCCAATATATTCTTCCTCGCCGATCCATGTAGCTATTATTTCGCCTTTTTATTGGACTGGAGTGTGGGAATTATGAAGATAAGAAGCAAAAATATCTTGAAAAAATTAAACACGAACTCTAAGAGATGCCTCACCGACGGATATTGAGAGAGTTTGCATCGCACAGTAGAGATTCTTCACCGAGCGCGGCGACATAGTATGGACAAACAAGCTCCAGATCTCTATCCAATCCAACCTCTCCATCCCTATCCCAGCCGCCGTACCAAGTCCCTGGAAATGCTTAAAGGCCAGTTGGAGTCAATGGGAAGGAGAGTGGTGCTGGGAAGCAACTGTTTTCTTTTCTCTTCCGTTTTTTTGGGGGGGGATTATATAACAAGTCAAAACCACCAGCTCTACTCAAAGTTAAAATGCAGAACTGTACAACCGTAGCATTAGTTACTAAATGAAGGGAACGTGAGTGGTAATCAATAAGCGATAGGTAAGATTGTATTGGGTTTATAACATATATATGCATATATGAACAGCATAGTGAATGCTTAATATAGTACATGTTGTTATGGTTGGGCCGCCTTCTGGTCGAAAATCGGCCCATGAAAAAGAAGAACAGCATCCCATAAGATATGTGGGTCAAAGAGACGTTGGCTGCAGGGAAAGTCTGATAAGAGGTGGGGTCGGAGTAAAAGATATATAAGAGTTGGTATATGGAAAGAGGCACATAATTTGATAGCCGAGGAGATGGGACACAGGGTATGCGATTTGATGGTTCCAGATGAGGGCAGATGGGATGAGGGGCTGCTCCGAGAGGCTTTTGGGGAGTAGTTGGCAGAGAGGATCTTGGCCCTGCCGATTCCTTCACAAACGGTACCAGGCAGACTGGTATGGGTGCCGTCGGCCGGTCGAGGGTGCATGCCAGAGATCTCCGGGCATGGACTAGTAGGAAGCCAGACAGGCAGATTGATGGTGGATAGATCTGGAGGATGAGGGTTTATCCTCAGGTGGCGCTTTACCTTTGGAAGGTGGTTTGGGGCTACCTTTCGACCAAAAGTGTGCTTTTCAGGCAAGGGATGTAGATGACTTCACTATGTGAGGTATGCTCGGATGCTGAGGAAACTATCAGCCATGTACTTCTTCGGTGTCCTACAATCGTGCAGATATCGAGATGCTTACCTATTCCACCACTTTCGCTGTGGGAGTCGGTGGAGGATATGCTCAAGTATTTGAGCGACTCCCTCCGGAGGCCCAGCATTGCTGAGATAGGGATCAAGGCGGCTTACGCGGCCTATCATATATGGTTAGAGAGGAACGACTGCCTGTTTGAGGGCAGGAGGTCGTCCCCACGGGTGGTGAAGGTCAGGGACATCTGGAATACCTGTACTGCTGTCTCAGCGTCCAGGTTTATTTATTTTTCTTGGGTACTCCCACCCTCTGATTATTTTAAGGTGAATTTCGATGGAGGCATGGCGGTGGATGGTGCTTTTGGAGGCGTGGGTTTTGTGATTAGAAACCATGACAGCAGATTTATTGCAATGGGTGGACACAGCACACCCGGCATGACCGCAGTGGCAGCGGAGCTTCGGGCAACTTGGAAGGGCATTTTATGTGCGAGACGTGTGCTGGGGGCTGATAGCATATTCCTTGAGGGTGACTCTTCTACGGTCATTGATTGTATCCGAAGAGTAGATAAGTACGGGGATGGCCATCCGCTGATCCGAGACACACGTAAATTGGTGCGGGAGTTCACCTCCTTCCAGATAGTTCATATGTATCTGAGGCGAATAGTGCAACAGACTGAGTCGCCTCCTATGCAGCCCGGCACTCCACATCAGCAGCTACAGTGGCGTATCAATAGGATGTCAAGCGTATCAGAAAACTGGGCACAGAAAATGAGAGGATAGAATATTTGAATTGTGTTTCCTCCCAACGGTTGAATATCAAGAGATGATACTGCCTCAATGCAGAAAGATCTAATGCTTGCAATATAATTAAACTGGCAAGAGTTTCGGTTCAAAGAAGTAATAGAACCAAAAGCGTCCGAGAGATAACGCAGTTATCTTGGAAAAGGAAGTTCGTGTCTTTGAGGGACCCGCATGGAGGAGATAAGCAAGTTATTGCCAAAGCCTTTGCATTAGCTCTTTAAAAATCAGAGCTCTTGGAAACTGAGACTTATCGCTCTTTGTTATCAGAACAACAGATTTCAACATCCAAACATGGCAGTAGCATGCAAGGCACCACAAAATCTTTGAACCAAATGTTCTACGTTCTCTTGATTATGCGACAATTTGTAGTTAAGGTAATACAAGCAAAACACAGATTCAAAGATAAGTTGCGTCACACCTCACTCTCCCACACATTATAAAAGAGCCTTGTCGCTGGGAACGTGCTTGTAGTTTCCCATGCTAGGATTCTTCAACAATAGAGCAAGCTCAGAACCAACAATGTCAAATGCTTAAGATGGGAGAGCACTCGGGCCCATGTCAGACCTAGCCATTGAACACTTGCAATCGATGTGGATCTGTGGAAGAAGATCACTGTTCAAGAAGTGGTGAGGTGGCATGACACACCCTGACCACCAATCAACGAACCATACAAACATTGAGGCAATCCAAACAACCCAACAAGTCATCAAACAAAGGCTAAACAAGTCTGAACTCGAACTCTGTCCATCTGTAGAAACCCGACTGTTCGTTTAGATTGAAGTCTCAAAAACCCTGCTATCTACTGCCTACGATGCGCCGATTTTATTGGCACTTGAGGTGGATCAACACAAAGGGTGAGCTATCACCAGTAACCGGTGCTCCCGAACACCTCCACGCTTGAGACGTGCACGCGACGTTTCCTCGTGGCCGTCGGATCCGTGTCGTCGTGGAACCTCTTTGAACTTCTGGAGGCTCCTCCACCGCCGAACCAATAAGGCGGCGCTGGCGGCGTTGGCGGCGTGGCAAAATCCTGTGCCATCTCGGCCAACATTCGCTGTAGCTCCTCCAAACTGTATTGTTTTTCCTGTGATCACGAGTCCAGCAGCATCGGCGACACGTTAAGCGCCAACGGACGGAAAGCAATAAATTGTAAAAAAAATTGATAAAAGAACAAATTCTGAAAAAAGCGACATCTCAGACGCTTAAGACTTTGGTCCAAAGAAGACTCACGGCAAAAAAGATCTTAAAGATAAAATGAAAAAAAAAAACTCTTATATAAGTTTATATTAGGCCGATTCACTGGAAGAAAAGCCTCAAAAATAAAACGGCCTTAGGTCCCCAAATACATTGGACCACTTCTGATTGAAAATCGATAGGTACATGTGTTTTTGGCAGGCCATACGTGTGCATATGACCGCAACTGCTCAATCATGACGGTTGAGCGAGTCCGGATATCTTCGCCGTTCGATCTTGGTTCTTTATATTTTTTTAAGTTTTTTTATAAATATCCTCTTAAATATTAATTTTTTATAAATATTTTTTTAAAATTAATATTTACATAAAGTACTTATTTTATTATTTTGTTTTTTTTATATCATCTAACACCATTAAAAAATTTAACAGTTTCAAATTAAAATAACTAAAATACTATAGATGTATGACTAAAAATATTTATAATAGAAATAAAAAAAAGTTATTTCAAAATTTTATTTTATTTTTAATTAAAATATATATGATTTTCATTAACGGTGTTAAAAAATTACTATATTAGAGATATTTGTATAAAAATAATATTTTATGAGGGCAAAAAATAAGTATAAATTTTAAAAATATATTCACACAAATTTAATTTTTTAAAACATATTCATTAAAAAAAACCCTATTTTATAAAAAGGGACGGATTAGTCGGTAACCAGTTTTCTATATTTTTGACAGCAGTAAAGCGAACGTAAACGAACAAAAAAAAAAACTAAATGTAAAAGAATTCTTTTCTAATTATATTTGCCATCTGATAATGATCGTGAGGTCATAAGTAACCCGGCCATCGTCAAGAGCTTCTCCAGCGTAACAGAAAAAACTTATTGTGCATAAAAAAAATATATAGTATACGAAGTAGAAAATAAATAAAATTACCTCTCTCCTCACGTCGGCCATGAGCGTCAGCATTTCTTGAACGAAGTCATGAAATCCCTTCAAAAGAAATTAAAATAAAGAAAACAGCGTCAGTAGACAGGAGATCCTGATGAAATTTTATAGCCAAATCTCCTCTTCTCCATTTGATTCTCTCCGATGCTCTCCAAAAAGAGAACACGGGAAATGTGAACACAAAACAGAGGAGGTCCCTTCTTTTTCTATCGTCTAATTAGATAATACCTTATAATTTTATAAATTAATAAGGATTTAGGCTCAAGAAAACATAATTACAATCTGTACCTCGACTTCCCCTTCGTCGTCTTGTACCGGATCGTAAAGGCCTGCATCGTACAACGTTCTCCTCTTTTCATCAGCCAATACTGCCACCGCACCAAAAATATCAAATTTAATCATTACAATCCAAGGGAAATTTCGGACTTTTCGACGATAATGAGGAAATAACCATCAATTTCATGTATAGTTTATTACCTTGGTAGGCCTCTTGGAGCTGCTGGAATCTCTTGTTGGCCTCCTCCACCAGCCATGGCTCCCTCGCCACTCTTCTATCCGGATGCCATTTCTATTATAATTAGACGCCAACCCACCAATTAATCAGCCAATAATTTACGATTACCTATTAATCCCTTCCTCGTATAGAAAGCGCAATTGCCAAACCAAGATTAGAGGGAGGAGAGACACTAACCATCGCGAGTTTCCGATAAGCGCTACGAATCTCACCGGCGGAAGCGTCCGGGCGGACGCCCAGCACGGCGTAATAAGATCCCGGTCGGTCGCCGCGATGCTCTGTTCCCATTCTCCGGCGAAGCCGTCGCCTGGAAGGAAACCGATTAAGATATCTGATGCCGTCACCTGAAGCAATTACATATCTTGCGTTTATATACAGGCAGCGTGAGATAGGAAGAGCATGGAGTTTAGGAGAAGCGGCTGGAGGGAAAAAAATCTCGGGAGAGGAATCTAGAACAGGGATCGGGTCTGGAAAGTTCCGAGCTCGATTCGTTGCCAACGTGGATCGTGTCAGAAGATTTTTTCAGCCAGATTGAAGCGGAGTTTTAGCCACGTCACCCACAATCAATGCAGAATCAGGAAAAACTAAAGGCACCAAAAGGACCGCGATTCCCTCTCGGGCACGAAGGGCCCACTTTGGGTTCAATGAGAGGGTGCGGCATTAGGTCTAGTTGGGTCTGGTGAAGAAAGAAGTGATCATAAGAGCCAAACAAGGTACGGATGCTGCCGAGATTGACGTGTAGGTCCTTGAGAAGGTGACGTCTCCGATTGGGACTCTTCCGGGAGGCATGATCTAGAAGTTACTAAAAAGGGCGGCGGCGACACGTATCGCTTGAGAGTTGAGAGGCGCCGCTAGGTCGCTCGGTTCTTTTGACTTCATCCAGCCTCCGCAGCCGCCCAAATGATCGCGCTGGTTTGATATGGAGTGAACGGTGAAGATTAGATATTTCATGCTGGTAATGCTGTGCTCGAGAGTGTGGATTTTTTACTCTAGGGTTTACCGATGCAGACTTGTGCTGTGCGTTCTCCTTCCGTCTCTTTTAAAATAGGGAGAACATTTGCAGCCTATTTCGCGTGTTTATCAGACTCGGTGACGTTTGGGATATTGCTGCTTCAATTCAAATTTCAAGCATCATAAGCAGCCCTAGATAGAAATATGTGGCAGAGATTTATGTTGAGGGTTCCTTTTTCGTGCACATGAGAATTTTTTGTATCATGTGACACGAAAAAAATTTTGTAACTAGTGGGAGTTGGCATGATATACATGAATTAGTGCAGGCAAAGGTAGGCTTAAGAAATGTGGACCAATAGACTTTCCAAAGATTTTTTCTTTTTTTTTTTTGATGAATGAGGATTCATATATTTGATCCCCATTATTTAGGATAAAATTGGATGATCATAGTTAGTCATAGACTTCAACGAATTAGGCTATGCTTGGGTATTGAATGATCAAGAACCTCTAGATAATTTTCACCATTTGAAGTCGTTTTTTAACCAATCATCAGGCGAATAAAGTAATTTGCGGCTTGGTTGGTGCTGGCTATCCGCCACTAAAACTAAAGTGTAAGTAGTGAGAAAATAATAATAAAGAAGGTAAAAAAATATCATCCAAAGATAAAAGCTGTAAAGAAAATAAGAGTTGAATTGGCCGAGTGGTTTAAATTATTTTACTCTCTCTCTCTCTCTCTCTCTCTCTCTCTCTCTCAATCAACAACTATAATCTAGTTATCCATCTCTTTGACCTATTGGCTGGATAAGGCCATTCACCCATGTTGGCTAGTTAGCAAAATAACCTTATATTGTCCATGTTGTAACCAATATAAAAATGTAGACTTAGCTCTTAGGATAACTTTTTGATGAGCCAACTAAAAAAATCATTGTCACAAATCTTTTATGGTGCAGAAAAGCTTAAGACCAATTTGGTTAATGTACTGAAAGGTTTTTTGCTTCTATATGATGATCAAGCCTTGATAATTATTTGTTGGATAGCCTAATGCGAGATAATTGATCGATTTTCTTTTTTCACTTTAGCAAGCTATTTATTTTCAATCTAGTAGCAATTTAAACTATTGTGCGAAGCCTCCACCTAAAATGAAAATAATTATGTCGTATAGCAACATTATAATGTTGTGGGAAACACCAACTGTTGGAAACCCTGGTAGTCACATGCATATATTTTTAAAAATTTTACAGCGGAAGTATGAATTAAACTATTTTAATTCCTATGCATGCTAGAGATCATATCTCTACAACAAAAATAGATCCAGGATTTTAAACATTTATCCTAAACAAGTATGCATGATTCTATGTCTAACATGTAGTCATGCAGAATTTCAGCAACCTAGTTGATTTCTAATCCTAAATTCTAATGAGATCAGATCTCATACCTTTTTGCTTTGAGGACTTTGATAATGCCTTGATCACTTTCTGTAGCCGCACACGTGTCCGGCCTCTACGGATAGTCCACGCGAAGCTCTAGGATGATCCACAACTGCAGGAATTCTAGCTCGCGCAGAAGTGCTGCAGTGACTAAACTTTTCAACTTCGAAGCACTCAACTTTTGATTCTTCTTCGAGAAGATGAAGGATGGAGATGAAGAAGAAGAGGAGGAGAGAGGGCAGCTGGCTCTCAGAATTTTTTCAGAATTTAGAACCTTTTCTAAAGACCATATCTTTCAAACCCTATACGTGGGGGTCTTTTTATAGCCAAAAGACCCCCCACGCCTCACACCTATTTTAGCCAACGAATTTGGCTGATAAAATTTCCAAAAAATTCTGATGAACTAGCAGCTAAGAAGTGAACAAATTTTCTTTTAATTTTGCACTATGAATCCCTAAAAATCAGGAGGTTAATGCACCCTAAACTTCAGCTGCATGCCACCCTACTTGATGCACCATGCAGTCCCTACAAATTAGGGATTTGATTTCTTTCTTTTTAGGAAGATTTGAGGCGTCATATTTTTCTGAAAAATAGCCCCACGCCTCCTCTTTCCTCACACCACAAATTGGTCAAAAATAAAGAGGATATGCACCACTAATTTTAGGGATAAGAATGAGGCGTCTTTCTTCTTCAAGAAAGAAAGTTATGGTTCTAAAATTTAGGGGTTCTTCTTCTTATCAATTTCTGAATTTTTGAACTTAGAATCCCTATCAAATAAGAACTTTTAATAGGCTCGGGTCAAGCCCAATCCAATTGGGTCAAGTCCGATTAATTGGGTCGAGCCTAATCAACTCGGATCGAACCCAATCCAATTAGGTTAATCCCTGATGTAGCCCAAATTGAATCTTATTCAATTTTGCTTAACCTAAGCTCAATTATTCAATCAATTCGAAATAATGCTTTTGGTTGTCTATTTTGTGAACATTTTCAGTTTAAGCATGGTTCTCTATCTCAAGGTTCTCGTTCGTTTTTGTCTTTTTAACTAGAGAAGATGTACCCGAATCAACTGTAACAATCTCACTGCTCAATTAATTTACAACATATTCACTGTACATGTTATTAGTTAATGGAGAAATTAAGAACACATTAGCCATGTAACTTAATTGTGTGATCTTCTAGCATTACATATCTTTATTTATACCCTTATACACTAAGGCGATACGTGTTTTAGATATTCTCCGTGCAAACGAGGGTCTATTTTTTGTTACATGAATGAGGGTCTATTAATCATTGTAGTTGTTACCATGTGTAGCATTCATGCAGACGAGTAAAACAATAATCCATTAAGAACAAAATTGCCTCCTACAATCGGATAAAGATGTCTTGGAGGAAGATGTGCAAGTAAATTTACGATTTGGTGGTCTTGAGGATACAGCATACCATATCAGCCGTTCAAATCAAAGGAAAAGCTAAATGCTAAGGCCCAATGGGCCGATCCCAAAATCATCCCCCAAAACGCAATTTATTCTGACGACTTGATCCTCCAAAAATCTAACCAAAGCGTTTTACTCTTATACCCAAACCATGCCTTCTCCCTCTGGCCTTTCGTCCGTGAGGAGACCCCTCGCCCTCTTCTTCCTCCTCTTCTTCCTCGTGGGTAGGATCAGAAATGGGCTTGAGCCGGCTCTCTCTCTCTCTCTCTCTCTTAATCTCCTTCTCCCTCCCGATCTCTCTCTCTCTCTCTCGGCTATCTTTCCATCCGAATCTCTCTCTCTCTCTCTGTTAATCTCCTCTCCCTCCCAATCTCTCTCCGCTCGATCCCCGTCCCAATCTCTCTCTCGAATCTCGATGCATCTCTCCTCTCTTTCTCTCCTTCTGCGTGCTCTCTCTTCCCTTCTCTCGTTTTGCATTAGAGGACAAGCTCGGATCTAGCAACGACGGCCCAGACAGACAATTTAAGCTCGAGTCAGGCTTGTACTGGACTTTAACAATATTGGGGATGTCGACCGGCCCGAAGCCCAATTTTTTTCCAGGCAGGGCCCAGGCTACATAGACACCCGACTCCGTCCCGGCCCGTTTCCACACCTAGGCCCCGCCTCGCCGTGTGACAACGCCCGGAGCCACCTCCTCGTTGCCCTCTCCCGTCACGCCGCCTCGCTGCCCTCTCCCGTCCCGCCGCCTCGCTGCCTACGGCCTCCGATCTTCCTGCCCCCACCGCCGGCTCTTCTCCGTCCCGCTCCCCCACCCCGCTGCCATTCCCTGCGGCGTGTTCGTGGATTCCGCCACCAGCGCCACCAGGAACCTGATCTGGAAGGTAGATCTAGAGGGGAACCCGTCCGTTTTCTCCAAATCGCCGATATATGCGCCGTCAGAAACCGTCGGCGATGACGATCGGCCATCGGTGAAGGGGGCATTGGGAAGGGTGGTCCACGGGGGGCGGGGGTTCCTGCTGGTGGTGCAGGGGAGCACGGGGAGGATGTCCAAGGTGGACGTGGAGGAGGGAGCGGTGATAGACGCCCCCGGGGGGGGGGGGGGGGGGGTGAAGAAGGGGCTGGAGGTGAGGAGCGATGGGGCCGGGGAGGCAGTGCCAGGGAAAGTGCAGCGCCGTGACTGACGATTGAGGACGGGTGGGAGGCGGCGGCGGTGGACGACGAGTTGGCGGTGGAGGAGGGACAGGCTAGAGGAGGGAGTGCGTTCTCGTGTCGCCGGAGAAAGGAGAGCAAGGGGGTATTTTGGGCTTGAGCTTATTATTGGTACTGGATGTTTCACCTGGGGCAACAGCATGAACAATAAATGAGGGCATAAATAAGATTATTGGATTGGAATGGTACAAAATTTTGATCTCATGATCGTTGTTAGGCAATGGTCATGATTGATGAACCCTTTATCTTTACATTTTTCTCCTCCACTCCTCTTTGTAATTGTGATCGAGTTTAAATATAGAGAATCATAATTGGATATGTTCCACTGCGTTTTCTTTCTACTGTCTTTGATCAGAATGTGGATTGTTGCTACTTTGATGGCCAGTGAGAAGGCATTTCTTCCCATTTTAGCTAAAAAAAAGAAGGCTTTTCCTTCAAAATGGCCACGGGTTTTGATGAATTTGGCAAGTAATTAGGCTGCAACTTAATTAAATGGAATCAATGGTAGAATAATATGAGAGAGAGAGAGAGAGAGAGAGAGAGGATAAAAAGGAAACATTATAATCTCAAAATACAAACTAATTTATACTTGAGCAATTCTTATATTTGGAGATGGTGGATCGATACGAGTTATTTGAACTAGTTTTCTGAAGTTTTATTCGGCAAAAGGAGCCTAAATTTATCCTAAATTAACTTTAGGTCCAATCTAATGTTATGCTTAGCTCTCGATTCTCGGGTCTTAAGCATAAAAAATTAATACAAAAGAATATGTTAAATTTGGCCAATTGTATGCAATCTTCAAAATTATAAGCAGCAGAGGGTAATTACTACAGAAGGAATCGGACCATCATTCAACTCCTTTTCCAGTACAACCAAAAAAAAAGGAAAGAAAGAAAGCTTTCCTATTTTTGTGGGTCAGAATAGGAATCGTGAAATAGAATCAATGAGGGAAGTTTGAAACTACTTATGAATTCCAGTACAATCAAATGCATACATGATCTCTTGGACAAGCAAATGACCCATCACTGCAGAGTGATTTTTTCGCTTACATACATCTTTGTCTTGGGAGGTTTATGAAGTTAAATTTTTTCCTTATAAATTGTTTCTTTCTGATTTTATTTCGATTATTTTATCACAATTTTTTTTGATTTTTTAATTTCATTAATATTTATCTCCAACAAGATACAAGCTCCCTTCCTAGGACCCATGAAATTAATAGATCTCAATGTCCTAGAGTCAAATCAATCAAATGGAATGTGGGAAAAGGTTTGGCCTCATCTTCTACGACGTCAAATTCCAGCCTCACACAATCAAGCCTGCTTAAATTCAACACGTTTCAAGGAAAAGCAAATTCTTCTTCCTGCCGAATAATTTCCATTGTGAATTCCATCTTACCGTAGAACTCAATTCATACAGTTTGTTTTTCAAATCATATGCAACTTTCCGCTACCTCAGGCATGTTCTTCCAGGGCAAAAGAATAATCTTGTGATAGATACGAGTTTTTTGCCTGTGGCTACACTTCGATTTCATGACTCCGTGGTCTGCCTTGCGGACTGAATCAAACCATTGGCTTCCCCTTCATCATTATTATTTTTTTGGCAAAATGGATGGTCCATACCTTTTGAGACAAGTCAGTGCAAATTGACCAAATTCGAAGAAGACTTCGCCACAGTACGACAAGAGGAGAGAAGCCAAAGAAGGGGTGGCCGGCCATTTTTGACACCGCAGTAAGAATGACTGGTTTTTTTTCTTGGTAGTAGACTGCTCAGACGTGTTAGAAAGGTTAGAAATTTTTATTGAATTTGTTTCTCCAGTGGGTTGCGCCGAACCTAATGCATTTGAATTTGTTGAAACTTTATTGATAGGACAGACTTCATATGAATTCATAGTTATTGTTGCTTTTTTTAAAAAAAATTTATCACCACTCTAATACTCTCATAATTAAAACCATCTTCTTTGATCTAAAAGAGAATGTCCTCATTTTTCTAATTACAATTGAACACCGTTTCTTCTTGCACCATGCTGGAACTATATGCGTAGACAGTTACTTCTTGTTCCACTTCATATTTTTTTTCTCTCTCGTGATCTTGCTTAAAGAGAGAAGGTTTGAGATATTGGGGTTTTTGGCCTGGGCTCCCCGGCCTTTTTTCTCCCTCTTCTCCACCCCCTTCTAATTGACTATAAACAAACAGTAAACAGCGACAAAATTAATTGTTCTACAGAAGAGTAAAAGCTATCAGATAGCACATCTATAGACCAAGAAAATTTATTGATTTCTTTTGATATGCATTATGTTTCTTTCAACACAAAGATACAGACTTTCTCCAGCTCCTTTCTTTATTTATTGTTCATATTAATAAATCATTTAACTTACATAAGCATTAGAGTCATTTTCAAAAAAATATGAGCACAAATCCCACCAAACAATGTGATCCAGAAATATTTTTTTTTTTTCCGACTTAGCTCGAGTAGTTGGTACTTGTTATTTATATTCAGAGGATGTCATGAGTTTCGATTCTATTAAATATTCCAGAAATTGAAAGTTGTTATAGATAAGGAATCCTTACACAGCATAAAGGTTCGAAAAGTCATCTCAATTGGGCCATTGCCAGGATGTTATCAGACCTTACATGCATCGCAACCTTTAACAGCCAAACTACTAGTTAACACACTCACAAGCACAACTCCACTAAAATCCGAGACTTCTCGACCTTCCAAGTTCTTTACCATCCGTTCCTTTGTGTGGGTCACCCATCTTCCAAGTTCAAACTGTTTGCTCGGTGTTCCAAATCCAAATTATTTCAAGCAAGCAGACCAACGACCTTTGAACGTTCCCACTGGGCGACTAAAGAAATCAGGTCGATAAATGAAAGGCCACGAAGGATCGCATGAAGAAACCAAGCCTCACCTCACCTCCAAACCGGGTCAAAAGTCTCGTGACCCTCCCACCTTTCCCACCATAAATGTATAACTTTCTTGGAGGCATCCGAACACCACCTCCCAAAAGAAAGTTTCATGCCTAACTCTCTACCATCACAGCACCAGTATAGGAGAAGGCTGTGATCGACATGGCCATCGGCGATCTCTTCGACACGGTATCGGTGCTCGTGAACACCTGCACCAAGCACATGTCGCGTGCGACCAGGAGGGTCCGGAGCCACCGGACCTTCTCCAAGCTGTCTCTCAGCAAGAGTAAGGCTGCTCCCTTCCTCGCGCGGGGGGCCAGCTTCATCCCCTTCCTCGACGCCAAGAAGAAAGGCGACAAGGGGAGAGGGGATGACGACAGGAGGAGCAACTCATCTGAAGAAGAGGAAGAGATGGAAGAGGAGGAGCGACTGTGGCAGAGAACGATACTGATGGGGGAGAAGTGCCAGCCTTTAGATTTTTCAGGTGCCATATACTATGACAGCGCCGGGAGGCAGCTCAAGGAGCTCCCCGTTCCCCGGTCGCCTCTTCGAAGCCCACTGCCTTCTTTCGCCTTCCATAACGCCGTCGTTCACTCGGAAAAAGTGGCCAAGAGCAACTAGCGCTTCTCCCTACAAACTCAGCTTTGTCGCTCTCTCTCCCTCTCTCTTCTTTGTGTTTGTTAATGATCATGATATTTTTTGTGTTCGGAATTAGTTGGGTTTTAGTTGAAGTTTTGTTTAATTTGTACATGAGTAAATAAAAGAAGTACAGGATTTGTTATGTTTTAGGACATACTTTAATGGTTGTTCTGAGGGTATTTTTTCTGTTAATTACTAGCTTCTGCATGCCTTGTGAGGCCTATGAGAATCGCTCAGAATGGGAGTTCGTGGGTTGAAGTGAAGGGAGAGTAGGTTTCAAGTCTCGTTAATTTAGATTCACCTCCCGGAGACTTATGTTGTATATCATGACACGCAAGGGAGAAGGAGAGAGGCGTGGTGGCTGACGAATGGACTGCGGCGTGGCGTGGCTGGGTAAAGAAGAAACCGTTGACCAGTTCACCCCTCGCCCTGCTTCGAGATAAGCCACCGAAAGAGAGTTTGGATGCAGGTGTCCATAGAAGAAAGCTCGGATACGCTCGAATTGGTGGTGTTTTGGTGAAGCCTTGTTTCTTCTAGCAAGCAAAGGTGTTGCACCGAAATGGCATGAGATCTTTGCTCTTTTGTGTCATCCCATGCGTCTGCTTGGAATTAGGGGAAGTTTTCCTTAAAGTTTTAAGACTACAGAATTTGATGCCAGGACACCCGGTTTGGTCTGCATTTAGTCCAGCCCTATTACTTTTATATCGAATAATCATCTTGAAAGCCATTTGGTCAAGTCATTATAGATGAACCTCCGCGACCCAAACGCAAGAAATTTGCATAGCTTCATGTTTTTAACTTGGAACATAATCCCCAATGATTCTGGATTACAATAAACTTTTTAGTTGAAATTTCTAGATCAATAAATAAATATCTCAGCTCAAACCAAACCCAACCACCACAAATCTATCTTCCTTGACCCAAATACTCTAAATATGCGCAGCTCCATGTTTTCCAACTTGGAAGACAATCCCCAACAATTTCGGGTTAGGATAGTTTTTTCTTTTTGAAAGCTTTATATAATTTAAAACTATTTCAAAAATAGTTAAATTATTATGCATATATATAATATATATGGATTAAATTGAAGTAACAATGAGTTATCTTGAAAGCACTGTGCATGTAATTGCTATGCTTTATTTGCATATTTTATCATAGAAAATATATAGGTGTGATCATACACTTGCTGTAAGTTTAAGGCATATACAAATCACTTGCATATAAACCATCATTTTTGTAAAGCCAGAGGTCTACACAACATGCTATTATTAGACAAAAACAAAATTATCATATAATAACTGAACTTAAATTTTTCGTTGTTCATGAAAATAATATTAACTGAATTCATAAGTTACGGTCAATTGGACGATAAAATTATGGTCTGTTATATATAACACTCTTATGTCATTACAATCTTTAGAGTAGTGACATCGTATGCATTGATAGATCTGCGAATCTAAAAGCAGATATAAATTTTTTGAGGTAAAAAGGTAAACTCAGGAGTTCATAATTTTTTGAGGTAAATTTATAACTTGCTTGTGGAGGAGTTTGACGGATTTGATCTTGGATATGGATTTGTTCATAAAATCATCAATGTGAGAAACTCACCTGCAAATATGAGAAAAAAATTGAAGATATAATTAACAAGAATTAAGATTTTTGTATTTTAAAATCTCAGGAGCTACGGAACAAGGGATGAAGGAAAATCACGGAACATTCTCTCTCTGATGAACAAAATGCAAGTAAAAGAAACTGAGAAGCACATTTTGACAAAGATTTCCAGTGGCAGGAATACATGTACAAGGATGCCTTCAAATAATGAAGGTACACCGTCTCCTCTTCTTTAGATATAAATTTTGGTTAGCCCAGGCTAATCTTTGTACTTTCATTACTTTGTTTCATAAACCTTTTTTGTTAAAAAAACTATATTAGAATGAGTTAGAATAAAAATGTAAAATATGGGTCAGAAATAGTTCCAAAATGGCAACATAAATGCAACAGCAAGTTCAAGAGAATGAAGCTCAAGATCAATTGCCCATGCAAATTTAAAGTGGCAGCAAAGCCTATAAATATTGCCAAGATGAACCAGTAACTGGAAAATTTTTATGTTGTATTTAAGTTATTGCAATAGACTCCACCAATCTCTCATCCAAATGGGCATAGTCTTCTAGCCTAATATCATTGCTAAAATATCCATGGCTAAGGAACTCATAATGGACCAAAAAGACCTCTCAAACTTTAAGGACTCATTTGGAAGAATTTTTTCTAACTAGAATTTTTTTTTTTTTTGAAAGCTGATGCACACATATATGATGTCTGGAAAGGTGCTTTTTGAATGTTTGGTTGACCACAAAAAAATGACACATTTCAAAGTAGCTTATGTTTAGTTGGGCATCTGCATTTCGAAAAAGTTGTATAAGATACCTGTTATACCCTTAACAAAAAAAAAAATATCTCATTCTAACTAAACGCTTAAGAGTGTTTTTGGGAAAAAAAATTTCAATTCCTAATCTATGGAAATTAGATTTTTTCTGTCCCACATGAATTTTTCTTTTTCATAAACTATTAGAATCTTATTTTCATTGTAAAGCTACTTTCTCATCCCTCTCATTTGTAAACTTTAACCAAACATGAGATGTTTCTCAATTTTCCAGTTAACCATACTTTTTCTCCTTTTCTCATGAACTGAACAAAATCTAAGTTTGCAAGCTTTGTGCAAGAAAGAGATCAACTACCTATGTTTCTTTACTACATCCTAATCTGAAAAGATAAAATTAAATTATAGTGGTACATGGATTAGCATCAATCACCTAGAGGCCTAGAATCGAGGAAAATATAACAGCATCAAGGAATGGCAATCTGTATCTATGCCAAGAACTGCAGGGCTAGTTCATCTGTAGAAAGCCTTGCTGGTTATGAAGCACCCTCGTGCAGTCATGCCAGACTCTGAAGTTAGTTGATGACTTTTGTTGGATTCAGGACTCACTTTGAGGCCTGGCCACCCCACTACCAAAAATAAAACCAAAAGGTTCCAAGTCCGGCAAACCTTGTTGGATTTTGAACTTCCAGAAGTGGCATATGATGGAATTGGAATCCTATTTATACCTCAAACCTAAACTCGAAGTTACAAATGATTAATAAAGAAAAGAAATGCCACCGTGAGTCGGTTTAGACTGTATCTTTGGCATGAAGGAATGATTGATCTTCTTTCTCGATATCAATTATTAGATTGCATGTTAATTATATAGATCTTAAAGCATTACATATTTCTTTCATTGATCTATATAGATCTTGAAGCAACCATTGCACAATTCAACATGTCATGAAAGAAGATGAACCATTTTTCGGTGCCAAAGATACAGCCTGAACCCTCATACTCTTGATCAATAATAATTGAGACAATTTCTTCCCACTACTCCTTTGAGTCATACTTTGAGACGGTCCACTGAATATTACAAAAATACCCTTTGCTGGCATGAGACGGGTTGCACTCGTCTTCCATGAATTGGATAAGCTTGATCGTTATAACCAATAATGTTAAAGATTTATTGAGATGAGACAATGCTTGCATAATGTGTGACGGACAGGCTCTATCTCTTCAAAGCCTTTATTTTTTTTTATAACAGAAAAAAAGGAAAGAAATTACATTAACAAAACGAAATGGGAAAATTATATCCCTTTTCCTCTTGTTAGATAACAAGAAAATTACAGCTCCAACGGCTATCCAAGTGCACCTCCGACTGGAAATTATATCATGTGGTTCTGTCATTGGTTCCATTTGAATTTTGTGGTATTCGTATCGTGGTAACCTAATTCATTGGTTGGTTTGGCTGGGACTGATGTTCATAATATGTAGTTCTTTATTAATAAATCAGATTTGCTTGGAAACGAAAAGGAAAATTTATTTTTATTTTTTACCATAATTTTAATATCAAATTTTGTTTTAATTAGACAAATTCTTTCAATAAAAAATTTTGGATTTGTTGAAGATACGCTAGATAGGTAACATAAACCTGCTGGATCCAAATCTTAGATCATTAACCAATTACAGAGACTCCGCATCATACTTCATTGTAGATCCAATTCATCTCATATATATATATATATATATATATATACACACACACACGCTAGATAGATTGGGTGCAATATACCTAAAACCATTCACGCAAACATAAAATTGTCTAAAAATCATACCATCAAAGCCCATATCATCACCATTCGCCAGCCCCAACCCTAGTAAACCTTTCATCACCAAAGCCCATATGACTAAAATCAGTCCTCTTAACACTAACTCATGGCACGCATAAGAAAGCAAACCAAACAGAACGTCCGCAAGCGGCAGTAAAACAGTAGTAACTCAACGGCAAGAACTCCAACAAAACCGCTGACCCCCATTAAAAGATCTGAGCTCAAGCTCCCGGCGCGGCATCCTTCATCCGGCTGTGAAGATAGCCACCATACTCCCGGGCATAGTCCTTCATGTGGCTCGCCGTGTCGGCGATCCGGCTCCGCGCAGAGTCGACCCGGTCGCTCCCCACCGGGTGGCGGCCGCTGAAATAGCGGTACAGCCACGTCGCGCCAGCCACGGCCGCCACGCCGAAGCCGCAGAACGACAGGAACCCGGCGATCGAGATGAAGATGACGGCGGCGACCGGGAACCATATCGGGCTGGTGAGCAGGATAATTGGGCCGAAGAAGACGAGGGCCGCGACCGTGCCAGTGAGCGTCAGCCCGGTTAGGAGGAGAAGGATGCCCCCGGAGATGACGAGCGTCAAGAATCCGACGACCTGGGTGGAGGTGGGGGCGCGGTCTTGGAGCCGGCGGAGGAGGACTTGGCCGGAGGCGGGCCGTTGGGCTCGTGGGCCTGCGCCGGGCTGACGGTCCGCCATTCTTGTTGGTGGTGGCTCTGTGGGTATGGAGCTTCCGAGAGAGAGAGAGAGAGAGTGGGGGGCAGTTTGGGGGGTGGAGTGATATAACAAGGGAAAGGAGGAGGTGAAGAGGGGTGAAGTGACGCGTGTGGGGATGGTTCTTTTTTGACGGGCATGCATTTACACGTGTGAAGAGCACAGGGAGAGTTAGGTTGGGAATCCTTTTTTAACCCGTGAGGAGGGATGACCCCTTCCCCAAGGGGGTCAGGGGTGGGGCCGGAATAGGATGCCTTATTTGTGGAAACCGTGGGTGGGGATTTGCGTCCGGTCCCTCGGTTTCGTTTATTGAATGTTTGGGGGGGATAAAAGTATAAAACGGGTGGAAGCCAGATCCGGACCCTTGGAGCCCATCTCGGATCAAATGGGAATTAGATTTGAATATTTATTCATAACTTTAGTAACTTTGATTTGAAGGGTTAGGCATGTTGATCTAAAAGATTGCCATTAGAAACTATATTGTACATATTACGATGTTTGAATTCTTCTACCTTCAATTTAGCTATTGAACGAGGAGATGCCAAAAATCATGATGCTCTGATACGGGGCGCAAATAAGCTGGAGATGCCACCTTGCCTCCCTAGTAGATTAATTATCTTTAACAAAACTATAATTTGCACTCCAGGAGCAAGAGAAAATACTGATATCTCAAATTTTTGGTATGTCCAATTGCACAGAATAAATGAAATAGTTTCTGTGGGAAAAAAAAAGAATACAACTATGATCAACTTACCAGGTAGAATTCTCCAGGGTGCCTATGCAATTAGTATTTGTTCCAAGCATTATAAGCCTGGAGATAACTTGTGCAAACGCTATACATGCACGAAATGATGACTAACAAAGCCAATATATGTATCTGGACATGTTTCATCTATTACATTTGGAAAATGAGATGTACAATATATGATTGAAGACAAAAAAGGAGAGAATGAAATAAGTAAGCCACTCATGTATCAAGACTTCTGAGGCTCAGTTGTTTGTGTGTTGACCCGGCTTCTTAGTTCTTCAAAAGCTCTCATGCTCTCTGCGTCAAAGCCTCCAGCAAACTGGAAGAAGATACATGAGAGAAATTTGACTCAAAAAAGTTGCTATTGATGCAATAATAAAGAGTTGCTACTTCTTTCAGATATATTGCTATTAGTCTACAAGTATACAGATTAAAGATGCAAGAGAAAAGGTCAGGAGTTCATAAAATTTTACCTGATGGACCCTGAAGGCAAACCGGACACCTTGGAGGACCAAAAATTCCCTGTTTGGTTCTTTCTCAGTTCCACTCAAAGCATCAAGCTCTGAGGCAACCCTCTTCATGTACTTCCTCGCCAGCTGAACAGATGACAATTTAATCTGCCAAAATATCAATTAGTAATTTAGTGATCTTTCTTACGGCCGGTGAGATTGACAATGTATCAGATATCAATAGGCATAAAAGTAAAGTGGCCAAGAACATATTCTAGGCTGAAAAGAATGGATTTTTTTTTCAGATTCATTCAGTCAAAACCTGCTATATTTTGTAAAACAGATACAAGGGATAACTTTAGTTATATATTGCGAGGATGAAGTAACACTGTAGAAACTAATACATACCTTGCCCACCACACCTGAGTCTGACAACCAATCAACTGGAATCCCGAACTCTCTGTAGCGTGAGATAGTCATATCTCGAGTACGTAAGAGTGCATGGACACTTTGTTCCACCCTGAAAATTCAAACATAAGGAATAATTAGATGATGCAAAAAATTCTCTCATCCCTCCATGTAGGATCTATATGCTGCTTCTGCTTGTATTGTCTGCTCGCAGCAATATGCAAGCCATTCAAATTTCTTCTGCTCAGTCTTCAATAGGAACAGATGCAGCCATTGATGTTGTGCAAATCATCGTCAATGAAAAGTAGTACTATTTAGAGAAGACATGAATAGATTAGCATCTTGGCGAAGCAGGAACTTACTTTTCAAGCAATGAATACATTTTCTTGAGAGCAGCTTCACAAGGAAGTTTTGGATCATCAACAAAACATGAAACTTGTTTCTCCAACTTCATCAGGTCTTGATATTCAAAAGCTGCCTCCCTCAAAGCATCAGCTTTACTCTCGGGCCAATCAAAGTGTTTAAGAACTGCTCGTTCATCAACCTACAAAACCAAAGTGAAATGGACCCACAGGAGTAAGATTCAAATATTCGATCTCACCGAACACTTCAATGCAAATTGTAAGACATTATCTAAAGCAAAAGATCGGGCGAGAGAATAATGCTCAGAGTTCAATCATCAATCGGATAAGATAAATAAGAAAACGACCCAAATTATCAAAATTGCATTTTAAGTTTATTTCCTCAACTGCAGAAATAAAAAAAAGTCAGATTTGACTGATGTTCAGAATGAGAGCTCTTCAATGTTAGTTATATATTACGGCAAAAGATATATTATAGTGTTTTAGAAGCTTGAGATGATTAGCTTTTTCCTTACCAAGAAGGAGAGTTCCTCATCCAGCCAGCTGACAAACGACACAACATCATCAATATTTGTAAAAGTTGCAGCTCGAACCTCAGTAGCCAAGGACTGGACAAAATCACCCTGTGTCTCCACATCAGCCTTCACCTGAAGCAAACTAATTTGTTCAACATCCCCCAAAAAAGAGAACACCAGGAAAATGTCACAGCATGTGGGAAAGAAAAAGCTTACAGCTAGAAGAAATGCTGAACGGTTTTCAATTTCCCCAATCATACTATTTCTAATATCGGCAGCACTGGATGTCGAGGAAGCCATGGATGCTGTATCCTTCTTCGCTTCACGCTTCATGAGAGATTGATAGAACTCAACCAGCTCAGGGGCGCGGTGAACTTTATCGCCGCTCGATGGGCCTTTTAGGAGACCTCCTGGAGGTGGCGGAGGGCGTGGTGGGCCTCCGGGAACCCCAGGTGGGGGTGGTGGTGGAGGTGCACCTGGGGGCAATGGCGGACGTGGAGGTGGCGGTGGTAAACCACTTGAAGGGCTGTTAGCGCCGGGAGCGCCACCTGATGGTTTAGGAGGTGGCCTAGGCACCCTTGGAGACCTCTTCTCAATGTGTGCAAGTTTTATCTTGCTAACTATCGGGCTGTCAACCTTGCTATCGCTGGACTTCTCGCTTGAATCAGTAGTAGGTCCGGGAACTTTCTCCTTTATTTGTGCAAGTTTAGTGGGTAGAGTGATGGGTTTTTCCCTCTCCGCCTTAGCTCTAGACTCGAAGTTTGAACTCGAAGCTGAGCCATCACCAAATCTTTCTGCTCTAGCTTGCTGCGCTTTCTCCTTGATTGCCTTCTCTCTCTCCAATGCGAGTTTGTGCCGGTCCTTGAATGCAGGATACTTGTCCTCGGCCACACCTTCAACCGATCTAGACATCAGCTGGAAAGAAGCAGCCACGTTGTTTAGTTCATCGCCGGAAGAAACCTGGGTTCTTAAGCGTGGCAGATTCGCTTGGTCTAAGAAGTCATCTGGATCCTGGTCATTCTTCCCAAACGTGGTGATGGCAACACCATCTCCAGCATTTCTTAGCATTAGAGCTTCCAATGGCCCCCTTGATCTTTGGCTGATGCTAGTCCTCATTGGCGAGCTTCCTCCTATAGACCGTGCTGGCGAGGCTAAGACACTAGCATCATCCTTGCTCTTTCCCCATTTCTTGAGCTTCTGAATCAGACTAGGCTTCTTGCTCATGGAGCTGTATCTACTGGACGAGCTAGCAATGGAAGCATTGTCATAGTCTTCACTACCGGGTGAAGAAGGAATGGAGGAAAAACTCTCTAGATCAGTGTCACCTTGTCCACGTTCAGATCCTGCATACTCTTGCATCAGCCGTTTAGCTCTCTCTTGGGACTTGGGGCTCAAACTCTTGCTAAGATCACGAGCTGAGATCTTCCCAGATGGTGTCTGATAATTCCGAAGTTCATATCTCAAGCATGCATTTACCCAGCGTAGGTACACCAATTCCTCTACTTCACTGAACCTGGTCATCTGTAGACCTTCCACTTGCTTTGTGAGATCTTCATTGGCATGCCTCAAATTATTAATCTCCTCCCTTGCCCTAGCAACCAAATCACTCTGCATCATGAGGGGAAAAAAATGTCACAAACATTTTTCATGGTTAGTCGGAGACTATTGATCCTGATCTTAGTTCATGCCATGTTTTTTTGGGGTACATATAGGCATATAGTGCTCAGTGTTTCTTCAGTCTAGTATGAGGTGCATTGGACCTAAGAAGACTGGACAAACATCGCCAGCAAGAATATAAGTTACAAAGTTGAAACCAAATATATAATGCTCTCAACTGTTGGAAAATTTTCCTACTTCACTGAAACATGTTACTAATTTTTATTCATTTAAGCAATCATTTCTGTTTTGAGTATGCTACTATTGGAAATGTTGGCAAATGAAGTGTTTAGTACTTCCATCTCCCAAGCTATTCCACAGACTCACTTATCAAACAATAAATACTTCTTGTATTGAAATGATCCAAGACCCACCTTTCTTTTCAACAAAAGTATTAGTAAATGAATACACAAAATACTAACTTCCAAAATATCACTAGATTGCAGGGCCAAACCAACATTACTGCGGTATAAATGTTAGGTTGCTTCAGCTGATGATAATGCAACCTAACATTTATACTGCAGAAATATTTCTGGGTTCATACTGAAAAACTATGATATTTTTGGAAGATGACATTTATGTATTCATTTACTAATACTGTTGCTTCAGATGATGCTAATTCCTTGGTTTCTTGAATCTACCACTGCAGACAGAGAATGGAAAAAGAAGTGCTTTCCGCATATTTTCTTACATAAATTTTTCTTGTTATTGAACTTCTCAGATTTGCTGTGACCTCTTAATTGAAAATATACATTTATAATTTCAGATTTTGTTGCGTTTTCCCATATTATACTGGATTGTTCATTGAAAAAGACATTTGTAATGTTTACATATTGAGATTATTCTAGCTTTCTATTAACCTTTTGACTCCATTTTAACTACTGAAGTTCACATATATTTTAACCTTCGCTTAAGTCCAGGAAAAATTAACGCAAACGCTTCTCCTAAGTTAATAGCAAGATTTTCTTAGATTAGATCTACTTTTGCACAACTCCCGAAGTTCATTTGCAAGAAATATCACCCTTGGCGTAGATTCTCTTCTTGTCTCTAAATAATGTAAAGTTATTTTTCTTGGTCAATCACTATTTCCTGTCATGAAGTATAATTATTAAATCGATGATTGTGTGTTTACCAAAAAAAAAAATCACCTAGTTACATGATTACAATCTAATTTTTCACTCAATGTAATTTTTGCTCAAATAAAGGCACAATGGCAAATCTGCAATTGATTGACAATAGTTGTCAGATTTCTATGTATTGTGATGCTTAGATCTAATCTTGATTTTCAAGGAATATTCACATTCTTTTAGTCTTTCATTTTGTTCAAGTTCAAACTAGTATTACGCCGTACTGAGCATTTGTAGATCTGCCATACAAAGGCAAATGACTCATCTTTTTTCAGCATGAAGTTACGTTTTCTTTCACTCCTTGTATCATGTTTTTATGCTTAAATCATTATTGATTTTACCAAACCTAATTGTTTGTCAGATATAAAGTTCCTATACAAGTTAATATCAGTTTGCAGTTTAACTTATTGCATTCTTTATATTCAAATTTTCCAGTATCAAGAATATGGAATCAACCACTATCAAGAACTTGAAAAACTCAATGCAGGGTGCCAAAGTTAGATTAATTGTATAGATATAGGACAGCTCAGTTACAATAAATGTGAACTGATGCTTGGTTCAATCTGTCCATGCAGAAGTAATTCTCTTTGTACAAATTATAAGCTGAGAAGCACCAAATTGACAGATGCTCTCCATGTTTGCCGCCCCCCTCAATCTTGTATTTACTACTATTTTGATTTACCAAAGCCTACAGGATTCTGTTATGAACCTTTTGGTTTTGTTACAAAGTCAATTAACTTGACAGTAAAAATGCAGTGATCGGTGTACAGGTGTACTAGAAAAGAGAACAACTAAAAACAATTAGATATATGCTGATATGATGATGAACAACACAACAATGATGATGACTGTTGAAGAACTTCTCCAATTACTTGGCACATTTTAACAACAATCATCAAAATATGCTCATTTGTTTTATAATGAAAAAACAGAGGACATCTCAGTTTTTCTCCAAGGAGTTGCTCTCTTTTGTTCCTAGAGCTGTCAGAAGGTGGCCTGATTCAAATGCTATAAAGTAAAAATGAGAAAAAGATAGGCATCATTTTTGGTAAGGAGAGAAAATAATGGTACTTCTATGCAAAAGAAAAGAAGAAAGAGTGAAAATTGTGGTTGGATGTTTGCAGAACCGGCTGTAACATACATAAAACACACATTTTCCCCATAATTACGGACTTAATTATTGCAAAAAGTGATACGGTAATTTCATACTTATCATAAAATAAGATATACAATATATATCTGTCCTATAAATCCAAAGCTCAATGATTGTGGGCAATTTACAGCCACATACTTGTTCCTCCACAGCTATATATGCCATTTCAGAATAAAAACAGATGAACAAGAAAAAAAAGAAGAAGAAGAAGAAGAAGAAAGGAAGAGTGGGTGATTATTGTAACATATAGATCATATGCACCTAGAGCAAAAGTGAACAGACACAAGTATCTAACCATTTAAGGTGACCAGGCTTATAAACCATCTTGATCCTCACCCATCACAGAGTGAAGATTGTACACGCATCAGCCATCCATTAGTAATATATACTCCATTATTACCAAACCATATAATTCTCATACATTTCACGTACCTCTGTCATGTTGGAGAGTTCTGCCACTCTGGCTTCAGCTGCATCCAGTTTTATCATTAGCTCTCTCTTCTCATGCTGCAGTTCCTTGTTTCTCCTCCTCAGCTCAACTACCTCCACCTCCATCTCCTTCACAGCTTTGAGCTTCTTCTCCACTTCAGCATCTTTCCTCGAGGCCGCCTCCTCTTTTTCCTGGAGGCTGGTAACTTGCTGTTTAAGCAACAGCAACTGCCCTTTGGTCTGGCTAGCATCAAGCTCAATCTGCCGCTGAAGCTCCTTGATCTTATTTCTTGCCACCGCCAATTCCTTCCTTGCTGAAACACCTTGCGCAATCTCTCCTTGGAGCTTCTTCCTCTCAGCTTGCAATGAGTTAATAGTAATGTTTAGCATGTCAATCTCAACCATCTTAATCTTTAGTTGCTTCTGTAACTCAGCGATGTCTGATTCCTGTTCTTTAAGGCCATAGTACTCAAGCAATTCTCCTTCAAGCTTCACCTCACGCTCCTCCAATTCTTTCACCAAGTTCCGTAACCTCTCCAATTCAGAGGCATTGCTAGCCATCTCAATATCATATTGGGATTTGTCTAGGACATCAAATATATTATTGGGTAATGTAAATTCTATCTCTCCGGAGAGAAGATTTTCGAATTCAGGCAGCATGTCATCTTCATCTTCTATTTGACCAAGGGCAGGACCCTGGGCTTGCCTAATGAGATTGCTAATTGTTTTAACCTCTTCTTCTTCCTCTTCTTCCTTCCCCTGCAATTGTCAGAGAGGGAAATGGCAATCCGCATCACTAAAAAGATTTCAGAAGCTAAAAGACAGACTTAATCACAATAAAACTAATATAGGTAATCAATATATAAACATACATGATCCTTCCTTTGAGTAACATCAGAATCTTGGTCCTGCTCACCCTGTCTCTCTTCTTTCCAATCAGGTTTTTGGTTTGCCTCCCCATTCTCTAAGGTCACAATTTACAATTAGAGTAGAAATTGTTTCAATAAATCATGCTGGTGGAGAAGCGGAGCATAACAAACTTTAATTCATAAATTAAGCTTTATTGAATTACGAATTTCACCTGCCAGCATTTATAGCAATAGATACTTCTATTCTATTCTATTGATGAGAAAGATCAAAGATGTACCTGAAGGCTTTACGTGAGATGGCCTTGCACAGTTAACCTGCTGAACTGCATAAGCTGCGATGGAGGCAGCAACCAGGAAGCCTAATCTAACAAGCATGAAGAAATGTTATCCAAGCTTCCTTCTTCCTTCACTCATCACTTCTCACCACCCCCCCTATCCAATCCAAATCAGTGAAAGAATCAAAACCCATGAGCCAAAACATTGGTTTTGTTGAAAAATCTGAAACGTCAAAAAGAAGATGAACTACGCTTTCCTATCAAGCCACCAGGAGATATCCAGCATAGGGAAGCTGTTCTCCAAATTTATGATGGATACAAGACCAGAACTCTTCTTGGAACAAGGAAGCACCAACATAACATGTGGCTGCGCTTCTCTATCCAGTTTTACTACATGCATCCAAATGCATTATCTCTTTAACTCGAGCTGCTCTCCATAAGAATTGCCTGTCAATAGAAGCAACCAAGGAACTGACAAAATTTCTATTTGTCGGAGGAAAGTAGCACTCCGATGGTGGCCTAAGGGAAGGAATGTTGGACGGGCTCCTAATCAACGTTTGATGCGCTCTTTGGCGATATAAAACTCTTATAATACATGAAGGTAGTCATCTCCTGTTCACATAAATAGGTGGGACGAAATTTGTGGGTGTTAAAAGGGGAGAGCTGTCTTCTAATTCTCAGCCATCCGCTTTTCGGATGGCAGGAAGGGAAAGTCCAACCACCAACAACAAGATTAAAAGGCAGCAATTTCTAGGGAGATCATGTATCATGACCCCACCATGCTATAATGACTATAATAAAAGTTTTTGCAGGCCTGTTATAACATAAACATAATGCCATTATTTATAGATGCATCATCATGTTATAACAGCTTGACATGTTCAGCACATATGTAAATGAATAATTTCTTTGAAAGAAAAAAAATCAATTCTCCATATTGGCTGGAAAAAAAAGTTTTTTTTAATTTAGTGAATAGTAATATAATCAAATTACAATGTTAAACTTTTGTTATCTTCAAACTAGGCCTTCAAATATGTGCAACTATACTGTAATCACGGTTACAGTCTAATTAGAACATGTAATTAAAATATACTGTAATTAAAATATGTGCATTTGTAAGAAGGCCAAAAAAAAAAAAGAACATGTCCAAAATTATTGTAAGTAGAGTAATAGAGTCCATCATTTAAAACCATGCAAATGTGTCTTTTGTAATTATTTTAATTTTTAAATGAAGATAATTACGATTAGATGACACCAAATATCTTTAGGCAATTAATGTAGGAGTTTTATGTTGTACCTGCGCTTAGTTGGCTGCCCTTACCTGGTGAGGCCCGCCATGACAAACTAACCCCTCTAAAGTGCGATCATATATCTGCCCTCAGCATAAGTGATGGAATGGACGGCCCATATACCAAGATATTACATCTATGATTGGAGAATAAAATTATAAGGTGTAGTCTACTGCACCAGAAGCACAGGAAGTTGGAGCCATTCATTGATGGCTACGGGATGGAGCCAAGTTATCCCGGGGGTGTGGGTTCTCGTGGCTGTCACCGGTCCCCAATCCCAGCCACCAGTTCATCTCTCTGGCCTTTTCTTTTCTTTTCTTTTGTGGACCAGAGTCGTTGTAACTTTGCAAGTCCTATCCGGTTCAGTAATGGACCATGAGCAGATTAGCCCAGTCCAATAATCGGTTTGGGCTTAGCTCTTTGGTTCGCAGGCCGGATAAGTGCCTGTGCTCAGGCCCATTTAGGAGACAATGGATCTGAACTTAGTTTTTTGTTTCCCTTTTTCCTTAAATGTTTTTTGTTTCTTGTTGACATGGTTTTTAGTTCCCATCCAGCACTTCCTCTTCTGCAACTACTGATCTTTAACGAGTTAGCAACAGTGTAAAGCATTTCTATAATCTCAATTCTTGATAATTATCGTTCTACACTCATCTAAGAAGAATGATTTATGGGTTTTTTTTTTTTGCAAAAGGAAAATCTTAACTGTAAAGCAGTCGGAAATTTGGTTTGTGTTAGAAAAATGAAGTATAATAAAATAAAAAGAAAAAAAATGCAAAACAAATCTGAATAGAATGCTCAGCTCCAATCTGGGTTCTGGTTGTGAAACCTTAGTGGTAAGATTTCCAGGTAGGTACTGAACATTTAGTTCGAGACAAAGTGAACACATGCCTCTGAAGTGTATGATATATCTTGGGTGAATCAATGCTTGAGGGACATAAAATATACGAGTTATGATCATTGTTGTAAGAATTTAGCAGGTGTGAGCAAAGTTCTGTAACACAATATCACAAGACATGCTGTAAAATTTGATGGCCAATGTTTTGCAAGGACAACAGCAAATCATTATAAGATTAGAGAAGTAGAGAGCAATACTTGAAATGATCAAGTGGTTAGATAGTCAAATTGAAATGAACGAGTACTTATGAATATGTTCATTCAGCACCAGGAGTAGAATTAATAGAAGATAAAGTGAGGGGATCACCATTTAGATGTGTCATTTCAGTTTATAACTGATGATAAGGAAGACATAGAATCAAGTCAAATGGATAGAAATGAGGTGCAAAGATGACAATTATGATAACAATTTAAATTTTGTTCTAGGTCTCAAGGATAGGTTTTCCTTAGTTTTAGAACAGCATAAATATTTCTAAATAATAGACTCCTGCAAATAAGCCTCTATTGCTTAATTTTCAAAGTTTAACTGACAAAAGAAATCCATCTACGGAGATAAAGTGAAACCCTTCAATGTCTTAAGACTTTAACAGCTGATTGTAAACCTAGTATAAAGATATGACATGCTTATGAAAAGGGTCCTTATGAATACTGACCTTTTCTACTAGGAAAAAGAAAAACTCCCTTCCAGTCTTTCTTTCCTTTTCAAATGCACCTTCTACCCATTCTTTTCACTTAGAAACTGGTTGCTTCAATTTGAAAGTTGTGATATATTGCATCCAAGCACCCTCCTAAATGGCCCAATCAGTGAGGAGGTTAAAATTCCTGGAGCAGAAAATATAGAAAAGGGTGCAAGAAATTGTGGCAAGAAAAGTACAACCAATAACAGTTGGCCATGAGAAGCAACTTCAGGAACCTGGCAACAAATTCTGATCTAAATGAGTTATGCCATGACTATGTCAAAATTTACCCTCAAGATATAGAAAAGGCAGCTACCATGATAAGGGGAAAAAACCCCTAGTCCCAGCCAACTCAAGTAAAATGAGAGTGTTGTCATTACAATTAACATATCGAATCAGTCGGACACTGTCCGAACTTTTTTCTCAAAAAATGAACAAAAGATATTACAACAACAGATGTCTTTGTTAGTGATGCTCTCTTACGCTTTGTCAGCCTTCGTTTAGTAGGTTTTTCTCAGAGACCACCTTTTCTTTTTTCTTTTTTTTTTTTGATGTAAGAGACTACTTGAATGGACAGTTAACCGGAGAGGTTCTGGTGCCAATATCTGATTGGAATCTGTTAGAGTCGAATTTTAGTAATTATGTTTTTCTCTAAGAAGTTGAGTATGAGGTCTACTGCACATGTACTGGCATTTCATAGAGTAGTGTTGATCCCAGAGCCAGTCAATTTTTAGCTTTAGTTTATATCTGAAAATTACCTCACCATATGCAGCGCCCTTACCCAGATTGTTCCCCTTTGTTTGGATTATATTAAGAAATGTTCAACTTCTGTGCATGACAATTACCAATTTGCAGCCAAGTACTCAGGCATCTCAAACTTCAAAAAATGGTTCAGGTCGTATTAGTAGAAAAGGATGCTCGTACTCTTGCCAAATTAGAGCTATTACAATTGAAGAAGTAATCTGTAAGGTAAATTCAAGTAAAAAAGCAAAGGAAATTCAAGGAATTACTTTGTTTGTGTAATGCAGGATGCGTGGGGAGTAAATAAAGAAGGGAAAGAACCCTAGATTGAAGTGTGGAGATGTGATGTCCACCAAAATATACAGATTTTTATGTAAAAATATGATGAGAATTCAATAGGTAATGGACAGAACAGCCAGCACTGAGGTAGTAATATATGATTTTCCACAGATATTGCAAGTGTTCTCCATGGTGATCAGGAATATAAAAAAAAAAAAAGAAGCAAAAGATCTCTTGTTACTTCATAATTCAGAGATTATGCTTTATTTTTGAGCTATTTCTAGACAGCACAAAATTCCTATGATATGTCATCTGCACTAGAGTTTGGACTATACCAACTTATTATGCTCAGAGTAGCAACAAAAGTTACTTTCTACTCATCTCCCTTATTGATGGGTTTGATATGGAAGGCAATTCGAAGAGTGTGATGTGGTGGTCTTAACATCCCGGACTGAGGTCTTGGGCAAGTTTTGTCAAAGGGTGTCTCTACATGATTCAGTAAGTATCTTTTATACATGTTGGAAGATAAGCTAATCATGTGGCAGATAGTTCGACTATCAGGTTTTCCGGAAAGCGCTTTCAAAGCATTGACACATTATCCGCTAATATGAAGGTGAGACTGGGTCTAGTATCATGGCCCTCCTGGATCACTTCTCAGGTATTTGTTTAATTGTGCTTACTCATAATGAAATTGTAGCAAATCCTAGACAGAAAAAATGTTTTTAAAGGGAAGCATGTCATGAGGAGAAAGATTGATTACAAAATAAGTAACCACTATCTTGAAAATTAGAGCAGAGGGCATTGTGATGATTTCCTGCTTTATGTTGGTAGAAACTAAAGAACATCTACTGAAGGGTGAACTTTGTTCTTTTGAATTCCAGCTCCATTAATTTAGTCAGCTGGTAGCTATGTATTATATAGCAGCATGGCTCTGCATCCATCATGAAACTAATCAGTACTGATCACAATATTACCTGTAAATTTCAGTTTCAATCAAGATTATTACTAGCAAAAGAATGGCAATTGTAAGTATCATTGAGATATATGAGCAACATAAACACCTACTATCCATGTAACTTTTGAAACATAAGAGAAGTTAAGGGGCACCTCATCCGCCGGCAGCATTACCTGTAAAATTTTCAGCCAAGCTGTTCAATTAGTAAAAAAGACAAACATAAAAGGAGCTAGGAATAAAATGTATTAGCATCTCCTTGAAATCTATAGTCGAATTAAGATTGGCGAAATATAAGGTGACTGAAGCAGCAACTTATCCACTACATTGCCCAAAGTAACCTTGCCATGTCTGCAAAAAAGTTATATTGTTAAAGGCTTCATAGAACTGTAAGTCCAGTGGCAGTTTAGGAAACTAGAGGCATGGAGGAAGCAAACAGAAAGAGATAACTAAAGATGGCAGAGAAATGTTTGGCAACTTTATCAAACAGTTAAGCTCTGTCTGTCAAATAAAGCACTGAGTGCCTGCGGCAGAGGGTTGATTGTAAAACCGACCCTCTTCTCCTTAATCAGGCCTTGTCAACAGGAGATAGCTTAATCACAAGGAGCAGATATAACTAAACTACATAGAATTAAGAACCTAGCATTTACAAAGTAATAGTAAGCACAAAAACAATCTGCTCATCTTTAACTAGGACTACAAAGATAGTAATTCTTTTTTTTGTATTTCTTTTGCAGTTAATAGTATATTCTTTTTGGCGCACTTCATTTGCAGTCAACTAATTCCTTTGGTATCGATACAGAGAACCAAAGTACTTGACAGATTTGAGATACAGAACAGGAACCAGAATCCAAGCCAATTTGATCTATAACCCAATGCTTCCTGAATAAGAACCAAAATGAAACATATTTCTGAATAGATTCATTGATAGCAGCATGAATCTGACTAAGCAACTCTTTTATGAACTAAGGATTAAAATGATATCCATTATGGGGCAACATGTATACATGATCATATGCTGTGAGATTTCAAGGCATCTAAAAAGTTGTTCTCCTATTACTGTTAAACATTGCTGGTGAATCTTTTCTAAATGTACACACTCAAATCTATTTGACATGGTACAAAAGCCCCAGACTAATTCTTCCTGCAAATACAACAGGCACTTAATTTATTGGTTTTCCATGCTTCATGACAACTGCAACTGAAAGATTCTGAAAGTACATCATTCATGAATAATCTTTCCCTGACCGTTAACCCATCCTGTAATTACAAAGTTTATGATTGATTCCATGGATGAACATAGATAAGGAACAAAAAAGATGCAGGAGTGAAAAGCTAATTTAGTTTGATGTATTTGCAAAATATGTACCTGCCAAATAATAGTTGCTCCATGCAACATGAAGTTCATATTCGAAGAAGTATTGTAACACCATGACATCAAAAGCAAATTCTTTCCCGGTATACTTGTACTGTTGTATCTGAACAAAGTCTAAGCAAAATTGCGCAGAATTATAACATTTTGAGATTGGTTACCCTTTTGATTATGATATGGATCTTGAATTTGCAACAATATCTTACAGAATATGTGCATCTTTGATAGGTCCAATGGAATCCTATGGGGGAAAAATATTTTTTGAAATATGCATAAGGAACAAAGTGTAGGCTGAAAAATAGCTGTTCAAACCTTGTACTAATAGGAAAAAAACAATTTTACTTCTGATTTGCAGAGCAATGATTATTGATGGAAAGATCAACAATTAACTTGGAAGAAGGGGATTGTTTGCAATGTTCATTAAAATGATGATGCTTAACCTCGCTGCTATGATGGAATAATTCTTGCAGAAAACTCTTGCATTTCTTGCTACGGCGTACATAAAATTGTAACTTGATCTCTGATAGAGACGTTTTTGTTATCATAAAGAAGGTTTTTCACCCTTAGACAGCATAAGAATCTAAAGAACTTTTGATGATGCACCTTCAGATAAGTCATGAAAGATTACATGCATTAAGTCATCTTCTTAGTTATTTGCAGTTCGTAGACCGACCAAAAATTTAATCTAACAGTACATAATGATGGATATGACTTGAAAAAATATATAATGTGATAAATCGTTCCCGAAGTGACTCTAAATTATCCACTCCATGTGAAATCAAATAAGAGAGGAAAAAATAGAAAGGAGATAAATGATGTTACTTACAGGATACAAGTGACATTTTTTCTCTCAAAGACTTGACTTTTGAGGACCATTGATGACTGGAAGAACGTAGTAGGTCTATCGTACTAAAAGGAAACTGAGGCTCATATTTCTTGGTGGTAACCGATAGGTTACATACTCGGGCTTCATTTATCTCGTAGTAGGTCTAATCTTCTAGAGGTGAGAAACGTACATGGTGGCTGGAATGCGGCTCCAAATAACCCCACAGCAATCGAAGTTTAGTACCAGAAACAAAGTTGTTTTAAGAATACATGGAGACATTCAATCGAGACATCGAAGCTCGCCGGCATATAGCCTTCGATGCATTCGATTCGGCAACATCGTCAACCAACAGAACAAAATTAAACAAGGTTGGAATAGATAAAATGCTTCTAAGATTATCGAGTGAACAAATAGTTCTTGTAAATTATAAAAGATCACATGCATGGCAGCAACAAGATCTCGAGAAGAAAATGAAATTTCTAACCGAAAAAAAAAAAAAAGAACGACACCGGAGAAGCTTAAGAAAAATATTAGATCACCTAGTGGAAGATTTTGGAGCGCTTGATGGAGATTGGAAAGGAAAGAAAAGGCGCCAGGGGCAAATGGGCAAAAGAGAAAGAAAAAGGCGCCAGGCAGGAGTTTCGAGTTTTGGTTTAGGCCAGGGGTGCAAATGGGTATTCGGATTCTAATTTTGGATCCAGATCCGATCCGGTTGAAGATCGGGTCGGGTCCGAGTTGGGTCTGGATCGAATCCGGATTTGAGTCGGATCGGGTTCAGATCCGAATTGGATCTAATTTTTTTTAATTTTTGAGAAAGAATTTGGACAAATCTAATTTGGTCATATCATAATTATGAGGTGCTAGGTCACCCATGACTTGAAAGACTTGCAATTGATCTCCAGTCGGAACAGATGACCCCGACTTACTAAGTAAGTCGGTCTACAAGCCAAATTTCATATCACACTATTTTTTGTCTAGACGGGACTTGGTGTCTCCCAGCTTCCCTCTCACGAGGACAAAAAAAAATCCCAGACCTTCTTCCAAAATCCAATTCCATTGCAGAAAACTGGCACATGACCCATATTTAGTTCGGTGTTCCCTCACTTCCTCCCTGTAAAAGTTAAAAAAACAGAAACCAAAAAATCGAAGAAAAAAAAAAAAAGGAAAAGCCAGCTACCGAGACACGACCCAGAGGTATCAACAGTGTAATAGACCGAGAGAGGATCCTGACGGACCAATAGTGCCACGACCCATACAAAAAAAAGAAAAAAAAACTCTCTTTTGCTTTTTCCCCCTCTCTCTTTCTCTCTTCAGGTCCATTCGGGTTGGATCGGATCCGTTCGGTAAACCCAGACCCGACCCATAAAATGATTCGGGTCCAACTTTAGGACCCGACCCGGATCTGCGGGTCCTAAAATTCGGAGTCGGGTCGGGTCTATGCGGGTCGGGCTGGGTCGAGTCTCGGGTCAACCCGACCCATTTGCAGCCTTGAGGCCAAAAAGAGTCGGTTTGTTTCGACGCCCTTTTGACCAGATAAACTAGTTTGTTTCTTTCGAAAACATAAAGTAAAAATAAAAAATGATTTTTTTTTTTTTGAATCTCAGAAAAAAGGGCGGCCGAGCCACTGGCATTAAGTGCTCTCTACGTAGAGGAGCCGTCTATAGAGCTGAGCCGGTGCATGGGAGATAAACCTAATTCTAGAAACCATTTAACATGCTGTATGGGTATAAATTTGCATGCCTAGCCCTATATAACTCAGGTCATACCCAAAAAAATCTAATTATACTGGATTCAGATCTTTTAAACATCTACGAAGTTTTCATTTCTATTTTGGCTCGAGATGGACTAAAGATACTATAAACTCAAACATTTATGTTCGTCAACACCGCATTATAAAATGATTTATCATAAGATTGGAATATAATATAGAAAAAAAATTCTTTATATTCATTAACGCCACATATCTCTTATAGTTGGCGTTTTCAAAAGGGAAAAAAAAATATTTTCATAAAAATAAGATTATTAAAAATATAATAAGTATTTCATACAGCTTTTTTAGAAAATTAGATGTTCAACCAAACATGCCAAAATTATTTTTTCAAATATTTTAAAAATTATTTTCTCGGAAAAAAAATATTTTAGTAAAAAAAAAATTTCCGAATTGCTATAGTAAAGTTAACAAAACCGCAAAATGTCCCTTTTTTCTTCAAGGTGGAGAGTAGACAAGCAATGATTAATTTGGTCCAAATTTCGGGCTGCTTCATCACTAGTCGGGTCACGTCATCCTGACTCATGCTGAGATGGCACATATAGCTGTTGAATTATTGTGTTGAACTTTTCTATATTTCCACGTGTCAATCACCTATTTCGTTTTAGGGTATTCTCTGAACCAAGCTACTCAGCTGATGCTTATTTTCTTGATCCCGAAGTTTCGATATGGTATGGCCTCTCTCCGGGGCTAACAGGTCGTAACGAAGCATTCTCTCGCAGAGCGGTCGAACCAGAGAGCGGAGGAGGAGTGGGAAAAAATGTCCTCCAAGACTATCGAACACGACGTCTTAGCCAATCGTGACATCCTGCGCTTCGGATTGAACGGCATCAAGGGCGATATCGTCGGATATCACCCACTCGAATCCCTTCGCGAATCCGTAAACCTCTCCCTCTCCAATCTTTTCGATCCATTTTCTATCTCCATGGCTCGACTTCTCCCCGATACACTCTCTGCTCCCAGTTTTATGTCCAAAGGTTATAGTTCTGAATACTTGAAGTTTGAAATCGAACCCTAATCTTCGTCCTATTTGTTTTTTTTATAAAAAAAAATTGTTGTTCAGGCGACTAGATTTTGGGGGGAGAAGAAGCGGACTGGATTCGCTCTAACATACGGATCTGCTTTTAATTTGAGAAAGGATCTTGATGCGCAAATCCTTTCGAGGTATGGAAACCCTCATCATGGTGATTCTTGTTCTCAGTTCCTATATAAGATGGAAGTTTTCTATTTTTGGCGAATCCTAAACCCATTATTTAATTGTTAGTAGCGGCAGCGGTTCATGTCTTTCTGTCTCAATTGAGACATTGATTTGGGATTTAGTTATTTGAAAACTATTATCATGTGGACTGAAACATCTCGGCCAGCGCATGGCTGGAATGTTTTCTGAATGGATTGTAAACTGTTAATTAAGTGTGATAATTAGTGGTTATAAATAAGTTGCTATTGATGATTGAAACTTGGTCAACAAATGCTTGGGGCTTGAATTATCATAAGATCTATGATCTCTGGTGTCTTTTTCTTTTCTTTTTTTTGGGTGCATCGGCGGCTCATACATAACGGGTGTGGATGCGGCCAATAAAGTTAGAAAACAAAAGACTACATTAGAGGCTTTGGTACTGGCCCACTGTCCATCCAAACAAACCCATTGTCCATCCAAACAAACCCACCAAAGTGATGAGCTGCAAAGGAGGCAATCCAGTCTATGGCTCTGTTTGCCTCCCTGTAGACGTGTGAAGCCTGGTAAGAGTGGCACTCCCCTAGCAATCGGCGAGTCTCATGGATCAGTGGTCAGTCCTCGGATATGCATCCCCGACCTCGGATCCACTCAATCACCGTGACCGAATCTCTCGCAAGAATGATACGGTCTACACCCAGCGCCCGCCTTGCATAGCTACCCTTCCAGGCTGCTCTAAGCTCAGCACATGCCATTGACGAGTTAAAAGTCCGCCGACCCTCCGCCGCAACCGGTCTGGCGTCGTGGTCTCGGATGGTGAAACCCACACCGCCGCATATTCCATCATTAGCCACACTGCCATCGAAGTTCACTTTTAGAAAACTAGGGGATGGGAGCTCTCAGGAGACAAAGACAGTCCTGGACACTATAGAAGCAGAATAGGGGCTCCAGATGTTCCTAGCCAGCCCCGTAGGCGATACCTCTGCCGTGTCGGTGATCTTCGCCGCATGCAAAAGCGCTTTAGCCGCTGTCACCCTCGAATGAGGGCTGCCATCCTCGAAAACTCGTGCCTTCCTATCTAGCCAGCACTTGTAGGCTAAATAGGCAGCTCGAGTCCCCCTCTCCTCTGACTCAACGCCCCTTACCGAGGCCTCCAGAAACCGCAAAAGAACCTCAGTGGACGACCACCTCTGCCACTGGTCTGCCTGTGTCAAAGCAAAGTGCCACACCTGAGTGGCCTATGGGCAACCGATGAGGGTATGGTAAATGGACTCCTCAACCTCCGGGCATGACACAGACTGTCGGGAGCCTCACACCCCGCCTCTCCAGCACGGCTCTAGTGGGCAGGCACCCTCAGGCCACCTTCCAAAGAAACAAAGCAACCTGTGGGTGAATGCGCATCCTCCAGATCCATTACTCGCCATCTGTCGAGTCGTAGGTCCCGGGACTAGCCCCAAGAGATCACAGACCCTCACCACTGGCGATCCGGTCATACTCCACACCCTCCTATCTGTTGTCGCCCTCTCTGTGATTGGCAAGGCAAGAACCTGCTCAGCCAGTAGCTCCCCGAACACGCGCCTAACGAGGCCCTCATCCCACCTCCGCTCCCCTCTGACAAATAGCTCGCATACTCTGCGACCCTTCATTCACCCGTGGTCAATCATAGTGGGCCAGCTCTGTAGTGAAGCCTCAAAAAGCCATCTGTCCTCTAGGATTCTTACTGTCCGGCCATCCCCAATCTCCCACTTGATCTTCGGTAGCACCCTCGGTGTGTGCACACATACCTCCCTCCAAATGAAAAATGCTCCTTGTCCAGCGCGCATAGCGAGTTGGGATTGTGGGTCCTCGTACTTCGCTCTGAGCAAAGCGCCCCATAGATTTTTTTGGCTCCAGGAGAAATCTAGCAGCTAATCTGGTCATGAATATCTCTCTGCACTCAATCACTGAGTGTACTCCCAATCTACCCCGACTGGTCGGCTGACAAATGGTTTTCCATGCCACCAGATGAACACCCCCTCTGTCCCCCCGCCGCCCTCAGATGAAACTCCTAAACAGTCTCTCCAGACCTCGAAGTGTTGCAAAAGGAACCAGGGTGTTAGATAGCAAATGAATGGGAATGGAGCTCAAGACTGATAGTACTAATGTGACTTTGCCCATCATCAATAATGCACCTGCCTACCAGCTCTCCAGTCTGCATCTGATGCTCTGCTCCATGCTCGTGCACTCCCCCCTATGCAGGCGCCGTCCCGTGATTGGGACCCCAAGGTACCTGAGGGTCCCCTCCTGCTCGCCGATTCTCAATATGCTCATGACAGACACCTTCACTCTCGGATCGACCTTCGGGCTGAAATAGATGGCTGCCCTAATGCTCCACAGTACGCCCCCCAAAATTTTACTAATGGCCAGAGCAAAACGTCTCGTCGCACGGGCTAGTAACAAACAATCATCTGCAAATAATAGATGGGATATCGAGGTCGTCCTCGACACCGGGCTGTAGGCCTCCAATCCCTGTGCCACCGTGGTCTGCTGCAGAGAGTGGGATAGAGTGTCTGCACATATGATAAACAAAAGAGGTGAGAGTGGGCAGCCCTGTCGTAATCCCACCGATGACTCGAAGAAACGTGACGGAGAGCTATTGATCAGTAATGCAAAAGATGGTGTCATGATGCATCCCTGAATCCACCCGATCCACTATGGATGAAAGCCAAATCCCTCCAGCCACCGCACCACGAAGTCCCACTGCATCCTATCGTAAGCTCTTTTCATATCAAGTTTGACCTCCATGAGGCTCCTGCGCCTAGGCGCCCTCTGAAGGTCAGTCATGAACTCGTGGGCAATGAGGACATTATCAAAGATGGAACGACCCCGATAAACGTCCCATGCTTAGGACTGATGAGTCTGGGTAGAATGCCTCTCATCCTTTGGACTAAGACCTTCGCCACAACTTTGTACATGGAAGTGCACAAGCTGATCGGCCTGTAGTGCCCTGGCTCCACTGGATCCTGTCTCTTTGGAATCAGAGTGATGAAAGTCCGTCTCCACTCCTCTGGCATCATCGCGATATCAAAAAAACGTCGGACTACCTCTGTAACCTCATGTCTGACGATATGGCAGTACCTTCGGAAGAAAATCGGAAGAAAACCATCCGGGCCCAGGGCTTTATCCTCACCTAGGGACTAGAGGGCTACCTGAACCTCTACGTCTGACACCGGGCTGACTAGATCTGCATTCTCATCCTCTGATATCTGCCTCTTCAGATTTGGTCCACAAACACTACCATCCACGCCCCCTACCTCAGTCCACCTGGCTCGAAACAACATCTCTAATGTCCGCCTGACTACCTCCTGGTCCTCTGATAACTGTCCACTACCATCCCTGATCCTACTCACCCTGTTCTGCTGCCTCCGAATAATAGTCGACTGGTGGAAAAATCTTGTATTCCGGTTGCCTTCCTTAATCCACTGGACCTTTGATTTCTGCCTCCGGAACACCTCCTGCTATCTGAGTAAGGAATGATGTGTAGCCAGTAACCCCCTAAGCTGCCCCTGCTCTGCCTCTGACAATCCTCCCCCACTGTCCTCTAATGCCTGTAGTCCTGTGATAGCTGCTTCGGTGTCCTCCACGCTCCTGAAAATATTCCCCACCTTCTCTTTGTTCCACCTACTCAGTCGCCGTCTGGTCAACTCCAGCTTTCTGATTACCTTAAACATCACATCCCCTCTAACTGGCACTCGCCATGCCTCCCTCACCACATCCCAAGATCACGGATAGGATAACCACACATTCTCAAATCGAAACGGACTATGAATGGGAAAAGCATGTGAGGTACTCACCAGGACAGGGCAGTGGTCTGATGCTATCCTGGGCAAGTGGCGCACCTCGTAGTCCGAAAATCTCTGGATCCAGCTGGTTGAAGCAAAGGCATGATCAATCCGCTCCCAAACACGCGCCCGACCTAGCCTGTTGTTGCACCAAGTAAATCTCGGGCCGAAGAAACCGAGGTCATCTAGACCATTGGACATAATGAAATCCTGGAACTCCCTGACCTCGATCTTGTTGGTGAAGCTCTTCCTCCTCTCTTCTCCTCCGGACCGTCGATGCAATGGAAGTTGCCTACCATCATCACAGAAAACTTCAATTGGATGAGATTGGTGGCCTCCTCCCATAAAGCCCTCCTTTCTCGATAGTCCGTACTCGCATATGCTGCCAGTAGGACCCGAGGGGGGCCACTCTCCTTTGAGATCACCATAGTCACTTGCTGGGTGCATTTGTGGAATGCATCGATACTACAACCTCCTAATCTCCACAAGACAATGATCCCCCCCCCCCCCCCGACAATCCCTGGGACTCCACCGCATACACTCCCCATGACCTCGGGATAGCACGCCTGGCTCGCTGCAAGCCAACTCCCGATAAGCGGGTCTCGAACAAAACACAGATCTCAGGATCGTGCAGGCTCACCAACCTGCAAAAGGTCGGCCGGAAGGATGGTTTTCCGGCGCCCGATAGTTCCATAGCAGGATCTTCATTGAAGGATTGGGGGTTCGGCATGATGGGCCTTGCTCTCCATGCCCGGCAACCCATTCACCTTCTCGGTAGACCCGGCCTCCCCCTGTTCAGGCTTCTCCAACAATTCCTTGAGAGCGTGGACTACTGCCTCGTGTGTCGGCCCACTAGAAGGCCCAGCAACAGAAGAGCCCAGCCCACTCCCCTAGATGCCCCCCTAGGCTCGGCTTCGGGATCCCTTGGCCAAGTCTCTCGTGCGGCAAAAGAGGTGGAAGCTGCTTTCTCCAAGAGGCGTGGCCAAGGGCTGGCCTTCTCCTTTCAGGTCGCCGCCTCTCCTAGGCCGGTTGCCCCCCTCGGTGAAGCCCCTCCTCTCCCGATCGTGACTGCCCTGCCGTGTGGCGCCGTCCCCCGCCGTATATCGGGGTTCGCTGAGCAGCTGTTCCCACAGGTGTTGTCTCCTCCGTTGTCAGTGGCTCCGACGCCTGCCCAGAAGCACTCCCCGACCACCGGCAACAGGCTCCGGCTTCTAAATTGTCGCCGGTCGCCGGTCGGGGTTATAGTGTTCGCAACAGGGCCCGAGGGCATCGCCGGGCCCTAGGCCGTTTCGAGGGTCCCCAGCCCATTAGCACCGCGCCTCCTTGTTGGGCTCCTGGCCCGTTTCAAAGGGCCAGGCCTTCCTCCTGCGCCACTGAACCTTGGGCCCGCCTTGGCATAATGGGCTTGGGCCCGGCCCAATTTCCCCCGCTCCTTTGCTTGGCCCGGTTGGGCGCTTGGGCCCGGGTCCGCGGCCCAATCTGAAATGTGGTTCGGGCCCAGGCCTAGGCCTGCCCCTTGGGCTAGGGCTCGAGTACCGCCTGATCGAGAGCAACCCAGTGTCGATTCAGTCTGAGCCGCCACCGTCTTCTCCACACCCGACGCCTGATGGCCGGGGCCATTGCCCTTCCCCAGCGAGATGCGCCAGGCTATCTTTTTGGGCTTCTGCCGTCCCTCAGAGCTTGGCGAGGACTCGGTCGCACTCGGCTCCCCTTTGCCTGGGCTCGGCTTCGGGTCAGATGCAGTTGGTCCCCGGATCGACTTAGTGGGAGGCCCTGTCATCTTCTTTGTTCATGCTTCCTCCCTTGCGCCGCTGCCCCGTTGCATCCGCATCTGGGTTGTCACCATCCACGGACCGAACATCGTCGGCCCCTGCCCCATTGGATCATGTGCCGTCCATTCCACCGAAGCATCCCCCGAGCCCCACCACCCAACCAGAGTCGTCCTCTTCTCCGATGCGTGGAGTGGGCATTCGGGCGCATCATGGCCGATACAGGCATAGTGAAAACAGAGGCTTGGCAGGTCCTCATAGGCAAAGGCCTGCCAAAATTTCTTCTGCCTACCTTGAACGAAGGAACCGAGTACCAGGGGCTTACCTGCGTCGACTTCCACCCGCACCCGAGCGTACCCAATCCGTCGCCGCTCGTTGGAGATGCCGTCAAGCTCCACTGGCCGCCTTGTCGCCGCCACAATCTTGAAAATGGCAGCCCTATTCCAGTATTCCAGAGGGAGACCTGGTAGCCGGACCCAGATCACTGTCCGGCTTACAGTCTGGGTCCCCGGGATGAAGTCGGCCTGCCGCACTTCCATTGCAAAAAGCTGGCCGGCCACCACCCACGGACCCATTGCCATCACCTTCCCCGCTCTTCTCCGGACCCAAAACGAACGGACATGAACCCCTCTGCCATTGGGAGGACCTCCATCGGAAGCTGCAGTTTTGCCCGGCCTCTAAGCTTGCGTGCCACCAGGTCTGCCGGAACACGCCTCCCCAAACTCTTCGCAATCACCGCCTTCTCCTCCCATTCTGTCCTCATCATCTCGAAATGCTCCGCCGGCACCCTCGCCACCCGTGGGAAGTGGCATTCGAGTGCCGCCATCTCCTCGGAGATCCGTTGAGGAGGGATCTCCGGCCTTCACGCCACCCCTTGTGCCACCGCAGACCACAGGGGGTGGTCTCGGTCAACCCCGAAGTCCGGCCATCCTGTTGGCCCCGGCTCCCTTTACCTGGCACACTACTACTGGGGGCTGCCATGGGCATCCATCTGGTGCTCGATTAAATCCCCGCTCCGCTCCGCTTCTCAGTGTATTGTTATGAATGACTTTTTTTCACCTCTTTTCTTCTCTTGAATTTTGCACCTCACTAGCAGTCTGTAATAGGTGGGACATTTCTTATTAAGTTATGATCCTTCTTCAGTGATCCTTTGTTGTTACAGAATGAAGGGCCTGGTGTGGCAGAATATGTCTTGTTTGGTTGGGGCGGATGTGTTAGAGAGAATGGAGAGGGATGTGGGTGTTTCAGATATCTGAATGTTAAAGAAGCTTTCTCTACCCAGTGGTTATTGGGATTGATGGACTATGAGAGACTTGACAGTCTTCCAACTACTGCGCTAGCTTATACAAGACCTAATGTATTTGTTAAATAAAGGACTGGTCGTGCACTTTTCAGTGCTTGATAGGTGATTAAAGCAGGGAGGAATGCTCTGATGTTGTGCTTGACTATTGCATTTTATCAAGATTAAAATGTGGTTGGATTTTGTAGAGCTAGAATGAGATGCTGTATTTGTAACACGTAGAAAAATGGTCCACCTCTCAAAAAAAAGGAAATAGAGGGGACATTGGAAACAAAATGAAGGGTATTAAAAATATTGGCTTCCTTGTTCATGTGATAAGTAGGAAGACCAACGATAATAAAAAAATCCTGTGATGAGAAGAGAGAAGGAAAACAAGAACAGGGGGTTCATGAATGTTATTTTCTTGCTTGCAGATCTCAATGAATATCATGGTTTTAGAACCCTTACCAAGAGGCATCCTTAAATCTAGAAGGTCAGTTGAAAAGACAACTTAGCATTTGAATTATATCTAGGAGGTTCTGGGCTTTTTGTTGTTCCGTTCTTGTTGAAATTTTGATACCCTTGCCTGTAATATTGGTTACAATGCAATGGTTTTGAAAATATGATATATCTTGTGATTTTTTCATTGGGACCACCTATAGACATGAAACTGTAAACTCCTCTGGAAGTTGGCTGTCTTTATGCAGAAGAAAAAGATGCTCTCTGACAATTAAAGCATATGTTTTGGACAATGGCCACATTTAACCTTTATAGGCTTGACATATGCTGTTGGTGTAATCGTTCCTTTTTAATCTTGGTGCTAATGACATCTAGGTAAAATTAATCTAGGAACTTCCTTTGCCGTGCCAAGATTTTGAAAGCATTGTTTCAACTTGACCATAGTGTACCATGAGAACACTGCATACCATTCCTCTCAGTTATAATCTAGTTCAGCAAACCACCAGTAGATGCAGGGGGTGTATGCATCATATACTGTATTGACTTTGCATCATGTACCATATGGACCTTTTTGAGATCAGGGTATTATTCAGTTTGGCAAACTGCGGGTAGTTAAAAGAGGGATACTGCATATCATCTCATGCTATTCTAGCATGTGAGTGTACGGGGCATACCATGAGATTTGAAACCTTCATCAAAAGACAGCGGTACAGTTACAATATTATGAGAAACTTGACTCTCTTGGCCATTTGCTGCTACTAGTACAGCTCATATTTTTATATCTCTTGCTTATGTTTTGTCCTTCAACTTGGAACTCGAGCACCTGGCTTCTTATCAATAACAAGATATGGTACTTGTTTCGACAATGACTTTTCTATTTTTTAATGGTGCATATCCATGTACTTCCACTGCATTCCATAAGCTTTGTTAATGCTATTCTGCTTTTCTACATAGAATAACCAAACAACCCTTCTTTTTGGACAAATTGCTTTATATGAAATGTATGACTGGTGTTCACTTTTGTGTTTTGGGATTTCCTGCCTAGTAGCTTCCAAAAACACTAAGGCTATGGTGAAAATGCTTGCTCTTTATTTTAGTGTAATTTCCCACCCCCGCTTCTTATGCCTTAAGGAGAGGCTCTTTGCTTGCCCAACTTCTTTTCTTTGGATAATGTTGCCAATTGAACTTGATTAATAATAATGATACCCATGTCTTTGACTTTTTCATCGATGTTTTTGTCATTTTAAGTGCTCTAGGTTCAAGAAACTAGGCCATGAATGAAGGGGAGCAATTGAGTTTTTGCAGTTATATGCATCAATGAAGTAGACCAACAGTCACCCGTGCATCACTTCTGGGAACTTGTTTGGGTAGTTCTTGTGCTTGAGTTTCCTTAGGCTGTTTATGTGTTAAGAACTTAACTTTATCTTAATAGGTTTGGGGTTTTAAACTCTTTTAGATCCACGTGTCAATAAAGCAAAATCCTCTGCATCATTGTAGCTATCACAACAATGGGTCATAGATGAGTTATATATAGCAATCAAATTCTTGCTTTTCGGCATTCATGAGACATACAGTATTTAACTTTTATTTGTCCTTATAATTTGGATTATCAAAAAAAGAAAATGAAGTCTTTCGAAGGTCATGGTATATGTCAAAGTCCTTTTTGCAAAGTCATATCATTTGCTATTGCTTAAAAAGTAGTGTGATTGAGAAAGTGAAGTTTTAGTCCTTTGGGAAGCTATATTAACAATATATTACATAAGTTAGATTAAGGAACTTCCATCAGTAATTAGCACTATGTTTCAGAATAGTACCTCAGCTTTTACAGGAGGGGTCAATAGTGCTTTGGTACTGTAATATGATATTTAGTCATAATAAATAAACTTAACAACAGAATGTGATTATAACAATTTCTAAGCTGGTTGGCGATAGGAAGTGCCAAGGCTTTTGTACTTGTAGTCCCTGGAAACATTCATTCTTCTGGCTTTGTTAAGACATCATGCAGATGAAGTAGCAGCGTAAGTATTGACTGGCATTTGTAGTTTAACAGTGGCTCGGTATCTCCAATTCTAGGCAGCCTGTGGCATATAGCATTCATAAGAGCGATCATCAGTAGTCAGAACAAACTTCCTGAGAATCAAGAGTGCAAGTTGTTTTGACAAGTTTTCAACAGTGTTGTCATGTGTATATGTGATGAAATAATAATGTATCATAATCTTCCCCCATAGGAAGGATTCGACATTCATTGCTTAGGAAGTACAAAATATGCAACTATCAGTTAGAGCTGGAAAATTGTGAGTTATCTACTATTCAGTGATGAGAGTCTTGTCTAGATGATACGGGTCTTCTTCATTTGCAGGTAAGGAAAAATTAGGCATGATAAGTGCTTAGATTCAGAGGACTGTTTTCATTCTTTCTTCTGTTCCTTAATTCCTTGTTGTCTTTGAATAGAAGTCGGCACAATAATTTTTTGTCTTCAGGATTTTGTGCACAGTATTATTCTCATTTTTCAATTTGACTTTACCCTTTTAATTAATGGGAATGGATAATAGTTTCTCGTACTGTCTTGAAATTTTCAGTTTGCCCTTCCATTTTGCTGTAATATCTTAGTTTTTGTTCTAGTTGTTTGATTAGCTTAATCATTGATTAACCAAAATTACATACAAAATGGGGAAGGAAAAAGAAAACCCAAAATGTACTATGTTTGCTGATGATGATATTCGGAATGGTCAGTGTTGTGATTTTCCATGCTTTTTCATTGTAATTCATGCAATGAGAGTTCTATAATCTGTGTGCCAGCATAGCCTAGTTTCCTATTCTATGAACATTATTGCTGATACATCCAATTCTTTTCTAAGCCTAGCTGCCATTCAATTTCATGACAATAATTTGCAAATTTTTCTCTTAAATATTTAATAAAATGGAAAAATCACATATCGATGGTGCGGATATAAATATATGAAGATATAAATAATTCTGTCTTCTGGAAAGCCCTTTGGAGCATCTCTTAATTTTGTTAGTATCAATATAGCTAAAGATTGAGTTTTGTGCCATGAAGCAAAGTTTGTTTTCTTGTAGTCAATAAACTATTTTTACCAAAGTATGCTAATATATTTCATCAACACCCAGGTGAAGTGCATAGATATTATTCCTTTCTATACCTGCAGATCCCATTTTGGAGTACATGAAAGCAATTTCGTCTCACCAATATATTACTTATAACCTTGTCATATCATGAAATCCCCCCCCCCCTTCCCCACTCACCCCACCACATGCACACCCCAAAAAGAAGAAATCAAATCTAGAACCATAGTTATCTCACTTTATGTTCTACAGTATAACCTATGTTGTTTGCAGATTCCAGAGGCCTCCTGGGTTGCTGCCATCATCCATGCTTGGATTTGAGGCTCTCACTGGTGCCTTGGATGATTTTGGGTTCGAAGATTACTTGAATGGTATTCAATTGCTTTTAATTTTGTCTTCCCTCATCCGGGTGTTCATTATTTATTGCATGAAAATTGCATGTCTACCAGCATGCTATATTTTTTAAAACAATCCAATGTTAAGACTGCTAGTTTTTGAATATAAGTCCTGCTATTCTTTTATCATTATTTTGTCATCAAATTCATCCTGAAAATGCAGCCAGCTGTTTAGCATCCCTGATATTAGTCATCAAGCTACATGGTGCATGACAAGTATGCATGAGAGGCGCATTCATCATTGCCGCATCTACATTTATGCCTATGAGAAAAAGTTTGTGGGTTTTGAGATCATGAATGATATGATGCAATATTATTGCTATCGATGGCGTATAGGCATTTTCATGCATGATAGAGAACTTAGCATGGTTAAAAAACAAGGTACTCTGTGATAAGTAGGTTATATGCAATTGTGACTATTCAGATTTGGTGACTGGTATAACCTAAATCCATAGTGGTTATTATTATACTTCACTGGATCATGACTCAACAACTGCATGTTCTAGTGCCAACTTCCTGTGAAGCCTAAAGCCAGCATTTGTTTCTTTGTTGATACAATATTTTCTTCTTACCATTTTGTGATGGTAATCATTTATTACTGTTCCTGACCATCTTGCAGTGCCACAAGACTCGGAAATCTTCCAACCTCCAGACATGCACCATGGGATGGAAGTCCACCTTGGCATTTCCAAGGGGCCTGTTTGCCCAAGCCGCAAATAAGTGCATGATATGTTGTTTTGAGAGAGCTATACCATACCATTACTACTGATTCGGAAATAGAAATTGTTTCTTTCGTTATTTTGGATCAGTATTTGTTATTTAGGAATTATACTTTGGTTGCATGTTTAGTTGCACTTGTTTATGAAACAGGTGAAAACAGGTGAAAACAGATGAAAATTTAAGATGTTTTCGTTACGGTGCTAGCATATATTGCTGGTTGCTTGGATTCTCCTTTGTTGGAAAAGCATAGATCGCTGTGGTTGAGGAGAATCAATGAAATTTCATAGACTGCTCCACGAAATCAAGGGAAGACGGGATCGGTAGCTTGGTAAGTACACAGGTTGAGGTAACATAAATGTGAATGACCATGATCTTCCACACCTTCAAACCAGCCGTTTAGGCAGGAAAAGTGGGAAATATGATGAGTAATTGATTTGCTGATGTTAAATATGGCATGGATTAGAAAAATATTGCCTTCAAAGGAGTCCTTTTAAGCAGATTCAGCTGTGAGTTATGGAACATGGTTCTTTCAAACGAGTCAGTTTAGGACACATCACATGGATGTGATCCCATCAACAGATGAGATGTTTGAAAAATTATGCAACCTGGGGACTTTTATTCTTGCTCCTATCTCGGAAGGAGAGGGGGCGGAACCTCTGGTTACCTTTGAATCTGAAGGGCGGAATCACATGTTGGTTTCTGACATCCAATTAAAATATGGTAACTTGAAGCCCCGCCATGAAATCAGAAATTTCTCACAGCCTATCGCTTTTATACTCTAATTAATCTTTGAGGCTCATCCTCCCCAAGTTTACTAGGAGAACGTTTGATTATTTGAGACACCAAACCAAACTGAAAGTGTGACACTTGAATAGATCACTTTGTTATCCCACAATATGATGAGAACATCTAATCATGAATTGCTGATGCTACAAGCAAAAGTAGTCTTTTGGAATGTTCAGATTTTTGATCCTTATAAAGACATTTATACTGTTGTTGTCCAGGAACAAAGCATCTGATGACTTGCTTATTTTTTAGCTACCAAATCTGAGCTTGCTTGAAAGATGGAATCTCGCACAATTAGAATATCTATACATTCTAACCATTCAAACTGCATTTTTTTTAAAAAAAATTCTGATCTCTGTTTTTATGGTATTGTTATTTGTTCCCCTGTAAACAGACACATAAGCTCAACTTCGACAACAAAGTTTACTTTCAGAGCTCTCTGGTTCCTCTTCCATATAAGGCAATCAATACTCCACCTTCGAATCAAGATATATCCACCAGTGCCTCTTTTTCTTAAATAGAAAAATTCTGAAAACTTTCGAGTATATAAAACTAAGGAACGTCTGTTCTTCTTACCGCTGCTATCAACTCTAAAAATATTATTCATCACATGACCTCAATAAACCTGATACTGTTCCTCCAGCGTCCGTTTGAGTGTCATCCTGAATTATAGACATAAAAGGTATCATATGCACTTAACCTTGGCAGCATCCAAGTAGGATTATGCATGATATATGTGAAAAAAAAAAAAACATTGAAATATGTGGGAAAAAGCACCTCCTTGCCCAATTATGTTACAACTGGACTCATCCTTTTCTGTGTAGTCCATGAGAGCAATTAGATGAAAGTGGAACCTTCATCTCCAGATTAGCACTAGTTCAAGAACTGCTCTGTCATAAGTTTACAACAAAATCCTTTTCACTTTGGCAACATCAGAGTCAACTGTCTATAGCACCAATAGCAGCGAACAAGCTCATTAAGATTTTGTGGTACCTGACAAAGTACCAACAACATAGAGCACAAACAGAATTCTGATGATGATGCTCTATCAAACAGTTGATTGCAATTGGTGCTTCATTTTTGAAAACCAAGAAAAATAGCATTATTCTTACCAAAATGTTTCACCTAAATGTATCATCTCCCCTGCATGCAATTCCTGTTATTCTGCAGTTTTATTTTATTCTTTGTACAGCATGACAAATTCCACCCAAATGAAATGCAGAGTTCTGACGGTCTGCTAGTTTCACCTCATATGGTCTATTACATATTTACATGGGCTTCTGTTGCTATGAGAATACATTGGCTGTTTGTTTAAACTGATCAATATTCATGCTCAAGCTCTTCAACATAACCAGCAGCTTCAGATGACATGTAATCTTCATCCCTGAAGCGGGATAAGAATTGTGCTAGCCTGTATACATCACCGTATGTGGAAATAGGGCCAAGCGACAGACGAATCACTTCACAATTGTAAGTGGATGCATAAGAACTCGCACTCTCCACCTGCTTGTCTGATTTCTGGTCCAAAATATTATACACAGTGAGATCCCCAAGAGTGCCAACACCCAAAAAAATGTTAGTCTTCACTGCTAGTTGCTGAACAAGCCTGGCTGGAAAAATATTTCCAGTGGAATCGAGGATATTGAATGCCAAAATAGAGCCTCTATACTTCAGATCCAGAGATCCGTATAACTGGGCAGCATAACAAAGAATATCAGCCTTCGTTATAGCATGAAAAAATATATCAAAGAAAGAAACAACTAAAGCAAAAAGTTATAAGGATGGAACGACAGCTGAAAATATCATGAAATCTAGATGAACTGCAAGTCTTGCAAACAAGTTGTTTGTCCATTTAGTGGATATTTGCTAATTTAATGTTCTAAGAAAAAATTAAATAGAGATCTAATAATCCAAAGTTTATTTGGGGATTGACCCTTGCACTTATAATAGTTTCCGTTTCAGTTTTCATTTTCTTTGTGAGATACCCTTGTCTTATCGTTTTCGTACAGAATGACACTAGGAAAATGCAACATATTCCCGCTATCAAGACTTAAGGATCTTTTTGGAAGTTTTAGTATGTTGGAATCCAATATTGCAACATTCCTATAGAATATATTTTATCTTTTTGTCTAGGTAGGTATCCATTTTTATACTCATAAAAAAATATAAATATTTATTACAGGAAAGGGCCACAAGCCATTTTGACTGTATATACATGGTTATTTTTGTGATATATTGTATATTTTTGTATCTGATCTGGTCTTCTTCCCCAAGTTTCATGAATCAGATCCTATATCAGCATGTAAAGACCATGATATTGCTTCAGAGACTTATTGACTGTGTTAGCTCATTAGTCCCAAGTCCACCATAGGAGACCATTGTGTCAGAAGCTATATGAAATACCAGTCTTTAACATTTTGGCCAAATCAGATAGCTTCCACTAGCCACCTCCAATATCGCTTAAAGACAAGGGTCTAAACAATCAAGAGAGGATTCTAGGCCTTTTACTTAAACATTGATTCACTGCTAGAATTTGGTAAACTGACTAAGGCAAATTTCAAAATGTGAATTGTGCCTGCAAACAAAGTTCTTAGTGGATTTACCTTTTTTAAGCATCTTCTCTACTAAACCAGCAGGGACAGTGCCAAATAGCTTTCTGCATAATTCCCAACCAACTCCTGGACTTTGACAAAATAGAGTAACAGGTTTTGTAGCTAGTTGCCTATAATTGAGCCTAGCTTTCCTGAGTTTCCTGGATTTTCATCAAATCAGGTTCATTTCCTTTTTTTTAATCCATCCTCCATTCTTTGTTAGTTAAATTCTATTTCTTGCTACCCTCTTCTTTTTTTCGCTTCCAATATCAACTCCTAGTGTTTATGGAAGGTGAAGCAGCATAGCCTCTGACAACATCAGGTCATGCTTGCATCTTTAACTTAGCAGACCACCATAGTGGTACTTGATTAGAAAGGACTCTCTAGCTAGGTTTTCTGCTATTTATGTTTCATTTTTAAGCATAAATGCATAATGTCTCAATAGCTTATTCTTTCTTTGGAAGGTCGGTTTACAGGTTTGTGCAAGCCCTCCTTAAGGTTTACAGGTTTGTGTCCCTCCACCTCTCACACTATTAGATCCTAAGCTTTGTCAACTCTGGTTTCATCCACCTTTCCTTGAAAGGTTTATACTTTATTTTTTCTTTTTTTGCTTTAATTTTTCTTTTGGAATAAAGTTACTTACCTATCATTAAAAAAGGTAAAAAGACTTCTGTAGCTACAAAGATATCTGTTATGCATTTTCCATGAGCTGTTTAAGTAGTGATCATGAAACTTATCTGTGCAGGAATATAGGGATGTTCTTGAAAGGCCAGTTTTATCTCACACTCTACCCTATGGAAGCTGACATCCTGAGAAATGAGAATTTTCTGAATCTGAATGCAGTGGTCATTGTAAAAACAGAGACCTGGACACTTTTGCTTTCCTTCTGAAAGCATCATCTCTTACTGACTAATGGTTGACTCTAAATTCTCAGTATTGAATAAATAATAATCTATTTAACAAAAAACCCTACTCTAGATTTGCACGGAATTTGGTAAACTAAATCAGAGGAGATCTGAAAAGGTTTCAGTATCAATTATCAGACAAGAATGCCTTAACTTAGAGTTCTACATATTATTACAGAAATTTTATTTCTGAAGCTGTTTATGATACTATAACTGTTTTTAGATCTCTAAAGCTAACATCTGTCTGAATTTGTAGAGCTGACAAGCGTATCTTCGTCGAAAAGAAAAAGAATTAAGGCCATTTACATTGAATGTAATTCAAATCAATTTTAACAATTCGAAGCAAACCATAAATGCTTGCTTACCGGAGAACTATTTAATGAAATATATATTGGTACTGATGCACTATGAGAGAACAAAAGTAAGATCAACCAACCTGCAACAGAGGCTTCTCTTCCAACTTGTGCTTCAATGACTTCAGCGTCTTGACCAGCCAAGTGATCAAGCTTTCTACCCGCTTCTGAATAGCTACAATGCCAATTCTCTCTAAATGTTCAAAGCCAAAACTCAAAGCTGCAAATATGTGGGTATTCAAATTTTCCCCTTCTGTTACGACATGAACATTCTTTCCATTATCAGGCAGTTTGGCTAATTTTAACTGAGCTGATCCCTTCTCGATACATATAGAATGAGAACTCCTTCGAACTAGCAGAAAAGCAACACCAGAAGGATATCCAAGCACGTGGTGCAGCGAACCGATGACAAACTCAGGTTGATATAAAGAAAGATCAATTCCAACCATGGGAAGGCAACTGGAAACATCTAAAAGGACTTCCCATCCATTTTGTTGTGCTCCCACAATCCAGCTCAAAGGATGGCATACACCAGATAAGAACGACTGAGCAGGGTATATCAAGAGCCCACATCCGTGACCACTAGAATTTTGTTTTCTCAGCAACTTGTGCAAATCATTACCATGGGTGCACAGATCTTTGCTTTTAAGAGGTATTACTCCTGTTCTCACTTTGGACCGTGCTGCCACATGAATAAAATGCCGGATAGACTTATGATGGTCAGGGCTAGCAAGAACATGAGTGCCTTTCTTTAAGTTGTACATCTCACCAAACAGGTGATAACAAGATGGAAGCCCAGGAGTAAAAATTGTGGAATACTCATTCTGGCTTGTGTTCAGAAGATTCAAAATGTGTTCACTTGCAATATCTACATAATTATTATGCAGTGCACTTTGTTTTTCAGTGGCATAGTTTGAACCTAGGAAGGCATCGGTCTCTTCAAGTAGGAATTGCATATGCTGCTGCACCTGAGAAATAGGACAAGTAATTATCATGCCCAAGCAAAAATTTGAAAAAAAATGAGAGAGGGCAATATATTCTCTATGTAGCCTTGGATTCACCAAACAGGACAAACTACAAAGGCATGCAATAGGCCAAGAAAGTTCAGCACATATGCATCATTGGCATATGCTTGGAATTGAAGATCCTTAAAATTTTGCAGCATAACTGCAACTGCTCAGATCCTAGACACCAGATCAGTAAGAATAATTAACTACATAACAAGGAAATGCAATTTTCTTTTTTAAAGACCAAGAAGCCAGTCTTCAGATATGATTTTTTTTCTTATTCTTTTTCAGGATTTGACAGAATATGTCGAGGAATAAATGAGCATCGACACAAGAAGCTCCGTTGAACTTTCAAAAAATGGCTTAAATACATCTCTCATAAACAATTATGAGAAATAAGTAATAGTTGCAGAAAGATAACAAAAATAATGGCATCAAAACACAATAAAAGAAATGACGAGCGCGACAGCCATGCCATGCTTTGGATGTAAAGTTGTAAACATTCTGCCAGCAAAGGACAAGTACCTGATATCGTGAGTACAACGGGCAAGAAGCATAATCCAGGTAGACAATTCTTTGCAGTTCAAGCTTAGGGTATTGATCCTTACGTATATTGTCCACAGACAGGTGCAGAAAGTAACCTTCATAGTCTTCCAAGAACTGCTCTTCAGCATCCTCGTAGGGAAGCAACACAGAAGGGCCAGCATCAGTTTCCTCAGATAAGACCGAAGTGGTTTGGCTTTCTTTACCATCATATGTGGCATATTTTTGGAATGAGCTCAAGCTTGAGCTCCCATCTGAAATATGCGTTTCCACAGGTGAGGCATCAGAATTTGGCAACACTGGTTTCCCATAGGATGCTTCAGAATCTGTTTCATCAGCTAGTATTGGTTTCGATAAACCATAAGGTATATCTAACTTCGAAGTCACATGCTTTCCCTTCTGCAACAAGTGGATGGAATCTTTCTTTATCATCAAAAAAAAGTTTTGTAGTTATGATGCAAGATCGAAAAAAAATGAAGATCGAAACGCTTTAAACATCTAAATAACTGCATCTAATGAACCATATATCAGTTTTGTGTAATTGTGTGTATATATACATGCCAAAGACTAAGAATTACATGTGAATATCACAAATAATGGATCGTATATATCTATTAAAAAAGAGAACATCATCAATTAAACTATAATGGCTTCAAACACCACCATGTGCTGGCTTTAATTCAAGATAATATAGTATCCCCCTATGGATCATCTCCTGCGAGAGCACAGGACATAATCTAGTAATAAAATACCTAATAGACCGCACGTGGCTTGCGTGCCCGGAGACCGCAAAAATTCACCGGTACGGGTCCGGAAAAGAGATCACCTTTTCGTTGCTTAAATTAGAGAGGAACAAATGAATGGATACCTGATTGGAGGTTCTCTTGCTCCGGAAAGTCGCGAGCTTGGAGATCATGGCCGCTGCCCGTTCGATTCTCAGAGCCGTGGATGCGTGAGAAAGAGAGCGCGAGATGGAGGACCGGGCGGTAGGAAAGGTCGCAGGTTTTGGCGGTGGGTCCTGCTCCTTCGCCATGGCGTCTACGACTACGTCAAAGCAGATAAGGGGGGCTGGAGATGAGACGCGGCTTTGGACGACTTCTTCGTCTGCGGTCAACTGCTCACAGGAGCTCAGAACAGGAGGGATTGTCAGAAGAGAGAGCTCTGGCTTGCGGCCATGACAGGTACATTTTTTTTTAAGATAAGAAGGTGAGAATCCTAGCGTCGTTTCTCGCGTTTGTCACGCCAATGCTTCGAATTTTTTAACCTGGTTGTCGAGAAGAAACTTCCTTGCGACCAGGCATAGATCCTGGGCCTTATACGAGGTAGCACTGATTATGTTCTTCATTCGGTCCATCCATGGTCTCTCGACGGCGTCACATGTTAGTATAATTTTAAAAATTATATAACAATATGCGTCGCCCATAATATTTTTATTTATTAATATGAACGTATATCAGTTTATATTTTTTTTTATATAGGGTCTATCTACAAGTATATATAATTATGAGATATACCAAATGTAACGATGTGATAGGATAGAGAAATAAAAGCATTTTTAACTTTTTTTTTCCTTATATTTCTCTTCTTCTTCAAATTTTTAATATGGTATCAGAGCAACCGATCATCTAATCTATCCCCACCATCTTTTTTATCATTGTTATGATCGTCATTGCCATGTCTAGAAGCTTTGAAGACCTCCATTATCTATCTATCGATTTCTGTTCTTGGATGAACCAACTTTCGAAGATTTTCTATTTTTCCGTGGATTTGCGGATCCTCTATTTCTCCACAAATTTTCTATTTTCTAGTGAATCAACATTCGAAGATCTCGTATTTCTTGGTAGATGTGCATATTCTTTATTTCTGATAGAATAATACCCAAAGATTTTTTATTTTCTATAGATCTGCAGCTCCTATCCACCATGTTTTCCTTAGCTTCATATCTTCAGTCGTCTCTCCTCACCGTCACTCAGCCCTTTTCTCTCCATCTTCGGTTTTATTTGCTACCTTCGGCTCCTTCACCATCCAGTTCGAGGTCTCTTGCTCTTCTTTCATGGTGCCTCCGTTTATGAGAATCGTCGACCTTCGGTTGCTTTTTCTCTAAATTCTGTCCTCGTTGGAACTGTCCTCTTCTATGTGTTTTCTTGCCGCCACATCGACAAGCATGACAATCTGTTATGTCAGTCAGACACATCGACAGACACCAGTCTATCACATCAGCTTCTAAGCTACTACTTCAACTCTTGATCTAGTTCATCAGTTTCTGGGGTACAATCGTGATCTAGTTTCTAAATTCAAGTTGGCACTTACAATACCATCTTGAGTTTGAGGAGGGATGTTAGCATAATTTTAGAGATCACGTAACATCACCATAATATTTTTTTGTTAGCATGATTTTATATCAATCTATATTATTTTTTATTATGGTATCTTGTTGGAGTAATTTTATAGATCACATGGCAATTTGTACCACCCATAATATTATTTTTTGTTATCATCATCATATATCAACTTATATTATTTTTCTTATATGGAGTCTATCTACGGATATATATAATTGTGAGATATAGCGAATGTGGTAATGTGAGTAAATAGAGAAATATTTGTTTCTCTCTTTTTCTCTTGTTTTTCGTTCGATTCAGCCATGGTCTCTTGACGGTGAGATGAGTTCCTTCACACGTGCGAATTGGAAAGGGCTATAGGCTGGGACCATGATCGACGGCTTTCATGAGATACATAAGGCCTCGTCATTTGTGTGCTCGTAAGTTGAAGTGGACTGTAGCGGGTAGTTTCATGGTTGATTCGGCGGTCCTCTTGGCAGGGATAAACCGCATCCTCCGAAACGCTGGGGCCAAACACTTTGGTTAGTTTCTCTCGTCAAGGGCATATTTCTTCTTAATAATGCAAAATACATCCCCATCCTCTAACTAAGTACTCTCTGCTCTAAAGTCTCCACTTTTTTTTTTTTTATTGAAACAGATGTATCATACATAGCGAGTACGGATACATCCAAAAAAAATTAAAAGATAACAAGTTTCAGAATGCACCAGATAGTCTCCTCTCTCCCAGCCATAGGGTCTTCCCAGAGTGGTTAGCCATATAAGAAGCTACCCAATCTGCTGTTCTGTTGGCTTCTCGATACACATGCTGGGCCTACAGGGCCATCCCATCTCTCACCATCTCCTAAATATCCTTAAGAAGTGGATGGTAATCACCCACCTCTTCCACACTCTGTTAGATCCAACCAATGACAGTAGCCGAGTCGTCCTTAAGCACTAAGATATTGGCCTGCAACATGCGCCAGGCATACCTTAGGCCGGTATAGACATTCCTAAACTCCGCCCTCAGGACAAAGGTATCAAAAATTTGACAACCACCAGCCGCAATCATTGTAAAGTCTGGATTCTTAATGATGAAGCCCGCTCTTCCTTTGCTACCACCATCCACTATATATTTGTCAAAATTAATCTTGAGAAAGCTTGAAGATGGGGGCAGCTTATTTTTAACGATATCTTCTACCTTTGCTCCAACTCAGGGACCATTGTGGCCTGGATCCTCCTTGACCGTAGTGTCAGCCAATAAGAAACCCACAGATTAATAAAAGTTGTGACGCACAATGGAGCTCCCCCTCCAATGCTAATTGTTGTAGAGTCATAGTTTAAAAATTTAAACTATTGGAAAAAGAATCTATCCAAATATAGTATTTTTTTTTATTAATTAATGTGGAACCATAGCACAGAGAAGTCCTCGACTTCGTGCTCCACCTTGTAACTAGTTTAAACCAAGTCCCAACCAGCGTTTCTCGAGCTTTCTCAAAAGCTACAAGGTTCAGCTTGATATAACCTCCAATGTCCCGCAGAATCATTTGTGTTTTGGTATCTCTTGCATGGTGCGCATCACTTGATCATGGTTTGTAATATGACTTTTTTTATATATTTTTTTTAAAAAAAATACTTCTTCTTACCATGCAACTTAGCTAAAATTCTATATCTTTTATTAGATTTTTTTATCAATAACAAAATATTTTCTTAGCATAAAAAATGAGGATTCTAGCAACACTAAAACTTGCACATGTAAATATAAGAGCACGATGATGATATTTTAGTTGATCAGATCATCAATCTTGGAAGAAAAAAAAAATTATCTTAGTCAAACTAGTCATGCTAAAGTTGGATAATTCTGGTTCAAGGGTCAGTCTAGGCCTTAACTTGGTTACCAGAAGTCAACATGCTGGGGTATGCTGGCCAAGTGTATACTAGGCCAAGCTATCATCATTGCATTTAAAGTTTGAGATATGTTAATTGCATTTCAAGTTTGAGATATGTCTACTATCTACTGTCTCTAGGTACGCTATTTTGTCGAGCCAAGTCAGACCTGGCTATTGGGCTAAGAATTCATCATTGCCTGCATGAGGTTAGCCTAAACTCTGCTAGGCAACAACCTTTCATTTTAGTTTCTGATTTAAATGAGGATGCCGGCATAGAAATTGGCTAAATCCATCAATTATAGCTATGATTGTTATATCAAAGGATGTATGTTTGGAATGATTGCAAGCGGTAATTTTGTGTGGTTCCGTGTGGCCTCTTTTTAAAAATAATTGAAAATAACAGAGTTGTATTAATTGTCGTGGTCTCGATCATTATTTTTAAGCTATTATTGGTATTGCCTCCCCTTGCTTGATGTTGAGATAAATAGCATTTATAATTTATACATTAATATACATATCACAGATCTTTAAAAAATATATTTGTATCAGAAAGAGGTAATTCTGTTGTTTTCAGAAATTATAAACTATTTTTTATTTCACAAGCAATTTGAGTTAGCAAACGAACTTGCAAGAGGTAATTCTACCAACCAAAAAAAAAGTAATAATTTAAATATTATAATGCAAATTACTCAAAATTTTTGTATGTGATTCATTGATGTCTCTTGGATCCTACTTTACAAGATCAATGCTCTTTACTCTTAGGGCTCATTTGGTTCGTGGAAAAAGAAAGAAAAAAGTATGGTCAACGGAAAAGTAATGAGATGCCTTTTGTTTGATTGGAATTTTCAAAGGAGAGAGATGAGAATGTTGTATTTTCATGAGAATATGATTCTCATATTTCATGGAAAAGTCTTTTCTATGAGAAACATGAAAAAGTTATTTTTTCATTAGCCGGAAATCACTTATTTTTTATTTTTCTTTCCAAAAAGGCCCTTCAGCATTAAAGAGACATTAAAAATCTAATTTTTATTAAGTGTATAATAAGAATTATACATAACTTTTTCAGAAAAGTGGATGGTTAACCAAACATAAGCATTCTAGAAATCTGTCACTTTCCCATGGTCAATCAAATATGCCCAAAGTACTTTTTCAGGCATTCTTTTTCTAGAAATCTCCTTTTCAAGAATCATATTCTTAGAAAGGAAAATGCTTCCCGTGAGCCAAACAAGCCCTTAGTTTCTCACCATGCTGGAATCATGCCACCCATTATTTTCCACCATTATTTTCCCCAAGAACTCTCTCTCTCAATATTTTATGCATATCATAATAAAATATATCTGTAATATTTAAAAGAATAAAAAATATACGTTGATTAATAGTTACAATGTGGATCACAGCCATCCAACCCGCCTCATGTGTAGGTATGTACCGCAAGCATTAGCTAAAGTATCGAATAACATATAAGTTGTAATGTTCAAACAATAGGATTGAAATCAGATCGAATACGGATCAGATATCAGTATATTTATATCTATATTTATTTTATTTGATAAATATAGATACAAATGCAGGTGTTAGCAGGTTGTAAAATTCTATGTCCATATTTATTTTAAGTGGATATAGATATAATATATATTGAAAGTATGAATATGAATATGAATATAAGTCGGATAATTAAATTTTATGACTATAAAATCAAAAAACTTATGAATTGAAAGATAAATAAAGTTAATAGCATATTAATTTGTTCATCTATTTTTTAAAAAATATCAGTACTATATAAAATTAAATATAATTATAAATATAATTAAATATTTCAATATAAGTGGGATAGTTATCCATTTATATTTATATTTTTATTTTAATAAATATGAATGCAGACGTAGATATTTTAAATTTTTATTTATATCTGAAAAATATGGGGACGTGAAAACTAATTTAGATGGATATGCGCTCGTCCTGTTCTTGGCTTACGAAGTATTAATCCATCAGTAAATTCTTTCTTTCTGTGTGTTTTGTGCGACGGGCAGGAAGCAGAAGAAAACAAGCGCCCTGGTTTCTCTCCTCGTTGCGCACAGGAGACAAGCCTGCGGTGGCGAGTCGCGCGTGAAGGTAGGGCGAGGGAATACGGGCGATGCCGCGATCGCCCCGCCGGTCCGTCGCCGTCGCCTTTGCCTTTATATGGGGAAAGAGGCCTTCGTGGGTGGCGTCCGTCGCTGGTTCCACCGCCGCATCGCCAGCGCCTCATCCGTGAGCCAAGAACAGGACGAAGAGGAGGAGGAGGAGAAGAAACGGGATCAGAGTTATCGAGGACTCTGGCATTTCTAGTCTTGGATTCCTCAGGTTCCCCAGGTGGCCGCCATGGATCCCCACAAGAAGGTCCGCTCCCTTCTTTTCTTCCCTTTACGATGATAAAGCTCGAATCTTTCGATCTCTTTAGTCCAATCCATCTTCTTTACGTCACAAGTCTCGTTGCTTGCTAATTTGACGCCGTCCACATTGTAATCCTTGTTTAATACCAAGTTAGGGTTTCCTCACTAATTAATTGATGTCATTAAACGAGTTTTCTATTCAACGTTCCGTTTTTGTCTTTTACTCTTCTTGTACTTTAGATCATCTTGTATCAATAGTCGATTAGAAAATTCCTTCTTTTTTCCGGATCCTCTTTTCAAAGATGGAATTTTTGCCTTTTTCTCCTTGATTTCCTTAGCTCCATGCCCTTGGGATCATGAATCTTCTTTCCTCATTTCAAGAAATCTTCTTTACAAAGTTTTATTATGGGGTATTCTCCTTTGGATCACTATTCATTAGAATGCCATGGAAATAATCAAAAAAGATTTCTTTGTTTGCAGATCCAATTTCGAACTTCTTTCCGAAAAAGATTGAATTTTATTCTCCCGCGTCATTTTGTGAGTTCCATGCTGCCTCCTTTTCAAATAAGTCCGTGTTATAGAAATACTCTTTCGGCTTCTTCTACTTCCGATCACCCTTCTTTAGGATTCCATAGAAATCAATAGTTTTTTTTTTTGCTTAAAAGTTTGATTGCCAAGTTTTTTTGTTTTTGTGTTTTGAAAGGTTGTATTTTTTTTTCCCTTTTTCCTCCAGCTTATTTTGTTAGTTCCATGCTTGAAATTGCTCTGGCATTTTAGTCTCATTTTTTCAATTATCTCTTTTTTCTCCATTTACTTTTTTAACAAATAATCAGTTGACTTTCTGGATATTTAGATCCTTCATGTAATCTGCGCATATTCACTTTTTTCGGTTAGTATGGATTTCAGCCTTTTAAATTATTAATTTACTCAGAATATGCTTGAGACTGAATTCTTCACGGAGTACGGTGAAGCGAGCCGATATCAGATGCAAGAGGTCGTCGGCAAGGGAAGCTATGGGGTAGTCGGGGCTGCAATAGACACCCATACTGGAGAGAGGGTGGCGATCAAGAAGATCAATGATGTGTTTGAGCATGTTTCTGATGCCACTCGCATTCTCAGGGAAATCAAATTGCTTAGGCTGCTTCGCCACCCTGATATTGTAGAAATTAAGCATATAATGCTTCCCCCATCTAGGAGGGAATTTAAAGACATTTATGTTGTTTTTGAGCTGATGGAATCAGACCTTCATCAAGTTATAAAGGCAAATGATGATCTCACACCTGAACACCACCAGTTCTTCTTATACCAGCTACTTCGAGCTATGAAGTATATTCATTCAGGTGAATGTTGCTTCTTTATTTGTTTTTGTTCTCACCCCATTTTGTTTTCGTAACTCTAAATGTTTGCCTTCATTTGCCTTTTGTTTCCTTTCCAGCTAATGTATTTCATCGGGATTTAAAGCCAAAAAATATCCTTGCCAATGCGGATTGCAAATTAAAAGTTTGTGACTTTGGCCTTGCCCGTGTATCATTTAATGATGCCCCGTCAGCTATTTTCTGGACTGTATGTGATTATCTCATGGTGCAATAATTCTTTTTTTCTTTTTTCCTTTTCTTTTAATATAGATGGTGGGTGGTGGTAGTCAATATGGGTCTCTTCTTTTGTTATATATTTCAGCATTTGTTTACCATAAACTTGTATATGTGATAATAATGTTTTTATTACTCAAATACTTTGTTGACAGTATTTCACTATTTTCATTAGGATTATGTGGCAACAAGATGGTATCGTGCTCCTGAATTATGTGGCTCCTTTTTCTCCAAGGTGAGATGGTTTGCAGCTTTTTCTTTGTGGTTAATGGGCTTGACAGCTCTGTCCCCCATCCCCACCACACCCACCCAATTTTTTTCTTGGGATTTAGGCTTTCTTGAGGAGGACATACGCTTACAAGTTGCATATAAATTTAGCATGAGTTACCGTTATGATTTATTATGTATTATTGCATATTACTTCTGTGTAATCCAAATTTAGTTTTTTTTTTTCCTCCTTTTTTTTGACAAGAGGCAAGCCTCACACCCTACTATACCATAAAGACCCACAGTGCGCAGGGAAGGATATAAACTCTCCCAGCACTGTGGCCTATTGATGTAATGCAAGTGGCAGGTTATCCACATGTATACCTGTATGAACTACTATCCAGTTATAGGTCTGGCATCCGTTTATTCTAGTGTCATTTCATCTGCTATACATGACAGGAACTGTAAATGACAGTAGAAGGTTTTGATGAAGCTTCTTTCAACAACTCTGGCTTTATGTTTTCCAAATCTCTCGCACCTTTTATAACTGAAAGTCCCTTTTCTGAGGTGGCCAACAAATTCTCAGTTTTACAGGTAATCATGGAGCTTATTTTCGGTTCCATCAAGCTTATCATACCTTGAGAGCTTTGTAGCTTATGTGCATTCATTTGTTATGTAATGTTAGCATTTAGTGCTTCAAGGAGACGTCTAGCAATCTTATAAAAACTATATCCTCAAATACTCCTGTAGTTAGCTGCTCCGATAAGCATTCATGGAGCTCCTTCATGAAGCATATCAACAATCTCATCCAGGTCCTCTCATAGACTTATAATTCTATCATCATTCAGGAACTCAACTTATAAATACTTTGTAATTTGTGACCAAGCAAAATCAAGAAAACATGTGCTCTTGACATCCTAAATTTGAATGGTTTCATTTGCACTGTAGTGTGAACGTTTGAATGGTTTTCATTGTGAAGCTGTTGTTTTATGTAGCATTAGGAAGTGTCTGGTCATTACTGGTCTAGTGTTTGCAAGGGCCCTTAATCCACAATATGTATTTATTGACATGTTTTGAGCATTTGTTAAATTTAGGTTGCATCACTTGTATATTTAGATTGGATTTTGGACTGCACTTATCTGTGATTTGACAAGTTTGTTGTACATCGGCAATGTTATACCAATTTTATCAATAAATTTGGTATAAAGTAACTAGATACTTGTATACTTTTGTGTATCATGAAATACACTCCATATGGAATTCTAACCATGAACTATATTTTTTTTTTCTTTTTCAGTACACCCCTGCGATTGATGTTTGGAGCATAGGCTGCATATTTGCAGAAATGCTTACAGGGAAACCATTGTTTCCTGGCAAGAATGTGGTGCATCAGTTAGATCTCATGACTGATCTGCTTGGAACTCCTTCACCTGAATCCATTGCTAGGGTTGGTTCACTTTTCCTTTTTGTTTATAGTCAGCATATGCCAAAAAAAAGGAAATATCTAAGGAACCTCAAGCATATTTTTATTGACGGTTATTTTTTTATTATCTATTTGCTATACATGTTAATATTCCCACTTGTGGTCATTTATTTGATTAAATTCTTATTATGGATGAAGAATAGTAATTTCTTACCTTTTCAGTTAAATTCTTTCATGTGATATTTAAAATTGTTTCTTTTGTTCTGCAGATTCGAAATGAAAAGGCTAGAAGATATTTAAGTAATATGCGCAAAAAACCACCAGTTCCTTTCTCACAAAAGTTTCCTGGTGTGGATCCTTTGGCTCTTCGTTTGCTTGAGCACCTACTTGCATTTGATCCTAAAGATCGACCAACCGCTGAAGAGATAGGACTCAGTAACCTTGATGGCTTGTTATCCATTTAAAATTGAAGTGTGATTAAAGTCTTGGAGTGCAAATTTTATATTCCAACTCTGTTTTTCTTATGTTGCAGGCACTAGCGGATCCATACTTTAATAATCTGTCAAATGTTGAGCGCGAACCTTCAACACAGCCTATATCAAAACTTGAATTTGAGTTTGAAAGGAGGAAATTGTCAAAAGATGATGTAAGAGAGCTAATTTATCGAGAGGTACTGCTTGCAACTTGTTAACACTGGTTGCTGTATAATTATCACTCTTTTTAGCTACCTGTTTCATGTATGATGGATTATTTCTTAAAAGCAAACAGATATTGGAGTATCATCCTCAGATGCTGCAGGAGTATCTACGTGGTGCAGATCAGACTAACTTTATGTACCCAAGGTGAGACAGTTATTTGTACATATCAGGAAAACTATTACTCTACAAAATAATTCCATCATGAAAAAATGATCAACAAGGGTTTTTATTGCTAACAAATGTTTTGTTTCATTGCGTAAAGTAAATATTGGATGCCTATGATTATGCATTTATCAGATCTCAACTTGATTTTGAAGATGTAAGAATGATAAAAGAAAACGAGCAACCTGAGAGCAAAGTTGCCTCTTAAAGAAGATGCCTTTCTTGTGGAGACAAATAAACATGTGGAAGTTTATGTTCTTCCTCTTTGCAAAGTCATTCTGTCCCTTTTCCGGGTTGAGCGCAAAATAATTAAAGTATTGTTCTGAGATGAATTCTTATGGGTTAATAATGAAGAGAAATGAAAATATCATTCTCTTAAATAGAAGAGGGTTTCTTCTGAAAGATGAGAGAGACACAAGTAATAGTGATCTTGATTTCCGAAATTTACCTTTATTGGGTATTTAGTAAGGCATCAATGACTATGAAGATCTGTTATTGTAGAAGACTATGAGAGATCCTCATGTCTTGGAGTTAAATAAGAGGTAAGATGGAGCCTAATTATTTTGTCATTGTCTGGTCACGAGCATCTAGCTTGATTTGAGCTCCTAAGTTTCATTACAACTTATGATGTATTGATGTCAATGTTCTGGCTAACACAAGACTCTTAGGAATGTTATCCTATGTAGAATTGTGGTGGTTTCTATAATTTGTTCTTTCATGTTGGCTGGAATTTAAAGCACAGGGCATTTTGAGGTTCAGTAGCATGTGCTCACTGTCTGTCTGTCTGTTTGTCTGTCTCTCTGTTTGCCTGACTCTACTTGACTTAGAGCATGTAGTTCATTTTAAGGTAATGATTTCTGCCAGTGTGGATTCAATTTGCTGCTTGATGTATCCTCTGGCTTACTCTGAAGATGCTGAGACCATTTCTCATTTTCTCATTTTTGACAGCGACAATATCCATCTTCCAAGCCTTATTCTCAAGTTCGTTCATATCTCTTGGTTGCTACTGTTTTCTTTGATTATCTAGTAGAAGATTGATTCTCTCATCTCTTTCTATCTTAGGTGGAGATATGCTACTTTGGCTTTTTTAATTCCTCACTATTTTTTCACTAAAGTTTTCAGGATTTAAAGTAGCAAGAACTTGGCCATCATGTTCATTTGGAGAAGAATCATTTATTATAGGATTGCTTTTCTTCTTACCGTCAGATAAAAAATCCATTCATGTGTAATAAGAAACTTATATGAGAGGGTAGAAATCATTTTATAAAAGCTTTTGTCTTCTTACCTTAGATGGGTTTCAGCACTCAAGTTATATCACAGAAGTCTTTTTAAGTAAAGATTATCAATGCCATAGTTTCTTTTGTGCCTCCTTACATGATTTAATAAGACCTTATGGAAACATTTTTGTTATCTTGCATAGTAATTGTTCAGTTTGGCTCCTTGGCTTTGTATGTGCCTTGGGGATAAATGCAATTTCCTATATCAAACCTTACTTTCCTTCCTTTTTGCCTTTATCAATATTTGGTTGTGATATGTCATATAATCTTCTTATGGGTCTAATGTTATGGAAGATCACACAACAGTCTAGTTTTTTGTTTTTTTGGGTGTTAACATGATTTTGACACATTGAGACTGGTCCAAATTTGTAATTTCAATGTTATATCCCTTCTTCAGGGGCATTATTTCAATGTTTTCCTCTTTCTCTTCTCCAATATGCATTAATAGTCTTTGGATACCATCTTTGCTCGAAAAATTATGTTTTTTAGTGCATGTATGAAACAGATCATGTTGATGCTTCGAGTTTGTGATCCCCTACCTTGATCTTATGCCATGTTGTTACATTCTCATGATCTATCATAAGAGATGAATAATAGCCATGAAGTTCTTTAAAGGTCTATGGTGGCTGGCTGGAAAGATCCATGTCTCATAGATGAACAACATATTGTCGATATTAGTGATTTCTTGTTGTCATCCATATATGTGCTTATCTGTTGCCCCGTGACAAGCATTAGTAGTGTGGTTGCATTATTTGATTCAAAAGTTATATCAGTCCTTTTTGTTAATAAAACATGATTACCACCTGTAATGGTCAACTAATGCATGTTTCTTAAGGCCAAGCTACATCGCCTTTGTTCATAGTGATGCCTAATTTATGACTTAAGTGTACAATAGCACAAAACAACAAAGAATTCAATTAATAAGTTATTAAAAAACCTCAAAAAAGAAGTATGATGGAAAGACTGATGATGTGTTCACTAAAAGAAAATCGGGAATTTGAGCTGATCTCTTAGATCTTCTCTATTTAGCAAGGTTATTAGATTATTCCTGCGTATTATCCTTGCATGTTTTAAGGAATTGAATTTCTATGCACTCTCACCAGTGACACTGGAAACATAGGTAATAGAGGAGTTTTTTTTGTTTTTTGTTTGTATATTGCAAAGTTCCCATATTGTCTTTCAACTTGGGGTGTGAAAATGTGCAACCTTATTGATGATACATACCATGCCAACAAATCAATGGCACTGTACAAAGGTGCCTACCTCTACACTATTCCTGCCAGCCTGTAAATTACATGTATCAAAACAACAGAGTGGACATACCAATACATGGCAATTTAAATCTATACTCTACTTTACCATTTGAAGTCTATGCCCGTTGCTAACTGGTGTGAATAGCTTTTAGTCATATGTTGGACAGTCTGGAACTCTTCTCCTTTGATTGTTGATTTCCCTTTTAAAAAATTTGAGGTCCTAATCTACACCTTGGACATTGTACAGCAAAAAATCATAGTTTAAAATGGAACAAAGTTGCAAACATTAGAATGAAAGAAACTTGGAATACATAAGCTTCCCATCATAGCTGATGTTGGCATATGCCAGAAACAATGTCTTTAGTGGTTACATATAGTTACATACAATAGTTAATAAGGAATTTTGAGTTATTTGTGCTGTTTATGTGTATACATCATGTCTTACTTGCAAAAATAAGATGAACATGTTAAAACAACAATTTGCACAGAACTGTAGGAATTTTCCTGACTAAGGAATGCCAACAGCCAAAATTATTTTGTCGAGGGCAAGTTTCTTCCTTGTTTACCATGAAATTGTTTTGACTTGATTGTTCAATTTTATGCTATGTCCGCATGTTGAGCTTAACATATTTAGTTGGATGACCATTTAATCCATTTAACAGTGGTGTTGATCGTTTTAAGCGACAATTTGCTCATCTTGAAGAACACTTTGGTAAGGGTGAAAGAAGCACTCCGCTTGGGCGGCAACATGCATCCTTGCCCAGGTATGTTCGACAAAAAAAGGGAACAATCTAGAATCCTATATTTTCTGTCAGGAAATATAGGCCAGCAGTGTAACATTTTCTCTTAATCTATTCCATGAAGTAGTGAATTTTAACTTGTCAGTAGTTGCAAATTTATTTCATTTAAGTGTGCCTTGTAATCTGCTCATTTTGTAGGGAGAGGGTGGGCGCAAATAAAGATGAGATCCCTGATCAAAATAATGACTTTGAAAAGCAAAGTGCAGATTCCGTTGCTCGTGGTACACTTGAAAGCCTCCCAAAGTCACAGCAGAGTGAGAGATTAGATCATGCATCAGTTACAGATGGCACAAACAGGCCAAATTACAATGCTCGTAGCTTGTTGAAGAGTGCTAGCATCAGCGCTTCCAAGTGTGTAGTTGTCAAAGGAAGGAAGGATTCAGAAGTAAGTACACGTCCTTATATCTTCCTTTTGTCTTGTTCTTAATCCTTGTTGCATTAAGTGGAAAAAAAATGATGTTGTATGTTTAGGTGGAAGTGATATGCTTGTTCCCACTGATGGCTAATTCACAGTCAAGGTTGTTTAGAAGTCTTTCTCTGGGCTATCTACCCTTCCAGATAGATGAAGACAAAACAACCTTGGACTAATGGCAGCTTTTTGTGTGTGTGTGTGTGGTTCTGTGTTCCATGATGAATTAATATGAGTCTTCATTTCTGACACAATTAATGGACTTCAGCAAACTTTTCCCAGCCAAATTCTAAGAGAGAGAAAAAAGCAAAAGGATGAGCAATTCATAAAAATTCTTCTGTTATGCAAGCGACGCTCAACTGCTTCATGCTTTCTACCCTGTTCGGTGATCTTGACAATTTAACTATGTTATTCTATTATTTTCTAACTTCCTAATGAGCAGTATCAGAAATTTCATGTCCATATTGGCAGAATTATTTCGAACGGCTCGATTCGGCGCGTATTGAGCCGTACCGACGGTGGACCAGGTCGGTTCCGGCAACTAAAACAAAAAACTGACGGCGAAGGAGGAGAAGGAAAGAGAAGAAAAGAGAGAGAGAGTGGAGGAGGTAGGGAGAGAGAGAGAAGAAAGAAGAGAGCGAGGTGGAGGCTGGCTGGTGGAGGGCGGAGAGCAAGGGCGGAGGAGGGGCTCCGTCGGTCTCCGCCACCCTCCTTCTCTCCCCCTTCTCTCTCTCTGTCTCTTTTCCTCTCTTCTATTCTCCCTCTCTCCAGCTCCTTTATTGTGTCGGCACATAATGACATGGGCACATACCAACCTATGCCGCTGGGCAATCGGTCTGGGCTCCGATTCTGTCACAGCAGTTCTTGGTCCTGTCAAAGTAATACTATGCAATAGCAGTTGACGTGTCTGTTTTTGTTAGTTCAATCGATGGCCTTAGAAAGTCAAAATTTGGCCCGTTTGACTTAAGAAATTGCTATGGAGAGCATGAAAGCAGAATTACCTGTGCTTCAGAGTTAATTGCTAACAAAGAATTTCTATGGATAAAGGGAAACAAGTCGTGGCTAGTTTTTTACTTTTTTAACTTATAAAATCATGAGTAATGTGGACTTTGGTCAACTGTTTCAGGAGGAACCGATTTCTGAGAACACAGAAGAGAAGGCCGATGGCTTGTCCCAAAAGGTAGCCGAATTGTATGCCTAACAACCGGAAAGTTATGAGAATACATAGGTGGAAGATTAGTCAAGATTAGGATGTAAGCCCTGAACTCCAAGTTTCAGGTCAGATCATCTAAGATTGTTACTAAACATGGCATCTTCACTTTTGTTGCTAATGGGGGTGAATTAGTTGTTAATTATGATCTGGGGTTGCCTCAGTTCGATCCCATATGTTGTTTTCTCAGTTATGCTATATGTTCGCATTGTTGCTGGAAGATTAATATCACTTGTCGTGAGCGCATGCTGCTGGTATTTGTATTTTTGATGGGAAAAAAGGTTTCTTTTATTCAGTATAGGTTAATTTTATTATTCTTACTTTTTTTTCATTGAAGATTTTTAATTTGTTAATTAATCTCATTTATGTGTATATTTTCTGTTCTGATAGTCTACAAAGAAGAAACATCCTTGGCTGAATCGCTGATTGCACTAGTGTATGTATGGTTCTCAGCCTCCATCAGGTTACTGATGTACTGGAGCTCATGATTGTGGACAGGACCCAGTCCTGCCCGGTTCAGGTTTTAAAGCAACAATGCCCGAGACTCATGCTGAGTTTTATTTCCATTGCATTAGTTCACCAACTTCCAGCTGAGGAATATCAAGAAAAGCCTGCAATAGTATTAATCTTCTGCTTGGCTTGAAACATTGGATGGCCCTATCAAATTTTACTATTTCCAATGTAATCTTTAAAACATCATTCCATTTAAACAGAAGGGGAATGTTAAACCACGTTTCTGGTATAAAGGTGGATAAATGCATGTCGGTCTTGGCCTCTCTATTGAAACTCTACAGGAAATTCCCTCTTTATTTGATTGGATCTGCTGTTGTCCGGTAGCCAGGCTGTTTCCTCTATTAATATAAAAGATGGATAAGCATTCTTAAATACCTCCGTAACGGACGTTATTTAAAAAAAAAAGGGCTTTTGGAGGGCGGCTTCAAAGGTATAATGCTGACAATGAAACTTTTTAATACTTTATTGTTTAGAAACTAATTAATCTAAACTAGTAAAATAATTATAAAATAATTTTCGAGTCATATAAATGGGTGTAGATGGTGTTTGGTACGAGATGCAGGCGACTATCTTAAATTTTTGAATACCATTCAAGAATTTATGACGTTCTGCCACCCCCATTACCTCGTTAGCGTGGGTAACAGTAGAATTTGTCAATTTATGTGCTGTACCAAAAGAGTGTGTGTTTGTGTGTGCGTGTGTGGGGTGGGGTTGGGGGGATGGGAGGTAAAAAAATAAAAACCCAATTTGGAACACCCGAAGCACGTCTCGGAGACTAGAACCCCGTTTAAAATCCTCTCATCAGGGGGGATGGCGGTGGATTTTGGTACGACCAAAAGCGTGCCGTATTTAATGGTGCCAAGCCACAATCTCAGGTGTATCTTTCCCTGGTTCTGTCTCCTTGCTTCTCGGCACACGTGACACGAACACCTTTTCTCCATCACCATCTCCCTTCCCAGAAATAGAGGACGCGACAAAGTCGATTCCCAGTGAGTGCCCCAGCATCCTCCCTGTTCCACCCTTGCAATTTAGATCTTGTCTTCTTATGATCAACTATTTACTCTTTTTAAGTTTTGTTCAATATGCCATTTCTCTGCATCTTTCCTTAGAGATCTCATTTTTCGTCAGTTCATTGCAATTGAGATGATCCATGTCTTGAACAATCTTTATATATGTGAAATCTGCCTGTGATTTTTACCGAATTTATCAATTAAAAATTATTGCCCAAGTGAGTCTTTTCATAGAGTTTTTATCTTATAATTTGAACACTATATTAGGATGTCTTGCTTAGATAGCGTGACTCTTTAACCGTATCTCTCGTTCTAATATTCAAATGGGCTTTAACAACAACACTATTTTGAGCTCACATGAGTTTTCTTTACTCTTAATTCATTCAATCATAACAAATTCTAGTGGTCGGTAATCGTGTGATTATTCAATGTTATTAGTGTTTTATTTGTAGGCTTTTTATATTTTTTTTTCTCTCATTGAGAAGTTCATCGCTTGATTCTAGTTTTTCTAGTTGGACCATCATGTACATTCTGGTAAGGTACTTTGAGATTTTATATCTCGAATAATCTTGTTGTATTTGAAAATTGCCCATGATTTTTATTGAATTTACCAATTAAAAGTTAATGTTGAAGTGAGTTTGTGATAGAGTTTACTCTTATAATTTGAGCGGTATATTAAGATCTCTTGCTAAGATAGCACATCTCTTTAATCATGTCTCTTGTTCTAATTTTGAAATAGGCGTTAACAATAACACTATATTGGGGTGTCATGAGTTTTTCCTTACTTTTAATTTACTCAACCATGAAAAATTCTAGTGATCGGTAATTGTGTTTTCCATTATTAGTATTTTTTTTGTAGTTTTTCCTTCATTGAGCAATTTATCACTTGATAATAGTTTTTGTAGTGCGAGATTTTTTTTGGAGCATCTCGAACAGTGTATGCTTGAGTAGTTGAGTGATATATGGTCTAATGTGTGCTTCACATTAGTTAATACTTTTATTTTCTATCTTTTGTCCTAAAATTATCTCTTTTTTATTATCCCTCCTTATATTATCTTAGTATGAGCACACATAACACATCATACTATATATTATTTTAAATGAAAAATTACATCGATACCCTTCAAATTTGAATGAGAAATATTTTGATCCTAAATTTTTAAATCTCTCAATTAGTCACCATAATTTTTTTTCATCATGGTGCGGCATAGTCATCCATCCCTCCCTTTTAGGAACTGTGATCATGTACAAAAATCAAGCCTCCTATTTCTTTAATGCCCTTCCCTCTTGGATTAGCAGTGAAGTTAGTTTTTTAGTGGTTAGGAATAGAGATTATATGGAACTCATACCAAAAATAAGAAATTACTATACCAAGAACAAATTAGTAGCCTATATATCCAGAATAATCACAACATCTAATTTCTATATTTTTTTTGTTTCCTATCGATGATAAAAGAAAAAATAGATTAAAACTAGAAAAAAAAAGGAGAAGGGGGTTGATGCTTATGTCCTCTCCGGTGAGGCTATGTTCTCTTGAAAAGCAAGGTTGTGTCTTCTCGAGGGGCTTGATGCTTAATTCACAAGAGAGAGAGAGAGGTGCATTGGGATGGCAACCTTCTCCCCTCTCTACTCCTCTCTCTTCTTCTTTCTCTCTCTTTTCTACTTTCTCTTGTATTGAGTGGACTACAGCTGTCCATTAAAGTTGCAAGCTTGCTGACCCCTTCCCATCTCTCCTTCAAATCCTCGCCTTCCATCATTCTTAACAAAAATCACAACCAAATTAGCTCCCTTCTATCAATAACTCTAACGAAAGATAGAGCATATTTTAGTTATTTTATTATATTTTGTTAATTATGTTAAGGTACAAATAGATGACTGGATCATATTGCTATAAAAAAATAAGTTATGCAGTCTAATTAAAAAAATAAACAAAATTTTGTTATCAAAATAATTCTCGTCTAAATTCAAAGGAATATGTCTCTTTAATTATTTTTATTTTAAATTACTTTTGTGCTATGTTCATGGCAAGTGCTTTAATTAGTTCAAACAAGAATATTTTTTTGTAATTTCTCTCTATCGCAATTCAATACAAATCACCTTTAGCTTGATTTCTTACACTATCACAAAATTGTTATTCTTGAATCCTCTCATTTGTGTGAGTAGCACCATTGCATCAGTGTATCAGAGCCTAATAAAAAAAAAGATTTAAAAAAGGAGACGAGAACAATCATTAACCATGGTTGGGATATCAATTTTCCCTACAGATTCCCTGGAAACGATAATGCTCCGTTTTTGCCCCCCAAAACCCTAGAGTCCTCGTAACTCCGGTCCTTGATAGTCCAGGCGTCGTGTCCCTTAACGGCGTCAGTCGTGTTGTCAATCTGTTTGTCCCATCGTAAATGCCGGCGTCCCTTGGCATCCTGGCGGATCCTCGCTCCGGGCCGGCGCATGTGGGCCTCCTACAGTCCCTCTTGTGGGGGAGAGAGCAGTAGGCTCTTCTCTCTGAGACGCTGCTATCTGTTTCCCTTCCTCTAGGATTCAAAAGCAGCGATCTCAAACCCTTAACCCCCTTCTTTCTCTCTCCCCTCTTTCCCCGATCCCTTTTTGTCATGGCTCTCGTCCAGCCATCGCCGCCGCAGATGGAGGTAGCGGCGCGACCGAATCCCGGTGAGCACCTCCAAACGTTCTCCACTTCGATCTGGTGGTTCGATTCTTGTTTTTCTCCTTCCTATCGGCTGTTTTTGATCTCTTCTTCTTTGCTCCGTTTCTTTGTTTACAGAGCTCACTCGTTTTTTTTCCTGCTTTCTTCAACTTGTAATTGTGTGGTTATTTCCTGTATTATCTGGATTTCTGCTTGTATTTTTATTCCCCCTAGAAGTTTCTGTTCGTACGTTGTTCAATGCGCTCAAGATATCTGGCATTTGAAAAATATGTGATAAATGTGTGGTTCTTGTGATTTTGATGAAGTGTTGTTGATGAGAAGTTATCGTGGAAGTGAGCACTGCTGTTTATCGAGTTTAACGCTGCACGATTTGATGACGAACTGAGTGTGAGCGTTCTTTTTTCTTTTGTTCGATGAGGTGGTAGTCGCGTGGTTGTGACCTCTATTATTTGTTTTTTCTTGAGTATGGATGACAATTTTTTAAATAAAGGCATTTTGTGCTTCCCGGTAGTAGTAGAGCTATGTGATCTTTTCACAAGATTGTTTGAAGATTGCCTGGACGTTGTCAAGTGGAACTTTGTCTTAATGAATTCTTGATTGCCTATGAATTTTAAGTTGCTTTACTTCTTCTCTCCTTTTCTCCTGAAAATGTGTCTCTATCATCTGGTTTTCTTCCTTATTCTTTTCTCCTTGTATATCTGCTGTTGCAGTTGTGACATAATGTATATTGTATATTTAAATTGGATACTTTGATTTGAGTCTCAGTTGTGCGATTTGGTGCACCCCTTGCCGGTTTGCCAAGGGCAAGGCCACTTTCTTGGGGGGCAGCAGGGTGGACACCCCTACTCCGGGCTTGGACTCGGAGGTTTTTGAGCTCTCTCTTTTTCAAGTACGAGGCTTTTTCCGGCCCTAATTTTCAAAGTGAAAGAAAGGCACTTCGTTAAGTCATGTTCATTGCAGGTTTCCACTGCATGCATGTTTGCATGAATAGACACACATGCACACCATTGTCCTTTAATTGGTTTATGTGGGGATATCTTCTCGTACTTTATACTTTTATATGCTTGTATCATATACCATATTGAATGCTGTTCTGAGTTTCTTCAGTTCATTTCTTGCCATAGTAATAAAGTTGTTATCAGCAGACCCCTTTTATTCCGTGTGATTATCATAAACCATTTACTAACAGGACTTCCGTGGCTCTCATTACATTAGCATACCATCTAATGTATATCTTTTCTTTCTTTCATGAGCTTGTCCAAAAAAACTCTTTTTATTCTGCCCTGTCAAATTTGATGACTCCCTCTAGATCAAAATGATCAGTTGAACTTCAGTTAAAGTAAATCAATAATTCTTGATTTCCTTGACTTCAAGTTTCCGTGCATTTTAATCCATTGGAAAAGTCATTGTGCCCAAATGTGCCATCATGACCGACATCTATCAACTGAATTTGGCACTTTGAGCAAGTAGTTTTCAGAGTTACTTCTTTGTACCTCATGTTCAGATATAATTCTTTTTGAAATTTAAACAATGTAACGTGTTGGATTGTATTTTCCTGCATTAAATATTCCTAATGCAAATTCTCATGATAATAGATGGTGCCCTGGCATGGCATCTAGGGTCTTGTGCTGGTTTTATTCATGAAAGCACAGTTAGCATTAGCTCATGTACTGGATAAGTGAATGAATACATCATCCGAAATAGAATTTCTCTTGCAGCTGCTGGGTATATGAACACGCCTAATAGAACTACTTATTTGATGGGATAAATTATTTTATCTGGGCATCATAAAAGAAAAAAAAGATTGATAGCTTTGCTATTATATATGAATACTTATTTGATAGTTCATCCATGATCATAAATTCTACATCAGCCTTTGGTGATCAAATTTCCAAGATGCTACTTGTACTGCTATTTTATGAACTAAGGTACAATCAATTCAATTAAGAGCATAAATGTCATAGCATATATCTGATTAGATACTTAGGAATGGTTTAATTTAAAAATTTGTTGATAAAATAACACTGATAGAATCTTTGTTTAAGAAGCTTATAGTTTCCAGAACGAAATATTAACATGCAATAAGCTTTTGATCATTTTATTCAGACTAGTTAATTGTGCTGGACCTCTTTAGATGTATGATATTTGAAGAAAGACTTCTTAAAGAATTTGACAAAGATCAACACCCAATTTTTGATATCTTGATCCTCCACTCAAAGTGCTTTTTTGTAGGAACGGTTGATATGACTCTTTCATGTATTATCATTTGGGATTTGATCTAGGTTTGAATGTGAAGGGTTTTGAAGCAGCCTGCAGAACAATACTCTAATTTGAATAACTTATTTTTAACTATGAGGTGCTGAATAGTATCATTAAAATATTGGTTCAGCATACTTCAATACTAATTTGATGCAATCTCTTAGATTAGTGCCTTAATATTTTGGATTATGGGTTTTATTAGTAGGTCTTGTAACCAAAGTTCACCATCTCGGTACCGAATCCTTTATCGGTACTATCCTATTACAGTGTCGGTATGCTGTACGATATGAGACAGTGACGTATATTGAGTGTTGGTCCGTACAAATTTGCATACCAGTTCGGTACTAATACGGTACAGTACATCCGATACGGTACGGTACATCCGATACGGTACGGTATCGACCGGCACGACGAACCTTGCTTGTAACTAATATCACTAGCTACTCCATAATGGTATGTCATTTGACTCATGTTATACCATGGTGAAAAGAGTTTTGCTGCCTAAGGGTGAAGTTGTATAAGGGCAAAGAATGAGATCAAAGGAAGTATGCAGTTGTATTACTGGTCTCTACTAAAACTTTGAAAATTAAATTGTCTGTGGGTCACCTATTGTTATTAGTTCTATGACTATATAAATTAAGCTAATTAGTTAACTAAGAAATTTTTAGAAGTGTACTATGAGAAAGTTACAAGAGTCCTGTGGGATGTTTAATTTAGTTTAGCAGAAGTTGTATATGTCATGAAAAATTTGATTCTAAATGGCAAATCTAACCAGTCTAACTGACTAGCTTAACCACCTCTTGTTAAGTGCTTTGCTGATAGAGTATGTGGGGGATCACTTGGCTTTTGTTATACTGATATCGAGTATTGTGTACTACTTTTACCCTCTTGTTGTTTAGGGCATTGTATTACATGATTATCAGCATGTAGTTAGTTACTGATTTAAGTTAATAACTGGGACCATTTCTACATGATAGCAGGATAGTAACTTTTGCTCCTATTTTTATTAGCAAAATTAATGCTGCAGAAGATTATTGGTTTATTTTCTCAGCTTTCTCATTTTGCAATTCTTGCATGAAAGAAGTTATAATGTTAATTTGTGGGTTTGTCTGGTTAATTTTCTAAATAACTTGCAAATAGTTTTTAAATCTACTTTAAAGTTTTAGATTGTAATTGGTTTTCTCAAATAATGCCAAGCAGACACGGCCTAATTGAGATGGATTTTTCTAAGGGTTGATCATGGATGGTTGTTGCTGAAGGTAAAATGCTGGAATAGTATATATTTGAGCAGGGCATGATTTGGCTGATATACTTATGGTTTTCTTGGTTATTTGTTTTCTTCGTATGATCAGATTATTTTTTTGGTTCTTTTTGTTTTGAGTGATGAAATTTGAATATGATTCTTTATAAATGAAAAAGAAATACATGCTGCACTAATTTTAATTCCATTTAAATGTTATGGATTTTCTTTGTTATATAGAAAGTCAAGTGATCTCAATTAACTGAATGGATATTTCTTTTTTAGATTAATTCAATTTTGCTCTTCATGTATTGGCAGAGCAATTCATGCATAAAAACCGCTTACAAGAATATGCTCAAAGGTCATCCATACCTTTGCCAATATATCAAACTATTAATGAAGGGCATCCGCATGCACCACAATTCAGATCTACTGTTTTGATAGATGGAGTGACATTCATATCATCTCGGACATTTCTTCATCGAAAAGAAGCAGAGCAAGACGTGGCAAAACTTGCTCTTGAAGGCATATCTAGGAAGATAAAGGATGAAGGAATTTCCCTAATTCATGCAGTATGTTGCATCTATCTAATCATTGTTTTACTTAAATTTGTCATTGCAACATTTTTACACTTCCAATTGCTGTGTGGTGTCTGTATGTCCATACTTCAAAAATTGATACCACTGGTCTTGCAATTTGAGTTATTTGTTTCTTAATTTGTTTTGGTACTTGTACAGAAAACAAGAGAGCTAACACAAAAAGAACTGCTACGATATTATATTTAGACATCTAAGCCTACTTTTTATTCGTTAATTATATTGTCGTCCGCTAAGAAGATTAAGTAATTTTTTGTTCCTTCTCTGTTATTGTTTTGCTAAGTCGTGCATTTGTTTGTGAATTCAGTATGTTGCTCATAAAGAAAAACAAGGGTTAGGCAGGGATATATGTTCCATGTAGGTAAATTTAAGATTACCCAACAGAAAGCATGAAAATTATGGAATAAAAATCATAACCACAATGCTTTATAGGACATTTGCAGATCAGTTGATCATCGAAAAAAAATGATGCAATGGATGTCATATCCTAAAATATCTTATCGAGAGATTTAAGGCTGCCTTTTATTCTTTAATTATACAGTCATACACTAAGAAGATTAAGAAATTTGTTGTTCCTTCTTTGTAATTGTTTTGCTAAGTCATGCATTTGTTTGCAAATTCAGTATGTTGCTCATAAAACAAAATAGGCTTTAGGTGAATTTAAGATTACCCAACAAAAAGCATTATGATCATTGAATATAAATCATAACCACAAAGCTTTATAGGATATTTTCAGGTCAGTTGATCATTTGAAAAAATGATGCAGTAGATGTCATATGATTTGTTTATCAGTCTCAAGTGTTGTCTAAAGTTTCGGATCAATTGTTCATATAACAAAGGGCAATGAATGCTATATTATTTGTTTGCGTTTGAAATATATTACGAAGTAATTGGGCTCCATGACTTTCACTTCATGTTACTTGTTGGGTGCAACCATTACATAATAATTTGTGCACATGTATGCATTCACAAGTTCACTTGTGGAAGTGAGATGAGCTATGATATCTTATCTTCAGCTCTGCGACTTAAAAATGAGACTATGAGATATAACTTCTTATAATTTCTCAGTAAAGCAATATAACTTCTTATCATTTGGAAGGGCGAGATAAGCCACTTATCATTTGGAAGGGCGAGATAAGCCACTCTACCTACTTTGTTTTCATACTAAAAACTAATTGATATAGCTCTGGAACTGCTTGAATTAGCCCCTAATACCGTAAACTTTTACTTTGGAGCTTCATAGTCTTTTGTTCAGTTATAACTGAATGCAATTATTTCTACTTTAGCTAATGTGAAGTCCACCACTATTTTGAGGTATCGTTCTCTACTGAAATCAGTATTGCCATTAATCATGACGAATGTTTTACCTATAATATTTTTTGAGCATCACAATATACCACCTAACTATGCTTCAGCCAAAAACTAAAATATGTTAACCAGCTGACAAATTAGATATTTAATAATTTAAAATTTATAGTTCTATGTAAACTTACTAGTTTGTGTATAAAAATTCAAATCATGTTCTCGAAGAAATAGTTGATAATGATGGTACTGATAATGACTTTGCTTATGTGTTATTCATGACATCATGTTTGTGTTTCTTTTTTTTTATAGCATAAACTTTGCCTTTTGAAAGATTATGTATATCAAAATATCTGACTTTTGTTTACCACTTTTCAGGATACTACATTCTGCAAGTCTATCCTTTACGAGTATGCAGTGAAGATGAATATAGAGAAGCCTACGTACACAACATCTCAATTAGAAGGGGTGCTGCTTCCTTCTTTTATATCATCTTTGGTTTTTGATGGAAAAACTTATACAGGTGCTGCAGGAAGAAACAAGAAGGAAGCAGAACAGATTGCCGCACGTGCTGTTATTCAATCCATCTTAGGTTCTCTTTATTGTGCTTACTTGATTTGTACCTGGTTAATTTAGAGCATGCATTAAGAAGTCATAGAGTTACTTGTCGAAGAAGCTCTTTAATCATTCATAATGTTTTGCAGCTCACTCTGATACAAGGACTGTCATGTCTCAAATTGTAAAATCCAAGGGTAAATTGTATGCTGTAATACAAAAGAACAGTGACTCAGGTTTATCACTTCTGGGAAATGTAGCCTCAGGACAGCAGGCAAGGAATGACTCCAGTGGCAGTACTGTGAAAGGAAAAGAAATTCAGGCTGCCCCAGCAAATGATGACATAGTTGGTGTTACAAATCATAAGCAATTGGTCTTGGGCCAACTTCCTGCTGCTGCAGAGACACAACCACTTCTTGAAGCTAAGAAACCTAAAGAAGAATATCCATGCGAGCAAAGTTTTGGACCAATTGGAGGGGGCACATCACCGCCAGATCTTGCACAAGGTGGTCTACCTTCAGGATTAAAGAGTAGGGTGTTCGAGTCATCTGATGGATCTTATCATGCTGAACAAAACCAAGTAAATGATCTGGCTGGGCCGTCTATTCAATCCTATGATGCTCAAGACGGGGTTCCTAGCAGCCAGAGCAAGCGCTCGAGGAAGAAGCAGAAGGGAGGACATCAACGCAAGAAAGCACGGACTGAACAGTATGGATTATATAATCTATTCTGGCATAAGTAACTTTATTTGTTTCTTTTATACTGTGATGCATGACTTATATTTTCCTGTCTTTGGTTGAGATTTAGTTCTTAACCAGTTTTGTTTAACCGGTAATCACACAGTCCAAACAAGATAATCTATTTATACTATTCATAAATTTATAACCATAAATGAGGAAAATAATCCACTCTTGGAAGAGATTTGTCTCCTTTGATCAGTTCCTTGTGGAAATAATTCAGCTCTTTATTTCATGTTGTATCAACACAAGTTTTGAAAGAGCAACTAGTTTGTCTAGTGAATGGGGATGATATATTATGATGCTTTAACAAGTCAGTTTTCATCACAGCAATTTAAGTAGACTATGGTACGTTGTGACTGATTCATGCTCCATTGCCAGTTAAAATTATTTTCTTACTCAAAGAGATGTAAACTGTTATGCCATCTGCTATTTTGCAAATAATGTTTCATTATTAACTTGAATTTCAGACCAAGGAAATTGAAAGAATGATAAAACAAGCAGTAAGGGACTAAAGTAAGAAACTTGGTGAATCAACCATACATCAAGAAGAAAGCAGCTTCATGCCAAGTAAACCTTTTCTTTTCATTTCTTTCTTTTTTTCGGAGGGGGTGGGGGCCGTGTATGTGCTGTGTTTAAGAAATGCTGAATTTCTTATTGAAAACTATAGAAAACATACAACCTCGATGAGTGCTTTCTTCACGATGGAAGAAAAGTTGGTTTGAGTCTTTATCAGACCTGTATAAGATGTTGTTACAGGAAAAAATTATTCCCTTTTTAGAGTCTGAACCTGATAGATAAATCTTAGTAAGTTTCTATCTATTATCTAAATTTCAGATAATCAATCCTTTTGATAACTAACATAAGACTCTTATTATATTTCTAGTCAAATGCCAAAACTTTTCCATGACTAGATAAGCCTTCCTAAGATAAGAATAAAAAATGCTGCTTAAAGTCCAATATAAAACAGAAATAGAAAGACCATAATGCAGGACAGTTCCAATGTGATGGAGACATATATGGAGGTCTCTGATGTCAATCTTATGCAAGGAGGCTATCTAGGGAAAGATTCATATGTGAAGGAACGCCAAACTTTTTAAGGTGATTTGACGTCAATCTGTGCAGTTTTTAGTAGTCATCAGAGTTTAAGCCTGAAGGCCGCATGATGATTTGCCTTAAGCTCATGACGGCTTAATTTAATTCAATGTTTCCTTAGTTGCCCCATTGCATAGGATGTCATTCTGGTGCTTCCATTTGGTGAAAGATTCTCATAAATGCAAGAAAAGATGAATCTACATATCCTCTTTTCCCATGTATGAGTACATAAACCTTTGGGTAATTGATTGTTCTTGGCTTACCAGGTTCAACCATGATCTAGCTAGCCTTGTCCTTTTACATATAAGATTCAGCCCTTGGATTATAATGACGGCTGCATTCTTTTTTGTCCCACTTGCTTTGTAAATCCATCATCCACAAGCCTAATCATAAACCTCATTTTTCTGTAGAAGTTTATAAAGCATTATTTTCAGCTGTCTTAATATTATAAAACTCAACTTCATTGAAAACATAATCAGACTTGATTTAATTATTGCATTTTTGACAATGACTTCATTATAAACTTTTGGTACTTTAGGATCTTCACAACTGGATTGTAATTGTTCAACTTGCCCACCATCCAGGAGCATCACTTTTTACCCAAGGTATTGAAAATAGCTAACTACTGTTTGTGGGATAAGACAAGGCTAAGACATCACAACATTGTGGGTTTCCTTGCTATATAGCTTAAAATTCAACATGAACTCTCATGGTGCTTTATAGCTTAAGATTCATCTTTTCCCTTTCTGCGGCAAATTGTTGAATTGATTTAACTCATTTTCATTGTATGGCAGTAATTTCTCCAACACATTCCCTGAGGAAGCTTGCTTTACTGCCAAAAATGAGTCAAGACAACATACCAAAAAAAGTATTGGAGATTAAGTTTTAGATGCCTAGTTTTCAGATTTATGCATTTATTAGTTTCAGAATTATGTCCAGGTTTGGTTTTCTTGCCCACATGATTTAAGTCATATCTTCAACTGATGTTTCAACTGATGACTGAGCACTAATCATTTCTGTTAACTTAGCTTTATACCTTACTTGGCGACCTTCATCAAGTTTATCATTACTTCTATTTTCCAAGTTCATTTTGTGTTGACTCCATACTAGATGATGTTTGGAATGATATTTGATGTTTAATTTTTTGGAGTCAAAAAACAGATGTTACTTACGTTGCTTTTGTGCCTCGACTCTTTTTTTTTTTGTGGAAAAATAAAATAGGCTCTCTTTATAATATAAAGGACATAAGACTCATTATGGGTGATACTTGTGACTGATTTTACAAGGACTTTTTCTCTGATTCAATCATTTGAAAAATATGCTTGAACAAGATCTCTTTTTTTTTGGTAAGACTTGATCAAAATCTTTCATTAATTGATAAAACAAATAGCTGTGTTTACCTCTTATTCAAGCAAGTGCAATGCATGCAACTTAGGAAACAAGAAAAAAGTTAATTTATCATGCACTGGATTTTATTACAATAAAAAGAAGTTCAACTTTTTACAAGGATAATTTGCTTACAAGAACCAAGTAATATTTTCATTGTGGGTGCTTGTTAGTAACAAATCACTTGACAGATATGTCAATGGTTGAAGAAGTATATTCATTTCTGTCTAAAGTTATATATAGCATTCTAATGCTCCTCTATTCAGGTTGGGAACTACTTATACCATTTTCCTGCAATGATTCACAGAGAACTAAACATTGAAGAATGCTAATGAAACTCTGTTTTAATTATCACAGCAAACAGTTAAAACCACCAACTTCATTAGGAGGATTTGAATCTTGTTGAGTATTGGTCAGCTCCACCAGAGTAGTGCTGGATCATCCCTATTCCTGTTGGCATTGAGAGATACTCTCCCTGTGATTGCTTCATCTTGGTTCAAGAACCTACAAAAATCCTCTATTTTAATTGAACAAGATCGATTGAGAATATGAAGGAGCCATAACATTTATCCTTTTCCTGAAAATAGTAAAAGAATATGCACCACTGACATTATCAGATACACTACTGTAGTGCCTTATTTTCGGTTTGCCTCCTAAATGATAGATAAGTAATAGAAGCAATCTGTTCTGTGTTAGTTCAAGTAGTTAGTGTCTTCATGAAGAAGTATAATTGATGTTGTTAGGGTTCTAATTGTTTTCTATAGAAGTTAACCTTAACTAATACTGTACATATTTCTAAAAAATGCTTTCTTCATTTCTAAGATCATAGTAAGTTTGAGCTTTCCACCAGGCCGTGGTTCTTTTTTGCTCTTATGATCAGAATATCTTTTTTCAGTTTGTTCCATCGTGTGTTGCGATTGTGGATTCAAAAGATTTGAATGACTAGTTGTAGAGATATATTTTTTAATTATTATTCTCAACTTGCATGTGTTTGATTTTCTACATTTGTTAGTAGTTACTGGTTGGAATTGTTCGTATTTCAAGTTAGTATCTCATTCAGATGCTCATGTGACTTACCCTTCAATCATTGGATACCCATTATAGGTCATAAATTGCTTTCAATTCAAAATTTTCTAGCAACATTGTTGTTAATTTGCTGTTGAAGCTAGCCAAGTCTCCTCTTGTAGTTGGTTTCAAAATTTGCCTTTTCTTCTTGTGCTTTACTGATCTTGATAAGCAGATTTAAGCTCAACATGGTTAGACTTTAATTAAGTAGGGAGTGACCGGTTAATCATCATTGTAACAGGATCCCATGGGTTGATTATAATGTTGCAAGGTTGTCAAATCGCTTAGGTGAATGAACCCTTTAAAGGTCTAGGCAAAATGCCTGCAACACCAGGCAGGTTCTGGAGTAAAAGCCTTACAGGTTACAAAAATTGTATCATTCATCTGTAGAGTTGTATGCAGTTGATAAAAAGCATTTCAAAGATATCATATTGATACAGTAAAGGTTGTCTACTCTTTTACCATAATGCAATCTTGGATTGAATTACTCTTTATCTGTTCAATTAAATAAATTTTCCTTGTAGAGAATTAGTCAACAAATTTAATGCCTTAAGGGACCAATCGCAAGGCTTTCCCAAAGACAGGCAGCCCATATATGACCAGGCACCTGTATGGGCACCAACCCAGGCGCTGGGGCAGCTGCCTCACTTTAAGGCCTGGAAAGTGCGAGTGTCTAGGCATTTTGGTTCATCCAAGAGCCTTGGCCAGACAGCTTGGGTGCACAGGTGGCCCTGACCTTGCATTCCCCACTCCCCGCCAATTGGATAATCAGCGTGTTTCTGTTTGCCATCATTCATTAGGCTTGTCTATTCAAGATCTCTCGTGCTGGTTAGCCTGGGAAATGTGCCTTTTGATTTAATTTCTTAGACTTACTATCGTCATTTTACATTCACCAGTGGCAAATATTTGTTGCTCTTTCCAATAGTATTATTCAATTTGGCTTATGTTACATATGCTGGTGTGATCTGCTACATTAGTCGTGAATTGCTCTTTTCTTGCAATACTGCAGTAGCTGTTTATTTGTTATTGTATTTGGTCATCTCTAGCAGATGCTTTTAATATCTCCCTTCTTTGCCTTCTCCAATATCGTTTAGTCTACTCAAGTTAAAAGACCTTTAGACAGCAGAGGGACTGACAAGTTACTCATCATCGTAACAGGCCATCGTCAACTCCACCTGTGTAGCGCTGTGTGTGTTGCAAAGTGATGACGATGATTGCTGTTTCTTCTAAAGAAAACAAAAAGAGATTACAAGGAGTTCTGGTTTTTCACATATGGAGCAGAATATGGTCAGATGTATGCTAACAATACCACTTGGTGGGTGGCCCAGTGCAATACTTTCTGGTAGGCTTATGTAAATTTGGTACTTAACCCCTGTAGTATAACCTGATACTGGTTGAGATGTTTCAGTCTGCTGTTTAATTTGGTGACACCTATCAACTGCTTTCCTTGGTCTTTGGCTTGTTCTGTCATCATGCAGTAGAATGAAACTAGACTAGTGCAGTTGTTGATGTGACAAACAGATGACAATTTTGCATGGAATCTAGATGCAAGCGGGAAAGCCATTATGGATATTTTATGAGATTTGAAGGCAATGAGTATTTGCCTGCTGTTTTCTGACCGCTGAGATTTAGGAGGCTGAGAAAGTAGTTTGAAAACAGAAAAAGTTCCATTGCGATATTAGGATCTTGTCCTTAGCCTTAGGTTCGTTGCCTTTTGCAATCATCTTAATGCTATTGATTTCCCGGCGAATCTGCACCAGTTGGCAACTGCACCAGTACAAATGGATTGTGTGGCCCATGCTGTGTTGCGCTGGATCCGACAAGTGATTACTTTTATATCCTTTCCTGCCAGTCTGTTTTGAATGTTATATGCTGTAGGGTGGAAGCATCTGCTCTTAACATTGTTTTAGGATAAAAAATCATCATATCTTATTTTCTTGGGGATGCAGTTTGCCTTTTCGGAAAGTGTTCATGACAAGCCATGCTTCCATCGTCGATGACCTCAGATGCTTGATGCTGGAAAGGAACTGGCGGTGTTAAAAGCTCAAGTCTCAAAGTAAATGGAATGCGCTGGAATACCTTTCAGGAAAACTAATGCGTGGAGCTGGCAGACTAATACTCTACTGCATTTGTCTCCATGATCTATCTAAACATCCATTATTGATATATTCTCAAACTAGATGTGATTTCCGCTTGATCTCAGCATTTTCTTAAAAATCCTAATTGAAGGTGGTGGTCTATTGGTGCAGATAGTCCGAAAAAATAATGAGCTGCTTTTGTCGCCATGACGGGGCCGCAGGTGGCCGCCCACGCAGAAGAATAATCACAAGTTTGGTTGTTTTTTTGTTTTTTCAATAAAAAAATCATTCTTAAGATTTTTAATTTGGGATTACGAGGAGTGATGGACGCTATCCAATGTCATGCGCCGGGTGGTTTTCGTGAGGGGAGATGAGGGATGGGTTGGGGTTGACGAAGTGGTATTCGCAAAATGTATTGGAAAGAGAGAAGAAATTTTTAGAAAAGCGAACTATCAATCAATCTATCGGTTTGCGCACCAGGAGAGCCCACAGCAAATTATAATAATAGCAACACCACTGACATACATAGCGTTAATCCATGAACCATGCATAACCATAAATAATTGTTCGAGAAAAGCCCATAGATTATTAGGAGTTTCCCAGCGTCAATGAAGCAAACTGCTAAATCTGAACCAAAAGATGGCTACAACATTAGGAATGTGGATTCCAAGTATGTATTGCGTGGAGAGCGTAAATTACTGAATTGATAAGGACAAGATATGGGACAAGATCAGAAATCACAAAGTTGATTACCTTTTTAAAGCTTTCAACTGATGAAACACTTTGTTGGGAAGATTTCTAAGCGCAATGGAAACACCAACGCAGATGGTTGCAAGAATAAATCTACTCTGAAACAAAATTAATTGCAGAATTTCAGCACAGGAATCGTGTTCGTATGTTGGATTGCTCTGTCGAGAGAAAAGAAAAGGTCGTGGTCTATGAATACCTGCCCAAGAAAAGCCACGATGCCATTCTATTTGGTCAATCCGCAATGTTTTATTTCTGAATTCTAAACATATTTCTAAACTTTCATGGACAGCAAAGCGTCGTCATAAAGAGAGTTCATAAATAGATTGTAAACAAGCATAAGTTGGCCGGGTGATCCTTCGGTCTTCTGGGTGTGCAGGCGGAGCTCCCTTTATCTGGAGAGAGATCTGCTCTCGGGCTCCCTTGGTGAGTTCGGAGATCAGGTGGGAGATTGATGACGGGCGCGGCATAGACGTCGTGGAAGACTGCTGGTTGGCCGACTTGCCTTTATGTCGGTGGCCCACCTTGGTTGACATAGGACGACTGGAGGGGTGCAGAGTAGGCGACTTGTTTGTCTTAAACGAGCGGAGATGGGATGAGACCCTAGTCAGACCGGCCTTTAGGAAGTAGCTGGCGGAGCGAGTGTTGGCGATACCACTTGCAGAAAGTGTGACTGAGGACGGAAAGGTGTGGGGTCGGATTGGCAGGCCAGAGACAAGTATTAGGGACCTATTGGGGATAGTGAGAAGGACGCTGGCTCGGCAAATCGAGGGTGGCTGGATCTGGCGGATGCACATTCACCCTCGAGTGGTCTTTTTTATCTGAAAAGTTGCGTGGGGGTGCTTGCCGACTAGAGGGGTACTAGCGCGACGAGGAGTCAGCATTACCTCGGGCTGTGGGGCATGTCCAGAGGCAGAGGTGTCCATCTTCCTTGTGCTTTTCAACTGTCAGCGAGCTGTCCAAATCTGAGGTGTGCTTCGGGCTTCTCCGACCTAGTTTACATCCTGAGGAACTCCTCGAGGAGGCTAGACCATATGGAGCAGGGGATCAGGGCCGCCTATCTGGCTTACCATTGTTGGCTAAATAGGAATGCTCAAATATTCGAGGATAGAGGTGGATGTCCGAGGAAGGTAGTGAACAAGGCACTGTTTAATGCAGCAGAAGTCCTTGGTATTACTGCGTCGTCATCCCTTGGGTTGACTAGAAAAATTCGGAGCTCTCATTTTGTTTCTGTAGCGTCCAGGACTAGGCTCGTTTTTTAAGAGCCTCCACCCCCTAGTTGTCTTAAGGTGAAATTCGATGGCAGTGTGAGAGAGGATGGATGGGGTGGAGCCGGGTTTGTCATCAAGGATCCGGAGGCTAGATTTGTGGTGGTGGGGGGTCGACAGATCTTCGATCAGTCTGTGGTCGGGGCTGAGGTCAGAGCTGTATGGAAGGGTGTTTTGTACGCGAGGAGAGTAGTGGGTGCTGATCGCATTATTCTAGAGCGGGACTCAGCCACGACGATCGAGTGGATCAAGAAGTTCGGCTATGCGGCTAGCTGGTCGTGGCTGATATATGATATCCGCATGCTTTTGGGGGAGTGCGCGTTTTATTGGGCTACCCATGTTTTCAGAGAGGCAAATAGTGCAGCGAACTAAGTGGCATCCTTCATGGCACACCACTTTTGGGATTTTGTTTGGGATACTCACACTTCGCTACCGTCTTCTATGCATTTCCTCCTTCTTTCTGATTTTATGGGTTGTACCCACACCCGTTATGTGTGAGGCACCGATGTACCCAAAAAAAAAAAAAAGAGAGACATAAGCTGGTAAACTATACTAACCATCAAGCTCCTAGAAATAATTACTCTATTTGTAACTGTGAAACTTAAGGTCTGTAAATCTTAAAAACATGAATACTTAACAATCTACTATTAACAATATGACTGCTAGATCCAAACAAGCGTTCTCAGTTGGGTTGGGGAGACGTCATCATACAATTGTAGGAATTTCAAGGGGGTCTTCTCTTCATGAGGACTCACTATTCGAAGTCATTCACAGGGATCTCAAAGCTAGCAACCTGTTAGAAGATAATGAGACGAGTCCGAAAATATCAGACTTTGGCATGACAAAATTTTTGGGGCAGAGGAAAGTGAAATTACCACTAACAGAGTTGTTGGAATTTATTAAGTGAATCTATTTTCTTTCAGTCCTTTAAGTTCGGGGCAATATATATTTTTAGTCATAAAGCAGTACCAATAGGTTCTAACCGTAAATGCACATATCTAAATGCTTGGTTATGTCTCAGGATGTTGAAGTGTGATCCTTTTGCTGGAATTCAGAAGATGCTGAAATTAAAGAAGGTTTACCATTGATGTATCTTGGGGAGAGCAACTGTTGGCAGTTCTACTGATTTATATACCCAGCATTATTTGTCTTTTAATGTTTTAGAAATCAAGATACATTGAATGTAAGAAGCCTAAAGGGCATGTTTATGTATTTAAACTCATATGTTGAATGAACAAAATGCTTGCTGTTCTGACATCTCTTCTTCTGAACATTTTATCTTTTAAATATCATCCTCCCAAAACGAACAAATGGTATCAGAGCCCTATTAATCTTAAGGGGTCTTTAAAGCAGCTGGAGTATGGCTTCAGCAAGTGGTCTCCCTGCACCACCTGTATTCTCAGGAGAGAATTATGATTATTGGTCAGTTAAAATGAAGGCATTCTTGATGGCTTGTGATCTATGAGAATCTGTTGAAAAAGGGTTTGATGAAAAGTCCTTGGGAGAGAATCCAACCATGGGTGAAATAAAAGCTCACAAGGATGAATCAAAGAAAAATTACAAAGCTCTTTCATTTTTCTTTTCAGTAGTATTAGAAAATATTTTTTCCAGAATTGTTGGAGCCAAATCAGCCAAGCAAGCCTGGGATATATTACCGGAGGAGTTTTTAGGATATGAGAAAGTCAGATCTCTAAAGCTGCAAACTTTGAGAAGAGATTTTGAAAATTTGAAGATGAAGGATGGTGAAACGATCAAAGATTATTCTACAAGCTTTTCAGAAATTGGGAACCAGATGAAGATCTATGGAGAATCAATTCCAGAAGATTGTCAAGTGTTGAAGATCTTGAATACTTTACAAGACAGGTTCAACATTGTTATTTCTACGATTGAAGAATCAAAAGATTTGTCCAAACTCACTGCGATAGAGCTGTGGGGATCGTTGCAGGCGCATGAGCAGCAGATGGACAAGAGATCCAAAGGTGAATCTGAAGGAACCTTTCAGGCACGACAGAAGGACAAAGGATCTTTATCAGCATACAAGGGAGGTAAAAGAATTTTTTGCAACGGAAGATGTGATGGTGACAGAAGTGATGGAACCAAGCATAATTCTACTGCAGAACATAAGGAAAAGTTTCCACCTTGTAAAACATGCCAAAAGACTAATCATCAAGAGAAGGATTGCTGGAAAAAAAATGCAATGTAGATCTTGCAAGAGGTTCGGCCACACTGAAAAGTTCTGTAGGGCCAAACGGTGACAGCAGACTCAAAGTTTTCCAACTGAACAAAACCAGCAGGTTAATTTTTCAGATAACTAGTCGCAAAGGAATCACTTGTTCATGATCCATCATTCATCTACCATGGACAGCAGAAACCTATGGTATATTGATAGTGGTTGTACCAGTCACATGACCAGCAATCCCAAGTTGTTTTGTGAACTCGATAAGTCAGTCAGAGTTTCAGTTCGAATGAGGAATGGAGCGGTTGTTCAATCAGAAGGTAAAGGTACAATTTCAGTAGAAATAAAGAAAGGTACGAAATACATCAAACATATTCTGTTGGTTCCTATTCTAGAACAAAACTTGTTGACAGGAGTGGAAATTGCTAAAATAGGCATGCAAAACAATAGTTTTCCTTTGAACTGGCACATTTTTTCTGCTGATGCATTCAAAAGTAGGGTAGATGAAACTGATTTGTGGCACAGAAGATATGGGCATTTTAATTTGCACTCATTGCAGTTTATGCAAAAGGAGAATATGGTGAGAGACTTACCAGTCATCAACATTTGTGATGACTTATGTGAGCCGTGCAAGTTAGGGAAAGAGCACAGGCAGTTTTTTCCTTTTGCAAGTTCTTGGAGAGCAAAGAAAAAGCTTGAACTGGTGCATACGGATGTGTGTGGACCAATGAGGACTCTATCACTTAGTGAGAATAAGTACTTTATTCTGTTTATTGATGACTTTACAATGATGACATGGGTTTATTTTATGAAAAGAAAATCTGAAGTATTTTCTGTTTTCAAGAAATTCAAAGGTTTTGTTGAAACTCAAAGTGGATGCAGGATAAAAACCATCAGATTTGACAGAGGCAAAGAGTATAACTCTATTAAATTTGACAAATTCTGGGAAGAAGAAGGTGTGGAACATCAATTGACTGCAAGCCACAGTCCACAACAGAATGGTGTTTCAGAATAGAAGAATAGAACTGTTATGGAGATGGTCAGATGTATGTTGATAAAGAACTTGCCAAAGCATTTCTGGACAGAAGCTGTCTATTTGTTGAACAGGTTGCCTACAAGAGCAGTCAAAGAAGTGCCTCTAATTGAAGCATGAAGTAGTCATAAATCTACTGTCAAGCATCTGAAGGTGTTTGGATCCATTTGCTATGTTCATGTTCCTGCTGAAAGAAGATATAAGTTGGAAGATAAGGCCGAAAAAGAACTTTTTCTTAGTTATAGCTTACAAACAAAAGGCTATAGAGTTTTCAACCTCAACATGAAGAAAATAGTAATTAGTAGAGATGTAGAGGTTGATGAAAATGCACACTGGAACTGAAAAAATTCAAAAGTTGAAAGAAAGCTTACTGCACATTATCCTTCTGAAGTTTCAAAAGAATCTGAGATGGAAGAGATTCATGAGCGATCTGAAGAGGAGCAAGATGCCGCCTCTAGTAGCTCATTAGAAATATCTACCATCAGAGGAACCAAATCTTTGGAGGATATATATGAAAGATGTAGTTTTGTAGCAGTTGAACCTACTGATTTTGTAGAAGCCTCTAAGTATGATGAATAGAACGTTGCGATGTAGGAGGAGATATGCATGATCAAAAGAAACGAAACATGGGAGCTAGTTTAAAGGCCTTAATAGAAGAAAATCATTGGAGTGAAATGGGTCTACCGAACTAAGTTGAATCCTAACAACTCAATTCACAAATACAAAGCGCGACTGGTGGTTAAAAGCTATGCTCAACAACCTAGAGTTGATTTCACTGATACTTTTGCACCTGTTGCAAGGTATGACACCATTAGATTATTGATTTTCCTTGCAGCACAGAAGGCATGGAAAATTTTTCAGATGGACGTCAAGTTAGTCTTTCTTAATGATTACCTTGAAGAAGAGATATTTGTGGAGCAGCCGGAAGGATTTATTGTCAAAGGCAAAGAAGATCGTGTTTACAAATTAAAGAAATCTTTGTATGGGCTCAAGCAAGCCCTAAGAGCCTAGTACAGTAGGATTGATGAGTACTTCATTAGGCAAGATTTTAGGAGGAGCCAAAATGAAGCAACTCTTTATGTGAAGGGCAATAGCAACTTAGGTCTTGTGATTGTCTCTTTATATGTTGATGATTTGCTGGTTACATGAGTCAATATACAGGAGATCAAAAGGTTTAAACAGGAGATGCATAAGCAATTTGAAATGACTGATTTGGGAATCATGAATTATTTTTTGGGCATGGAGATTCAGTGGAAAAATGAGGGGATCTTCATCTCACAGGAGAAGTATGCAAAAGATGTTTTGAAGAAATTTCGAATGGATGAATGCAAGCCTGCATCTACACCTCTTGTGCAAAATGTAAAGCTTTCGAAAGATAATGGTGAAAAACTGGTTGATGGAAGAGTGTACAGAAGCTTAGTTGGGAGTCTTATGTATCTTACTGCAACTAGGCCAGTATTAACCTTTGCAGCTAGCCTACTATCAAGGTTCATGCAAGCACCAAGTGAAATTCATTGGGGTGCAGCAAAAAGAGTCTTGAGGTATCTGAGAGGAACAACTGATTTTGGGATATGGTTTCATCCAAGTTCAGAAAAGAAATCAGTTGCTTTTACAGATAGCGACTGGGCAGGTTCGATTAATGACATGAAGAGCACTTCAGGATATGCTTTTATACTTGGATCAAGTGTGTTTTCATGGAATTCAAAGAAGCCAGAAACAGTGGCCCAGTCTAGTGCTGAGCAGAATACTTAGCAGCAGCAGCAACAATAAATCAAGCTATTTGGCTGCAAATTTTTTTTCACTAATTTGGGAGTTCAGCAGAAGGAAGCTACTAAAGTCTTCTGTGACAACAAATCTGCAGTTGCTATAACCAAAAATCTAGTTAGTCATGGAAGAACGAAACATATCAACATCAAATTTCTGTTAGATGTATGCCCTAGAAGCCAATCTGGCTGACACATTGTTAATTCTAGGGACATAATTTTGTACTTGACTATTTATTATTGAATAAATAAAAGGCATCTTTTCATTCATATTATTTATGTGTCTATGAATCGTCCAAGAAATTAATAAGATGATGATGCATATTCTCAAGAGTTGAGAATTTGAGCCATGTTTCATTGGTGATTAATTTATAAATGCTCCTGATCAATGGATCATCACGAGGACGGTGATCGATCCGATCAGTGCACAGATCACTTTCCTTCTGGATGGACGAGACTTGAGTCCACAGTGTAGGGACACTGAAGTGATAGTGCAGGTGCTTGTTAGAGAACAAGGGTACTGAGCGTGACCAAGACAAGAAGTCACTTGGATGTCTATCCACTCGTCAGTGACTTGCTTGATGTTGCAGTAGTATGACTGGTCCTTTGACCTGCGGTGCTTCAGCTACTCACAGTGAGGTTATTGTAGTTTGACTACACGTATACATGGTCTCTAGTCATATGGGTCCTTGTAGTGTAGATTGGCTGCAGTAAGTTCACTGTAGGAGTAGAGTATGCACTTACATGGAATCTATCGACCTTGATAGAAGAGGAGTGATCCTATGTGATTTGTTAGACTGAGTTCTAAGACCTTGGCCAGGGCAGTAATATAAAGTGGAGAAAGAGTTTTTCACTATCGAACTCGAGTCGAATAAATCTTGACATATGACAGACGAAGGGGTTTGACGAGTTATCCATGACCTCCGTCCTGTAGGGATCCACGATAGTAGGACTGTATCACACGATAACTGCACCTAGAGGTTCATCATTCTATTCTACTGGGTAGCCACTACATGCTGCTAGGTGTCACTGGTGGATGGTGGGACTCACAGGGATTATCTCGATGATCGATAAACCCTAAAGAGTAGAGTTGGAATCGTTCCAATCCATTGAAAGGAGTTTTCAATGATATTGTGATAGAGATCATAATATATCTCACTACCAGTCAGAGTAGAACCTATGGGGTCACACACACTAGAAGTAATGACCGATCCGATGGTTGAATCGTGATTAGGAATCACAAGTAATCAATTTGATTGATAATAAGTTGAAGAAGGAACAAAGGAAATTGATTAATTGGACTTAAAACAAGAGTCCTACTTGGAGTAGGATTCATAGAGTCCTAATTGGATTAGGACTAGAAATCCTACTTGGACTGGGAATCCTATTTGGAGTAGGACTAGGAGTCCTACTTGGAGTAGGATTCATAGAGTCCTAATTGGATTAGGACAGGAATCCTACTTGGACTGGAATTCCTACTTGGACTGGGAATCCTATTAGGAGTAGGACTAGGATTCCTACTTGGAGTAGGATTCCTATAATCCTAATTAGATTAGGAGTTTTGAATTAAATTTGGATTCCTACTTGGAGTAGGATTCCTAGAGTCCTAATCGGATTAGGACTTCGAATTCAAATTAGAGTGCTAATTGGATTAGGACTAGAATTAAACAAGTCCTAATTGGATTAGGATTTCTTAAGTCCCAATTAATTATTAATCCAATGAATCAAGATGGCTCCTAATTAGATTAGGATTGAAGAGTTCAATTGAGTCATGGTTCATTCAAGTTCTAATTGGATTAGGACTAGCATAGATTGAACCCAATTGATTCATGATTTGGACTAAACCAAATAGGAGCCCTAGATGCTATTTAAGAGGAGGCTTGGGGGCTGACCTAATTCATATGAGAAGCTCTCCCCTTGTGGCCGTACGCCCCCCTTTCTCCTCTCCTCTTGGATCAGCCGCAAGCAAGAAAGAAAAAGATCCATGGTGGTCTCCTTCTTCCTCCTCCGTTTGGGATTCAACGCAAGGAAAGGAAAGGCTGCATCTAGCTTTTTGGATCTTCTTCCTTGATCCTTTCATCTTCTTCCTCCTCCCTCTAGCATTCAAGAGTTGAAAGAAAGGGAGGTGATCAGCCATCAAAACCAATCTCTGCAAGGGAGCTAGTACCCCGGGGAGATTAGAAGCGATTGGATCGGTCCTCTGCTTCGTGTGGATATCCGTAGAGGCCGGGCACTTGAACGGCTTCAAGCGAACCTTCATCCTAAACCACGAACTTCAGTTTGCGGTGATCATCTACCCGCACAAGGTGAAGATCTGATCTTCTAAATGTTTTAAAAGGTTTTTTAATCCTTATCTATCTACGAACGGTTTTTGAACAATGTTCATGAGATGAACGGTTGATCCCGCGCATGCCTGTTGACCCCCTAATGGATTTTGATGAATACAAAACACTAGAGTATAATTCCATTTATCTTAACAATTTACTTGAGGATTTCATGTGTTTAATTAAGAATATTGTTAAGAAATGTCTAGGCAAGTTTCCATAATTTTATGAATTTATTGAAGAATTTTTGAGCTGAAGAAAATAGATCAGGGACAGCCGAGACGTCTCCGGGTTGTCTCAGAGACGTCTCTGGCACAAACAGAAAGAACTGGCACGACTGGAGACGTCCCCGGCACCTGCCGAGTCGTCCCCGCGATAGCGGAGTCGACTCTCTCAGTAGCGGAGTCGACTCTCTCAGAGGCGGCAGAAAGGCCGATTTCAAGTGATATGCGCGAGTCGTCTCCACAGTAAGCGGAGGCGTCCCCGCAAGTAAAAAGTAAACCTCCCGAGTCGTCCCCGAGGTAGCGGAGTCGGCTATCTCAGGGTTTTCCAGAGGATGTCTTTTTCGGTGTTAAGGCAACGGAGACGTCCCCTGAAAGAGCGGAGTCGACTCTCTCAGAGAATTCCAGAAGACATATTTTTCGGAGATATACAGCGGAGTCGACCCCGAAGCAACGGAGTCGTCCCCATGCAAAAAGCGCAAACAAGCCGAGACGTCCCCATAAAGCACCGAGTCGACCCCAAACAACGTCAAAAGTAAAATCTTACAGCCGAGACGTCTCGCGTTGAAGCGGAGACGTCTCCGGAGCGCCTGGGACGCGACTGACACCTTTTTGCAGGATGTTTTGAATTTCAAATCTCTTTAACTTTATCTCTAACGGCTATATTTACTTTTTGGGCTATAAAAGGGACCTCTTAAGTGCTTCTCAAAAACATCTCACCAATCCAACACAAGATCATTCAAGAGAGAAGCAAGAGAGAGAGGTTCAAGGGAGTTAGTGCATTCAAGTGAAGAAATCAAGTGCCTTCAAGCTTCCCAACTGATTTCAAGCTCAACTACTCTCTTCCGCTCGGGATTCAAAGCTCACACTCAAGCCAACGCGATCCACATCGGAAGAACCATCATCTCCCACGCTTCCAACAGCTAAAAGGGTTCTTCCGAGTTCTATTGCTTATCATTGTTATATTTGCTTATTTAGAGCTTTTAAATCCTTGTAAAACTTTTTCAATATTGTGCTTGTTCCAGTCAAGGGACTTGGAACAAGGGAAAGGCGTCCCAAGCCTAGGTTAAATTGGGGGTTATAGGGTTCGTTGTTAGCCCGGTGTAAAACAACGATTGGGTAGTGCACTCGCAAAACTACCGGACTGTAATCTTGGATTATAGTGGAAATTCCCAAAGGTGCTTTGGGGAGTGGATGTAGGAGCTGTGGAAGCTCCGAACCACTATAAAACCTCGTGTTTGCGATTGGCTATTCTCATCCCTCCATCTTTACTTTAGTTCATACATCTGCGTGTTTTATTTTTTAAATAGTCAAAAAGTTTTAAAACACCCAATTCACCCCCCTCTTGGGTGACCATCTCTGGGCAACAAGTGGTATCAGAGCGGGTGCTCTGTGTATTTCTTGAAAGACCTAACCGTCTTAGCCAAAGATCTAGATGGCAACACCCTTTAACAAGGCAACCAATAGACCTCCACTCTTCAATAGGACAAATTATACCTATTGGAAGACTAGAATGAGGATCTTTATTCAAGCACAAGATTATGTCTTGTGGAGGGTTATAGTCAAGGGACCACAAGAACCATCACACATGGTGAATGGCATTCAAGTTCCCAAACCTGAGGAGGATTGGGATGAGAATGATAATAGGATGGTTCAACTCAATTCTAGAGCCATGAACTCATTATTTTGTGCTCTAGATGTAAATGAGTTTAATAGAGTCTCCACATGTAGTTCCGCTAAGGAAATATGGGATAGGCTTGAAGTTACCCACGAGGGTACAAATCAAGTCAAAGAGTCTAAAGTGAACATTCTTGTTCACAAATATGAGTTGTTTAAGATGGAACCCAATGAAACCATCACATGCATGTTTACACGCTTCACCGATATAATTAATGGTCTAAAGAGTTTGGGTAAATCTTACACTAATCCGGAACTTGTGAGTAAAATTCTCAGGTCTTTGCCGAAAGCATGGGAAGCAAAGGTCACGGCAATCGTAGAAGCCAAAGACCTCAACACCTTGGGACTAGAACAACTATTGGGCTCATTGATGACGCATGAGCTCACAATGAAGCAACATGAAGAAGAGTTGCCAAAGAAGAAGACAATCGCACTCAAGGCTACCTCGAGTGTGTGTGAAGAAGAAAGTAGTGAGAGTGAAGAGGAAAGCGAAGATGAGGATTTGGGTTTAATAGTAAGGAAGTTTAAGAAATTTATGAGAAGAAAGAAACCCTTCCCAAGAAAGAAATTTGGAGGGAGAAATGATTGGAAAAAAGAAAAGGAAAAAGAAAGAGACCCAATCATATGCTATGATTGCAAGAGACCGGGACACATTCGTTCCGAATGCCCTCAACAAAAGAAGTACTTTGGGAAGAAGAAGAAGAAGGCATTAAAGGCAACTTGGGACGATAGTGACACATCCTCCTCCGAGGAAGAGAAGGAAGAGACCGCCAATTTGTGCTTCATGGCGTTCGAAGACGACGAGGTATGCCAAAACTCAACTATAAACTTTACTTTAGAAGAATTGTATGAAGCTTTTCAAGAACTTATGAGTGATTGTAGTATGTTAGGAGCAAAGAATAAAGAATTAAAAGCCTCCAATCTAAAACTAAAGGAAGATATTAAAAATCTATTGATTGAGAAAGAGAGCGTTGAAAATGTTAACACCATTGATCTAGAAAACAAAAATTCAAAACTTAGCATTGAAAATGAAACGGCAAAAACACTAATTAAGGAATTGAATCTAAAAGTTAAATCTCTACTCAATAATAATACCTCACTTGCACAAAATGTTGAATCCCTTAAAAAGGACAAGGAAGAACTAGTTAAAGAAAATTTGAATCTTAAGAATGAGGTACATAAGTACAAACCAATTGTTGAAAAATTTACACAAAGCTCTGAAAAATTAAATCTTATTCTTACAAATCAAAGAGCTGTTTTTAATAAAGCCGGATTAGGATATTAATCTAACAAGCAACAAAAGTATCTAAAGAATTTCTTTGTGAAAGCAAAAGATGTCAAAACTGAAAAACCTACATGCTTTAATTGTAAAAAAGGTGGACATAAAGCCTACTCTTGTATTCAAAGAAAGATCCAAACTAACAAGAGTACATTTGTAAAAGCTAAAAACATAACTAAAGTATGGGTGCCTAAGGGAACCAACTACACTAACCACGAAGGACCCAAGAAGACTTGGGTACCTAAGAGCCTCATATAATCATTTTGCAAGTATGCCTTGCAGCCGGAAATAAAAAGAAAATGTGGTATCTTGATAGTGGTTGCTCAAGGCATATGACCGGTGACAAGAGTCTCTTCGTCACCTTGAAATCAAAAGAAGGAGGAGTAGTCACATTTGGAGACAATGCTAAAGGTCAAATAATTAGTGTTGGTAAAAGCTCCATATCACCCTCCTCTTTTATTGACAATATATTGTTAGTTAATGGACTAAAACATAATTTATTAAGTATAAGTCAATTTTGTGACAAGGGCTTTAAAGTGTCATTTGAATCATCACTATGCATAATTAGTAGTCCAATTGACAATGAGATCATACTCACAGGACATAGGCATGGAAATGTTTACATGGTAGATCTTGATGATCTCACCATGAAGGATGGCCAATGTCTTGTAGCCATGGATCCCAAAGTCAATGAGACTAGTTGGTTATGGCATCGTAGGTTAGGACATGCTAGCATGGATTTAATTTCTAAATTGATTACAAAAGATCTAGTCAAAGGACTACCAAAGATAGATTTTGAAAAGAACAAAATTTGTGCTGCATGTCAATTAGGGAAACAAACGAGAAGCTCTTTCAAGCCTAAAAACATAGTCTCAACAACAAAACCCTTAGAACTAATTCACATGGATTTATTTGGACCCACTAGAACTGCTAGTCTAGGGGGTAAGAGATTTGGTCTTGTAATTGTTGATGATTTTTCATGCTTTACATGGGTTTCATTTCTTGCACATAAAGATGAGTCCTTTTCCGCTTTTATCAAGTTTCATAATAGAGTTTCGAATGAACTCAATCTTAAACTAAAAGCAATTAGGAGTGATCATGGTACCGAGTTTGAAAATCAGCACTTTGAAAAGTTTTGTGACGAAAATGGTATCAATCACAATTTCTCGGCCCCTAGGACACCGCAACAAAATGGGGTGGTAGAAAGGAAGAATCGCACACTAGCAGATATGGCTCGTACCATGTTGTGCGAATCGGATCTACCAAAATATTTTTGGGCTGAAGTAATAAATACTGCATGTCACATTTTAAACCGTGCATTAGTTAGATCTATTTTAAAGAAAACACCTTATGAGCTAATAAAAAATAAGAAGCCCAATATAAGTTATTTTCATGTGTTCGGTTGTAGGTGTTTTATTTTAAATAATGGAAAGGACAATCTAAGCAAATTTAGTGCTAAATCAGATGAGGGGATCTTCTTAGGTTATTCCTCATCTAGTAGAGCATACAGGGTCTTCAACAAGAGAACTCTCGTTGTTGAAGAATCCATTCATGTTGTTTTTGATGAAGCTAATGGAGATTCTTCTAGAAAAGAAGAAGATGGTGATGCAGGTATACTTGAAGACCGAATGAAGGAATTCTCCATACAAGACAAACAACATGAGGATGAGATCAAAGAAGATACAATTCAGCAAGATGAAGAAGATCAACCTCCATTGAGAAATCAAGATCTTCCTAAGGAATGGAGGTATGCACATGGTCATCCAAAGGATCTAATCCTTGGTGATCCCTCACAAGGGGTAAGGACAAGATCCTCTCTAAGAAATACTAGTAATTATCTTGATTTCGTTTCACAAATAGAGCCTAAATCACTAGAAGAAGCCGAAAAAGATGATAATTGGATGAATGCTATGCAAGAAGAATTAAACCAATTTGAAAGAAATAAAGTTTGGACTCTAATGAAAAGACCCCCTAATGTTTCAATTATAGGCACCAAGTGGGTGTATAGAAATAAACTAGATGAAGATGGAATAGTTATAAGAAACAAAGCCAGACTAGTTGCCAAAGGCTATAATCAGGAGGAAGGAATAGATTTTGATGAAACTTTTGCTCCTGTTGCTAGGTTAGAGGCTATTAGACTACTTTTGGCATATGCATGCTTCATGAATTTTAAACTCTATCAAATGGATGTAAAAAGTGCCTTTTTAAATGGTTATATAATGGAGGAAGTTTATGTAGGACAACCTCCAGGTTTTGAAAATCACTTACATCCAGATTATGTATATAAATTGCATAAAGCATTGTATGGACTTAAGCAAGCCCCTAGAGCATGGTATGAAAGATTAAGTAATTTCCTAATTGAAAATAAATTTAAGAGAGGAAATGTAGACAAAACCCTCTTCATTAAAAGAAAAGAAAATGACTTATTGATTGTACAAATTTATGTGGATGATATAATTTTTGGTGCTACTAATGATAGTCTTTGTCAAGAGTTTGCCAAGCTTATGCAGGGAGAATTTGAAATTGATGACCCAAAGATTGATTCATAGATTGATTTTGATGATCACAAAACCTTGAAGTATAGATACTAATGTTTATGTTGCAAGGAGAAAGATATTTATTTTGCAAGGAACATAGCAAGTTGGGAGAACACAAGAAGGCCTCCAAAGCTCTCAAGTTGGAAGAAAGCTACAATTTATTGGTCCAAGTTTAAAGTTCAAAGGATTCAAATTGGAGGAGTAAAATCAAAAGAAAAATTCAAAAGAACAGTCTTCGAGTCGACTCCAGTGGAATTCGAGTCGACTCCGGAGAAGTATGAGTCGACTCCGGAGAAGTATGAGTCGACTCCTAGGAGTCACAGGCAGAAAAGTCAGAGAGCAGTTTTCGAGTCTGAGATTCGAGTCGACTCCCGCATTGCACGAGTCGACTCCGAGACTCCGCGACCATCAACAGACAGAAAACCAAGTTACTGCCTCTGAGATTCGAGTCGACTCCCAGACAGCTCGAGTCGACTCCAAGGCAGCGCTACACCAAGATGGCAGAAGGCTGTGTTTCGCAAACTGAGAGCCGAGTCGACTCCAAGGAAGTTCGAGTCGACTCCAAGACTGGACGAGCCAAAAGACAGAGGATCGGAAGTTCGGGCTCTGAGATTCGAGTCGACTCCCAGGACAGTCGAGTCGACTCGAGAGGACAAAATTCAAAATTGGATCCACGGACTTCAGTGGATGAGCCGACTCCGAAATTGCCAAGTCAGCTCCAGAAGTTGGCGAGTCGACTCCAGGTTAAGACGAGTCGACTCCCAGTCGAGGCAAGCACATTAATTCAAATTTGGAACAGTGGCCGAGTCGTCTCCGGTAAAACACGAGCCGACTCCTGCAACAGGCGAGCCGACTCCTGATCGCGCGAGTCGACTCCGATCCCAACGGTAACATTGTCAGAAAATGCAGACTGTGTCCAACGGCTCTTTTTCTTGTCTCTAACGGCTATATTCTTGTTTCCACGCCATCTAAAGCTATAAAAACAAGAAGAGAGCTAGGGGAGAACTCATGGAAGTGGGAGAGATCATCTAGGAAAGAGATCTCAAAGAGATTACAAAGAAAATCTCCCACAAGCACAAAAGGGCCATCCAAAACGAAATAGAGAGAAGAAGAGCATCCAAGTGAATCCGAAAGCTTCCTCTCCATCCGTGTGCTGCCTCGGGGATCCTCTACTTCATGCCAAATCAGAGGAGGATCAAGTAAAGAAGAAGCCGAGCTCCTCCATCTTCAAAACTCGTTTGAGGGCTTCTCTTTACTCTATTTGTTTATATTGTCATATCTGCTTGTTTAAGAAGCTTTGATTTGTTTTTATTCTTTGTTTTAATATCTTGTAACTTGATTCAATCAAGGGATTGAATCAAGGGGTTAAAGGTTTGTTGGTGAGCCAAAGGGAAAACCAACGGTGTAAGGTTTGTTGGTGAGCCAAAGGGAAAACCAACGGGATTAAGGTTTGTTGGTGAGCCGAGGGTAAAACCAACATGTAAGGGTTTGATTGTGATCCCGGGAAAACAATCGGAGTGGTTCTAGTCGGTGAGCCTGGGAAAACCGACCGAGTTCGTTGTGACCTCGTAAAACAACAAGTTGGGTTGTGAGCTTGTAAAACAACCGGCTGTAATCGGTAGGATTATAGTGAAATTCCCAAGAGGTCTTGGGGAGTGGATGTAGGTGCTGGGGTGCACCGAACCACTATATGTCCTTTGTGTTTGTAATGCCTCTAGTTATTGTCTAACTAACACACTTACTTACTTAGATAAATTGCTTGCTTAATTCTTATCCGCACATCCTTTAGTTGCAAGCATATTTAATCAAGTCGAAGTCTATACATCAAACTCTTGCTAAGTTTAACTTTCACTGTGCATCTATACAACTTAGCATAGTTAATCATAAAGTTTTAGAAGTAGCATAAAAGTTTTAAAAGACCCAATTCACCCCCCCCTCTTGGGTTGTATCTACTGGGCAACAGAAATGAGCATGATGGGTGAGCTCAACTTCTTCCTTGGGCTACAAATAAAACAATCAGAGGAAGGCATCTTCATCAGTCAGTCCAAATATATCAAGGAAATGTTGGAAAAATTCAAGATGAAGGATGCAAAAGAAATTAGCACACCCATGGGCTCAAGCTGCAAGCTTGACAAAGATGAAAAAGGTAAAAGTATAGACTGCAAATTGTACAGAGGTATGATAGGCTCTTTACTTTACCTTACTGCTAGTAGGCCAGATATATTATTCAGTGTTTGCATGTGTGCTAGATACCAAGCATGTCCTAAGGAATCACATTTGCAAGCTGTTAAAAGAATTTTCAGATATCTAGTAGGGACACCTAATGTAGGCTTATGGTATTCTAAACAATCTGACATAAATTTAATTGCTTACTCCGATGCTGATTTTGCCGGGTGCAAACTTGACAGAAAAAGCACAAGTGGCACATGTCAATTCTTGGGTGCTAATTTGGTTTTTTGGTTTAGCAAGAAACAAAATTCAGTTGCCTTGTCCACAGCTGAGGCTGAGTACATTGCAGCTAGAAGCTGTTGTGCCCAAGTTCTTTGGATTAAGCAACAACTTGAAGACTTTGGCATCAAAATGGACAATATACCAATTAGATGTGATAACACAAGCGCAATTAATTTAACGAAAAATCCTGTCCAACACTCAAAATCAAAACATATAGAGATTAGGCATCACTTTATTAGGGATCATGTGCTGAAAAATGATGTGATGATTGAATATGTATGTACTGAAAATCAATTGGCCGATATCTTTACAAAACTCCTTTGTAAAGATAGGTTCAACTTCTTAAGGAATGCCTTGAGCTTGTATGATCCTAGCAAATAAATTCAACTTGTATTGCAATACTTTGCTACTCAAGCTAGTAATCCACCTCAAGGTCAACATAAGTGAAAGCATGAATCCATCTAAGCTAAATGACGAATTGTTTGACTTTCCGGAGGATGGTTACCCTCCCTTGGACTCTTCGTGGAGATATTTTTAGAGCCTATTTCATAGGTATTCGAAATTTAGTCAAACATTCCTCATTTCAATATTAATGATTCAAAAATCATTATCGAACTTTTGTAGGATGTATTATTAAGGGGGAGGATCACAAACAAACTCACTCTGTATTCACAAAAAGAAATCATGTTGATTAAATTGATTAAATAAAACAAATTGGAAAAAGATAAAAATCAGTCTGAAATTTTTCAGTGCCGGAGACGTCTCTGGCAAATCGCAGAGACGTCCCCCCGGCGAGACGTCTCGCATTAGTCGCGGAGACGTCTCGGGGACCGAACGAGGTTTTTTTTAAATAAGTCGAAACAGCTCGAGCCGACCCGAGCTATACCTTTCATCCCCGACAAAAACAAAAACCCTAGCCTCCATTTTCTCTCCAACACAAATCCTAGCCTCTTTCTCCTCATTTCCCTAGGATTTCCATTCAATGGCACCTAAAAGAGCTAGGAGGACTGGTGGGAGGCGTTCTAGGGCAGCGACCGACGGTGAGGAACGGAGGGAAGAGCCTTCCGCGCCGTCTCCTCCGGTTGCTCCGCCAACCATGACCATTTCCTGTGCGAATCGCACAGTAACCACTGGGAGGTACATAGATTTCCATTTTCTAGATAGTGAGGGGTTCTCTATTGGAGAGAGACTTCGTGCCCAAGGGTGGGAATATCTTTGTACACTCAATACTTCAACCTACCCCGGCCTAGTTAGAGAACTATTTAGCAATATGGCCTTAGGGGACTTAGGGTACACTACATATGTTCGGGGGACGTTGGTAGAAATTAATGAAAATGTCCTATCTAGCGTCTTGCAAATCCCTAAGGACGGTGAGGCTCCGACCTCACATCCCCAAAGGGAAATAGCCCTAAACTTGCTTTTAGGACGAGAGGACTGCGGCCCTCTCGATGTGGTTAACTCCCAAGACCTAAATGCCGAGATGAGACTCCTTTTGAGTATTGTCAACCGAGTCTTATTCCCTAAAACCGGCCGCTTCGATTTTGTTTCGGAGCGAGACCTAGTTATCATGCACCACATCCTACTAGGGATTCCCCTAAACCTCCCTAGACTTATGTTGAACTACATTGCTACATGTCATAGGTATTCTAGGTTTAGCATACCTTATGGGATGATCCTTACCCTACTCTTCAAACATTTCAAAGTACCTATTCTAGAAAATGAGCCTGCAAAACCCTTGAGAAACACCGACTATTATAATGAGAGCACAATGCGTAGAATGGAGTTTCACAAGGTAGATGGGTCATGGGTCAAGGTACCAAAAAGAAAATCTCAAACCCTAGAGCCTGAGATCCCACTTCAGGAGCCTGACCACCACTCTCCTCCACATAGCCACATAGACTTTCCTGATGTACCCTCCAGCTTAGCTGGACCTTCCACATCCATGCCACCACCTCCTCCAGTCAGTGGGTCCTACTCCCTATCAGAAGACCAGATGCGCACTTTAGCATCTGTAATTTGCCAGCAGATGAGGGAGGAGATGAGATCGATGATCTCTACTGAGTTGGCCCCCATCAGAGCCTCACATGAAGGGATTCTACAAGAGCTGAAGGAAATTCGAGCTCAGATAGAAGCTACAGCGCAAGAACTAGTTAGTGTGAATGCCACCCAAACCTTCAGATCAATTGAGCTACAAGACAGCTTGAGGACCATTTCAAATAGCCTTCAAGAATTGACAAGCCCTGGAGGCAATGTGGGCACTTTGGTTGCCCAACTTAGAGGAAGAATTGATAGGGCAAGCATTGAATTTGAAGCACTAGTGGCAGCCTTTCATCAGTCACAGGGAGATCAATTCAGAACACTGCTAGATTCCATCAATGCTTTTATAGATGCAGCTGCCAGAGTTTATGAGCAACGTCGCCGATGAGGGACACCTTGTAGACAACTAGGGTTCTTCTTTTTGTAAACCCTAGGCTCATTTTGAAACACTTTTTGTATTAGAAATCAATACTTGTAATGATTTCCTCTTTTAACTTTGTAATGACTTCAAAGGTTTACAATGATACATGAATGACATACAATTTCTTTTGAAACCTTGTGTACATTGTTGCTAACTCTGTGTATGTGATTCTGTGATTGTGTATGTGATTCTGTGATGTGCCATAAAAATCTCATAACATACCTTAAATGTTCAAATTTGACATAATTTATCAATGCATATAAAACAGGGGGAGAAAAGAGGAGTCTGAAATGAATTCCAAAACAAAGGGGGAGTAAAATGAATGCAGAATTCATTAATAGAAATAACTTGAATATCCTTGAGTGGTTCATGGTAATATGCTGAATTTTACTAGAACTTGAGTTTTAAGTACCTAAGGATAATTTGTCCCCTTCATTGTTGATGACAAAAAGGGGGAGTAGAACCAATATGGATATTGGATATATTGGAATGCAAAATTTATGGTGGAATGCAAAATTGAAGAATTAGAAGAGATAAAATTGAAGAATATTGGCTTTAAGATAATTGCCCTTCTGGAAAAGAAAGGGGGAGTCAAAAAGAACTTAGCTTTCAATTATCTTGAACATCAATATTTCATTTTAACTTGATTCAAATTCAGTTGATATGCTAAAATTGCTTAAGAGCTATTAAGATCAATCTTATGCATAAGGATAGAAATGAAAGTTGACTATTTTGAATTATGCACACTGTATCTAGCTCTAATCAAAACATTATACTTGTACATCTGATCAAATACTGTGTATATGTTTAAATTTCGAATTTTGCATATACTCAGTGTTTTGTCATCATCAAAAAGGGGGAGATTGTTGACCCCCTAATGGATTTTGATGAATACAAAATACTAGAGTATAATTCCATTTATCTTAACAATTTACTTGAGGATTTCATGTGTTTAATTAAGAATATTGTTAAGAAATGTCTAGGCAAGTTCCCATAATTTTATGAATTTATTGAAGAATTTTTGAGCTGAAGAAAACAGATCAGGGACAGCCGAGACGTCTCCAGGTTGTCTCAGAGACGTCTCTGGCACAAACAGGAAGAACTGGCACGACTGGAGACGTCCCTGGCACCTGCCGAGTCGTCCCCGCGATAGCGGAGTCGACTCTCTCAGTAGCGGAGTCGACTCTCTCAGAGGCGGCAGAAAGGCCGATTTCAAGTGATATGCGCGAGTCGTCTCCACAGTAAGCGGAGGCGTCCCCGCAAGTAAAAAGTAAACCTCCCGAGTCGTCCCCGAGGTAGCGGAGTCGGCTCTCTCAGGGTTTTCCAGAGGATGTCTTTTTCGGTGTTAAGGCAGCGGAGACGTCCCCTGAAAGAGCGGAGTCGACTCTCTCAGAGAATTCCAGAAGACATGTTTTTCGGAGATATAACAGCGGAGTTGACCCCGAAGCAACGGAGTCGTCCCCATGCAAAAAGCGCAAACAAGCCGAGACGTCCCCATAAAGCGCCGAGTCGACCCCAAACAACGTCAAAAGTAAAATCTTACAGCCGAGACGTCTCGCGTTGAAGCGGAGACGTCTCCTGAGCGCCTGGGACGCGACTGACACCTTTTTGCAGGATGTTTTGAATTTCAAATCTCTTTAACTTTATCTCTAACGGCTATATTTGCTTTTTGGGCTATAAAAGGGACCTCTTAAGTGCTTCTCAAAAATATCTCACCAACCCAACACAAGATCATTCAAGAGAGAAGCAAGAGAGAGAGGTTCAAGGGAGTTAGTGCATTCAAGTGAAGAAATCAAGTGCCTTCAAGCTTCCCAACTGATAAGCTCAACTACTCTCTTCCGCTCGGGATTCAAAGCTCACACTCAAGCCAACGCGATCCACATCAGAAGAACCATCATCTCCCACGCTTCCAACAGCTAAAAGGGTTCTTCCGAGTTCTATTGCTTATCATTGTTATATTTGCTTATTTAGAGCTTTTAAATCCTTGTAAAACTTTTTCAATATTGTGCTTGTTCCAGTAAAGGGACTTGGAACAAGGGAAAGACGTCCCAAGCCTAGGTTAAATTGGGGGTTATAGGGTTCGTTGTTAGCCCGGTGTAAAACAACGAGTTGGGTAATGCAGTCGCAAAACTACCGGACTGTAATCTTGGATTATAGTGGAAATTCCCAAAGGTGCTTTGGGGAGTGGATGTAGGAGCAGTGGAAGCTCCGAACCACTATAAAACCTCGTGTTTGCGATTGACTATTCTCATCCCTCCATCTTTACTTTAGTTCATACATCTGCGTGTTTTATTTTTTAAATAGTCAAAAAGTTTTAAAACACCCAATTCACCCCCCTCTTGGGTGACCATCTCTGGGCAACAATGCCTCTTCCGCTGCATCTGAATTTTTTTAAATTTCAGCGGCATGATCGGAGTTTTCTAACGGTGGTATCAGAGCCTTGGCTTCGTAGATTAAGGTAAGGATTAATTATTAATAGGCTTATTAGATCTGAAAATTGAAAGATTATGCATGCTGAAAATTTTCTGCATGCAGATTTTTCTAGGGTGCTGATTTTTGCATGCTGATTTTTATGTGATAAGATGATGATTCTAATTGCATTGTTAATGAGATTACAAAGTTTAGAATCATGATTAGCATGATCAGCAACCTATGTCATAAAATAATCAGTTAGTTTTCAGATCTGAAAATTATAATTGCTGCATGTGGTGATGATCATAGGATTCAAACCCTTTTGGTATCAAATATAATGACCTGCGATGTGATCTGTGATGTCATGTAATTTTTCAGATGCTTGCATGCATCTTATTTGATGTTTTGAGAGCCCTGCGTGCCTCCTAAAAGAAGATGTAATTTATTATTATTTTTATTTTACATCTGGTTGTATTTCTGTGATGTGATGTACGTCAACGATCAAGTTGAAGACAAGGCATGAGATGAACAGAGGTCTAAGCGGTTGATGGCGATTGGATCAAGAGTTGGTCAAGGATCGAATCAAGGAGGCTTGGAACCAATTCAAGAGTTGAAGACCAATTGATCGATTGACGTGCATGTGCTTGTAATACGACCTAATTAGAATCCATGATCATCACCTATTTAAAGTTTAGCTTTATTTTGATGCTGCGATTATAACTGCCTGTGATGTGCCGTTTGCATATGATGTGAATGAAAGCCGGGTAGATAGGTTTACATGTGATGTAACAAACCCAATTGAGACCTAAATTAAAACCTCCTCAATCAAGTCGAGAGTGAACCAACATGAGCGAGTCATATTAGATTAATTGATCTAATTGGTGTCTAGGAAAGCATGAAAGGTGGTTACTTAATTAGGACCTTACTCTCTGAGTAAGGGGAGCCTCCCACCTGCTTATCTGGCCAATTGTTCGATTACCTCTTATGAAGAGCTCAAGTTGCAAACACTAAGACCTGATTAACCAATATTAAGTCAATAGGTCTTCCACTGTAGTAGAGCTGCTAAGGCCTTTCTGATGTTGATTTGTCTCGGCTGGATACAGTGGTCAAGTTGCATCGGGGGGCTGGACCTCTCTATAGACATGAGATGTTGTAGGGTAAAGGTGGGGTTGCGCACCAATAACTGTTAGGTGAGGACCCAATGACGACTTTATTCCTACGGTTATACGGTGGGTCTGACTTAACTAAGAAATGGGACCAATAACTGTTAGGTGAGGTTTTCATGGCTTAGAGACCAAGTTACACTGCAACATGCTTGAGAAGCATTGTACAAGAGTTGTACATTCATCAATCTATGTATCACCAATAACTGTTAGGTGAGGTGGCATGTACATCGGTGGGACCGCAGTACCCACTAGAAACCCTAGTCGTGTGGGATTTCCGTTTTCCTACCAGGGGAGTATGAGGAATTCGAGAAAATAGTGGGAGTTACATTTGTTCTAAAAGACCTTAGAACAGATTAGAGTCAAGTACAAAAGTCTAACTAGAATCTTTACTCTCTGCAGATCATAATGTCAGCCTCAAACCCTTTGACCCGTATTCTTGAGACCAACCGATTGACCGGAACCAATTACAAGGACTGGCTTAGAAACCTCAAAATTATTTTGAGCTGTGAGAAAATAGGCTACATACTCGATTCAGATATCCCCACATTACCAACACGTCCTACTGATGTTCAGCGACAGATGCATCAAAAATGGATGGATGATGACATTAGAGTCAAGTGCTATATGATGGCATCCATGTCCAATGAACTCCAATGCCAGCATGAGAATCTCAAGACTGCTAGGGACATACTAGCACACCTGCAAGAGTTGTATGGTGAGCAGAGTCGCACAGCTCGTTTTGAAGTGTCCAAGAGGCTCTTCAAGACAAAGATGCGCGAAGGACAGTCTGTCCATGATCACGGTCTGACTATGATCAAGGACTTAGAGGAGCTTGAGAAGCTCGGAATGAACATGCACAAGGAATTGCAAGTGGATTTGATCCTACAGTCACTTCCTGATTCATTTGGTCAGTTTATAGTAAACTACCACATGAATAAGATTGAATGCACTAAGACTGAACTGATAAATATGTTGGTAACTGCTGAGGGAGCCTTGAAAGGTTCAAGGGGCAATGTCCTTGCTGCTGAGTTGACTTCTGGTTCCAAGAGAAAGTCTACTTGGAAGAAAAAGAAGCCTGCTAAGAAGCAGAAGAAAGACAAGAAGCCAAAGAAGGAAGTTCAAAAGAAAAGGGCCAATGACAAAGGAAAATGTTTCCACTGCAATGTCGACGGCCACTGGAAGAGAAATTGTCCTTCATACCTCGAGAGCCTGAAGAACAAAAAGGCAGACAGACCTTCAGAAGGTATGTCAGATATGCTTAGGATACTTAGGGACTGTTACCTACTGCTAGCAGAAATTTGATTTCTGTATTTTGTTTAGCATAGGAAGAGTTTTGTAAAACTACTGTTCTATTTATTTGATAAATAAATGGGTTTCATGTGGTTTTATGATTGACAGTCTTTATCACTTACATATAGATGTATCGGTGAATGTATCTGAGCAAATAGTGAGTGCCATAGGATCAAGAAGATCAAGAGATGAGATAAACCAGAAGTATTTGTGGCACCTCAAACTTGGTCATATAGGAGAAGACAGAATAAACAAATTGGATAAACATGGGCTTTTAGGCTCATTGACTTTCGAGTCATATCCGATTTGTGAATCCTACCTTCAAGGAAAGATTGCCAAATTATCCTTTGTAGGACACAGGGAGGTCCACTGAAATACTTATCCTAGTACACACTGATGTGTGTGGCCCATTCGATGTGCAGGCTAGGGTTGTAATTTTTTACTATATTTTACCGATGATTACTCACGGTATGGATATGTGTATGAGACACAAATATGAAACTTTTGAAAGGTTCAAAAACCTTAGATATGAAGTAGAAAAATAAGCACAAAAACTCATTAAGGTTCTTCGATCAGATCGAGGAAGTGAATACCTTAATGGAGAGTTCCGTGATTATCTCAAGGAGAATGGTATAATTTCATAATGGACTCCTCCTGGTACACCTCAGCTCAATGGAGTGTCAGAGAGGAGGAATCAGACTCTATTGATATGGTCCAGTCCATGATGAGCTTCACTAATTTACCCTTGTTTCTTTAGATAGATGCCCTATTTTCAGCTATTTACTTGTTGAATAGAGTTCCCTCTAAAGTCCATTCCTACCGCACCATATGAGATATGACATGGTAAGAAACCAAGATTTGGGGATGTCCGGCCCACGTCAAGAGACTACAGGCAGACAAGTTAGAGGCTAGGACCATAAGTGCTCGTTTTATATAGGATATCCTAAAGAGTCATTAGGATACAATTTTTACGTCTCAGAGGATCACAATATGTTTGTGAGCCGTCACGCCATCTTCTTGGAAAAACCAGTTTATCCTTGATAGAGGCAGTGGGAGGAAAATTGAGCCTGAAGAGAAAGTCTCTGAAAAGCAACGAGTCATGGATCCTATCGAACCCATTCATACAGAGCCAGTACACGATGTCCCTCAACCACCTCGCAGATCTAGTAGGGTCTCCCATCCTCCCGATAGATACTTAGGTATACTAGAAGAGGATACCGAGGAAATGTTCCTAGTGGGAGATAGGGATCACATACAGGATTCCAAAACCTACGACAAGGCGATATCTGATATCGATTCCGAGAAATGGTTGGAAGCTATGAAGTCAGAGTTAGACTCCATGCATTCCAACCAAGTCTGGACCTTAGTAGATCCACCAGAAGTTATTGTACCTATTGGATGCAAATGGATCTATAAAAGGAAGATAGGTTCGGATGGAGAGGTAGAGACCTATAAGGCAAAGCTTGTGGCGAAAAGGTATAGTCAGCGCGAAGGCATTGACTATCAGGAGACTTTTTTCACCTGTAGCCATGCTGAAATCCATCCGAACATTGCTTGCCATTGCAGCATTTCATGATTATGAAATCTGGCAGATGGATGTGAAAATAGCTTTTCTGAATGGATATCTTGATGAAGACATCTATATGGAACAGCCTTTGGGTTTCACTTCCAGTGATGGAGATCACAAGGTCTGCAAGCTGCAAAGGTCCATCTATGGACTAAAGCAAGCATCTCGGAGTTGGAACACTCGTTTTGATGACGCAATCAAAACGTTTGATTTCATCAAAAACGAAGAGGAACCGTGTGTTTACAAAAGGGTTAGTGGGAGTACTGTCGTATTTCTCGTACTATACGACATCCTCCTGATAGGGAATGATATTCCCATGCTAACCTCGGTCAAGGTTTGGTTGTCAAAAATGTTCTCCATGAAAGACCTTGGGGAAGTATCCTATATTTGGGAATAAAGGTCTATAGAGATAGATCTAAAAGGATGCTTGGCCTATCACAGAAGATGTACATAGAGGAAGTGCTGAAAAGGTTCAGCATGGAAAACTCTAAAAGGGGTCTCTTACCCCTAAGGCATGAAATTAATCTCTCCAAAGAGATGTACCCCAACACATCTGAAGAGATTCAACGCATGAGCAAGATCCCCTATGCATCAGCAATAGGGAGCCTCATGTATGCCATGCTATGTACATGACTTGATATAGTACATGCTGTGAATGTCACGAGCATATGTCAATCAGATCCAGGCAAAAAAGCACTGGATAGCTGTGAAGAACAGTCCTAAGTACTTGAGAAGAACTAAGGACATGTTCTTGGTCTTTGGGAGAAGATCAAAGTTGAAGGTAGAAGGATGCACACATATTGATGATAGAAAGTCTACATCAGAATATGTGCAATGGTGGTTCAGTAAATTGGAAGAGTTCCAAACAACCGATCATTATAGATTCTACCTTAGAAGCTGAATGTTAAGCCGTATCTAAGGGTGCAGTGGAAACCTTCTGGTTAAAAGTTCATTGCAGAGTTAGGTGTAATGTCATTAGATCCCATAACACTTTACTGCGATAACATTGGCACCATAGCACAAGCTATGGAGCCAAGGTCTCATCAGAAGTTCAAGCACATAGAGCGACGCTTCCACTTCATACGCGACTATGTTGAGAAAAAATATGTAGAGGGGCAGAGAGTAGACTCCGCGGATAACGTGGCAGACCCGTTCACTAAGCAGCTAAGTCAGTAAAAGACTGAAGCCCACCTTGAGAAGATGGGGCTTAGATATATGACTGATTGGCTTTAGTGCAAGTGGGAGATTGTTAGATGTATGCCCTAGAAGCCAATCTGGCTGACACATTGTTAATTCTAGGGACATAATTTTGTACTTGACTATTTATTATTGAATAAATAAAAGGCATCTTTTCATTCATATTATTTATGTGTCTATGAATCGTCCAAGAAATTAATAAGATGATGATGCATATTCTCAAGAGTTGAGAATTTGAGCCATGTATCATTGGTGATTAATTTCTAAATGCTCCTGATCAATGGATCATCACGAGGACGGTGATCGATCCGATCAGTGCACAGATCACTTTTCTTCTGGATGGACGAGACTTGAGTCCACAGTGTAGGGACACTGAAGTGATAGTGCAGGTGCTTGTTAGAGAACAAGGGTACTGAGCGTGACCAAGACAAGAAGTCACTTGGATGTCTATCCACTCGTCAGTGACTTGCTTGATGTTGCAGTAGTATGACTGGTCCTTTGACCTGCGGTGCTTCAGCTACTCACAGTGAGGTTATTGTAGTTTGACTACACGTATACATGGTCTCTAGTCATATGGGTCCTTGTAGTGTAGATTGGCTGCAGTAAGTTCACTGTAGGAGTAGAGTATGCACTTACATGGAATCTATCAACCTTGATAGAAGAGGAGTGATCCTATGTGATTTGTTTGACTGAGTTCTAAGACCTTGGCTAGGGCAGTAATATAAAATGGAGAAAGAGTTTTCTACTATCGAACTCGAGTCGAATAAATCTTGACATATGACAGACGAAGGGGTTTGACGAGTTATCCATGACCTCCGTCCTGTAGGGATCCACGATAGTAGGACTGTATCACACGATAACTGCACCTAGAGGTTCATCATTCTATTCTACTGGGTAGCCACTACATGCTGCTAGGTGTCACTGGTGGATGGTGGGACTCACAGGGATTATCTCGATGATCGATAAATCCTAAAGAGTAGAGTTGGAATCGTTCCAATCCATTGAAAGGAGTTTTCAATGATATTGTGATAGAGATCATAATATATCTCACTACCAGTCAGAGTAGAACCTATGGGGTCACACACACTAGAAGTAATGACCGATCCGATGGTTGAATCGTGATTAGGAATCACAAGTAATCAATTTGATTGATAATAAGTTGAAGAAGGAACAAAGAAAATTGATTAATTGGACTTAAAACAAGAGTCCTACTTGGAGTAGGATTCATAGAGTCCTAATTGGATTAGGACTAGAAATCCTATTTGGACTGGGATTCCTACTTGGACTGGGAATCCTATTTGGAGTAGGACTAGGAGTCCTACTTGGAGTAGGATTCATAGAGTCCTAATGGGATTAGGACAGGAATCCTACTTGGACTGGGATTCCTACTTGGACTGGAAATCCTATTAGGAGTAGGACTAGGATTCCTATAATCCTGAGTTTTGAATTAAATTTGGATTCCTACTTGGAGTAGGATTCCTAGAGTCCTAATCGGATTAGGACTTCGAATTCAAATTAGAGTGCTAATTGGATTAGGACTAGAATTAAACAAGTCCTAATTGGATTAGGATTTCTTAAGTCCCAATTAATTATTAATCCAATGAATCAAGATGGCTCCTAATTAGATTAGGATTGAAGAGTTCAATTGAGTCATGGTTCATTCAAGTTCTAATTGGATTAGGACTAGCATAGATTGAACCCAATTGATTCATGATTTGGACTAAACCAAATGGGAGCCCTAGATGCTATTTAAGAGGAGGCTTGGGGGCTGACCTAATTCATATGAGAAGCTCTCCCCTTGTGGCCGTACGCCCCCCTTTCTCCTCTCCTCTTGGATCAGCCGCAAGCAAGAAAGAAAAAGATCCATGGTGGTCTCCTTCTTCCTCCTCCATTTGGGATTCAACGCAAGGAAAGGAAAGGCTGCATCTAGCTTTTTGGATCTTCTTCCTTGATCCTTTCATCTTCTTCCTCCTCCCTCTAGCATTCAAGAGTTGAAAGAAAGGGAGGTGATCAGTCATCAAAACCAATCTCTGCAAGGGAGCTAGCACCCCGGGGAGATTAGAAGCGATTGGATCGGTCCTCTGCTTCGTGTGGATATCCGTAGAGGCCGGGCACTTGAACGGCTTCAAGCGAACCTTCATCCTAAACCACGAACTTCAGTTTGCGGTGATCATCTACCCGCACAAGGTGAAGATCTGATCTTCTAAATGTTTTAAAAGGTTTTTTAATCCTTATCTATCTACGAACGGTTTTTGAACAATGTTCATGCGATGAACGGTTGATCCCGCGCATGCCTGTTGACCCCCTAATGGATTTTGATGAATACAAAACACTAGAGTATAATTCCATTTATCTTAACAATTTACTTGAGGATTTCATGTGTTTAATTAAGAATATTGTTAAGAAATGTCTAGGCAAGTTTCCATAATTTTATGAATTTATTGAAGAATTTTTGAGCTGAAGAAAACAGATCAGGGACAGCCGAGACGTCTCCGGGTTGTCTCAGAGACGTCTCTGGCACAAACAGGAAGAACTGGCACGACTGGAGACGTCCCCGGCACCTGCCGAGTCATCCCCGCGATAGCGGAGTCGACTCTCTCAGTAGCGGAGTCGACTTTCTCAGAGGCGGCAGAAAGGCCGATTTCAAGTGATATGCGCGAGTCGTCTCCACAGTAAGCGGAGGCGTCCCCGCAAGTAAAAAGTAAACCTCCCGAGTCGTCCCCGAGGTAGCGGAGTCGGCTCTCTCAGGATTTTCCAGAGGATGTCTTTTTCGGTGTTAAGGCAGCGGAGACGTCCCCTGAAAGAGCGGAGTCGACTCTCTCAGAGAATTCCAAAAGACATGTTTTTCGGAGATATAATAGCGGAGTCGACCCCGAAGCAACAGAGTCGTCCCCATGCAAAAAGCGCAAACAAGCCGAGACGTCCCCATAAAGCGCCGAGTCGACCCCAAACAACGTCAAAAGTAAAATCTTACAGCCGAGACGTCTCGCGTTGAAGCGGAGACGTCTCCGGAGCGCCTGGGACGCGACTGACACCTTTTTGCAGGATGTTTTGAATTTCAAATCTCTTTAACTTTATCTCTAACGGCTATATTTGCTTTTTGGGCTATAAAAGGGACCTCTTAAGTGCTTCTCAAAAACATCTCACCAACCCAACACAAGATCATTCAAGAGAGAAGCAAGAGAGAGAGGTTCAAGGGAGTTAGTGCATTCAAGTGAAGAAATCAAGTGCCTTCAAGCTTTCCAACTGATTTCAAGCTCAACTACTCTCTTCCGCTCGGGATTCAAAGCTCACACTCAAGCCAACGCGATCCACATCGGAAGAACCATCATCTCCCACGCTTCCAACAGCTAAAAGGGTTCTTCCGGGTTCTATTGCTTATCATTGTTATATTTGCTTATTTAGAGCTTTTAAATCCTTGTAAAACTTTTTCAATATTGTGCTTGTTCCAGTCAAGGGACTTGGAACAAGGGAAAGGCGTCCCAAGCCTAGGTTAAATTGGGGGTTATAGGGTTCGTTGTTAGCCCGGTGTAAAACAACGAGTTGGGTAGTGCACTCGCAAAACTACCGGACTGTAATCTTGGATTATAGTGGAAATTCCCAAAGGTGCTTTGGGGAGTGGATGTAGGAGCAGTGGAAGCTCCGAACCACTATAAAACCTCGTGTTTGCGATTGACTATTCTCATCCCTCCATCTTTACTTTAGTTCATACATCTGCGTGTTTTATTTTTTAAATAGTCAAAAAGTTTTAAAACACCCAATTCACCCCCCTCTTGGGTGACCATCTCTGGGCAACAAGTGGTATCAGAGCGGGTGCTCTGTGTATTTCTTGAAAGACCTAACCGTCTTAGCCAAAGATCTAGATGGCAACACCCTTTAACAATGTTCCTGCTGAGGGGCAGGCAACCAATAGACTTCCACTCTTCAATGGGACAAATTATACCTATTGGAAGACTAGAATGAGGATCTTTATTCAAGCACAAGATTATGTCTTGTGGAGGGTTATAGTCAAGGGACCACAAGAACCATCACACATGGTGAATGGCATTCAAGTTTCCAAACCTGAGGAGGATTGGGATGAGAATGATAATAGGATGGTTCAACTCAATTCTAGAGCCATGAACTCATTATTTTGTGCTCTAGATGTAAATGAGTTTAATAGAGTCTCCACATGTAGTTCCGCTAAGGAAATATGGGATAGGCTTGAAGTTACCCACGAGGGTACAAATCAAGTCAAAGAGTCTAAAGTGAACATTCTTGTTCACAAATATGAGTTATTTAAGATGGAACCCAATGAAACCATCACATGCATGTTTACATGCTTCACCGATATAATTAATGGTCTAAAGAGTTTGGGTAAATCTTACACTAATCCGGAACTTGTGAGTAAAATTCTCAGGTCTTTGCCGAAAGCATGGGAAGCAAAGGTCACGGCAATCGTAGAAGCCAAAGACCTCAACACCTTGGGACTAGAACAACTATTGGGCTCATTGATGACGCATGAGCTCACAATGAAGCAACATGAAGAAGAGTTGCCAAAGAAGAAGACAATCGCACTCAAGGCTACCTCGAGTGTGTGTGAAGAAGAAAGTAGTGAGAGTGAAGAGGAAAGCGAAGATGAGGATTTGGGTTTAATAGTAAGGAAGTTTAAGAAATTTATGAGAAGAAAGAAACCCTTCCCAAGAAAGAAATTTGGAGGGAGAAATGATTGGGAAAAAGAAAAAGAAAAAGAAAGAGACCCAATCATATGCTATGATTGCAAGAGACCGGGACACATTCGTTCCGAATGCCCTCAACAAAAGAAGTACTTTGGAAAGAAGAAGAAGAAGGCATTAAAGGCAACTTGGGACGATAGTGACACATCCTCCTCCAAGGAAGAGAAGGAAGAGACCGCCAATTTGTGCTTCATGGCGTTCGAAGACGACGAGGTATGTCAAAACTCAACTATAAACTTTACTTTAGAAGAATTGTATGAAGCTTTTCAAGAACTTATGAGTGATTGTAGTATGTTAGGAGCAAAGAATAAAGAATTAAAAGCCTCCAATCTAAAACTAAAGGAAGATATTAAAAATCTATTGATTGAGAAAGAGAGCGTTGAAAATGTTAACACCATTGATCTAGAAAACAAAAATTCAAAACTTAGCATTGAAAATGAAACGGCAAAAACACTAATTAAGGAATTGAATCTAAAAGTTAAATCTCTACTCAATAATAATACCTCACTTGCACAAAATGTTGAATCCCTTAAAAAGGACAAGGAAGAACTAGTTAAAGAAAATTTGAATCTTAAGAATGAGGTACATAAGTACAAACCAATTGTTGAAAAATTTACACAAAGCTCTGAAAAATTAAATCTTATTCTTACAAATCAAAGAGCTGTTTTTAATAAAGCCGGATTAGGATATTAATCTAACAAGCAACAAAAGTATCTAAAGAATTTCTTTGTGAAAGCAAAAGATGTCAAAACTGAAAAACCTACATGCTTTAATTGTAAAAAAGGTGGACATAAAGCCTACTCTTGTATTCAAAGAAAGATCCAAACTAACAAGAGTACATTTGTAAAAGCTAAAAACATAACTAAAGTATGGGTGCCTAAGGGAACCAACTACACTAACCACGAAGGACCCAAGAAGACTTGGGTACCTAAGAGCCTCACATAATCATTTTGCAGGTATGCCTTGCAGCCGGAAATAAAAAGAGAATGTGGTATCTTGATAGTGGTTGCTCAAGGCATATGACCGGTGACAAGAGTCTCTTCGTCACCTTGAAATCAAAAGAAGGAGGAGTAGTCACATTTGGAGACAATGCTAAAGGTCAAATAATTGGTGTTGGTAAAATCTCCATATCACCCTCCTCTTTTATTGACAATATATTGTTAGTTAATGGACTAAAACATAATTTATTAAGTATAAGTCAATTTTGTGACAAGGGTTTTAAAGTGTCATTTGAATCATCACTATGCATAATTAGTAGTCCAATTGACAATGAGATCATACTCACAGGACATAGGCATGGAAATGTTTACATGGTAGATCTTGATGATCTCACCATGAAGGATGGCCAATGTCTTGTAGCCATGGATCCCAAAGTCAATGAGACTAGTTGGTTATGGCATCGTAGGTTAGGATATGCTAGCATGGATTTAATTTCTAAATTGATTACAAAAGATCTAGTCAAAGGACTACCAAAGATAGATTTTGAAAAGAACAAAATTTGTGCTGCATGTCAATTAGGGAAACAAACGAGAAGCTCTTTCAAGCCTAAAAACATAGTCTCAACAACAAAACCCTTAGAACTAATTCACATGGATTTATTTGGACCCACTAGAACTGCTAGTCTAGGGGGTAAGAGATTTGGTCTTGTAATTGTTGATGATTTTTCATGCTTTACATGGGTTTCATTTCTTGCACATAAAGATGAGTCCTTTTCCGCTTTTATCAAGTTTCATAATAGAGTTTCGAATGAACTCAATCTTAAACTAAAAGCAATTAGGAGTGATCATGGTACCGAGTTTGAAAATCAGCACTTTGAAAAGTTTTGTGACGAAAATGGTATCAATCACAATTTCTCGGCCCCTAGGATACCGCAACAAAATGGGGTGGTAGAAAGAAAGAATCGCACACTAGCAGATATGGCTCGTACTATGTTGTGCGAATCGGATCTACCAAAATATTTTTGGGCTGAAGCAATAAATACTGCATGTCACATTTTAAACCGTGCATTAGTTAGATCTATTTTAAAGAAAACACCTTATGAGCTAATAAAAAATAAGAAGCCCAATATAAGTTACTTTCATGTGTTCGGTTGTAGGTGTTTTATTTTAAACAATGGAAAGGATAATCTAAGCAAATTTAGTGCTAAATCAGATGAGGGGATCTTCTTAGGTTATTCCTCATCTAGTAGAGCATACAGGGTCTTCAACAAGAGAACTCTCGTTGTTGAAGAATCCATTCATGTTGTTTTTGATGAAGCTAATGGAGATTCTTCTAGAAAAGAAGAAGATGGTGATGCAGGTATACTTGAAGACCGAATGAAGGAATTCTCCATACAAGACAAACAACATGAGGATGAGATCAAAGAAGATACAATTCAGCAAGATGAAGAAGATCAACCTCCATTGAGAAATCAAGATCTTCCTAAGGAATGGAGGTATGCACATGGTCATCCAAAGGATCTAATCCTTGGTGATCCCTCACAAGGGGTAAGGACAAGATCCTCTCTAAGAAATACTAGTAATTATCTTGATTTCGTTTCACAAATAGAGCCTAAATCACTAGAAGAAGCCGAAAAAGATGATAATTGGATGAATGCTATGCAAGAAGAATTAAACCAATTTGAAAGAAATAAAGTTTGGACTCTAATGAAAAGACCCCCTAATGTTTCAATTATAGGCACCAAGTGGGTGTATAGAAATAAACTAGATGAAGATGGAATAGTTATAAGAAACAAAGCCAGACTAGTTGCCAAAGGCTATAATCAGGAGGAAGGAATAGATTTTGATGAAACTTTTGCTCCTGTTGCTAGGTTAGAGGCTATTAGACTACTTTTGGCATATGCATGCTTCATGAATTTTAAACTCTATCAAATGGATGTAAAAAGTGCCTTTTTAAATGGTTATATAATGGAGGAAGTTTATGTAGGACAACCTCCAGGTTTTGAAAATCACTTACATCCAGATTATGTATATAAATTGCATAAAACATTGTATGGACTTAAGCAAGCCCCTAGAGCATGGTATGAAAGATTAAGTAATTTCCTAATTGAAAATAAATTTAAGAGAGGAAATGTAGACAAAACCCTCTTCATTAAAAGAAAAGGAAATGACTTATTGATTGTACAAATTTATGTGGATGATATAATTTTTGGTGCTACTAATGATAGTCTTTGTCAAGAGTTTGCCAAGCTTATGCAGGGAGAATTTGAAATGAGCATGATGGGTGAGCTCAACTTCTTCCTTGGGCTACAAATAAAACAATCAGAGGAAGGCATCTTCATCAGTCAGTCCAAATATATCAAGGAAATGTTGGAAAAATTCAAGATGAAGGATGCAAAGGAAATTAGCACACCCATGGGCTCAAGCTGCAAGCTTGACAAAGATGAAAAAGGTAAAAGTATAGACTGCAAATTGTACAGAGGTATGATAGGCTCTTTACTTTACCTTACTGCTAGTAGGCCAGATATATTATTCAGTGTTTGCATGTGTGCTAGATACCAAGCATGTCCTAAGGAATCACATTTGCAAGCTGTTAAAAGAATTTTCAGATATCTAGTAGGGACACCTAATGTAGGCTTATGGTATTCTAAACAATCTGACATAAATTTAATTGCTTACTCCGATGCTGATTTTGCCGGGTGCAAACTTGACAGAAAAAGCACAAGTGGCACATGTCAATTCTTGGGTGCTAATTTGGTTTCTTGGTTTAGCAAGAAACAAAATTCAGTTGCCTTGTCCACAGCTGAGGCTGAGTACATTGCAGCTAGAAGCTGTTGTGCCCAAGTTCTTTGGATTAAGCAACAACTTGAAGACTTTGGCATCAAAATGGACAATATACCAATTAGATGTGATAACACAAGCGCAATTAATTTAACGAAAAATCCTGTCCAACACTCAAAATCAAAACATATAGAGATTAGGCATCACTTTATTAGGGATCATGTGCTGAAAAATGATGTGATGATTGAATATGTATGTACTGAAAATCAATTGGCCGATATCTTTACAAAACCCCTTTGTAAAGATAGGTTCAACTTCTTAAGGAATGCCTTGAGCTTGTATGATCCTAGCAAATAAATTCAACTTGTATTGCAATACTTTGCTACTCAAGCTAGTAATCCACCTCAAGGTCAACATAAGTGAAAGCATGAATCCATCTAAGCTAAATGACGAATTGTTTGACTTTCCGGAGGATATTTACCCTCCCTTGGACTCTTCGTGGAGATATTTTTAGAGCCTATTTCATAGGTATTCGAAATTTGGTCAAACATTCCTCATTTCAATATTAATGATTCAAAAATCATTATCGAACTTTTGTAGGATGTATTATTAAGGGGGAGGATCACAAACAAACTCACTCTGTATTCACAAAAAGAAATCATGTTGATTAAATTGATTAAATAAAACAAATTGGGAAAAGATAAAAATCAGTCTGAAATTTTTCAGTGCCGGAGACGTCTCTGGCAAATCGCAGAGACGTCCCTCCGGCGAGACATCTCGCATTAGTCGCGGAGACGTCTCGGGGACCGAACGAGGTTTTTTTTAAATAAGTCGAAACAGCTCGAGCCGACCCGAGCTATACCTTTCATCCCCGACAAAAACAAAAACCCTAGCCTCCATTTTCTCTCCAACACAAACCCTAGCCTCTTTCTCCTCATTTCCCTAGGATTTCCATTCAATGGCACCTAAAAGAGCTAGGAGGACTGGTGGGAGGCGTTCTAGGGCAGCGACCGACGGTGAGGAACGGAGGGAAGAGCCTTCCGCGCCGTCTCCTCCGGTTGCTCCGCCAACCATGACCATTTCCTGTGCGAATCGCACAGTAACCACTGGGAGGTACATAGATTTCCATTTTCTAGATAGTGAGGGGTTCTCTATTGGAGAGAGACTTCGTGCCCAAGGGTGGGAATATCTTTGTACACTCAATACTTCAACCTACCCCGGCCTAGTTAGAGAACTATTTAGCAATATGGCCTTAGGGGACTTAGGGTACACTACATATGTTCGGGGGACGTTGGTAGAAATTAATGAAAATGTCCTATCTAGCGTCTTACAAATCCCTAAGGACGGTGAGGCTCCGACCTCACATCCCCAAAGGAAAATAGCCCTAAACTTGCTTTTAGGACGAGAGGACTGCGGCCCTCTCGATGTGGTTAACTCCCAAGACCTAAATGCCGAGATGAGACTCCTTTTGAGTATTGTCAACCGAGTCTTATTCCCTAAAACCGGCCGCTTCGATTTTGTTTCGGAGCGAGACCTAGTTATCATGCACCACATCCTACTAGGGATTCCCCTAAACCTCCCTAGACTTATGTTGAACTACATTGCTACATGTCATAGGTATTCTAGGTTTAGCATACCTTATGGGATGATCCTTACCCTACTCTTCAAACATTTCAAAGTACCCATTCCAGAAAATGAGCCTGCAAAACCCTTGAGAAACACCGACTATTATAATGAGAGCACAATGCGTAGAATGGAGTTTCACAAGGTAGATGGGTCATGAGTCAAGGTACCAAAAAGAAAATCTCAAACCCTAGAGCCTGAGATCCCACTTCAGGAGCCTGACCACCACTCTCCTCCACATAGCCACATGGACTTTCCTGATGTACCCTCCAGCTTAGCTGGACCTTCCACATCCATGCCACCACCTCCTCCAGTCAGTGGGCCCTACTCCCTATCAGAAGACCAGATGCGCACTTTAGCATCTGTAATTTGCCAGCAGATGAGGGAGGAGATGAGATCGATGATCTCTACTGAGTTGGCCCCCATCAGAGCCTCACATGAAGGGATTCTACAAGAGCTGAAGGAAATTAGAGCTCAGATAGAAGCTACAGCGCAAGAACTAGTTGTGTGAATGCCACCCAAACCTTCAGATCAATTGAGCTACAAGACAGCTTGAGGACCATTTCAAATAGCCTTCAAGAATTGACAAGCCCTGGAGGCAATGTGGGCACTTTGGTTGCCCAACTTAGAGGAAGAATTGATAGGGCAAGCATTGAATTTGAAGCACTAGTGGCAGCCTTTCATCAGTCACAGGGAGATCAATTCAGAACACTGCTAGATTCCATCAATGCTTTTATAGATGCAGCTGCCAGAGTTTATGAGCAACGTCGCCGATGAGGGACACCTTGTAGACAACTAGGGTTCTTCTTTTTGTAAACCCTAGGCTCATTTTGAAACACTTTTTGTATTAGAAATCAATACTTGTAATGATTTCCTCTTTTAACTTTGTAATGACTTCAAAGGTTTACAATGATACATGAATGACATACAATTTCTTTTGAAACCTTGTGTACATTGTTGCTAACTCTGTGTATGTGATTCTGTGATTGTGTATGTGATTCTGTGATGTGCCATAAAAATCTCATAACATACCTTAAATGTTCAAATTTGACATAATTTATCAATGCATATAAAACAGGGGGAGAAAAGAGGAGTCTGAAATGAATTCCAAAACAAAGGGGGAGTAAAATGAATGCAGAATTCATTAATAGAAATAACTTGAATATCCTTGAGTGGTTCATGGTAATATGCTGAATTTTACTAGAACTTGAGTTTTAAGTACCTAAGGATAATTTGTCCCCTTCATTGTTGATGACAAAAAGGGGGAGTAGAACCAATATGGATATTGGATATATTGGAATGCAGAATTTATGGTGGAATGCAAAATTGAAGAATTAGAAGAGATAAAATTGAAGAATATTGGCTTTAAGATAATTGTCCTTCTGGAAAAGAAAGGGGGAGTCAAAAAGAACTTAGCTTTCAATTATCTTGAACATCAATATTTCATTTTAACTTGATTCAAATTCAGTTGATATGCTAAAATTGCTTAAGAGCTATTAAGATCAATCTTATGCATAAGGATAGAAATGAAAGTTGACTATTTTGAATTATGCACACTGTATCTAGCTCTAATCAAAACATTATACTTGTACATCTGATCAAATACTGTGTATATGTTTAAATTTCGAATTTTGCATATACTCAGTGTTTTGTCATCATCAAAAAGGGGGAGATTGTTGACCCCCTAATGGATTTTGATGAATACAAAACACTAGAGTATAATTCCATTTATCTTAACAATTTACTTGAGGATTTCATGTGTTTAATTAAGAATATTGTTAAGAAATGTCTAGGCAAGTTCCCATAATTTTATGAATTTATTGAAGAATTTTTAAGCTGAAGAAAATAGATCAGGGACAGCCGAGACGTCTCCGGGTTGTCTCAAAGACGTCTCTGGCACAAACAGGAAGAACTGGCACGACTGGAGACGTCCCCGGCACCTGCCGAGTCGTCCCCGCGATAGCGGAGTCGACTCTCTCAGTAGCGGAGTCGACTCTCTCAGAGGCGGCAGAAAGGCCGATTTCAAGTGATATGCGCGAGTCGTCTCCACAGTAAGCGGAGGCGTCCCCGCAAGTAAAAAGTAAACCTCCCGAGTCATCCCCGAGGTAGCGGAGTCGGCTCTCTCAGGGTTTTCCAGAGGATGTCTTTTTCGGTGTTAAGGCAGCGGAGACGTCCCCTGAAAGAGCGGAGACGTCCCCTGAAAGAGAATTCCAGAAGACATGTTTTTCGGAGATATAACAGCGGAGTTGACCCCGAAGCAACGGAGTCGTCCCCATGCAAAAAGCGCAAACAAGCCGAGACGTCCCCATAAAGCGCCGAGTCGACCCCAAACAACGTCAAAAGTAAAATCTTACAGCCGAGACGTCTCGTGTTGAAGCGGAGACGTCTCCTGAGCGCCTGGGACGCGACTGACACCTTTTTGCAGGATGTTTTGAATTTCAAATCTCTTTAACTTTATCTCTAATGGCTATATTTGCTTTTTGGGCTATAAAAGGGACCTCTTAAGTGCTTCTCAAAAATATCTCACCAACCCAACACAAGATCATTCAAGAGAGAAGCAAGAGAGAGAGGTTCAAGGGAGTTAGTGCATTCAAGTGAAGAAATCAAGTGCCTTCAAGCTTCCCAACTGATTTCAAGCTCAACTACTCTCTTCCGCTCGGGATTCAAAGCTCACACTCAAGCCAACGCGATCCACATCGGAAGAACCATCATCTCCCACGCTTCCAACAGCTAAAAGGGTTCTTCCGGGTTCTATTGCTTATCATTGTTATATTTGCTTATTTAGAGCTTTTAAATCCTTGTAAAACTTTTTCAATATTGTGCTTGTTCCAGTAAAGGGACTTGGAACAAGGGAAAGACGTCCCAAGCCTAGGTTAAATTGGGGGTTATAGGGTTCGTTGTTAGCCCGGTGTAAAACAACGAGTTGGGTAGTGCACTCGCAAAACTACCGGACTGTAATCTTGGATTATAGTGGAAATTTCCAAAGGTGCTTTGGGGAGTGGATGTAGGAGCAGTGGAAGCTCCGAACCACTATAAAACCTCGTGTTTGCGATTGACTATTCTCATCCCTCCATCTTTACTTTAGTTCATACATCTGCGTGTTTTATTTTTTAAATAGTCAAAAAGTTTTAAAACACCCAATTCACCCCCCTCTTGGGTGACCATCTCTGGGCAACAATGCCTCTTCCGCTGCATCTGAATTTTTTTAAATTTCAGCGGCATGATCGGAGTTTTCTAACGGTGGTATCAGAGCCTTGGCTTCGTAGATTAAGGTAAGGATTAATTATTAATAGGCTTATTAGATCTGAAAATTGAAAGATTATGCATGCTGAAAATTTTCTGCATGCAGATTTTTCTAGGGTGCTGATTTTTGCATGCTGATTTTTATGTGATAAGATGATGATTCTAATTGCATTGTTAATGAGATTACAAAGTTTAGAATCATGATTAGCATGATCAGCAACCTATGTCATGAAATAATCAGTTAGTTTTCAGATCTGAAAATTATAATTGCTGCATGTGGTGATGATCATAGGATTCAAACCCTTTTGGTATCAAATATAATGACCTGCGATGTGATCTGTGATGTCATGTAATTTTTCAGATGCTTGCATGCATCTTATTTGATGTTTTGAGAGCCCTGCATGCCTCCTAAAAGAAGATGTAATTTATTATTATTTTTATTTTACATCTGGTTGTATTTCTGTGATGTGATGTACGTCAACGATCAAGTTGAAGATAAGGCATGAGATGAACAGGGGTCTAAGCGGTTGATGGCGATTGGATCAAGAGTTGGTCAAGGATCGAATCAAGGAGGCTTGGAACCAATTCAAGAGTTGAAGACCAATTGATCGATTGACGTGCATGTGCTTGTAATACGACCTAATTAGAATCCATGATCATCACCTATTTAAAGTTTAGCTTTATTTTGATGCTGCGATTATAACTGCCTGTGATGTGCCGTTTGCATATGATGTGAATGAAAGCCGGATAGATAGGTTTACATGTGATGTAACAAACCCAATTGAGACCTAAATTAAAACCTCCTCAATCAAGTCGAGAGTGAACCAACATGAGCGAGTCATATTAGATTAATTGATCTAATTGGTGTCTAGGAAAGCATGAAAGGTGGTTACTTAATTAGGACCTTACTCTCTGAGTAAGGGGAGCCTCCCACCTGCTTACCTGGCCAATTGTTCGATTACCTCTTATGAAGAGCTCAAGTTGCAAACACTAAGACCTGATTAACCAATATTAAGTCAATAGGTCTTCCACTGTAGTAGAGCTGCTAAGGCCTTTCTGATGTTGATTTGTCTCGGCTGGATACAGTGGTCAAGTTGCATCGGGGGGCTGGACCTCTCTATAGACATGAGATGTTGTAGGATAAAGGTGGGGTTGGGCACCAATAACTGTTAGGTGAGGACCCAATGACGACTTTATTCCTACGGTTATACAGTGGGTCTGACTTAACTAAGAAATGGGACCAATAACTGTTAGGTGAGGTTTTCATGGCTTAGAGATCAAGTTACACTGCAACATGCTTGAGAAGCATTGTACAAGAGTTGTACATTCATCAATCTATGTATCACCAATAACTGTTAGGTGAGGTGGCATGTACATCGGTGGGACCGCAGTACCCACTAGAAACCCTAGTCGTGTGGGATTTCCGTTTTCCTACCAGGGGAGTATGAGGAATTCGAGAAAATAGTGGGAGTTACATTTGTTCTAAAAGACCTTAGAACAGATTAGGGTCAAGTACAAAAGTCTAACTAGAATCTTTACTCTCTGCAGATCATAATGTCAGCCTCAAACCCTTTGACCCGTATTCTTGAGACCAACCGATTGACCGGAACCAATTACAAGGACTGGCTTAGAAACCTCAAAATTATTTTGAGCTGTGAGAAAATAGGCTACATACTCGATTCAGATATCCCCACATTACCAACACGTCCTACTGATGTTCAGCGACAGATGCATCAAAAGTGGATGGATGATGACATTAGAGTCAAGTGCTATATGATGGCATCCATGTCCAATGAACTCCAATGCCAGCATGAGAATCTCAAGACTGCTAGGGACATACTAGCACACCTGCAAGAGTTGTATGGTGAGCAGAGTCGCACAGCTCGTTTTGAAGTGTCCAAGAGGCTCTTCAAGACAAAGATGCGCGAAGGACAGTCTGTCCATGATCACGGTCTGACTATGATCAAGGACTTAGAGGAGCTTGAGAAGCTCGGAATGAACATGCACAAGGAATTGCAAGTGGATTTGATCCTACAGTCACTTCCTGATTCATTTGGTCAGTTTATAGTAAACTACCACATGAATAAGATTGAATGCACTAAGACTGAACTGATAAATATGTTGGTAACTGCTGAGGGAGCCTTGAAAGGTTCAAGGGGCAATGTCCTTGCTGCTGAGTTGACTTCTGGTTCCAAGAGAAAGTCTACTTGGAAGAAAAAGAAGCCTGCTAAGAAGCAGAAGAAAGACAAGAAGCCAAAGAAGGAAGTTCAAAAGAAAAGGGCCAATGACAAAGGAAAATGTTTCCACTGCAATGTCGACGGCCACTGGAAGAGAAATTGTCCTTCATACCTCGAGAGCCTGAAGAACAAAAAGGCAGACAGACCTTCAGAAGGTATGTCAGATATGCTTAGGATACTTAGGGACTGTTACCTACTGTTAGCATAGGAAGAGTTTTGTAAAACTACTGTTCTATTTATTTGATAAATAAATGGGTTTCATGTGGTTTTATGATTGACAGTCTTTATCACTTACATATAGATGTATCGGTGAATGTATCTGAGCAAATAGTGAGTGCCATAGGATCAAGAAGATCAAGAGATGAGATAAACCAGAAGTATTTGTGGCACCTCAAACTTGGTCATATAGGAGAAGACAGAATAAACAAATTGGATAAACATGGGCTTTTAGGCTCATTGACTTTCGAGTCATATCCGATTTGTGAATCCTACCTTCAAGGAAAGATTGCCAAATTATCCTTTGTAGGACACAGGGAGGTCCACTGAAATACTTATCCTAGTACACACTGATGTGTGTGGCCCATTCGATGTGCAGGCTAGGGTTGTAATTTTTTACTACATTTTACCGATGATTACTCACGGTATGGATATGTGTATGAGACACAAATATGAAACTTTTGAAAGGTTCAAAAACCTTAGATATGAAGTAGAAAAATAAGCACAAAAACTCATTAAGGTTCTTCGATCAGATCGAGGAAGTGAATACCTTAATGGAGAGTTCCGTGATTATCTCAAGGAGAATGGTATAATTTCATAATGGACTCCTCCTGGTACACCTCAGCTCAATGGAGTGTCAGAGAGGAGGAATCAGACTCTATTGATATGGTCCAGTCCATGATGAGCTTCACTAATTTACCCTTGTTTCTTTAGATAGATGCCCTATTTTCAGCTATTTACTTATTGAATAGAGTTCCCTCTAAAGTCCATTCCTACCGCACCATATGAGATATGACATGGTAAGAAACCAAGATTTGGGGATGTCCGGCCCACGTCAAGAGACTACAGGCAGACAAGTTAGAGGCTAGGACCATAAGTGCTCGTTTTATATAGGATATCCTAAAGAGTCATTAGGATACAATTTTTACGTCTCAGAGGATCACAATATGTTTGTGAGCCGTCACGCCATCTTCTTGGAAAAACCAGTTTATCCTTGATAGAGGCAGTGGGAGGAAAATTGAGCCTGAAGAGAAAGTCTCTGAAAAGCAACGAGTCATGGATCCTATCGAACCCATTCATACAGAGCCAGTACACGATGTCCCTCAACCACCTCGCAGATCTAGTAGGGTCTCCCATCCTCCTGATAGATACTTAGGTATACTAGAAGAGGATACCGAGGAAATGTTCCTAGTGGGAGATAGGGATCACATACAGGATTCCAAAACCTACGACAAGGCGATATCTGATATCGATTCCGAGAAATGGTTGGAAGCTATGAAGTCAGAGTTAGACTCCATGCATTCCAACCAAGTCTGGACCTTAGTAGATCCACCAGAAGGTATTGTACCTATTGGATGCAAATGGATCTATAAAAGGAAGATAGGTTCGGATGGAGAGGTAGAGACCTATAAGGCAAAGCTTGTGGCGAAAAGGTATAGTCAGCGCGAAGGCATTGACTATCAGGAGACTTTTTTCACCTGTAGCCATGCTGAAATCCATCCGAACATTGCTTGCCATTGCAGCATTTCATGATTATGAAATCTGGCAGATGGATGTGAAAATAGCTTTTCTGAATGGATATCTTGATGAAGACATCTATATGGAACAGCCTTTGGGTTTCACTTCCAGTGATGGAGATCACAAGGTCTGCAAGCTGCAAAGGTCCATCTATGGACTAAAGCAAGCATCTCGGAGTTGGAACACTCGTTTTGATGACGCAATCAAAACGTTTGATTTCATCAAAAACGAAGAGGAACCGTGTGTTTACAAAAGGGTTAGTGGGAGTACTGTCGTATTTCTCGTACTATACGACATCCTCCTGATAGGGAATGATATTCCCATGCTAACCTCGGTCAAGGTTTGGTTGTCAAAAATGTTCTCCATGAAAGACCTTGGGGAAGTATCCTATATTTGGGAATAAAGGTCTATAGAGATAGATCTAAAAGGATGCTTGGCCTATCACAGAAGATGTACATAGAGGAAGTGCTGAAAAGGTTCAGCATGGAAAACTCTAAAAGGGGTCTCTTACCCCTAAGGCATGAAATTAATCTCTCCAAAGAGATGTACCCCAACACATCTGAAGAGATTCAACGCATGAGCAAGATCCCCTATGCATCAGCAATAGGGAGCCTCATGTATGCCATGCTATGTACATGACTTGATATAGTACATGCTGTGAATGTCACGAGCATATGTCAATCAGATCCAGGCAAAAAAGCACTGGATAGCTGTGAAGAACAGTCCTAAGTACTTGAGAAGAACTAAGGACATGTTCTTGGTCTTTGGGAGAAGATCAAAGTTGAAGGTAGAAGGATGCACACATATTGATGATAGAAAGTCTACATCAGAATATGTGCAATGGTGGTTCAGTAAATTGGAAGAGTTCCAAACAACCGATCATTATAGATTCTACCTTAGAAGCTGAATGTTAAGCCGTATCTAAGGGTGCAGTGGAAACCTTCTGGTTAAAAGTTCATTGCAGAGTTAGGTGTAATGTCATTAGATCCCATAACACTTTACTGCGATAACATTGGCATCATAGCACAAGCTATGGAGCCAAGGTCTCATCAGAAGTTCAAGCACATAGAGCGGCGCTTCCACTTCATACGCGACTATGTTGAGAAAAAATATGTAGAGGGGCAGAGAGTAGACTCCGCGGATAACGTGGCAGACCCGTTCACTAAGCAGCTAAGTCAGTAAAAGACTGAAGCCCACCTTGAGAAGATGGGGCTTAGATATATGACTGATTGGCTTTAGTGCAAGTGGGAGATTGTTAGATGTATGCCCTAGAAGCCAATCTGGCTGACACATTGTTAATTCTAGGGACATAATTTTGTACTTGACTATTTATTATTGAATAAATAAAAGGCATCTTTTCATTCATATTATTTATGTGTCTATGAATCGTCCAAGAAATTAATAAGATGATGATGCATATTCTCAAGAGTTGAGAATTTGAGCCATGTATCATTGGTGATTAATTTCTAAATGCTCCTGATCAATGGATCATCACGAGGACGGTGATCGATCCGATCAGTGCACAGATCACTTTCCTTCTGGATGGACGAGACTTGAGTCCACAGTGTAGGGACACTGAAGTGATAGTGCAGGTGCTTGTTAGAGAACAAGGGTACTGAGCGTGACCAAGACAAGAAGTCACTTGGATGTCTATCCACTCGTCAGTGACTTGCTTGATGTTGCAGTAGTATGACTGATCCTTTGACCTGCGGTGCTTCAGCTACTCACAGTGAGGTTATTGTAGTTTGACTACACGTATACATGGTCTCTAGTCATATGGGTCCTTGTAGTGTAGATTGGCTGCAGTAAGTTCACTGTAGGAGTAGAGTATGCACTTACATGGAATCTATCAACCTTGATAGAAGAGGAGTGATCCTATGTGATTTGTTTGACTGAGTTCTAAGACCTTGGCTAGGGCAGTAATATAAAGTGGAGAAAGAGTTTTCCACTATCGAACTCGAGTCGAATAAATCTTGACATATGACAGACGAAGGGGTTTGACGAGTTATCCATGACCTCCGTCCTGTAGGGATCCACGATAGTAGGACTGTATCACACGATAACTGCACCTAGAGGTTCATCATTCTATTCTACTGGGTAGCCACTACATGCTGCTAGGTGTCACTGGTGGATGGTGGGACTCACAAGGATTATCTCGATGATCGATAAACCCTAAAGAGTAGAGTTGGAATCGTTCCAATCCATTGAAAGGAGTTTTCAATGATATTGTGATAGAGATCATAATATATCTCACTACCAGTCAGAGTAGAACCTATGGGGTCACACACACTAGAAGTAATGACCGATCCGATGGTTGAATCGTGATTAGGAATCACAAGTAATCAATTTGATTGATAATAAGTTGAAGAAGGAACAAAGAAAATTGATTAATTGGACTTAAAACAAGAGTCCTACTTGGAGTAGGATTCATAGAGTCCTAATTGAATTAGGACTAGAAATCCTATTTGGACTGGGATTCCTTCTTGGACTGGGAATCCTATTTGGAGTAGGACTAGAAGTCCTACTTGGAGTAGGATTCATAGAGTCCTAATTGGATTAGGACAGGAATCCTACTTGGACTGGGATTCCTACTTGGACTGGGAATCCTATTAGGAGTAGGACTAGGATTCCTACTTGGAGTAGGATTCCTATAATCCTAATTAGATTAGGAGTTTTGAATTAAATTTGGATTCCTACTTGGAGTAGGATTCCTAGAGTCCTAATCGGATTAGGACTTCGAATTCAAATTAGAGTGCTAATTGGATTAGGACTAGAATTAAACAAGTCCTAATTGGATTAGGATTTCTTAAGTCCCAATTAATTATTAATCCAATGGATCAAGATGGCTCCTAATTAGATTAGGATTGAAGAGTTCAATTGAGTCATGGTTCATTCAAGTTCTAATTGGATTAGGACTAGCATAGATTGAACCCAATTGATTCATGATTTGGACTAAACCAAATAGGAGCCCTAGATGCTATTTAAGAGGAGGCTTGGGGGCTGACCTAATTCATATGAGAAGCTCTCCCCTTGTGGCCGTACGCCCCCCTTTCTCCTCTCCTCTTGGATCAGCCGCAAGCAAGAAAGAAAAAGATCCATGGTGGTCTCCTTCTTCCTCCTCCGTTTGGGATTCAACGCAAGGAAAGGAAAGGCTGCATCTAGCTTTTTGGATCTTCTTCCTTGATCCTTTCATCTTCTTCCTCCTCCCTCTAGCATTCAAGAGTTGAAAGAAAGGGAGGTGATCAGCCATCAAAACCAATCTCTGCAAGGGAGCTAGCACCCCGGGGAGATTAGAAGCGATTGGATCGGTCCTCTGCTTCGTGTGGATACCCGTAGAGGCCGGGCACTTGAACGGCTTCAAGCGAACCTTCATCCTAAACCACGAACTTCAGTTTGCGGTGATCATCTACCCACACAAGGTGAAGATCTGATCTTCTACATGTTTTAAAAGGTTTTTTAATCCTTATCTATCTACGAACGGTTTTTGAACAACGTTCATGCGATGAACGGTTGATCCCGTGCATGCCTCTTCCGCTGCATCTGAATTTTTTTTAAATTTCAGCGGCATGATCGGGGTTTTCTAACAATTTCATGTGGGGAGAGAAGCTGAGAAAGAAAAAGAAGTTTGTCTAACCTATTGCAATTCATAAGAACAACTAGCAGATATTTTTACAAAAGCTTTACCAAAAGCAAGATTTGAGTATTTGAGATTTTAGTTGGGTGTTACCAGCAAAAGTATCAAGGAGGAGTGTAGAAGTGTGATCCTTTTGCTGGAATTCAGAGGATGCTGAAATTAAAGAAGGTTTACCATTGATGTATCTCGGGGAGAGCAACTGTTGGAAGTTCTACTAATTCATATAACCAGCATTATTTGTCTTTTAATATTTTAGAAATCAAGATACATTGAATGTAAGAAGCCTAAAGGGCATGTTTATGTATTTAAACTCATATGTTGAATGAACAAAATGCTTGCTGTTCTGACATCTCTTCTTCTGAACATTTTATCTTTTAAATATCATCCTCCCAAAACCAACACAGGACCTGGCTTTAATCTTACTAACATTTGAGACAATAGATACATGGCTTTAAAGTATGCTATGGACAGCATACTCTGTAAAATCTATACGTTTATAGTTCCCGGTCGCATGTTCAGCAACATGGGCAGATTCTTCTGAGTTGTGTAATCTATGAGTATTTTCGAAGTAAAGTTAAAGATGCATTAACCTCTCCTTTTACAAGTTTCAGAAATAACATCACTTTGCTACTCTATATTGCATTGTAACATGCATGGCAACTGTGAAATGAAGGCAGAGGGATGGAGTTGATGGATCCATTGCTTGATGGTCCATGTTCAACAAGGGAACCAATCAAATCCAGCAATATAAGGTTGCTGTGTGTCCAGGAAAATCCAGAGGAAGGCCTACCATGTCTCCAGTTGTAATGAAGCTATGGAGCAAACAAATGGTGCTTCCCCAACTTTTATAAGAAAGAGACTGCTGTGTCAGATCTGCCATCATCTAGCACCAAAACTGTTCAACAACTATTCACTCAATCAACGAGATGACAATTACTGATGTTGATGCTAGAAGGGTTGCAAAAATCTGTCTATGTGATGAACTAGACATCATGGGTTTTGCACCATGAAAGCAATGGCTCGACTGTCGAAATTTGGTATTTCGATGATTTTTTTCATTGACATGATTCAAATTGTTGGTGAATCAACAACCCTCTCTGATGCGGCGGGAAGCGTGGTAGTGAATCTCTCGCGTTGCACCTGATGCCGGAAAAGAGTCACAAATTATGAACCTGAGGAAAATAGGATTCAAAACAGGGGATATGCTGCAAATTTCAAGCAGAAGAAACTCTGCTTTTCATTGATGGCTGAAACCAAAAACCAAGCAAGCGAACAAACCCTTTTAGCGATGTCTTGAATAGGCTACGCATAACTTAACCCTTGACAAAGGACCCTAAACAGAAAGCAAAACAAACATGGAACCTAGCCAACAATCTGACTTAATTCGGAAACAACTCTTAAGATGGACTCCTATTTCCAAACGGAATTTAGAATTCAAAAACAAACATAACAAAACAGAAATATTTCTTCCAACAAAAATAGAAATTTGTCAATCCCCAATCTCTTCCGGATTGATCTGAATGTCACGCTCATGGATCAGCACCTGTCTTCATGGATCAGCAATCACCCATGTTCAGCTTTTAGCGGACGGATCTTCTGTCCTGCATCACTTTCTCTCTCCCTCAAAAAAAAATTGTTTTTGAATTGATGAGGATTTAGTTATACGTAGATTCTTAGCTGTGAAAAATATGCATTTAAAATGTCACTGGGTAATGTTTTTTTTTTTTTTTTATGATAAGTCACTGGACAATGTTATTTGCTTTAAAATAAGAACTCTCCCTTTGGACAAGATATCAACTTCAGGAACCTTGTGCATGAGTTATAACTGATAATCCCTAATGTCAACTAACTTTTTTTTTTTTTTTGATTTCATTAAAATACAAAATCATGCCTTCACACATGGTCAGACATGAATTTTATATTACTGAATACATACATACCTCCACATATCACTTTTTATTTTTTCTAATTTATAAAATGTACTTGTGAGTGATTTTTACGCTTTCATTATAGTTTTCTACAATATAGTTAGCTCTTTGGTGCCAAATACCAGGCAAAAAAGTCGGCCAAAAAATAACATTTCAAGTTTCAGTCTCTTTCCCATATCCCTATTTTGTTTTGTTTCCCAATAGGATGTTTCAAAGAGATCTAACGTTTTGATGAAGGTTCTTCAAGAGATGAAATGTGTTTGGAATATGAAGTTATATTGGAAACTAAAAAGTCTCCACAACACCTGAAAAGTTGAATTTGGATCTACTCATCAAGATTTAGGCGATGTTGAAAAATAGAAGGTAAACCAAGTCACTGATAACAACTACATGAATACTCACAAGTCGCAATCCATATTTAAGCCATGTTGATATAAGAAGTATAAAATAACTTTCCATGATTATCAAGACTCTATGAAAAATATCATTCCATTCAACCAAAAAAAAAGGATTTTTCATTCTAGTATCATCAGGTGTGTTAGAACTTAGAACATAATGTAACCACGTCATTTCAGAAACAGTTAATGTTGTTTCCAATAGAATCAAATGGACAATCAAAAGTTGAGTATAAGTGCAAAATATCAAAAGTCATGCACTCTAGCTCACTGAACAATATATGACCTTTGCTCTATGCGGCGATCCACAAATTTAATGAACATAATTAGGTTTACCATTGCAATGATGATCATACAACTGATTTAGAATCACTGAATTTAAGTACAGAGGTCTTATGTTGAACTAGCCTAGTGTTCACGCAATTTGGAAGATTTTTCAGTCGTAAGTATAATCAGAGAATTATCAGGCACAAGCAAACAGCGAAATCTACAAATCAATACTCTGCACTATCAATCAGCATGATCTTAAAGAGGTAAACATAAGCCCCATATCTGATGACAGATATATATTATAGGATAGCTTAAAGAGCAAGTAACTAGACAAAATCTTCATCTAAAATTTTTCCATAAGGGCTGTCATATCATTTGTGTCCACCCATCTTTAATTGCATGGATAATGTGTGTTATCATGAGACTTGACACTTGAGTTAGAAATAAATTATATTTAAATTGCAACTAATGCAGCAACAAGATTGCAGAATCAAGTTCACCAATGAATCCATCTGAATATTTTTTAGGCCATCATATCAGGTAATATGAAACTTCACCTTATTTCACCAGCACGGTAATTATCCAGGTCCAATTTCTTAGAGATGCACCATCCACGACTTGAGCTTAGAAGTACCCCTGGTTTCTTCGCAGAGGAGTGCAGCTACTGAGACAAGCCCCAGTTCACAAGAGTTGATTGATTGCCGCAATCCACCTGCCAACAATTTTGCTGCATAGGAGTAACAGATCAAATTCCAATACATGTTTGTCATCGAGCCATGCTTAAAATAATATTGAGGATAATAATAATAGCAGCAGCAGCAGCATGCTTGCTTGCTTTGCTCCATCACTCCCTCTAAATTACTCCGGCAGCGGCCATCATTTAGATTTTCCAGCCAGGAGGAAAACACAAACACCCCAAAAGTAGAAGACTAATTCTCTTTGTACCTGTTCAATCCAGATTGAAATCACAGAAACAAGAAATCGACTAAAAGAGAAATTTACCCCCACAGTCTATATATCCTATTATATAAACCACTCTTCTCCACAACCCAATAGTTATGGCATTCATGTCATCTCATGCAGAAGCCATGCTATTTGTCCTCTTCATTGCCCCCAGAACCACTTCCGGCACCCTCAGCTTCCCACCCATCAAATCCAACTGCACCGGAAGCTTTTACAGTTCAAACAGCATTCTGCGACCAGCCTCGATACTTTCTTCTCCTCCCTGAACTCCAAGTCTTCATCCTCCAACTCCACAATGCAATAGCTGGGTCTGGTGCTGACCCTTGCCAATGGCCTCTACCTTTGCGAAGGTGCCCTCGCCATTGCGACTGCTAGAGCTGCATTCAGATCGCAATAACCAACATTACCACCCCGCGGTGCTTCGACACTCGCCAAGGCATCATCTTGTACGACTGCTGCCGGCTCTGCTACCCTAACCATAACTTTTTGGCATCCCTGACACTAATGGCTTCTGCATGGCCAACCTTGATCGGAAACCAGCTCGCTAGAACCATTTGAGATCGCGTCCAACCTCGTGCAGCAGGATCCCTTGAACCACCCTCCGATGTTCGCGTTCAGTGCTTCAGTCGCCTAAAGCTTGTTTGCACAAGAGCAATCACCTCTGATTCAAGCAGCAATGACTGGAAATTGCTTGAGAACTATCGCGGCGAACATCAAGGATTGCTGCGACTGGTGCAACGGGTGATGGTACCTCGCACCAAGTTGCTGGGTAAGGCATGAAGGCACTCCCATCTTCTGCAACCCAAATGGCACATTCACACAGAGATCATTTTGTACCATTGTTCAGATAACAGTTTCTCTCCTAATGATATTGGAAGCGAGCAGGCAAACTTGAACAACCTCCTTTCTGATTTAGATCCAAAGCCCTTCCCAGTGGCTTCTGCAACACCACAGTTGTAAATATTCCAGGTCAACTGTATAGCCTAGCTTGATGAAGCAGGCAGTGCCACAGTGGATGACCGGGCCAATAAAACAGGAGGTGAGTTTTTTAGCTGAAGAAACCCGCATTTTGACGTTTCAAAGAAGACATTGAAATTTCTTGGGCAGATTGTTCTCAAATATTTTAATTGTTTGAATTGATTTCTTCTGACTTCCTTTAGATATGCTCATTTTCAATCTCCACACTAACAGCTATTTGTTCTACTGTTGAATATGCATACATATAGCAATTGATTTTTACTATTCCAAAATATTCTAGAATACTAAATTGAAATCACTACAAAGTATTGTGTGGGAAAAATTTGTAATTCAGTACACATGAGAAGTTATGTTTTGAACAGCGGAGGAAAAAAGGAAATCATCAGAAGTTCATGTTGGTTTTGTTGTTGCACCAACTTTAGGAGCAAATCTCTTGGTTCCTTTTCTTTGCTTTTAAATGGAGACTGAGAAGGAGAAGCAGTAAGCAGCTGCCGATGTTTCTAATTTTGATAAGTTTCTGTTTGAAATATATTATGTGCATCCATGTTTTTTTCAGACTAGAGGAAAGCTATGCTAGATGATTTCAGGCCCCTACCTGACAAAGGCCTACTACCTTCTATGGTAAGTCTTCTCTAGTGCAAATAAGCAGCTAAGTAACTTCTCTAGTGCAAATAAGCTTGGTGAAAGTGGATTTGACCCAGTTTACAAGGTACACGGGCATCCTTTTATCTTGAGAAAATTTCCATATATTCTGATAAGTGGATTACTCATGAATAATCCTTCAGGTACGTTGAATGATGGAAAAGAAATTGCAATTAAGAGGCTATCAGCAAAATCCAAACAAGGAGCGGTTGAATTCAAGAATGAGGTGACACTAATTGCAAAACTTCAGGACAGGAATCTTGTTAGAATGTTGGTTTGCTGCGTCGGAATGTAAGAAAAGCTGCTGGTCTATGAACACCTACCAAATAAAAGCCTTGATGCCCTTCTATATGGTCGGTCGGTTCTTAATGTTCATTTCTAACTTTTGAACAAACTTCCTAATTAAGTTCTATAGCAGCAAAGCATGGACATACAAGAGAATTCATAGATAAATTTTCAAACATGCAGTTCGCGAACTCTGCCAACTCTAGATCTTTTTTGATCGGCACGCTTACCTGACAATCCACTGCCAACGATACCACTGCCAGATCCAAACAAATATTCTCAGCTGGAGGAGACGTCTTCATATAGTTGCAGGAATTGCAGAGGACCTTCTCTACCTTCCTGTCTTCCTGAGAACTCGCTACTCAAAATCATTCACAGGGGCCTCAAAACTGGCAACATGCATGTTTTTTGGATAATGAGATGAATCCAAGAATATCAGATTTTGGCATGGCAAAGATTTCTGGGGCGAAGGAAAGTGAAACTAATACTAATGGAGTTGTTGGAACTTTGTAAGTGAATATATTGTTTTAGTCTTGCTTTTTTTCTTCACAAAGAGAGAGAGAGAGAGAGATTTCTTCTTTTTCAGTCATATTAGCAGCACCAGTAGGTTCTACCTGTACATGCACGTATCCAAATAATTGGTTACATCTAAAGATTTGGTTTTAATCTTTACCATCGTGCGAGACAGTGCTACATGGCTCCAGAATACCATGGATGCTGTTCTCTCTGTAAAATCTGAGCTTCATACCTTTAGAGTACTGCTGGAAATTTTAAGTGGGGAAAGGAATAGCCACTCACATTTTGAGCAACAAGGGCAGAACCCCTCCGAGACATGCAAGCTATTTGTTAAAATGCACTTGCCTCTGATTTTACAAATTATAGAAATAATATTCCTTTACTGCTATACCTTGCATTGCAACAGGAATGGCAGCTGTGGAGAAGGCAGAGCAGTGGAGTTGATGGATCCGTTGTCTGGCGATCCATATACAACGGATGAAGCAATCAAATGCATCGAGACAGGCTTGCTGTTTGTCCTGGAAAATCCAGAGGAAAGACCAGTCTGTGTACTGTTGCTTGGATGCTGCACGGTGAGAAAGGACATGGTGCTCCCCTGCCAACTTTTATAAGAGAGGAGACTGCGGCGCCGTCGGATTTGTCGTCGTTTAGCACCCAAACTCATTCAACAAACAGTATCTCCATCAATGATCACCCGCCCCCATGTACTCCCAAAAAAAAAAAATTAAAACAGTCTCTCCATCAATGAGGCGACGATAGCTGTAAACTAGAAATGGTGGTTTTCACCATCACAGCAATGATAGGACCAACATGTACTCATCTATTTCTAATTTTATTCATTCACAGGATTCAAACTGTTGGTGAAGTGAATTGACCTTCTCTCTCTTCCCTCAAAGGGAAAAAAAAAAAAACTGACAAGGATTTAGCTATGCGTGGACTCTTAGCTATGAAAACGTAACCCAATCACGGAGCGGAGATGAGGGCTACTTAAAACAGATATTAGCTATATGCGGTCCACTTTGAGAGCCTAGATGCATTCTAATTGAGGCCGTCTCTGCTTTGATGATTGGTTGGATCTAGGAGTAGGTCAGGAAGCTAGTTGCACACCCTCTGGTATAAAATATTTGGAGTCTGATGAGAACTGAGAAGTCATCTTTTTTTACTGCAAGGCATATTTAGCTGCAGATTGGATCGCATACTCCATAGTTCATCACTCGAATTACGTGCTTTAGATTGACTTGACGCTTATTTCAAAAATCTTTCAAGATATTTTACTTTTTAGTTTTTTTAGATGTATTCATATCAAGATAGTGTGATTTTTTTTTTTGTATTAGCAAAAAAACAAAACATAAGATCCCATTACTCCCAAACCCCCCAATTGTCGCTTGGCCAAGTTGTTTGCATTGAAACAAGAAATTTCTCTAAACTAATAATTTAACTGAAAATAACATTCAGAAAACCTGGGTTACATTATTTTAAGCAGCAAATAGATTATATTATTGCAAAGGAATGGAGGCATAACCGTGATTTATTTTTCGGGAACAGCATGGCTGTTAATAAACTAATGGCTGTTATTTTCGCAATGAATAATTTAATATGTTAAAGTAACGCACCCTCCCCCAAACCATTATAACAGCTGCTACTCTAAACCATGAATCGAAACGGAAGCACAAAATTTTAGACCGGATTAAAAATTTTGAACGCTAAATAATTAAAAATCTCAATAAATCAAGAGGATGGCTTACGTAAATTGCAGAAGATTCGATCTCCAAGGAGAGGAGGGGAAGAGAGGAGCGGGCCTTTCGCCGAGGGTTCTCGAACTCAGTTGATGCAAGTCGGGAACCGGCCTATCGAACGGACGTGCCTGATCGGTCTCCCAGAGATCGGACGGTCCCAAGACGGGTCCCGACCTGCACCAAGCGAGCTCGAGAAAGCAGCGAGAAAAATTAAACCCTAAAGAGTAGCCAGCCTGAGAACTCACATGCACAGACTCTCTCTCTCATCGCTACTTGTTTTGCGGACTTAAAAAGGGGTTTGTGCCGGATATAAATTAAAACGAGGAGCCCACAGTCCGAAATTTTCAGTCCATCATGGCCGTTCGTGTGTCGTGATGGCGAAGTTAACTTGGATGTCCAAGCTCCAACAGGCGGCTGAGTAGTATGGACGGCTGTGATGTAGACAGTCCACGTAACATTAATCTGTGACCACTCACGAGCCGGCTCTTCAAGATTCAGCTAACTGTAGGATTCAAAAAAAAAAAGAAAAAGAAAATGATACAGTGATAATGACCATCCGATCGATGGATCTCAGATTGATCGGAGACATTTGGAGATGCCCATGTCTCCGGTTCGTCCAACGGTCCGATGGACCAAGCAAGAGCACGAGTTAACTAAAACCGCGACTGGATCGAGTTCATTTGGCTCAAAAGGTGAAAAATAAAAAAGAGGACAGATTAGCGCATTTTTCATTGGCAAGATGTCATGATGTTTATGTCAAAAATTCGGCTCAATTTAAAGCTCAAATCATTATATCTAAACCCAACCTAGTCCAATTCATATATAAATTAGGTTAGATAATTTTAAACAAAATGGTGGGAAAATTATCAAATATTTTATTAGACATGACATTAGCCAAAAAAGAGATGTGGGAAAATTGAGTTAGATTCTTTTTTCTAAGTTTGATACAAATTACTTGGTTTGGTTGGGCACGTAACTTGTTCACAATATAGGTGCCATTTGTCTATATTGGGGTGGCAATCAAATCGGGTCGGATCAGATATAAATCAGATTAGAACCTAAAATTAATCTATTTATTAAGCATGTCAAAATTTCAAATCTGAATCCAACTTATTTATTAAACAGATAATTTGATTTGACCAACATTACTAATTTATTAAATAAGTTAAACAAGTTAAATGGATTAGATGACTTTTTAACGGGTTAAATAGATTTAAATATGTTAAAGCAGGTTGAGTTAAACAAATTAGAAATATGTTAAGCAGGTTTCAAATATGTTTTAAACAGATTAAATAAGTCGGATCATAACCCAACTCAATTATTAAATGGGTCAAAGATTTAAATCTAAATCCAATCTATTTAATAAACACATCTAAACGGATTAATTTATTTATGATTTAAATTTCTAAATTTGTTTAAACAGTGGTTCGCGGATTATGGACGGCTCGGGTTGAGCATATACGCTTTTAATTTGGGCGTGGGTTCTGAGTTTGGATTACCGAATCCTTAGCTAGGTTCAGGTAACGGAATTTGGGCCGGCAAATTCTAGCATGCCCCTCAAGTAAGCCCCATTTGGAAAAGTTTTTGAATAGTCAAAATGTACTTTTTGACCCTCCAAAAGTACTTTTAGGTAAAATAAAAATATTTGGTAAAAATTTTGCAAAGATGTTTTAGCTTTTCCAGAAAGCTAAAAAATGTTTTCTGGGAGAAGATCTATTTTGGAGCTTTTCAAAAAAAGTACTTTTAGGCTCGGTCGGAAAGCTTTTTTTTTACAAAAATACCCGTAATAAAATATAACAATTACACAAAATATCTCTTTAATAATCGTTTAACCAATTTTATCATCTAGCTAGAAAATTTGTTATATTATGAAAAATTAATTTATGCTAATAATTATAATATTTTATATTTTTATTATTGTATAATACTATAAATATAATACTATATTACATTATATCATAATATATTGATATGCTATGTTAAATAATTTAATATTATATTAAATTATTATGCTAAAGTATACAATATTATATTACTATATTATAATAATATTATATTATATTACAGTAATATTATACTATATCATATATTTATGTATTAATATATATTATATTTTATTATGCTTTATTGTATAATACCATGCAATGTCCTTTATAGTCATTTTGTCATATCCAAAGTACTTTCTTAGTTTGTTTACCAAATACATATTAAAGTAGCACAACACTTTAAAAATATAGCTACTAAACAGCAAACAGCTTTTTATAAAATTCTTACTTCAGAAAATTTTATTTTCAAAAGTTCTACCTTCAAAAGCTCCTCCAAATTAGGCCTAAGTCTACCACCGCAATCTCAATCTAAATTCGTATAACATGATCCAATCTAGCAAGTCTCAGATCATGACGGTGAAGATCACGCTGGAGTCAATCAGATGGTATTACACAATCAAGAAATAAAGAAACACATCTGCTCCTTGAAGATGAAAACAAGTAACACATCTTAATCCGGTACGAACCAATCATTGTTCGTTGTAATGCTCTGTTAACTCGAATGTGGCTCAGCCTGCCAGCGACGGATATATAGGATTCAATGGCCCCTCATGACACGCTCGCATCCATGCTTCAGAATTCACATCCGCGCACAAGTCAAGGCCACACAATTTACAATAGACTGAGTGCTCTCGACTGAGTGGCTGGAAAGGCCCCTGCAGGTAAGCAGAAATTGCAAGCGGAATTATGCCGTCGTAGCGCTCAAGAAAGCCAAGATTGAGGGTCCCCCGTGTTGGAATCCAATGCCCGGAACTGTTGGCCCCGTCTTCGTGCGAGAGCAAAAGCGTAAGCTAAGGGTACAGCTATTTACAAAACAAAAAGGACATCGGTGCACCAGCCTGCCTAGCCTCATAACTCGTCTCGCCGTTTTTACGGCGAGCGCAATTTATAATCCGATTCATTAATCTAATTTACGAACGATCCACTTTTAAGTATAGGTTTGAATTTAACATGAATAATTTTGGGGCACAAATGAATTAACCCATCTAGACCTAGTTATTAAATGGGCTGGATTCAAGTATAGATCGTCGATTCATTTAATCCGTTTAATAATTAGTTCAGATCGTAATTCGATTCATTTAACCTATTTAATGTGATCCATCTATTTAAATCTATTTAATAAATAAATTACGTGGGTCAAATTGGATTATCTATTTAATACATAGGTCGGATTCAAATCTGAAACTTTTAAAGCTTTTGTCTCAAAGTATTAGGTTCGCACTCCATTTGGATTCTAGTATGGCCAAAATTTGGACTTTGAACAAACACCTTATTCTTGAGAATCTCATGTTAGCATGATATAGATCAATTGTGAATAAAGCTCCAAATTTGCATTAGAATTAGGGTTTTTAAAAGGAGTGAATGCAAAAAATTAGGACAAATATGAACATTTCGATTTAAAACATTTATCAACAGAAGGTCTCATGTTAGTTATATTTGCAATTAAGCTTTTGCATCTCAGTGTCTCGTCAAGTATGGTCCACGCGTTGTGGGGCTGCCGGGCTGAGGAGGTATTCATGACAGCAAATAGGTCGGCTATTTGCTTCAAATGGCCAAAAAAGTTCTTGATAACATGAGACAAGAGTCCCATTGGGCATGGCTCTCGATGAGTGCTTACCTTTTCCATTACAATAATTTTACTATATGGTATCACAAAAAAAATCGCAACTACGTTTGAACAAGTAACGGTCCAAATTTTGAGTCACGGTACCAAAAAAGGTTTGAAACCCATAACCTACAAAATTCCACCGAACTGAAATTATTAGACAAATTCTGCACATCAGAATCCTTTAGAATGCCATAAACACTCTATACACAGTAAGATATGTTGTTGCTATAACCTAGGTTGAGGTCGGTCTTAGCCTAAAGTGTGCTGAGGTCGGCTGAAACCGAAGTACACTAAGGTCGGCAGGAACTGAGGTACACTGAGGTCAACTGAAACCAAGAAGGAAGGCGGGATTGACCTGCAAAGAAGTCCATTTGCTGGAAAATTTCTGGCGGGAGACCCTCTAAAGCTTAAGTTAGAAATCTAGAGCAATAGTGAGAAAGAAAGAGTGTACGTATAGGAGTGTAGTCTTGCTTACATATGGGTCTCCTTGTCATCCCTGTATATAGGATGAAAGCTTACATGATTTATCGAGTAGTGCCATAACCGCACAATAATGGCTAATCATGCATTAACATCATGGCAACGGCCATCCACGATCATCAGGTAGCGATAATCGCATTGATCGTATCTTTACTGCAATAACTATTTTTAAGACTATGATCACAACCCATTCAATGCCCTTTGGCGTTAGTTCTAGGCAAGACCAACCAAAATGACACGTCAGCCAATACTGAGATCAATGACTTCAGTTAAATCCGCAGTCAAAGAGGTTGGAATAACTTGAGGTCGAGGTCGGGATGACCAATAGTCTTCCTATCAAGACAGATTCCTCTGATCTAGAGAGGAGGTTATTTAGTTTCAAGCATTTCATAACACCAAGCAAAAATTGACCTTATGTTTCATTCAACCATGACTAGGAAGTAGAAGCATGCTTCAAATGAAACCATAATCATTGAAACAGTTTCAATCTGCCATCCTTTTGTTATCAATTAACCTATAAAATGACAACTATATTATAACTTCAAAAAAATGCTTTATGTCATCATCGCAGTGTTATACAGGAGAGCACAAGTTGGGCAGTTTTTAATCTTATCATTCCCTCAAGAATTCAATGATTAATTTACACTTACATTACTAAACATGTTTGTTCTCAAATAAGCAATACAGTAGACAAGTGGTTAAACAAAAGCTAAATATAAATGTTAAACCATTGCCCTCATGATTCATGAAGCACACCCATACCTCATTTTAAAACGCGTCTGCGAACCCAACCATATAAATTATGAACCCAGTCTGTTCTTTTGGTCCTCCCCCTCCCCCTCCCCCCCCAACCTTTGAAGCACAAGAATCCAGCCAAGAGAACCAGGACCAACCTTGCATCCAAAGCAAAGAGAAGCAGCAAAATAAAAGGCGAAAAAAGAAAATGCTCCAAATCCCATTCCTCCTCCTCCTCCCCATCCTCTTCGGTCAAGTCTCTCTCCTGCCCGCCGTGCCCAAGTTGGACCCCGACCCTGCCCTGATCCCTTCCTCCCTCGTTCTCTCCATTAATTCCTCCCCTACCTCCGCCACCGTCCCTGCCTTCCCGGAGCAGTCCGCCACCGCCATCCCCTGCCCCCTCGACCTTCCCCCCGCCCTCCTCCACGGCGTCTCTGCCGCTTGCTCCGCCCCCGAGAACCCCTCACTCCCCTCCCGCCCCCGCTGCTGCCCCGCCCTCGCCGCCTGGCTCTTCTCCGCCCACTCCACCGCCGGCCTCGCCACCGGCCCCCCTCCTCTTTCCTCCTCCGTCTCCACCCCGGACCTCCCCATCCTCCCCGACGACTCCGAGTCCTGCGCTGCCGCCGCCGAGGCCGCCCTCCGCGCTCAAGGAGTCGTGCTCCCGCGCCCCAACGACACCTGCGACGTGGCCTACTGCTACTGCGGCATCCGCCTCGGCCCGCTCCGCTGCCCGGGATCCTTCGCGGCGTCCGCGTCGGAAGGGCGGTGGGTGATCGCAAGGGAGGATACTGCGAGGAGCCTCGAGAGGGACTGCGCCCTCCCCGGCCTCGGTGGGTGCGCCCGTTGCCTCAAAACCCTTTTCCAGGTGAGCGCGTGGTTGGGTGCCGTTCCTCCCACCAATTCGAATGTCATACGCTTCAATCATTCCCACGCGGAGATAAAAGCAATCAGAAGCTTACATGTCAGTAAAATCGACCCAGAATTCTTTGCACTGCATGCTAGCTCTAAATTGGAAAATAAACGGCCATCAAACTGAGCACCGCATACAGCACGCAAATGCACCATGCATGGCGCACAACGTCTGTTTTATTTGACAGTCATCCGACAATCCTTCTCTACGATCGGATGAGCCATCCAAAGCTTACCTCTCTGCGGTGCAATTAAAACATGCATCGCAGCGGATCCAAGAACAACAGGCAGGTACTCTTTAACCTGTGCAGCGTTGTGAACGTAAGGCATTATTGCCATCGAGTCATCGAACACAGTCATCGAGAGCAGAAGAATCATTGATGACCACAGCAAATCCACCTGCATCTCTCAGCCCATAGCGCAGTTAACCACATGCTCTCTGCCAGCCAGGCATGAAACGGAATCCTCAGTGTCCCCAGCAGTCTAATTCAAAGGATCCAAAGCCCTTCAATTATTTTTTATTTTTTCCCACCCCTCTTCATTGTCGTTAGTTTCATGAACCCATCAACAGTTCTTATGTTTGTAGTTTTAGTCCCAGCTAGCTTTTTGTCGGCTAATAATTTGTCGTTCTATACTTTCCGGTGGAACAGCTGAAAAGCGAGGAGGAAGAGGGAGGCGGCAATGTTACCGGGCCCGGCCTGCGGGAAGGCAAGGAACGCGACAGGGAATGCCAGCTGATGGGGCTGACGTGGCTTCTAGCGAAGGACCGGACCCGCTATCTCCGCACCGCCGCCTTCGTCCTCCGCGCCTTTATGATGTCTCCCGACGAGGACCCCACCTCCTGCTCCCTCCCCGGCTCCGGCGGCGACGACGACGTCCCCCTCTATGTCGACTTCGCCCTGGTCGACGGCGACGGCTCATCTTCCGCCATCCGATCACCGCTGCCGCCGTTATCATTCCTTCTAGGCCTCTTCTCTCTTCTTCTCTCCCTATTCTAATGCCGCTGAGGAAACCCTGACGACGAGAGGATCTTAGAGAGGCTGCCAGGGGGGTCTCTTGGTCCGAGACCTCGCTCTATTTTGTTCAAGGATCTTCGTGGCTAATAATACAAGACTAGTCGACCTGCAGGCGTGTCCGATGCATGCGAGGCCAAGTACAGTTTGCTGTGATTATATGAGAGAGACTTCCGCCAGCTGTGGTTTTTTTTTTTAAGGGTTCGGTAACTGTTCATGCGAGGTGAAGTACAGTTTGCTTTCTTTTGTTCTCCATCAAATAAGCTAAATGGTGGTTTTGGTGTATCTTTCTTGAAGGAGTATGAATAAGATTATAGGAAGCTCTTGAGATAGGTTGCAATGTTGAAATGTAGATTAGAGCAGCAGACGAATCGGGCCTCTTAAATTCAACTCGGACTTGAGTTCCAAATTCATTAAAGTTTATGGGTTATGTGGATCTAAAGTTTGACCCTATTAATATATGGGGGTCACGAGTGGCTTCTCCAGTTTCCTTTTAACCTAAATTTGCTCAATCCTCCCAGAAACTGTATGGAACAATATGATGGGCAATTTTTGAACCAGCTTGACACGACATGACCAGACCCAACTGATATATCAAGATAACTATATAAATGAAAATTTAAATAAGCATTTATAGTCAATTAGTCCATTAGTGAATTGTATCGGCAAGTGGTGCTTAGCTAAGATAACCATATCACAAAATGGTTCAATAGATCTAAAATAACTACTACAATGTAGATGCGCTACTATCATTTTTCTATACTTGGGTGAGAATTATATAAAATCTAACTAATTATGTTAGTGTCTAAAATATTCTTTGCCTCGGAAAACTTTTAACCTTGAACCAATCCCTCCCAACTAGTTTTTTTCCTTCGACCTTACCAAAGAAAGAAAGAATCGCAACCGAATGCAGCCCAACGAGTGTTGTAGCTAGACGTGCACACGAGTCTGGGTCAACTAACAACTAAATTGAACTAACATTATTTGCATTAGTTCGGCTCAAGTTCTGAAGAGAATTGGGTTGGTTTTGGTTCCAATTCTTCAAAATTTAATTATATCGGTTGAGGTTTAATTAGAAGGTTAAAGTAGCCTGGCCCAACTTAAATTAATCCATACACATAGTATATAATATGTAGTGTTATGTGTAATCCAACATTTGTTTGTACTTATATTTTTTGAGATCACTCCCGTGTCTCCTCTCCTTACTAAATAATTTTGCAGACTCTCTCTTAACTTTTTGGTATTTATAAGAAAAATGTGCAACTAATTAACTTGATCGACATAGAATTTAATTGTTGATGTTTGTTAGTTTCTAACACAATTTATATAAACTAATATTTTATTTGCTATTTCTGAAAAAAATATGGACAAGCTAGAAATCAATCCAGCCCAACCCGATCTTGATTTGGCCTCTAACCCAAGCTAACCCGACCTCTTTGACTCCTGGCCATAGCCAAATGGGACCGGGGTGGCCTGCATTTCCAGAGTCCTGTTCATCTCAAGCCTCCAATTACCAGGCTCCTCTTTACTCCTATGTAGATTTCTTCATGGATGGAAATCATAGAGCCTCTTTATGCTAGATTCATCCTGGTCACGAGACGTGGTTAAGCTTCAGCACTGGCACCAGTTTGTGAGAGTGCCTCGTCGGCTCATCGTTGCCGAGCCCTGGCCACCAAAATCCTCGCTATAATATACTGTAGCCCTCTCCTTCACCTTCTATTTCTAGGCGAAATCAGAGGGGGAGAACCCCGTCTTGGATTCGCTTCTTTGGCCTGTGTCGAAATGGAGAAGGATTTTTAGCATGATATTTTATTTTTCCTGGTGTTTATACTTTGAACTTATGGAAAGAATGCGATTTTCATTTTATCCTTAAAAGAGGCATTTGGTATAGGTAATTATCTTAAGATCAAGGGTGATGTGAGTGGAGACGATGATATCAACGCATTTGGTTGTACTATAATGATCCTACGTAACAGCGATCCTACGCGGCGGTGATCTCAAATTATCCCCATCTCTTAAACCACCACCCAATTTAGTGATAATTAAGATGTCAGTCCTCGAAATCGGAAATCCAATATCACCCAAGGGAAGCGATCTTAGGCTAAAGGTTGAGGACAAAAATATCCCTCAGTCTAACAAAAAAAAGGTATATCTTATATTATATTGATATTATATATTATATTATAATATACTATTAATCATATTGTTATTCATAGTAATTTTAAATTATAGTAGAAATATATTATTATACTTTAAATTTGTATACTAAAAGTATTTAATATAATACTTCTATTTGCCTCATTTTTCTAATCAAAATAATTATTAGTATTAAAAAATGATATATTTTAAGTATAATAAATATATGAATTCTGTAATGATAATTAATATAATTTTATAGGATTAATAATTTATAGAATTAATAAATATATTTTATTTATATATTAATAATTAATATATAAATAAATATGTCAATATTTTATTATAATATATCTTATTTGATTAATATATATATTTTTATGAAATATATAAGGAATTATTTTAGTACTATGTAGTGAGTGATCTTAGATTAGGAATTTAAAAATTTTTAATTACTAAAATATAGTATATCAAATATAATAATTTTAAATTATTAAAAATTAAATTATTTTAAAATAAAATCATCAGTGATTTAAAATCACTTTGGTCATCTCATACGCGCCATCAAATGGGACCGAGCATCAATAGTGGTTCGTGAGTTCATTCCAATATGGGCCGCATCCATCTCACATCAAGGCGTCATGGTACAATGTACCACATCAGGCCAGTACAATCATGAAACAACCGTGATTTGATGGACCTGTCCCCTCTGGTCTAATGCCGAGGATCCGACTCAAGTCACTTGTGTAAAAATAGTTATTTTACTCCATGTTAACACATTTACTCTGCGTAAATATTATTCATTTTACACGAATTATAACGTGCAAGCCTGGGAATGGTCTGTCCGAAGGTTTAAAGTTCCTTACAAATTATAGCTTCTCACTGCTCACCGAGTGCATGGCGTGGAGATCAATCAATCAGAGAGCCTAGAAGGTAAAAAAATAACACAGGCGGGACCCACTTAAAATAGAACATGCTATGATCATCGGCCTCTGGTTATAGCGACGGTCCTGGTGTGGCCTTGCCTGGGTCAAGGCTTAAAAGCATCTGATTTGATCCCCTATTTAATGGCAGAGAAGACTAGGAGGGTACGTGGAGATTTGTGTCCCAGGCTGGGCAGTAGGTTGCCTCGCGGCTAGTGCTTGTATCAGCTCCTCCACGTATTGTATCTAATTGTGCAATTCCTGTTCCAGTTTTTGACAGTTTAGAGCGAAATTTTTTCCGGTTTTCTGTGGGGGCCATGATACACATCAAAGGCCATACTATGTGTTGCTGCCAGGATCTATGGGCTCGTTTGGTTCGCGGAAAAAGAAGGAGGAAAGTATGGTCAACGAAAAAGTAATGAGATGCCTCTTGTTTGGTTGGAGTTTTCAAAGAAGAGGAAAGGGAAAGTAGTATTCCCATGGGAATGTGATTCCCACATTTCATGGGAAAGTCTTTCCCATGAGAATCATGGGAAAGTTACTTTCCCATGAGGCGGGAATCACTCCATTTTTACTTTTTCCCAAAAAGTCCCTTCAGCATTAAAGAAGCATTAAAGAGGCATTAAAAACTTAATTTTTATTAAGGGCATAATAGGAATTATATATAACTTTCCTAGGAAAGTAGATGGCCAACCAAACATAAGCACCTTGGAAATTTGTCACTTTCCCATGGTCAACCAAACATGCCAAAAGTACTTTCCTAGGCATCCTCTTCCTAGGAATTTGTTTCCCAGGAATCATATTCCTAGGAAGGAAAATGCTTCCCGCGAACCAAACGAGCCCTAAGTTTAACTCGGTCTCTGCCTAAGATACACTCAGATCGGCCAGAATCAAGGTAGAAAACAGGCTGGCCAAAATAATGCAAGGGATTCTGTCCCGCAAATATGAAAGGCGAGCACAACCTACAAAGAAGTCCACTCATTAAAAAGTTTCCGGCGAATGACCTTTTGATGCATAAGTTAGTGGACACCCCTATATATAAGATGGAATGAGTGTTTGTTATTGTATTCGTCGGAAGGTACAATAATTGCATGGCTCTTCGCGATATATCAATGATATTACTTACATTGATTGCCATTGTTAAGACTATAATTGTCATTTCTTGAATGACATTTTACGTTACTCCACAGCTAGATCAACCGGCATAACACATCAACTAATATCAAAATCATTCATCTCGATCAAAGTCGAGGTCAAGAAGGTTGGAACAATTCGAGGTCAGGATGACCAATTTTCTCCCATCACTATGTGCCAATCAAAACCTATGGTACTTATAGAAGCCATGATAATAACATATCTTTAAATCCTCTCGATCCAAATTTAATTTTGAATTCAAATTACTATTACAATCTTCTCCTTATTCTTCTCCTATTTTCTTTCTTTTCAAAATTTAAATTTAAATTATTACTATAATCATTTTTTTCTCTCATAATTATTTTTGTGCATACTATATATACTCAATACACACTTGTTGGGGGGAAAAATGGACCACCCCATAAATACAATCAGAGCACCCGAATCTGATGACAGGCATGACCTCGCCAAGCATGATCTCGACATGCACGACCTCAGTAGGCCGAGCACAGAAGGCTGCCGAGCTTAGTAGGCCGAGCACAGAAGGTCGAGCACAAAAGGCTGCCGAGCTCAGAAGGCTCCCAATCTCAGAAGGCCGAGCTCAGAAGGCATAAGCTTAGAAGGCCGACTATAAAAGACCGAGCCGACCTCAGAAGGCCGTCCTTGACGTCCACATGCTGCGGCCATGCCCTGCAGCAGCCTCACCGCACAATGCTTTGCTTGCCGGCCACGCCACGACATATCAATCAGGGACCATACTCTGCTACGACTGTCAACAATTAAATGCGTACGATCTCCACGGACCTCTAGCTTACTCAAAATCTCAAGCCATCCATAGCAACTAGTTGACTCACTCAGCTCTGTCCAGTCACCCACGGCAACTCATTAATTCACACGATCACGCCCAATTATGACGGCAACTCATTAATTCGCCCAGTCACATCACAGGTAACCCTATATCCCTCCTATAAAAGGGAAACTTCTTCCTCTTTAAAACAAACTTCTGAATCTTGCATGCAATCTCTCTCTCTTTTTCCACAAAAGCCCCCTCTGACTTAAGCATCAGAGGGCCGGCGCCGAGAATCCCAGTCACCGGCTTTTTGCAAATTTTCCGGAGGATGCAGCCCGCCGACGTACCACCCGCACCGGAGCTCCCTCTCTCCAGCCAGTGGTCACCCCCGAGTCCAATTTCTAGCAACAGTTGGCGCTAGAGGAAGGGCCCGAGTTATGGCCATGAAGCTAAGGAGTAAGGGAGCTTCTAACGCCTCTCGACATCGCGCACCAAGTCCTGGACACTTAGTCCAGAACTCAGCACCAAGACCTCCGGCAGATCAAGTTCTACAAGTCCAACCAGAGCAGTTCAACTTGCTTGTCTAACAAGTCCAAGCACTCACTGCGGCCGTTCAAGGCCTACAGCAAGTAGAAGACCAACCTCTACTTCCTTCTTACAAGCATGAGTCCTCAGGACGCCGCTCACAATATTATTTTTTGTAGAGCGTCGCCACTATCGAAGCTTCCACTGAGCTCGACCTCCAATTCGGGAGGGCTTGTCGTGCATCCATTATCCTGAGGGCTCGTGCCGAAGCTTGGTGCCTCGAGCACGGGAGCATCCATCTGAGGCGGGGTCTACCTCATGCCGAGCTGCAACAGGAGTCCCACCCGAGCTCGGCAGAAAAGTCGAGGACTTGGAGCGGCAGATACAGACGCTTCGAGACCGAGGCCCGAAGCGAGACGCTGACCTTGACTTTACAACAGAGTCTCCATTCCCTCAATGGATCAAGGATGAGTCAATCCCCTAGAGGTTCAAGATGCCACAGATTGAGCCATATGATGGCTCATCCGATCCTCTGGATCATTTGGAGAGCTATAAGGCCCTTATAATACTCCAAGGAGCCACAGACGCTCTACTCTGTAAAGCCTTCCCAGCGACTCTCCGCAAGGTAGCTCATCTTTGGTTCTCCGGACTAAAGCCCAGCTCGATTCTCTCCTTTGAATAGCTAGGCAGGCAGCTCGCCACCCATTTTGTTACTAGCCGACGTCACCGCCGGACCTCATACTCCCTCTTTGCCATCAAATAGAAGGAGGGAGAATCCTTAAAAGACTACATCAATCGCTTTACTTCGGCCACATGGGAGGTTCGCGATCTCGACCAGTCAATCGCCATGTCAGCATTGAAGACTGGAGCTCGGTCCTACAAATTTCTCTTCTCCACCGAGAAGAGCTTCCCCGCCGACTTTCTTGAAATGTTGGCCCGAGCTCACAAGTACGCCAAGGCTGAGGAAGCCATGGCCTCTCGACGGGAGGCAGCCGAATGACCTGCCAAGATGCACAAGAAGCGCCAGGAGGAGCACTTCCAACCAAGCAGTAGATTCCACTGGTATGAGAAAGAGCCTCCTTAGCCCAAGAGCCTAGCTCGCTCGAGGTCTCCCCTCCAAAAGTTCTAACATACACTTCCCTCACATCCATCCGAGCAGAGATCCTCATGGAGATTGAGGGTCAGGGCTACCTCCGACCTCCATTGAGAATGCGATCGACAGAGTCGCGGAAGCACTCAAAAAAGTACTGCCACTTCCATCGAGATCGCGACCATGATACGGAGGATTGCTACGAGCTCCGTGATAAGATCGAGGCACTTGTCTGCCGAGGTCGGTTGAGTTGTTTTGTCCGTGATCATGCCTACAGGAGAGAGCCTAAGGAACAAAACCCAGTGCCGCTTGAGGAGCGGAACGACAACTGACCTCTCGCGGGCATCATCAATACCATCAGAGGGCGGGCGAGTAGAGGCACCTGAAGCATCGAGCTCGGAAGAAGGAGCTTCCTTAAAGCATCCGTGTTGCCCAGATAGACAACCCAAGAGGGGGGGGGTGAATTGGGTTTTAAAATAATTTAGATAATTAAAACGATGTGGTTGATTAATTAAAAACTATTGCAAGTTATTTAATTAATGCTAAGTGCTGTGAGTGATGTGAGGGGAAGAAGAAGAGAGACAATCCAATCCAAACACAGAGTTTTATAGTGGTTCGGAGCTACCCCTTGCTCCTACGTCCACTCCCCAAGTCTCTCTTGGGAATTCACTATAACCCCCTTGGATTACAGCCGGTTGTTTTGCAAGCTCACAACCAAACTTGTTGTTTTACGAGCTCACAACGAACTCGGTCGGTTTTTCCAGGCTCACCGACTAAAACCAACCCCGATTGTTTTTCCGGGCTCACAATCAAACCCTTACACGTGTTGGTTTTTAACTTGGCTCACCAACCAACCTTAGTCCCCTTGATTCAATCCCCCGATTGAACCAAGTAAATACAAGTTATAGAAAGAAAGGAAAATAAGCTTCTCAAAAGCAGATGTAAAACAATATAATCAAAAGAGGAGTTTAGAAGCCCTCAAACGCTTTTAAGCTGAAGTAGAGGAATGGCTTCTTGAACTCCGGTCTCCTCTCGAATGTGTAGTCGACTTGAATGCTGGAGGAGAAGGCTTTAATTGCTGGGAAGATGTAGGTGGAGCTGTAAATGCAGATCTTCCCTTTTTCGTTGAAGAGCACGTTGCAGAGCTTGAATCCTTGATTAGTTGGAGTGGAATGGTTGTTCTCTGCCTTGCTACAGTCTTCTGTGGCTATTTAAGCCAACCCCCACGGAAACTAGCCGTTACACTGCTTTTTCTGTCCGTTCTGCACACTCTGCGCAGCCTGACAATATGACCGTTGGTGGGTTGGAGTCGACTCGCGCGATCAGGAGTCGACTCGGCTGTAGCGGGAGTCGACTCAAGCTTTTCCGGAGTCGACTCGGCAACTGTTCCAAATTTGAATTAAAGTTGCCGTCATGACTGGGAGTCGACTCGTCTTGACCCGGAGTCGACTCGCCAACTTCTGGAGCTGACCTGGCAATTTTGGAGTCGGCTCATCCACTGAAGTCCGTGGATCTAATTTTGAATTTTGTCCACTCGAGTCGACTCGACTGTCCTTGGAGTCGACTCGACTGTCCTTGGAGTCGACTCGAATCTCAGAGCCCGAACTTCCGATTCTCTGTCTTTTGGCTCATCCAGTCTTGGAGTCGACTCGAACTTCCTTAGAGTCGACTCGGCTCTCAGTTTCCAAAAGTTGGTCTTCTGCCTTTTGACGTGAAGCTTGTCTTGGAGTCGACTCGAGCTGTCTGGGAGTCGACTCGAATCTCAGAGGCAGTAACATGGTTTTCTGTCTGTCGATGGTCGCACAGTCTCGGAGTCGACTCGCGTATTGCGGGAGTCGACTCGAATCTCAGAGTCCATAAAATGCTCTCTGACCTTTTCTTTGTGTACCGCTGAGAGTCGACTCTTGCTTTCTCTGGAGTCGACTTGCCAACCATCGGAGTCGACTCGCGTTCCACTGGAGTCGACTCGAATCTCAGACTCGAAAACTGCTCTCTGACTTTTCTTTGTGTACCTCTTGGAGTCGACTCTTACTACCCTGGAGTCGACTCGTTGAACATTGGAGTCGACTCGCGCACTTCAGGAGTCGACTCGTTGACAGGTTCTGAGATGAGGCTTTCTGTTCTTCTTTCTGTTCTCAGTCGGAGTCGACTCGTACTAGTCTGGAGTCGACTCGAGCTCGTGCCAGTGAACTTGATACGCTTGGAGTCGACTCGTGATACTCGGGAGTCGACTCGAGTCTCAGACTTTGGTTCAGCAGACTTCTTAACTTATCCAAAATACTATGAACCAAAATCTAGAGACACTTGGACAGGATTTTCACTGAAACACTCAATTGAATTCATTAGTAATCACAAGATATACTCAAATGCTTTGAGCTCATCAAAATCAAATAGGGTTTTAATCAATCACTCCACAATCTCCCCCTTTTTGATGATGACAAAACTTTGAGTATATGTAAAATGACTTGCTCAATAAATAATAAAATAAAATCCATAAATGAATTCAAATGTCTGATAATTTAATTTATCCAAGTTTGAAAGGAGTGAAACAACAAATTTCGGAGTTAAAGCTCCCCCTTTCATTTGGAATTATATAAGCCTTCATATTATGCAATCAATTGTTTGGCTTATATATCATTAATGATTTAGCTTGATTAAAATTCAGATTCTCCCCCTCAACATATGCATTCAACTATGTTTTGATTCTCTGAATTTCCTTTTAATGCTTTGAAGTTTTTGAACTGAATTTTTTGTTTTTAGAGGGAAAATCTGTCAATTTGTTCTTGAGTAGGATTCAGCTAATCTCCGAATATCCCTTGAATAGATTCTGGAGATTACTCCATTAGGAGCCCCAAAAGAGAGATAATGAGCCTCGAGGTACCGAATCCACTTAGAACAAATTTGTGTGTGTTTTTAAGAGTTTATCTTTTTATTTATTTCCATTGATTTCTTTTACATATATTTTTTTATTTTTCTCCCCTTTACACATTTTATACATATTTCTCCCCCTTTTTGTCATCATACCAAAAAGGAGGTAATCAACCACAATCGATGGCACAAACAATCATCAAATGGCACATAATTGAAGATAAGATGTCTACTCATTGTATTGATATGAATTGAAGTAGATTTGAGCATACAATAAGTAAAGTAAAACAATACAAAACAGAACTCAAACACATCTATGTCCTCCTCGAGGATGAAGCTCCCCCTCTCGAGGATGCATCTCCTCCTCTGGAGGATGTGGCTCCTCCTCTCGAGGATGTGGCTCCTCCTCTCGAGGATGGTGCTCCTCCTCTCAATCGGCTCTGCTCCATGAGGAGGGTGACTGCATCAGTGACATGGCCAAGCTGTGTGATGATAGACGTGGTGGCTCTGCTATGTGTAGTGGAGAGCTCTGTCACCGACGCCTGAAGCCCAGTCACCGATGTCTGAAGTGCGTCCAGCTTGTCGATGAGTACATTCGCCAAGCGCTCGGCCCCCTCGGTGGTGGTGTGCATGTCACGACCCATCTCCTCTCGCATCTGTCGAGTGGAGCTCGTGACCTCACTCATGCTGTGGAACTGGGCCTGGACCAAACTCCGGACATTGTAGATCTCTTCCCGTACATGAGCCGTCATGTCAGTCACGGCTGTCAAGGAAGGGACCAACTGAGAAGATACGGGTGCAGGAGTGGGAGCAGGCACCGCACCTCGGAGCTCCCGAAGCAGCTCATCCCTCACCTCTCTGACTATCTCCTGTCGCAGCTCCCGGAGCTGCTCAGGATCAATCCGGACCGCCATAGAGGGTGGTGCCGAGGAGGAAGGTCCGGCGGAGGTGGTAGGAGCAGGAGGAGTGGATGGGAGGTCTGGATGGTCTGGAAGGTCTGGGTAGTCTGAATCGGGCTCAGGACTAGGTGAAGGTCTGGTGGTCTGAGCGGTGAGGGTAGACTTCCTAACCCAGATCCCTTCTCTCTTCCGAAACCTCATCCTGTGCATGGTCACCGTACACAAGCGATCTGTCCATCGCAGTGCACGAGAGGGTTCCCTCTCAGGAATGGGAATCTCGTACTCCCTAAAGAGAAGAGTAAAAATCATGCCGTATGGGAGGGTGAGCCTAGGTCTATCTAGGGGCTCACACATATACTGATAGATGAGTTTGGGGAAGTTGACCGGGGTGTCCTGAAGAATGTAAGACATAACAGCTAGGTCCCTCTCATTTACAAAATCAAATCTTCCTGTCTTAGGGAAGATGGATCTGGACAGAATACTCAAAAGGATTCTCACTTCAATAGGAAGTGAGCTAGCAGATACCTCGTCTAGGGGGGACTGAGGTGGATGCCCTAAGACGACCGTAAGGGCCTCAACTCTATCCTCAGGGTGTGCGGGAGCCATCCCTACTAATGGAAGGTGGAGGATGTGGGCAATGAGATCCTCCGTGACACGCACAGGGACACCTACTACTGTGCCCTCGATACCTCCATCTCCCCGATGGACGGTACTATAAAACTCTTGAACAAGGCCAGGGTAAGTGGGAAGGTCCAAAGTGAGGAAGTACTCTAGGCCCTGGGCTCTAAGCCTATCACCTATGGTGAACCCTTCCCGGGAGAGATAGTCAAAGTCGACATACCTCCCGGTGGTGACGGCCTTCCCGGCCAACGGCCTTGCGGGAACCGCCCTAGGCGGGGAACGAGCCGGAGGTGGTTGCCTCGCGGGATCGTGCCGCGCCTTGGAGCGCCGCTCGGGACCGGCCTCGGGACGGGACCTCTTCCTAACCACGGTCTTACGAGGCATCTTGACCTAAACGGGAAGAAACACCTAAAGGACGGAGAAAGATCGACGGAGGAGACTCGGGACGGACCGGAGACGACCTAGGAACGGACGAAAATCCTAAGAACCGGTGAAAAATCGACCGAACAGAGTTTGGAGACGATCGGGGACGACCTAGGAGTCGGCTCTAGGGCTTTTTGAACAGTGGCGGCTTGAAAGAAAAGTGTTTGCGAAATGACAAACCTAGGGTTAAAAAGTCGGATCCCGACTGCGAGTCGACTCCCCTGAGTCGCGAGTCGACTCGACCTCGAGTCGACTCCAGAATATGCGCGAGTCGACTCTCCTTATGCGCCTGTAGACTTCGAGTCGACTCCCGACAATGTGCGAGTCGACTCCCCCTCAGCTGCCATCTTTGCGAGTCGACTCCCGCAAATGCGCGAGTCGACTCCCCCTTAGGAGCCGGCTCTGAAACTTACTCGAGTCGTCTCTAACCTTGGCACGCACCTAAAAGTCATGCTATAACCGTGCCAAATGAGGGAAAATCACCTAATTGGGATCTGATTTGATGATCATTGAATAGAAACTCTATTTTAACCGCATTCTAATCATCAAAATCAATTAATCTAGTGAAAACTCCCACTAGGATGGATCAATCACTCCTAATCCCCTCCTAAGCACGCTAAACCTCTCTTCACTTAGGGGTTTTGTAAAAATATCTGCTAATTGATTATCAGTACAAACAAATTGGAGTGACACATCACCATTCAATACATGATCTCTTATGAAGTGATGTCTTATCTCAATGTGTTTAGTTCTTGAATGTTGAATTGGATTTTTAGTTAGATTTATGGCACTTGTATTATCACAATTAATGGGGATTTTATCTTGTTTACTGCCATAATCTTCTAATTGTTGTTTAATCCACAAGATTTGAGCACAACAACTCCCGGCTGCCACATATTCAGCTTCTGCAGTGGATAATGCAACCGTGTTTTGTTTCTTGCTAAACCATGAGATTAGGTTTTCTCCTAGAAACTGACACGACCTGCTGGTACTTTTTCTATCAAGCTTACATCCAGCGAAGTCTGAATCTGTGTACCCTATTAAGTTTAGGCTAGATTCTTTAGAGTACCATAGCCCTATGTTCTTAGTTCCTATTAAGTATTTAAAAATTCTCTTAACTGCAGCTAGGTGTGATTCTTTAGGATTAGCCTGATATCTAGCACACATGCAAACACTAAACATAATATCAGGTCTACTTGCAGTAAGATATAGTAAAGATCCTATCATACCTCTATAAAGTTTTTGATCTACAGATTTACCTGATTCGTCTTGATCTAATTTGCATGATGAGCTCATGGGGGTGCTGATTGATTTGTTTCCTTCCATATCAAACTTCTTGAGCATCTCCTTGACATATTTTGCTTGATTGATGAAGATGCCTCCTTCAGATTGTTTGATTTGAAGCCCGAGGAAGTAGTTCAGCTCTCCCATCATGCTCATCTCAAACTCACTCTGCATCAAATCAGCAAACTCTTCGCAGAGGCGATTGTTAGTAGCACCAAAAATGATATCATCAACATAAATCTGTACTAATAGCATCTCCTTATTTTGCTTTTTCAGAAATAATGTTGTGTCTACATTTCCCCTAGAGAATTCATGTTCTAATAGGAATTTACTAAGTCTCTCATACCATGCTCTAGGTGCTTGTTTTAATCCATAAAGTGCTTTGTTCAGTTTATACACATGATTAGGGTATTGATGATTTTCAAAACCAGGAGGTTGTTCTACATACACTTCCTCATTAATATACCCATTTAAAAATGCACTTTTTACATCCATTTGAAATAGTTTGAAATCCTTAGAGCATGCATATGCTAATAATAGTCTAATAGCCTCAAGTCTAGCTACGGGAGCAAAGGTTTCATCAAAATCTATGCCTTCTTCTTGATTATAACCCTTTGCCACTAGTCTAGCCTTATTCCTTATAACAATTCCATTTTCATCTAGCTTATTTTTATATATCCATTTTGTACCTATAATTGGATATTTAGAAGGTCTCTCTACTAGATCCCACACTTTGTTTCTAGTAAATTGGTTTAGTTCTTCTTGCATTGTATTTATCCAATTTACATCATTTTCGGCTTCTTCTATATGTTTGGGCTCAAAGTGTGAGACAAAAGCTAGATGGTTATTTAGATTTCTAAGTGAAGCTCTAGTCCTGACCGGTTGAGATGGATCATCTAGAATGAGTTCCTTAGGATGCCCGTGAGCATACCTCCAAGCTTTTGTTAGCCCATGATCCACAATAGGCTCTTGACTTGATGATGCTTCTTCAATCAATTTTTGATTATCATCTTGTAATCCCATCTTATCTATCTTTTCTTCAAGTATTTCAACATCATCATCAAAATTAACTTTCTTACTAGAGGAGATGTCACTAGAGTCATCAAATATTACATGTATAGATTCTTCTATGACTAAGGTTCTTTTATTAAAGACTCTATAGGCTTTACTAGTTGTAGAATAACCTAAGAATATTCCTTCATCAGATTTAGGATCAAATTTCCCTAGATTATCTTTCCCATTATTATGTACAAAACACCTACATCCAAAGGCATGAAAGTAATTAACTTTTGGTTTTCTGTTTTTCCAAAGTTCATAAGGTGTTTTCTTTATAATGGGTCTTAATAAAACTCTATTTAATATGTAACAAGAGGTATTAATGGCTTCTCCCCAAAAGTACTTAGGGAGGTTACTTTCACATAACATAGTCCTAGCCATTTCCTCTAGTGTTCTATTCTTCCTTTCCACAACTCCATTTTGTTGTGGTGTCCTAGGTGCTGAGAAATTATGGGTTATCCCCTTTTTACTACAAAATTCATCAAACGATTGATTTTCGAATTCGGTACCATGGTCACTTCTAATGGCTATGACTGAAGACTCTCTAGTATTTGTTACTTCCTTATGGAACTTCTTAAACATAGAAAATGCTTGATCCTTATGCGCTAGGAACATGACCCATGTGTACCTAGAGTAATCATCTACTATAACTAGACCATATTTATTTCCACCTAGGCTTGTTGTTCTAGTTGGACCAAATAGGTCCATGTGTAGTAATTCTAGAGGCCTAGAAGTAGAGACACATTTTATGGATTTAAAAGAGTTCCTAGATTGTTTGCCAAATTGACATGCTTCACATATTTTGTTCTTTTCAAATTTTAATTTTGGCAAACCTATCACGGAGTCTCTTTTAACTAGTTTAGTTATTGTGTCCATGCTTGCATGACCTAACTTACGGTGCCATAACCAACTAGCATCATTATCTTTAGTTTCATTTACAACTAGACATTGGTTATGTTTTGCAAGATCTTCTAGGTCTACAACATATACATTTCCACGTCTAATTCCTTTAAAAACTAAACTATTATCATTAGGATTTGTTATAATGCATAGTGATGGTTTAAACATAACATCATATCCTATATCACATAATTGACTAATGCTTAACAAGTTATGCTTAAGACCATCAACATATCTAACATTATCTATAAAAGTAGAAGGGGTGATTTGAACTTTACCAATACCAATGATATGACCTTGGTTGTTGTCTCCAAAAGTCACAGCACCTCCCTTCTTAGCTTCAAGGGTGAAAAATTGATCTTTATCACCCGTCATGTGCCTTGAGCAGCCACTATCCAAATACCAGCGGTTTTTGTTGACCTTGGCTGCAAGACACTCCTACACAAGCAAATCATGTCATCTTAGGTACCCAAGTTTTTTTGGGTCCTTCATGGTTAGTCAAGTTGGTTCCTTTTGGAACCCATACCCTTTTAATTTTTCTTTTTGTTTTACTTTTCCTATAGTCACATGCATTTGCCTTATGTCCTATAGTTCCACAACAAAAGCAGGTTATTTTCTTAGTTTTAGTTTCTCCAGCTTTAACAAAGAAGTTACTAAGAAGTTTTTGTTTATTTCTTGGTTTATACCCTAAACCCGCTTTATTAAATACTGCTCGTTGACTATTTAGTATCATGTTTAATTTTTCAGAACTATATGTAAATTTTTCAACTAAGGGTTTGTATTTGTTAAGTTCTTTAGTTAGTTTTTGATTTTTTGCTTTTAGATCATTAAGTTCTTTTGTAAGATCCTTATCTAAGGTTTGTTTATATTTTTTAAGTTCTGAAAATTCCTTAGTTAGTTTTTCATTATCTTTAGTTAAGGTGTTAGTCTTTTGAGTTAAAAGTTGGTTGCTTGTTTTAAGTTCAATATTTTCTTTGGTGATTAAGTCCTTATCCTTAACTAATTTATCGTATTTATGTAGGTATGATTGATTAGCTATTTTCAGTTCTTTATTCTTAAGATTTATAGCCTTATATTCTACCATTAACTCATTAAATGCATCATAAAGTTCATCAAAAGAGAAATCAAGATGCGTATCGGAAGTTACCTCGTTTTCGTTGGCCATAAAGCAGAAATTGGCCTTCTCTTCTTGTTCATCATCTGATGAGGAGGATGATGAGTCGGAGTCGGATAGTGTAGTGACAAGAGCCTTCTTCTTCTTGTACTTACTCCCCTTCTTCAGTAAGGGGCACTCTGCTCTTATGTGACCCGGCTTCTTGCACTCGTAACACCCAATCCCCTCGTTTTCCCTTTCCTTACCTTTGTCCTTGCGGTAGAAATTTGAGGGGCCTCTCCTTTGATGATAGGACTTCTTGTGGTTGATGAATCTCTTGAACTTGCGCACAAGAAGAGCCTCACCATCATCTTCCTCATGTTCTTCTTCTTCACTGCTGCTACTGCAAGACAGGTCCTTGTTAGATGAAGTAGATTTAAGTGCTATTACCTTTTTCTTATGGGAGGACTCTTCTTTGCTGTGTTGCTTCATGGTTAGCTCGTGAGTCATTAGGGATCCAAGGAGCTCTTCGAGTGGAAGCTTGTTCAAGTCTTTAGCTTCTTGGATTGCCGTCACCTTGGCTTCCCATGACCTTGGTAGACAGCGAAGTATTTTCCTGACAAGATCACTATTAGTATAGCTCTTGCCAAGGCTTTTTAGGCCATTGACAATATCAGTAAACCTAGTGAACATGCTAGTGATTGTCTCATTAGAATCCATTTTAAATAGTTCATACTTATGAACCAATATATTAATTTTGGATTCTTTAACTTGATTCGTGCCCTCATGGGTCACTTCAAGTCTATCCCAGATCTCTTTTGCAGAGTTGCAAGTAGAGACCCTATTGAATTCATTTCTATCTAAGGCACAATAAAACACATTCATAGCTTTAGAGTTTAGTTGTGCCTTCCTCATGTCATGTTCATCCCAATCCGTTTCTAGTTTGGGTACCTTGACACCATCTACATATATGGATGGGATGTATGGGCCATTTACTACAATGGTCCACATCTCATAGTCTTGGGCTTAGATGAATATTCTCATCCTAGCCTTCCAGTATGAGTAGTCGGATCCATTAAAGAAAGGGAGTCTTTGGGTGGACTGACCCTCAATGTGAGAAGATCCAAATGGGGTTGTCATTTTGATCTTTTAACTCTTGAGTGGAAGAGTTTTTGGCTCTGATACCACTTGTTGCCCAGATAGACAACCCAAGAGGGGGGGGGGGGGTGAATTGGGTTTTAAAATAATTTAGATAATTAAAACGATGTGGTTGATTAATTAAAAACTATTGCAAGTTATTTAATTAATGCTAAGTGCTGTGAGTGATGTGAGGGGAAGAAGAAGAGAGACAATCCAATCCAAACACAGAGTTTTATAGTGGTTCGGAGCTACCCCTTGCTCCTACGTCCACTTCCCAAGTCTCTCTTGGGAATTCACTATAACCCCCTTGGATTACAGCCGGTTGTTTTGCAAGCTCACAACCAAACTTGTTGTTTTACGAGCTCACAACGAACTCGGTCGGTTTTCCCAGGCTCACCGACTAGAACCAACCCCGATTGTTTTCCCGGGCTCACAATCAAACCCTTACACGCGTTGGTTTTTAACTTGGCTCACCAACCAACCTTAGTCCCCTTGATTCAATCCCCCGATTGAACCAAGTAAATACAAGTTATAGATAGAAAGGAAATTAAGCTTCTCAAAAGCAGATGTAAAACAATATAATCAAAAGAGGAGTTTAGAAGCCCTCAAACGCTTTTAAGCTGAAGTAGAGGAATGGCTTCTTGAACTCCGGTCTCCTCTCGAATGTGTAGTCGACTTGAATGCTGGAGGAGAAGGCTTTAATTGCTGGGAAGATGTAGGTGGAGCTGTAAATGCAGATCTTCCCTTTTTCGTTGAAGAGCACGTTGCAGAGCTTGAATCCTTGATTAGTTGGAGTGGAATGGTTGTTCTCTGCCTTGCTACAGTCTTCTGTGGCTATTTAAGCCAACCCCCACGGAAACTAGCCGTTACACTTCTTTTTCTGTCCGTTCTGCACACTCTGCGCAGCCTGACAATATGACCGTTGGTGGGTTGGAGTCGACTCGCGCGATCAGGAGTCGACTCGGCTGTAGCGGGAGTCGACTCAAGCTTTTCGGAGTCGACTCGGCAACTGTTCCAAATTTGAATTAAAGTTACCGTCACGACTGGGAGTCGACTCGTCTTGACCCGGAGTCGACTCGCCAACTTCTGGAGCTGACCTGGCAATTTTGGAGTCGGCTCATCCACTGAAGTCCGTGGATCCAATTTTGAATTTTGTCCACTCGAGTCGACTCGACTGTCCTTGGAGTCGACTCGAATCTCAGAGCCCGAACTCCCGATTCTCTGTCTTTTGGCTCATCCAGTCTTGGAGTCGACTCGAACTTCCTTAGAGTCGACTCGGCTCTCAGTTTCCGAAAGTTGGTCTTCTGCCTTTTGACGTGAAGCTTGTCTTGGAGTCGACTCGAGCTGTCTGGGAGTCGACTCGAATCTCAGAGGCAGTAACATGGTTTTCTGTCTGTCGATGGTCGCACAGTCTCGGAGTCGACTCGCGTATTGCGGGAGTCGACTCGAATCTCAGAGTCCATAAAATGCTCTCTGACCTTTTCTTTGTGTACCGCTGAGAGTCGACTCTTGCTTTCTCTGGAGTCGACTTGCCAACCATCGGAGTCGACTCGCGTTCCACTGGAGTCGACTCGAATCTCAGACTCGAAAACTGCTCTCTGACTTTTCTTTGTGTACCTCTTGGAGTCGACTCTTACTACCCTGGAGTCGACTCGTTGAACATTGGAGTCGACTCGCGCACTTCAGGAGTCGACTCGTTGACAGGTTCTGAGATGAGGCTTTCTGTTCTTCTTTCTGTTCTCAGTCGGAGTCGACTCGTACTAGTCTGGAGTCGACTCGAGCTCGTGCCAGTGAACTTGATACGCTTGGAGTCGACTCGTGATACTCGGGAGTCGACTCGAGTCTCAGACTTTGGTTCAGCAGACTTCTTAACTTATCCAAAATACTATGAACCAAAATCTAGAGACACTTGGACAGGATTTTCACTGAAACACTTAATTGAATTCATTAGTAATCACAAGATATACTCAAATGCTTTGAGCTCATCAAAATCAAATGGGGTTTTAATCAATCACTCCACAATCCGTGCACTGCAAAAGTCATTTTCTTTTTCGATGAAGACCAAAAGGATGTTGAACCCTCTTTATGACGACGTTGTAGCTATTTCCTTCATCATTGCAAGGCTCTAAAAAGTATTTTAGTACATAATGGAAGCTCGGCTCACGCCTTATTTTGTAATGCCTTCCAAAGGATGAGCGCTCCTCTGGCTAGATTCGCAGGAGATTCCACCCCAAGAAAGTACTATGAAGTTAAACCTTCTTATGGTCCAGATCAGCTCGGCCTACAACGCAACTCTGGGCCAACCAAGGCAACAACGAGATCGGGTCCAGTCTGTCAAAAGAAAATGCTCCTGGGTAGCCATGGATCTTGCATAATCATAGCTCCTCGACCTTAAGGGTAGCGGCGCGGCCCAGAGCTCAACACGTGCCGCCTAACGGCCTCCAACGACTCCCAGCCGGTGCTGAGCCAAGTCCTGAGAGACCTCGAAGCTTGGGAGCTGTCAATATGTCTCTAAAAGGTACCTCCATCTCCAACATCGCCCTCCCTCGTCTATGTTCTCGAGCTGATGCTTACCTCCGAGCTGGACTCTTCTGTTCTCGAGCTCATCTAAGTGCTCCAACTCTTCCGTACTCGAGCTTATTTAAGTGCTCGTATTCTTCCATTCTCGAGCTCATCTAAGTGATCGAGCTCTTCCGTTATGCTCATCTAAGAGCTCGACGACATTTCGACGCCATTTCAACGACATTCGATGCCATTTCGACACTACTTCGATGACATTAGACGACATTCGACGCCATTTCGACGAAATTCGAAGCTACTTCGGCGCCTCTTCAATGCTATTTCGACGACATTCGATGTCACTTCGATGCCCCTTCGACGCCACTTCGAAGCCATTTCGACGACATTCGACGCCATTTCGACGAAATTTTGATGCCATTTCGACGACATTCGACGCCTCCTACGACGACGCACCCCGATCTGATTGGGGGCCCCCTGCTGAGTCGACCACAAGCCAAAGAAGATCGCTGAAGTCGACTTTGAAGCAGAGTCGCTTAGCTCGGCTTGGACAGCTCGGCTTAAGGCCGTTAACTCCGACTACATGAGAGGTACACCCTACTTGGCACGTACATCTTTATAGACATTTGGCTATTTTACGGGACGATCGACGACTGAATTACTTCCTTCGCCCGAGCCAAAAAATAGCTCAAACTCGGAAGTCGGGGGTAGTGTTGGGGGAGAAAATGGACCACCCCACAAATACAATCAGAGCACCTGAATTCGATGACAGGCATGACCCCGGCAAGCATGATCTCGACATGCACGACCTCAGCAGGCCGAGCATAGAAGGCTATCGAGCTCAGAAGACCGAGCACAGAAGGCTGCCGAGCTCGAAACGCCGAGCTCCAAAGGCTGCCGAGCTCAGCAGGCCGAGCACAGAAGGCTGCCGAGCTCAGAAGGCCGAACACAGAAGGCTGCCGACCTTAGAAGGCTCCCGATCTCAGAAGGCATGAGCTCAGAAGGCCGACCTTAAAAGACCGAGTCGACCTCAGAAGACCGACCTTGTCGTCCACATGCTGCGACCATGCCCTGCAGCAGCCTCACCGCACCATGCTTTGTTTGCCGGCCATGCCACGACATATCAACCAGGGACCATACCCTGCTACGACTGTCAACAATTAAATGCACACGATCTCCACGGACCTCCAGCTTACTCAAAATTTCAGGCCATCCACGGCAACTAGTTGACTTACTCAACTCCGTCCAGTCACCCACGGCAACTTATTAATTCACACGATCACGCCCAATTATGACGGCAACTCATTAATTTGCCCAGTTACATCACAGGTAACCCTGTATTCCTTCTATAAAAAGAAAACTTCTTCCTCTTTAAAATAGACTTCTGAAGCTTGCATGCAATCTCTCTCTCTCTCTTTCTCCACAAAAGTCCCCTTTGACTTAAGCATCGGAGGGCCGGCGCCGGAAAATCCGGCCACCGACTTTTTGCAGGTCCTTCGGAGGACGTAGCCCGCTGACGTACCACCCGCACCGGAGCTCCCTTTCCTCAGTCAGTGGTCACCTCCGGGTCCAACTTCCAGCGACAACACTCAAACAAATTCCAACCGATTAAAGGGGATTTTACTGATCACATTGTGCCTCTTTCGAGGGAGCAGCAAAGCGCCTTTATGGCAAGGGTAGCGGGGCAGCTGGTACTCAACAGAACCCGTTGTGGTGCTCTATTGATCATCAAAGTATAGATATAAAGGCAGTTCGGATGCTTATAGTAGGGGAGGAACTCTTGTCTTCCGTATAGAAGGCTATTTCAAAGGCTGCCAAACATATACAAGGGTCAGTTTGTGGCAATTGGGTGAGGGTGGGAGCAGATTAATTTTTTTCTAATGATCCATGGATATGTGGGAGTGCAATGAATTGAATGGGCAACCTTGATTAACATGGATGGTTGCTACGACACTATAAAGCTTCGTAGTTTCATCAATTCTGAAAGGTGCCGAGTCTGTGCCGGAGCATTTTTGTAGCTTATTATTTTTTGATTTTATTAACCGCATTCACACTCGTGGGGTGTGAGCCATCATTGTACCAAAAAAAAAAGTGCCACGCCATTCAAAAGCTAAATCATATGCTGCGGTCTGAAATTGCCGGCAAAATCTTACTTATACCTATTCCTCAAGAGAATTCGGCCTGATGTTCTCGGTTGGATGAGGCTAGATGAACCAAAATCGAAGCTTTCGATACATATAAATATTTAATCCATCAAGATCACTCTGATCAACCACGATTACTCTTCTCTTGGATTATGTGAGAACATAAGGAGAAGACCATACAAGTATAAGCTTGCAAACCTAGTTTATTTGTTTTAACATCAGGCTCGTACAAGTATAAACCCAAACAAAATTACATTAGTGTTATGAAATGTGACAATATACGGTTCGTGTTATGTTCCAACCCGATCCAATTTGATCCGAGAATGGCATCTCCCTCCTCAATCTGATAAATTGAATTGAAACCGAATGGAATTTCTTGATTGGGTTTCATTTGATTTTTTACAAACTATCAGCTCGGATACGGATTTAGTTTTAAGAAATTGATAATTCTAGTCCTCCTTTCTCCTTGTTCTTTGATGGACGATATCTAGACGGCACACCCACGCACACTCCTCCAGCATCACCGTTGTTCCGATTAGTGCGGTGAACTTAAGGCAACATTCACCCCTTCAACATCTACTCGTCCCATTTTTTATTTTTTCGAGGCGTCGCCCTCCGGTCACTAGAAGCAAAAAGCCGAAAGAATCATTGGAAACCACCAAAGCCCTATAATGTCCGCTTGTACCTCTCAAATCAACCCCATTTTTTCGGCCAGCCAGACATCAAATGGAATCATTTTTTGTCCTCATCGAGCTAATCCAAAAGTTTTCAATGCCACCATTTTAGTTTTTCACCCTCCATTGTCCCTAGTTTAATCAGCTCATCCACTGTCCAAAGTTTGCAGCTTTATGTCTTCTCTTTTGTTTGCTAAGAATTTGTTGTTTTCTTCTTTGATTTGGGTTAAACAACTCGGAAGCGACCAGGTGGAGGAGAGAGAAAGGGGCGGTAACGACACCGGGCCTGTGCGGCAAGAAATGAGAGCGTGACAAGGAGTGTGGCTCCCGGCGAAGGACCGGATCTGCTAACTCGATGCCGCCACCCTCGTCCTCTGAAACCCCACATCGTGCTCCCTCACCGGAGCCGCCGCCGCCGATCACATTCCCCTCCCCATTGACTCCGGCCGGTAGGACGGTGATGACAGCGCTTCCTCCGCTATCTGATTATCATGGCTGCGGTTATTCTTCCGTCTAGGCTTTTTTTCTTTTGTTTTCTTCCTCTCTAATAGAGAAATATTAGATAGACCAAATCTACCAAAGACCAAGAATGAAATCATCTTAGGTAGATTTATTTCATCCTAGATCTATGATGGATCTAATCCACCTAATAATTAGCCCTTCTAATGGGTTTGGGACGTCAACAAGAGAATTTTTGGATTTTCTCGCCCATGGAAGCAAGAGGTTGGCAAGTAGATCCGCAGGACCAAGACCTAACTCTTTTTTGGTTCGATCTGGACAAACTAAAAACTCAATGCTATGTGTATAAGAAAATATTTGGATGACTATATGTCATGCCTCCGACCCGAGATCGTGACACAGAAGTTGCGACAACTGCGACATACTTATTAAAACTTTCTCCACAAGCATGCAAAGCATCTTATCATGATATCATAAACATCGCAACGGAGATAATTTAAATAATTATAAGCCATAATTCAATTAACTACCAAATCGAACTAACAAGTCTTACATCAATTAAACCTCAAATAATAACCTAGTAAAAGATTATAATAACACTAAATCTAGACTATGTAGAATTATCAGATCTCACTTCTAGTCTCACTCTTATAGTAGGACCCGCATCTAAAACTAAGTATCTGCATCTGTGAAGAAAAGAAGGAATAATGAGCTCGACAGCCCAGTAAATAATGAATAACTTAACTAGATAATTCATGTAATACCAAAAAATATAAATATAAATTATAATGAATCGGTATAAAGATATAATCAACTCTATTTCAAAACACAAATTCATTAAAATCCATATCTTTCAAATATTCGTATACGTAATCATAAATCTAGTTCAAAATAAATCACACTTAACTCAACAACCTTTAACTATGGTCACACTTATACTATGTGGTTAGGCCAAAAATAGAACCATACTTATATCCTGCGGAGTAGGCCAGAATACCGCACTTATATCCTATGCAGTGGGCTAGAATACCGTACTTATACCCTATAACAGGGCCAGAAGCAAAATCATTGAGCTCAACAATGAATAACCCCCAATTGGCAGAGTCTAGAATATAGTCAGACTGAGAGTTTAGATATGATACATATCAAATTTTTTTTACAAAATAATATATATATATATAATAATCAAATTAAAATATGTATATACAATGTAAGAGCAGTAAACAATTTAACAATAGTATGAAAAATATTACTCCAATTTATATATCTATTTTTCATTCAAAATATCTTCTCATAAAATTCATAAATCACATATTAATCGATAAACAATTTATTCGATGTTAAAAAAATATTATATAAATATTAAAAATTTAGGAAAGACAGATCATTGCTTACCTTGCACAAATAACGTGTAGACAATCCAACTAATCCTAAAATCCTCCTTTAGAACCTAGCTTCTGGCGATGATTTTCTATAGCTCCAAGTATTGATGGTGGTCAGCATTCAGATAGAAAAAATCAAAGAATTCTGGTGACTAATCTCCAATTGGGGTTGGTTCTCCATTGGGGGTGGAAGGGAGGATGGGAAAAAGCTCTAAATAGAGCTCGACCATGACTGAAATCTGACTCAGAGTCGGACTCCGTCTAACCTTCTCAAAGAGGAAGAAGACTCCCATCATGAGTCTCTTCCTTCTTTGCACGTGCACGGCACATGCATTCTTTTGTTTTTTTTCATTAGGGCCAAAAAGATTGGGTCAGCCAAGTGGACCGTGCTAGTTTATTGGGTCTTACACTATAATATTTTGTTTGATATGCATATAGTTTATTTTTCTCTTTCAAATAAGCTAAAAGTGGTCTTGGTGTAATATGAAGCAAGCAAGAATGGCACTAGTGTAGCCCAAATCTGACCTACTAATCACAAGCTGACATGTGGTACTACAAAAAAAAAGAGAACTTGTTTTAGTTGAGCAAATCATCCTAGGTTGAATGGGATAAGGATGACCAAGAGGTTGTTATCCACTTGATTTAGAGCTCGGAAGCACAATATTGGTTGGACAAGAAGTCCATGTATATAAAAAGAGACTTGGCATACCGCGTCTGCATATTCTTCTTTTTGATTTATTATTTAGATCTTATTCTCCTTTATTTTTCAAAATATTTTTTTGCTGACTTAAGCATTGGAGAATTTTCCACTAGATATAATGGTGACCTCTGTTTGGTTCTTTCTCGTGTGAGCAGATTGGTACTCTTCAAACCTTCATATCGAATTTTGGAAGCAATAGGCACGTACTAGTGTTTTAGTATAATTGGGAGCAGAAAAATAGCACATTTCTTTTAGAAATGGTTCTTTTGATGTTGTTGTAGAGAAACTTGGATGCTAATCTTATCTAGTACTTGCTATTCTCAACATAAATATTATTTATTATTTTTCATATTAAATTTTTGCCACCTTCAAGGGGAATTTTTCACCTTGCCGGCAAACTAAAATTTGCTTGTAATGAATCGGTTTAGATCTTGATAATAAATCAAACTTAAATGGAGCTAACTTAGCCTGACCAACATGTAGCCATCATTAAAGAACACTGAAATCTAGCATCTTAGTGATTCCATTATGGTTTCAATATATTTTTTACATGAAATTTCCATGATATATCTTTCTAGTTGATATTTACATATCTTAATTTTCCTTCATGATGAGTTTTTCTTGACCATCTTTTGAGAACTAGAAGGGTGGAAGCTCGATCAAATACTAAAGTAAGGGAATAATCAAACATTTGTATTAACATACCAAACTCTACCAATTTGGCCAGTTGGAACCCAGAATTTTTCTTTAATCATTGTCTTCCATTCCCGATTTTGTGTATGGTTTGTTGAATCAGTTTTTCCTTATGACAATTGTGGGTTTTAAAACCTTCCTGGAATAGGCTACTCCATATACAAAGGGCTCTTTTGGCTCGCGGGAAGCATTTTCTCTCCTAGGAATATGATTCCTGGAAAGCAGATTCTTTAAAAGAGGATGCCTAAAAAAGTCTTTTTGGCATGTTTGGTTGACAATAGAAAAGTAACATATTTTTAGAGTGCTTATGTTTGGTTGACCATCCACTTTTCTAAAAAAGTTATATGTAATTCCTATTATACGCTTAATAAAAATTAGGTCTTTAATGCCTCTTTAATGCTGAAGGGCTTTTTTGAAAAAAATAAAAATGGAGTGATTCTCGGTTTACGGAAAAGTAACTTTTTCATGTTTCTTATGAGAAAAACTTTCTCATAAAACGTGGGATTTTCATGGAAATACAACTTTTTTGTCTCTTTTCTTTCAAAACTCCAACCAAATAAGAGACATCTCATTATTTTTCTATTGACTATACTTTCCCCCCTTCTTTTATCTCAATCGTTCATTATTGATAGAGATAACCTCAAATTTTAACTTCCAAAACTCTCTTTTATCTCAATGACTGTGACCAATCTTGAATCATTTTTCACAAAATCAATCTCACATGCAACTTAAAAAATATATAAATCCCCTCAACAAATTTTTGGATATTTTGTTTGTAACTCTTTGCATTATATGTTAAATTTCTATAAAGACTCCTCCTTTAGATATTGCCATATTAAAATCCCTTTATTCTAGAAATTTCTTAATAGGATATGGAATTAACTTTTATTGGGCATAATGAAATGCTTATCGTGTTTCTTCCTATTTCTCCTCTCACTTGGCACTTTAAGCTTCTAGACAGAATCAATACCAACACTCTCAAGTTGGAGATAGGATCAAGATCTTAATTCTCACAATGGTGGTTACAAGGAGCTAGAATTGGATGACGATGATGTCAAAAACCAAGAGTGACTCACAAACTAATTAAAAGTTATGGAGGACTGAATGAAGGGAAAAATGACAAAAATGTTGTAAATATTTTATTATGGTTGTCGAAGAGTTAACTTAAATTTTATTGGGAAATACCTAGAAGAAGAAAGGTGTTTAATATGCGAATATGTAAAAGAGGAGTGCTTATATGCAATCAATCTCTAGAAACAAAGGTTATATGAAAAATCGTTACTTTATTTTTTTAATAAACCACATCATATCATATCACAATAGATCTTCTTTATCAGTATTGCCACTACTCTAACCAACAAAAAACTCCCCTATAGAATTGTGATACGAGTGTCAAAGTTATTCGTGCACTTCTTACTTGTTGACCTTCTACATTGCATGTTGGCGCAATCCCAAATTAATCAACCTTAAACATATAATTATTAAATATGATATTAGGTATTTTTGTGTAACTTTCCCTTTCCACCATCACCATTAGCCTCACTAATCACACCCCTCTCCTTCCTTTCTCCCCTTCTCATGTGTTTGCTTCGTGAGTCCTCTTGTTGTGGGAAAGGTTATAGAAGAGGTGCTCAATTTTTTTGTACCCACCATAGATATGTCGGTGTTTTATGGGGAGAAGCATGCAAGCAATGGTTGTAATCTAAAGATGTAGATAGCCAATAAACCTCCCACTTTTCAAATCGCAGGCCGGCATAGCGATTTGTATAACCTGGTCAGTAATTATACATTTATTCCCTTTTGATTCTTGTGTATACATGGTTGGATGTAATTAATAATTTGATTGAGTTAGATTTTATTTGTGATTTGGGTGTGTTGATGAGTTTTGGCATAGGTAATGATGGAGCCAGATTCCCCAAGTCCTAGTGAACCCTATTTGAGGGAGATGGTGCATTGGTAGGGGCTAATTTAACATAACTTCTTGTTTTTTGTTTTCATAATTGGACTAATTTAGCATAATAACATTGCATTGTTATCAATTTCTTTTTATATCGTTATTTTCGGTTGTGCTTTCAGGATTGTTGTTGATATTCCTGGATGATCAGATCCTATAGAAGGTAGAGGAGTACTTTACCAAAAAGTGCAAATTTATTTACATAAAAAATGTGAATCTAGATATTATTAGGGTATTCTGTTTTAACATAAATAATACTTGCAAATGAAAAATAGAGGAGATAGAAAATTGTCTTCTCGCTACGTATATCAAGTAAAAAAATCCTATCTTGCGTAGTAATTTCAGTAGTAATAATTAGAGAAAAAAATTTCATGTTATAGCCAAAAAAAAAAACATGATTTCTCGGGTAAAAATAAAAAGGAAAAGAAGGCATGCAATTGTTCTTCAAAGCACCAAATAGTACTTGTTGCTAACCATTTTTTATGAAAAAGATTAGACAAAAAAGGCTTTTTAACGTGTGTGCGTGGGTGTGTTTGCATTATATATGCATTTAACACTAACACTAACAAAAAATTGTGGTACCCTCTGTGATGCAATATGTAATAGTCCTTTTTCCAGATGTTTTTTCTTTTGAATATGTGGTGCGTGTAATAGTCAAAAGATATATCCTTGAGAACCAAATATCCTTTACGACTTTAGGTGATAGGAGTCCCTATGTTGCTTGGCTGCATGGCTATCGTGTAATAAATTTCAGCACATATGGCCATGCTGGAGCATACATACGAGATTTTTTGACGAAGAGAAAAAAAAAGAGGAGGTTTGGCTCAAAACTCTTCCTCATGAAAGATTGGTATTCTCTGGTACCTCAAAAAATTGTAATCAGGACTTCTGCAAGGCTTGAGTTGTAATGTCCTCAGTTCTTCTCTCTCTCTCTTCTCTCCTTTTCTTTTTTTCTTTTCCTCGTTTAAGGGAATGTAAATTTCATTCTTTTAATAAATTTTATGAGCGTGCCAAAATTTGCCGACGCTTTTTATTAACGTCGGCGGAGATGAAACTAAGACGACGCTAATTTGCATCGTCGGAAACCAAATTTATAAGACGACGCTTCTAAGCGTCGTTGGAGGTCAAAGAAGAAAAAGAGCAGGCGACGCTTAAAAGCGTCGTCGGAATCCTACTTACTAAACTCCTCATTTAACACTAATTTTTTCCTTAATCACCTTAAGCACTAACTTAAGACAATACTTTTAAACGTCGTCGCACACTACCTAGGCTAGACGACGTTGAAAAACGTTGTTGGACGCCAGATGATGCTTAAAAGTGTTATTAGACGCCAAACGATGCTTAAAAGCATCATCGGACGCCACCCCACTCCACCGCACTTTCATTCCACCGCACTCTCTCTCCAAACCCACCCTATAAAAAGCCAAGCGATGAAACCCTACCCACAGTGGCTGGCCTCCAGCAGGCCTAGCAGCCTCGGTGCTTCTCCACTGCGCCCCTCAAGTCTCAACTTAGAAGCCGGAAGGTCCATCCACCGCACGCCCCTGCCGGCGAGGAGGAATTGCACAGCGACTGTGGCTCCTCGTCCTCCATCATGGACGACGATCTCGGGGTCATCACGTCCGTCTACCACCATCCGCCTCTGCCATTCGATCTTAACCTCCATCCGCCGCCCAATGACGGAGACCTCGACCTTTACTGCATTGTCCTCCGCCTCTAATGCCCCAATCCGCTTCTACCGTTCGATCTCAATGTCCACCCGCCACCCGACGACGATAACCTCGACCTTTATATGTTTCTTTCTTTTCTTCTATCGTAGTCCTTTTTTTTGTTATTTTTTCTCCTCTTATTTTCTCCTCTGGTTGAATCCATTTAGCTGTAACATAAATATGAGATGGGGGCTCGCTTCTCTAGTTCCTCAATTTTTTCTTCTTTTCTTTCTTTTGTACAAAAAAAGGAGATATGGTTAACAGAGCATAAGCTAGACGATGCTTTATCTAGCTATGTGATTATCAAGTTAAATGGTGGCTACCGAGAATAATCTTTGTGGTTTGCAAGTGTGAAAGCTACATAATCATTTTCCCAATTTTATCAATCAGTAATCTCTTGTAACAATAGTAATCAGTAATCAGTAATCTCCTTCACAGATGTGAAAGAGATGGAAACAGAATTTGAGAGAACCTGTCTCTTCAATTGTAATTATAATTTGTAAAAGAAACATTGGGCATTTGTAAAAGAACCATTGATCCAGCCTTTTTTTTTAAAAAAAATTAATTAGACTTTTTAAATATATTTTTTCTAAAAATAATTCTGACGACGCTTTAAAGCGTTGTTAGAATAAATATTGCCGATGCTTTAAAGCGTCAGTAAAACTCCTATTAAAGCCTGTTCCACTCTACGCAAGTCGACGCTTTTGTGATGCTTCGGCGCTAAAATTATCGATGCTTATAAATGTTAGAACAGATTTTAAAAGGTGCCAGAAAGATGAGTTTTTTTTGGAGTGATGGCTGTGTATGGATGATAAATGCATGACTCGTGGTTTTGGATATGAATAAAAATAGAACCATCTTAGCACGTTGAACTTCTCCTTTGTATGGCATGCACAACGATCAAGCAAGTGCTTTTCTGGTGCATGAGGATCGGATTAGTGGAGAATAGCATCTCTGTGCTAATTTTAGTGGAAGTATTGGAGTAGATTCCAGCTCGATTTACGTCATTGGCAGAAACAGCGGTAGTTTGTTATTCTAGAAGCGGGTGCGCTAGCTCTTCTCCATTGGCTTCTTTTATTCTCGTTTCCGGGTTCCTTCTCATGTGATATAATGGTTCCTCGGATTGTTAGGAAGTTTTCTCTGGGGCCCGTACTAACCGATGTGGTTTGCACCTGCTGGCTTGGGATGTTCGTCGTCGTCGGCTATCCCTATCTTAAACATTTGGAGGGAATCTACTCCAATAGAATAGAATTGTAGGTGACCGGCTTGATTGCAATATGCCAGTCGTTTTTGCAACTGAAATGGCTCGCAGTAAAACCCCAGGAACTGGAGGGGCCAGATGAAGCAATTGAAATAGAATAATATATTATATGGCACATTTGGTAAGGCCAGAAATAGTGAGATCTTTCAAGGGAAGATCAACACTACTGTGCAGATGCGACGAGTGCAAAAGCCATGAACAGTAAAGCAAAACCGAAGGTCGCATGCCATCCCAGGCACATAGGGTACTTACATGTATTGCTAATGTATTGCTAAAGCAAAAGTCAGTCTCCACCTAGGGCAGCATATATGTATATGCACGTACAGATTCAGAGAAAATTTTGAATATAGAAAATAGTTCAAAAAAAAAGAAAATTAAAAAAATAGCTGCATAGAAATCCATTCAGATAGGAATCTCCAGCAAATAATACCATCTCAAAGTATTTCATAAGTTTAGCTTTTTATTGTTATGGACCATTGTGGCGAATCATTCAGCATATAGAAAAATTGCATACAACTGGAGAGATTGACAAGATGATATATGCAACATATTTAACCAATCCAGGATCGGAAATACTCTGCAGCTTCCAAAAGTTTTTAGAAGCGAAAAAAAAAAAAAAAACAGAACAAAGCTGGCTAATTTTACGATGCATTTGGCTTATGGTTCAGATATGGAATCCACATTGCACTAGGCTTGCAGTTATGTGGAATCTGTGAAAAGAATGGAAAAGCAAAGCTCTACTGCTATCAAAAGAACCATCTTATAGTCAAAAAAAAGTGAATATATTTAATCCCTTGTTTCTCATTCCAGCAGCTGTATAACCTACAATGAACAGAAAAACAACTTCATGAAGCACTAGGAATATTCTTATTGTGATACGAGAAGAAATTTACTTACCACAATCAAAGAACAAAAAGTTAAGCAAATAAATATAATATAAAGAATAAAACTAGCAGCATATCATATTACAAATGGAATGCAAACCAAATAGTGCAACTTGATTGCTGGTCGCCTCTTGATTCAGGCTCAGTGGTTCCTTCAGAACATGAAAAGCCTCAGAGCTCTGAACTGAATACCTATTCTGCTTTGTGACACAAAATGAGGACCAGTGGGACACCATAAGGTAGAGGACTGAAGTTGTGTTACCCTCTTCATGAACTCTGCAATTGGCGGTATATTTGGAGAATCCAATCAACGTAACCACTGGTTCCAGCAGCCTGATCCTCGAAGAGGTTGGAAAGCAGCAAGGAACCTTCTCTTGGCTGTTCACCTTGCCTCACCACACGGCATAATTGAAAACAGGACGGATCCTTCTCCCTCAATCTTCTTATTATCCTCATCAGTTTTCTTGAATACTCATTGTCATGTTCAAGCAATGCAAGCTGCAAAGCAAGAAGAGAAAATATGAGTATAAAACACACAAAAATCAACAATACCAACTCACCCATTGCACTAGAACAATATGTATGACCAATTATACAGACTAAAGAATCATTTGATAAGACTGTCTCTTTCTTCTTTTCTACCTTTTTTGTCCTCTCTTTTTCTTTTGTTTGGGGTGGGGTGGGTTTTTTGCCCTAAACCCTAAACCTATATGAATTTTTTGTGCATAGTAATGACAAACACCAGTAGATAGACAAGACGAAGTCAGACTGTTGGCATTTTTGCAGATCTCCTATATTTCTGAAGTCATTCCCAAGCACCTTTAAACCAGATCAGTACCGATTTAAAAATCTGAAAATGAATTCAGATTAGTGCAGAAGAATATTTTAGGAAAACAAATACATGCTCCCAACATAATCCTATTTACAGCCTGGGAAGAACACTCGAGAATAAAAATGATGAGACAAAAGGACAGAAGAATAGAATTTAATCTCCCTCACTCATCGCAAAAAATTATTTTTTACACCATCCCCTCCCTTAATGCATCTAAAAATATAATAAGTTTACTAAATAAGACTCAAGTAACTACAACATCTCTATACATTTTCAGAAGGAAAGAAAAAAAGAAAGCAGGTAAGACACTGTCAAGCTTTCTAAAAAACCAAGTTTGTATCTTTGTAAAAGCCAAAAAAACATCCAAGTCAATAATTAAAAGCCACAATCTCCATGGCTTAACCTTTTCCTAAACCAGTCTAGAAACATGGTAGGACTTCTAGATACCAATGCCATAAAAAACAGAACTCAAAAACCCACTAAAAGTTTAGCCCTAAATATATACAGAAGGCACAAGGGGAAAAAGAGAAAAGCCTATCTTCTAGCAAAGAACATATAGAATCCAATTTAAACCTGAACTAAATCAACTTGTACAAGTTCCTAAAAAATAAACCTGTGTTTATACAATTGGCTTCTGGTAACATACAAGTCTTTCTTGGTATTATTGGTGAACATTTTAATTGGATTCAGTTCTTGCTTAATCTAGATTTGAGTTCAATATTTGAGCTCGAAGTCGACCTACTATCTTATCAGGCAAGTTTGGTCTAGCTTGGGCTGGGTAGACCCAAAAAACTTGATTGAAGTTCTATCATAAGTTTCAGCACTTAAATCCAAACCAAGCATCCAGATAATGGGTGTCTTTGGGACTTAAATCAGGTCCGGTTTAGGTAGAATATAGGTCTAGACAACACTATAACACATCCAATGAGATGAGAAAGTAATGAGAATTTGCCTTTTGTCAGGTAGTTTCTTCATGCCTCACATGGAGCTAATACACACAAGAATAGTGGAGGGAGAAGCAACTGGTGGTCGGAATAGATGAAAGGGCAGGTAGGGTAGCATGGTTCTGCTTCTCTTTTGTAAGAAGAACCAGTTATGGTATACATTGCAGAGTCTAGGAGTCTATTTACATAGCTCCCAGAAAATTATTCTGGAAATAAGGATAAAAATCCCTGTGTATGAGAATGCTAAGTGCCCTATTTGGATGGAGTCGATAAATAGAGGCCTGCTTTATGCCTTAGCGGTCCAGTAATTTGGACCACTAAACTGGGAACTGCAGCCTGTAGGTTTAGCAGCATGGTAGACAATGAAAGTCCCGAGGAACTTCTAGATCTTAAGGTATTTGACAATGGCAGGAGTCCAACTACTCAAGCATAAGTTTGATGGGATAATGCACTTGAGAACAAGATTGCAGATCAGATGCCCCAAGTTTTAAAAGTTGCTTATTATTGTTTCAACAACATGTCACAATGTGCAATTCTCGAGGGAATGTTGATCTGAAATATCTACTTGCATCAGATTAAGTATTCCTAGAACAAAACAAGCATACAGTGGTCTAATTCATATAGTAGGCATAAATAACATGCTCTAATCTAGTGCAAGTTATTCAAACGGATTTTTATTTATTATGTCAATAACACGTTATAATGTGTATTTCATAGGAGATTTTAAATTTGAAATTTGTAATTTAATCAGATGAAGTATACATACCATGCAACAAGCATACAGTGGTCTAAATTATAAAGTACATGTAAATAACAAGCTCTATAGTGATTTAAGAAAAGAATCATACCCTGGATAGATCAGGGAATCCAGATAAGTCAACTCCAAGTGTATTATTAACTATATCAGGTGACAGCATCCTGCCTAACCAAACAATGAAGCTGAATCCATCATCATAAATATACAGTGCTCTGGGATCTAAGCTTTGTGCACTCAAGGCTAACTGCTTAGATGACTCATTAAATTCCTCGGGACCCTGCAAAAATGAAATTCATAATTAATGATTAGCCACCAGACTAATTTTAAAGAGGTAGCTTGTGTCCTGATGAAACAGTTTCCATGGAAGAATATCAGAAAGTTAAAAATTGTACCAACTTAATGATATCAACATGACATTCTTTTAAATTTAAAATTTCATTTAATAGATTTAGAAATTTCTAGAGAACCCTAATAATGCAATTCTTTTTATTTTTCTTCACAATTAAATAAACAAAACACTGTAATGTCCAAATAAATTTCCTACTAGTATCTTACTGAAAGTAGCATCAATTGACTCAAACAAGAAATGATAATGGACGGAATAATACCTTTATGAGGTTCTCATCTATCCTATATAAACCAGGATAGAGAAGTTTAAGCATCCTTCTTATAGGTAATATCATCATATTGTAACCAGCCGCACAGCGTTCATCGAGAGGAACATCAGCATAACCTCCACGAAGAGCTAAAGACTTGCAAAGAGACAATACATATAATGGCAAGAATCTCAAGGATTCTGGAAATATCAGCCTCCCACCCAACCGATGCTGCACAACATGGAGATTCCGGTACTCTTTAAGGCTTTTCACAAGCTTTAGCTGCATTAAATGGCGAGCATCTTCCAGCTTATGAGACAGTGTGTTTTCAACGGCTGTAGGTTTTTCAGATTAGTAGTTAGTAGGAAAGCATAGTAGGATGTGATAATGCTTAGACAACCCACAAAATGCATAGCTTATGAGACTCTGTTTTTCAATGGCTGTAGGTTTTTCAGACTGGTAATTAGGAGAATAGTATAGTATAGGATGTGATAATTCTTAGAAAACCCACAAAATGTATAGCTTACCAAGCCTGCTTAATAACAAGATGATGGCCCCAGTATCTGCCTGGCGGTACATTTCCCCAAGATCAGCTACTACATGTGCAGCTGCTGTATGGACTCTAATTCGTCTTTCACCTGAAGAGGAAGTATATCTTGTGCTTGCTAAGGATACACATTTGCATTTAAACTGGCATCAGAAAACACTCGAGCATACCTAGAGATGCCAACATGTTGTACATTCATTCTACAAAAACACTTGATACAAATTGAACATAAAAGAAATCTGAAAAACACAGCTGCCAGTTGAAACCATGATGAAGACCAGAAAACAGGTCCTTGAAATCCAGCAAAGGATATTAAGTGCCAGGACATTAATATTCCAACTTAGCCTACTACTACTAGACTAAAAAAAATGAAGGTATACAAGAAAAATGACAATAAATCCAAGAAAACAGAACAACAAATGCCAAATACAATCAAATATCAGTAACAAGGAAGCCATGTTCTAGCTATTTCAGCTAGGCAAATAAATAAGGACAATATTCAAAAACATTAATAGGAAAGAAGCATTGATTTGATTTCTCACAGAAAAGGTAAGGACAGTTAAAAGTACGTAACAATGTCAGTTGTAATGCGTAATTCTCAAAGTTGACCTTGTCCGGTGCACACAACATGCAGCATATCACACAAAAATTGGTAAGAAATGAAATGAATCAGTATTAAGGGCCATAGATAACAGCCTTCACTTGCAACAGACACAGACTACAATAAAGAAGAATTAATGTACCACAATTAAATGTATGGCATAATTTATCCCTAGCACGAATTTCTCCTCAAGCTGATGGTCAATCATAGATAAATTTCATAACAAGAATTCATTTTATGGTATATATTTGATGACATCCTCGAATCTTATAAAGGAAGGTTATGAGAAGTAGCAAGCAACCTCCAAATGCTTCAAAGTTCACACTTGCAAGAAGTTGGAAGGAATGGTTTCTCTCAAACTTGAAGTTTATAAAGAGGGAAATGATTTTAATATAAAGTTACAATAATCTCTTAAACACATATCATCAAAAAGCAAAGAGCCACATTCTGACTGCATTTCTGGCTGCTGGTATCGATGTTCACCTTTTATCCATAAGTTTGCAAGTTTATATCCATGAAAGCAATTGTACAAGAACTCTTGTCCCTCCATCTCTTTACTGCTCTCTTGCATGGGTGCATGTAAAGACATACTCACACTTCCACATGCATTCACAAGTTTAAATGTTTATGCCAGTAAACTTTGCCACCCTCTGTGTCTTGTGTGTTTTGCACGTGCCCAGGGGGCATGCAGGTGCATTATGAGGTTGTTTCATACTAACGACTATTCTCACAAGTGCTTTTCTTTTATGCTGATATTTTTCACACCATTCCCTTTCTTGCATCTAAATTGCCGCATTTGGAGAATCAACTTGTTTGTGAACCTATATTTATGCGGAGAAGAAAGAAAGAAAGAAACAGGATGGTTACAGGCAAAAAAAGAAAAAAGAAAAAAAGAAAAAAAAAAGAGCAATGAACAAGCACGTAGGGAGAGAAAGGATACAGCAGCGCAACTTGAAAATATACAGTCTGTGTTGTCATCAAGGTGTCTTCCAAAGATAATTGCATTGCAAAGGCTTTATCACAATCCACAGCTGGAAGGGCTAATAAATCTGTTGATCTCAGCATAAAATGGCCATGATACGTTGTAAAACGCACCCCTGAAGAACCAAAAAATATATATTTAGAATATCAAATAGCATTTTTCACAGGAGAAGTCCAAGAGGTTTGTAGTAGAGAGGGGGGGAGGAACCTACTCCATTTACTTACCTTTTCCACATCTAACGCGCATCACAGATTCCCAGGCGGTTTCCCTGGTGAGATCCCTGGCCAATTCATATCTAAGTTTCTCCTGGTGAGTGGGTGCCTGAAATGATGGATAATGATACACCTGACCACCAGTGTATTTCGCAAGAGATCCTGGCATGACCAATAGATAGAGATGTGTCAAAAAAGGAATGCTGATATTCTAATTGACCATTATAAAAATATTTTTGCACCATTATTACCTAAGGAAGCTATATCAGTGTACTTTTCACTGAAAGCATATACATCCACCGCAATCTGATGCTTAGTAAATTCAGCGGCCATCTGTTTATAAAATGGATCGTCAGGTATCCGTAAAGTATGTTCTTTATCTGTTCCATAAATACGAAGATCATCTCCACGTAGTCTTAGGCGCCCAACACCAATAGAAGGTAATGTACTCTGAAACACCAACAACTTCCCTCCAAGTTGACTCTGTCCAGAACAAAATAAAGGGGGGTCAGGATGCATAACATAATTTAACATACATAATTATCAAATCCGCCCCCTAGAAGCACTGACAAAATCAAGAACAAGTCACCAGCAGATATCATCTTACCATAACCATCAATGCTGCTTTAAGAGCAGGGCCCAAGGCAGATTCTATGTTTGCATTGTCCTGAAACATACTAGGCAAGCTATCCAGTAATGCATCCACAACATGTCTAGAATCAGATAAATTGACAAGAAGATCATCAGGCAATGGTAAAAATATATCATCCAGATCTGCCACCACCAGCATTTGAGGCTGTGTCAAAGAAGACTGGAACAAACCAAAAAAAAATTAATTGACATTAAGGTTGCCTGTCTTAAAGAATCATCAAGAAAACAGGACAAAACTAACAAGTTGTAAAAATGGAAATATAGGAGCAGAAATTGCCACAAGACGAACAGATTAACTATGTGCAGCATTTAGATCATTGGAGGGAAATCATACATGCCTTTAAATTATGGAAATGTAATGTGCTATCAAAAGTTAAGAAGCCAATCTGTGTCCTAGGGAAGCCAGGTAGTTCATCAAGACAGGACTTAATGGTCGTTGCCACAACCTGCATAAATATGTCAAAAATGAATATGAATTCCATGATTCAGATGATAGATATAGAGTAAAATTACAAAAATTGACACGAAGCTAATATAACTGTCAGGGGAATGAAAGAAGCAGACACTATAGAGGTAAAGACAAGTTTCCCAGAGTAAAAAGTGGTTACCTCAAGAAAACCAGACCGAACTGCAGATACCGATACATCAATAAGGAAAAAATATAGTGGTGGCATTGGTGGTCGCACCATATATTCAGTAGGAGCAACAAATTCCACACTTCCCTTAGAAAGCTCAGGTCGTTGATCTACATCACATCTTCTGCCACTAGCATCCAAAGCACAATAATACTCCCCAGAAACTAAATGAGTCAAATATGCAAGTATTAGCATAAAGCTTGGCACCAAAATTATGAAAATAAGGGAAAAAATGACATCATCTGAAAGCCATGTTCTCAAATCCTACCCACAGAAATTGTAGAATTACAATAACTGAGTATCAGTATAATTTTATTAGTACAAATGAATAATTCTCTAAATAATGCTTTTAGTAGAGACAGATATGCAAGTATTAGCATAAGGCTTGGCAGCAAAATTACAAAAATAATGGCAAAGATGACATCACCGGAAAGCCATGTTATCAAATGCTACCCACAGAGATTGTAAAATACCAATAATTAATACTTAGTATAATTTTATTGGTACAAATGAATAATTTTGTACCAATCAAAAAAGATAAAGAAATCAATTAACTCAACAATCAGGTCTGCAAGAATATTTTACTGAATGATGAAAACATACACATTAACATCTACACAACATAGGAGAACCGTTGTTAAGTTATTTGATGGACAGATTGTATACAAGATTACATATAGTTAAGTTGTATACACCTACATTAACTATTAGTTGAATCAAATTTCATGAGAGGAGCTATTTTGCTTTACTGTCTCCTACCTTGGGATGCCAACCAGCTGAGCTGCTAGTCAGCAGCTAGTATTCGGATCAATACAAACCAAGCTTGAGATAAAATTTTGAGCTCCAAATATAAACAAGCTGAACAGGAGCTATGACTGGTCTGCTCACATTCAGCTTGACTAAGCTCACTAATATAAATGTATAAATAACATTCATGTAACACTAAATGTTTATTTTTTGCGTGTGATATTACATTTATACCTTTCTAATCACATTTTGTACCAACATGATCTATAGATATCCTTTTATTTTGAGTGGCAAGCTAAATTCCGGTAATTAGATGAACTAATGGAGGAGGCCTCTTCCCATCTCTGTTTACCACTCCCTCACCATTATGCCCTCTGTATTCATCACCGAGCCTAATCAAGCCAAGCTCAAGCCAGTACAAACATATACGAACAGAGCTTGAGCTTGGCTTAGCCAACTCATGACAAGCTTGACCAAGTTCAAGCTGCCCTAAGCTCACTCAAGATCAGCTCATTTGCATCCCTAATCTTATCTTCACAATTTCGTCAATTATCAAGGAAAATTAATTGGTTGACTGTCCATCATTACAGAAACCATGTCAAGGACCATCACTAACAAGTTCATGCTGAGACCTGACCAATATTGATTGCTCTTCCACCAGCAAGTCAGGACCAGGACCAGTCAAAGAAGTTCGAAGGGATTGATTCTTACATAGAGGGCAGTACATCTGAACCATTGGATCCAACACCCCTCCTTTTTTACTTCTGGCAGAAAAAAGCACCATTCACAATCCTTTGAATGTCCTATTCTAATAAGAAACTCCTGTGCTAATTTTCAAGACTCTTAAGGATCAGTTCTCTACCAAGAAAGCAAATTTTCAGTTTGTGGCATCACAATAAGCTCTGGGTAAGTTTGATCACTCAGTGTGATGTGCGCATGTGTGCATGCACATGCCCCGCAGAGCCACTTGGAGCAATTCAAATAAATTGCGTGTATTGTTAGTTTGTGAACTGAGTGCTTTTAATCCATTAATTAAAATTTCACCCATTGGTGTATAACACATCAAGGTAGAGTATATTTTTGTCATTCTTCTATGGCTATTTAAAATTATGAATTCTTAAATTCAATGTTCACATAACTTTTGAGCCAAGTTGGGATCAATCATTTTATTTCCAGTGGTCCCTGCACTCTCTAGTCTCTTCTCCTAATCACACCTTTCCAGAACAAGGCAATTTATATCTTGTTGATTTTCGAATCCTTTATAGTGTGCATGATGTTTTGAGACCTCCAGCTCATACATCTATTCTTCTAGATTCCAAACCACTCACCTTCCTCTTACATATAGTTATATTCAAACCCTAATGGATTAGATCTAATGCCACATCTTCTGCAATACAAATAAGACACTCCAAAAGTTTCTATACAATTCAAAGTGACATCAGATTCGAAAAATGTTCTGCTACTAGATTATAACGTTAACAAAGCCTTTGATTTTCTAAACCTTCGAAGCAATGATTAAGGTTGTTGAACCAAGTCCAGAACTATTATCTGGTTGCCTCCCTTGATCCCATCAACTGTATCACTTTAAATTGTCATCATATAAAACTTATAATTGCCTCCATCAGATCTTATCCTTCCACCACCATCACTTCTCTTGACCCAAATTCCAATCATCTCAGGAGACATGGTCCGTTTGCCAAGCACCATGTGCAATCCACACATATTATACACGTACACGTGCCATGTGATACTGAGATAAGCAGTAATGCAATGTCTACCACCTGGCAAGACCACCATAATCCAGCACCAGCAAACTTGTCCTATGTGGTAGATGTGTAAGCACTTGAAGGACCATCGACACATTTTATTGGTTCTGGTTGTGCCTGCCCTGAATCTGAACCTATTAGGAGTAAAATTTTTCATTAAGATTCCTTCTTTTCCCCAATGTCACCATTATTGAGATAAACATTAGCCGGGATTACTTCTACACAACTAGAAAGCTGTTGTTTGATATATCAATAAATACAGTCATGATGGTATTCCTTATAACAAAAGAGACCATCTTCATTTACTCCTAAATTGTCAAAATGGTCCACTACATGTGATTTTGCAGGCTTAACCATTACAATAAACAGCGCAAAGCAAGCAGGAAATATTATCAAAAGGAAGGTGATGATAATATGGAAACTGATCAGTTATACAGTATAAATCTTTATCAATTAGCAACTGAGATATCTTTATAACAGAATTAAGAAAGAAGCAAATGCACAACTCAGAGCCTGAAATTTCAGTAAATGGAGTTACAATCATTGAGAAAAAGCAAAAAAAAAAAATCAGCTTGGTTATTACCATCATTGAGCAGAGAACAGATGTTGCAACGCCACTTCCTTCCTGCATCTGTGAAAGTCACGTATGGATTCACATATGTTCGACATCTTCGACACCGAATAATGCCAGCTGGTCCAAAATTGACAATTGGTACTTCCTCCTGAAAGACAGAATTGTTAACAAGTAGTTTGTATGAATATAACAAGAGCACCACTACCATAAGCAAAAGAAATTATAAATATACCCCATCAGGAACTTCTGCTAGAGGATGAACCACTGCTCCAAGAGGCAAATGCCACCTAGCAAGCAATGACTGAGAACTTGGTATTGCATAAGTTGTCAGTCTCAAAAATCTTGGGTGGCAATTTAAAGGGAATGTCTCAAGAATTTTAATAGGCTCTTCATCACTACTTAGTGGCCTTGGCAAAGATTTGACATCAACACCATGATCAAGTGACCCAGGAGCTGACCCAACGGACAATGACTGGAACTCTTCAACCAGACCTTGAAGATTACCTCCTATAGGAGGTCCTATGTTAGGGTATTGAATTTGTTCTCTTGAATTGTAACCCAGAGGACCTCCTATAGGTGGTGGTGGTGGTGGTACAACACCTCCTTGGTGAGCATGATAAGAAGCATGAACTGGAGGAACATGAGAAGATGGAAAAGCCTGCTGCAATGGCGGTTGCGAAACTGATCTAGGAGCAGGCAACTGCGGCTCTGCAGAAGCGGGGGGCATGTTACCTCTCGGGAGACCATAGGAATATCCTTGCAAAGATGGCTGAGGAGGTGGTCTGGTTGCAGAGAATGATGACTCTGACAGTGGTGGGGGCATATTACTTCTAGATGACATTTGGGTTGCAGTTTGGGGTGGAGGGCCCATTGGCACTGAGGGAATCTGGGGCTGAGGACGAAAAGATCCACTAGGGGATGGACCAGAAGAACCCACGGGACCCCGGAAGGGCGTTACAGGTTGACCAGGAGGAGGAAACCTAGGAGCTTGTGTTTGCTGATACGTAGTTGCATCTTGGGCGGGGTAAGATGTTGGTGGGGGTGGACTGGACGGACCATTATACCTAACTGGGGGTGGTGGTGGTGATCTATAATTGGACATCTGAGTGCCAGTAGATAAAAATGGTACTGTGGTTTGCGGAGTGCCTGATGCCCCCAAGATGGTCCCAGGCCCTGAAGATAAAAAGGGGGTTGTGGCTCGAGAAGCACCAGATGCCTCCAAGCCGACAACAGGACCTGAAGATATGAAAGGTGTCGAAGACTGTGGGGCTGCTCGAAAGGGTGACACAGGTCTTCCAGGAACATTTGTTGGCTTATCATTCCCCATGGGCTGCATATTTATTGATAGTATTCAGCTTATGGCAGGAATAACCTGATACATCACAACATAAACATTTAAAGCTTAACATATATGAAGTGTGATTAACATAAAATATCTGAGTGCATCAAATGTAATACCTTTTACAATATATCAATAAATTAACCATCTTATATGAAATAAATATATAGTGAATAAATAGGGAAGATGTCAAATTAATTTCAGGATGAAACTCTGTGCACTTGCATTTCCATCAATTATCACCCCCAGGTAAATTAGTAGATGAATCCAATAGAAAAACTACAAGATATGATTGCACTGTACTTTCAACACCATGAATAACATGTATGACTAATCAGGAATGAAAGGTGAGAAAGGAGATTCCATACAATTGTTATTGAATCGCTAATTGTAAGGCCGAATAATCCATGATAAAACGAAACATGAGATTTTCACAATATATGCATCATCTGATCTCAACTCTTTGATGAATGCTCAATAAGGGACCCCTAACAAAATTCAGCCACCATTCAGGGATCATTTTTGACAAAAATATCTTCCGACGCATATTACTTTACCAATCAAAATTATATGTCAGATGATCCACATGCACACCTAAAGTAGTTTAGATTCAGAAACAATCAACAGCATCTTAATATCCTCTCAAATCTCCCATACTAAAAGCAATAGTGCGACAAACCAAACTAGTTTGCAGATATTTTCTTACTCTTAAGTGGAAAATGATATTTCATCTCTAAGACAATTAAGATGTGTCAGGCAGGCAGGCAGCTACCATTCCCACGAAACGCTGCCTTCAGGTCGAACTCCAACAGTAAATTCTTTTGGTAATCTGGGCCATTCCAGCAGTCGAGGGGTTATGAGATATCATGGTGAAAAGGTATTCTTGGTGTGTGTGAAAGACATCAAGGGCAGGGCTTGTGCTTCCTCTCGAAACATTTACAGATGCACATTTAACTATAAACAAATATAGTCATTGCTAGGATTAAGGAAGCCATGCCAATTTCAAATTTTAGTTGCATCTGATACAATATTAAGGATTATATCACACATATATCTCATGTTCTTAAAGAAAGTTTTCGCATATATTCTTGGTATGTGGATGCAGAAAAATAAGATCTTTGTGCTGGCAAATTATTAGTTTGATTCACCTCTTTGTATCAAACTCAGACTTACTAGAACATGGTCCAATCCCGGCATGGTCCATTTCCAGACTTGTTCCATCCCGACACTTGAGATGGTACCCCATCCCCACACTCGAGACGGTGCCCATCCCAACACTCAAGATGGCGGGACGTCCCGCTCTCCCACCAGTATACAAACAAATATAGTAGAAAGAAAATACCAATTTTACAATGACTGTTTATCATAGCTATTTCTATCTAAGTTGTTACATCCTGTTCCTTCTTAAAAGAAAACTCTTGAAATTTGGATAAGATTATAGTAACATTTCCACAACTTTTGCAACTGGTTGACAAGTTAAATTTATATAGCTCTATTAGTTAATACATAAGACCAAACTATATAAGATCTCTAAAGTTTATTCCTGCAATTGCTTTATGCAATCTTTACAATAAATTCCCCTTCTACATTACAAGTAACTATGTTAATCCTACAAAATATAACTAAATAATAGATAATTGAAAGAAGTAAACACATTAACTCAATCCACCAACCTCCACCCTAGATGTCACTAATGTAACTTCACATTCCACCATTTATTCATTTTCTACAGATATCTTCCTCTTAAGTGTTTTAAGTTAGTACTCTCTCTCTCTAAATACACAATATGTTCTTTAGAATGCTCAAATTGTGGATGGGATTTGGAATGGAAGCACAAACACATAATCAACGATTGTTGAACCGACCCAAACTGGATGATTCGGCCCATACTGGATCCCCCCTCTTCGACACCGTCATACCGTCATTGCTAGGCCTCCCCCCTCTTCCCCCTCCCACTCTCTCTTCACCAGATGTTCATTGCTCCCTTCTTTGATATCATGATGCTGTCAGTTGGTAAACTTCCCCCTCTCTCTCCCCCCTTCCTCCCTCCCTCCCTCCCTCATCTCCCCCCCAACCCACTCCTTCTCCCTCTCCTCCCTCTCCCTGTTTTGTACTTCCCAACATAGTATAATATAGACTCAGTACCATATCAAATTGGTTGCCAGCTAGTACGAGCCTCAATACCAATCAAGCAGACCTTGCACAGAACTTTGATCTGAAAAAAGACGGATAAGGGATGATGGTGAATGTTGAATATGTTTTTTTTTTTTTGGCTACAACGGATGACTCATATACTTCTAGTGTGAATACATCGAAAAAAGTTGAAAAATAACAAATCTCGAAGCGCTCTAGGCAGCTCTCTCTCATCAACCCAGAGAGCTCTCCTAGAGTAGTCGGCCACATACGAGGCTACCCAATCTGCAGCTTCATTGGCCTCTCTATAAACATGCTTGGCTTGGAAGGCAACGTCTCCACCTACTATAGCCCGAATATCCCAAGTAATGGGTGGCAACCACCAATGCTACCAGTGCACTCCTGAATCCAGCCAATCACCATAGCTGAGTCACCCTCGACCAGAATTGCACTGGCCCGCAGAACACACCAAGTTTGACACAGACCAGCCCAAGCTGCCCTCAGCTACGCCCCAGGAATAGAAATGTTGTATATGGTTGCAAAAGCCAGAATAAATGGGAAAAGGCTTCTTTTTCTTTACATCCTTCGAAAGTACTAATGTAATTTTAACTGATTCTTACATAAGAATAGTCTCATATTAGGCCAAGATTTTATTAAAGCCTGTAATTTATGAATACAACATTTTTCTTATTGTTATCTTCTTTTATTTTTTGACCATAGAAAGACTACTTGTACTTTAAATTATTTTCTTTATGAGCTACTCTTTGTTATTAATACTTTCTTCCCCCTTTTGCAAACGTTTTCTAACACAAGATTTAACTTACACTGTTTAAGGCTTAGCATTTTTCAGAAATTCCATCATTGATATCACATCTCTCTCAATACTCAGATACGAATATAATAATGGCCTCAATTTTGCTTGAAACAGTTGAAACAAATTGACATGGTCAGGTCTCTCATAAAACAAGGTTGATCATGTTTTTTAGATAGAACTCTGCTATATAGATAATTCTGCATATTATTTGTCTCAAATTCTTCATTTTTTCCAAATTCTACAAAGCATTTTTTTTTTTAAAGATTAGATTATACTTTGTGAGTCTTATAAAATATCTGAAAGCATCTGACATAAAATTCCAAAAAAACATTGTGGAAGTTTAAAATGTTTGACGAAAGTTCGGGTATACTAAAGCTCAATTCTCAAATATACATAAAATCATGTGTTAAATGCAATCAAACAATGAATTGATAAGTTATACCTTCAAATGATGTGAAACATTTTAAAAAAAATAAAGTTAATTTTTTTTAAAAAAATACCAAGATGATTCAACCAAAAGTCCCAAATTCAATAATAAACTAAAATGATGGCTAAGTTATCTTTTTTGAATTATTCTACTATTATTTTATTTATAATTTTTCTCTAATGTTTTGACATATTATATTTTGTCCAGGATTGGATCCAAAACTGAAACTCCTATGCACGGATCAAACCAAGATTTCTTCTAATGCTTAAAATTTTGGGTATCCTTTAGCAGCTTATATAATTGAATTTTTCTATCCAGACTATTGCTATTAATGTTATTTTATGCTTAATTTGAATTTTAATTATTTCCTCATCATGTGGTGTCTCTAAAGGGTTTGCTATGAAATATAATAATTACAGCTGAATTTTAAAGATAAAAACTGTAATGTTTTCCTTAAAGTAAGTTATGGCTCTATATTTTTTTGTCTTGCATCTTATTATCCAAGAATAATACTGCCTTAATTAATTCAAAACATAGATGCAAAAGGAGCGTTGACGCTCAGCTGACAGCAATTGCAAAAAAAAATACCAAACTATTAATGGACCAAAATAAGGATAAAATTGCTACATGCTGACCCAGCACTAGCATGGTACATGTCACATTGAGTCATGTTGTGCTTGTACCTAATACATGCTAAAACAGATTGGCACACACTGACAAATATGCATTGCCAGGCAGCCATGCTGAACGCTCATAATTAAATGTTGACACAATATGGGCTAGTCCATGCAAAACAGCATGAAGACACTTTAACCTTTGGACACAAATTCAATATTCATGAATATTTGGGCATCTTGTGTTTTAGATAAATGGAAAATCTTGAAATAACATCAAAGGGCTTAGAAAACGTGTTAGGAAAAGACTTCATGGTTGTTGATATCCTACATGTGAGAATACCAAAATGGTTTCTTCATGGATCTCTTGAATTCCTAACATCTACACCATATATAAATGCAATCCCAACATGGATAGACAACTGCACTTTATTTTTTCATCAAACTCACTTCTGATTCTCCGAAGATACCATTTTAAGCAAAAGCATACATCTACAGGAACCAAAACTTTATGTACCAATGGACTTAATACAAAATGTTCTCACATCAAAATGCCAAACTCCAAAAAAATCACTATTCATGGGCTTACAGGCCATCCATCATGCACTCCCTTTTAGACCAACTGCACATGCCATAAATCCCAAGCATCGTTCCAGATAACCAGAAAAATAGAAAAAATTAAAAGTAAACAACAACTGCAACGACAGTCCTTGTTTCAATACCAGAGGGCAACCTTTATGTAGCATGCATTACTTTCAAGTGCAAATACCTTAAGTATAAAAAAAGACTTGGTTAACAATCATTTCATAATACAGAAAACATAAAAGTTAGAGAAAAAACCCACCTTCTTCTAAAAGCCCAATTCCCCAAGCATCGACACTGCCTTAGACACCACAAAGCCAGTCTACTTCCCTCACTTGATATCTATAGGAACATATCATATCCTTGACATCATAAGCAAAGAACAAAAAATACATAGAACCAAAAAACAAAATAATGTAAAAAGAACACAACCCCGCTCCCCCCCCCAAAAAAAAAAAATAAAAAAAGAAGCAGAATATTATCATAAATATCAAACAACAGAACATTTAAAAGAATATTTAAATAATCAAAATAAAATGAAATTTGCTCATAGCAACATGGGCATCAAACCCTCAACATACAGGAACAATAATTCAAACACTAAACAATCAGATTCTAGGGTGACAAAACCCAAAAGAAAGAAAGATTTCCCGAACAAGGAATTGAGGAAAATACCTGCAAGAAGAACTTCAAGAGTATATCAAAATCCAAATAAGGACTGGAATAGAGATGGTGCAATCCACAATTATAAATTCACCTAGAGATATTGGCCAGGATCCAAGAAATCTAGATGAGGGAAATTCTAGAGCAGGTCGGGTGACGGCAAATGACACGTCTGCTGCGCATGGTTAAAGGCTCATTCAGCTTGCATCACATTCTAATCACTAATCATAAAGGCTTAACTGGTAACAAACACAATTCAAGCAGCAATGTTACAGATTATACGTGAGTTTAGGATGTCACCCTCACAAGCACACTTCATGCCATACTAAACAGCAATAGTATACACACTAATCAGAAGTATATAAAAAGCCTAACGTAAGTAGGCTTCAAAGCAAAGCATGAATATTCCATAACCAGAAAATAAAAAGATCATAGCAAAATACCAAAACAAGGCATAAATTGAAGAACTAGGCATGACTTACCACATCAAAGACAAGAATTTCACATAATTAACAGTCAGAGCACAACGTATCTAATGCACACCATATAGAAAGGAACCGTCGCATTGGTATAAGCAAAAAACTTAGATCCCGGCATAATAATCCATAGCAAGAAACAAGCAAAGCGAACATCAAAGCGAGCTAGTATTTGGACAAAAAACATAACAATTAAAAAACAAAGAAAAAGTTACAGATCCAAGTACAGAGATCACAGTTGGAGTGGGTTAGGGCTTGAAGAAGAATTCAGTAAGCCAGGGCATGAAGCAGAGATGGGCAACCGACAACTGGATTTAGGGTTCGGACTTGAAAGAAAGGTCGGAGATCTGCATCTTGGATTATGATTAGGGCCCGACGGAGATGCGGGAGATCGGCCGGCTATCGGTCCAACAGCATAGAGATCTCCCAGCTAGGGTTAGGATTAGGGCTTTAAGAAGCGGAGAAAAAAGAAAGGGGCGAAGAGGACCAAAGAAAAATGACAGAAAAAGGAAAAGGAAACTGGAGGGAGAGGAATTGGAAAATCACCAGAGAGGAGAGCGGGCCGGCGATCCGAGGGGCGGCGACAGCGTCGCCAACAGAAGGGGGTCGGTCGGCCGGAGTGATTGGCAGCGGAGATCGGAGCACCGTCGATCGGCAGAGGCTGGCGGCCGCGGGTCGGAGGGCAAGAACCCGCGAGGGGGAGGGGAGAGAGTAGGGGTGCGGACTCCGCAGGAGGAGCTTGACGAGGTGGGATGAGTCCTGGATCGTTTCTTGAACCAATCTAGAGTCCAATATGATCAGTAGAAGGGTCGGACCGACCCATTAACTAGTTGGCCCAGTCCATCTAAAATAAGGTTTCCATGCGAGTCACAGCCTGGGCTGGCCTAATGTGCGCCCTTTCGTAAATAGCTGATCATGGGCCAGGCTTGGGCCAAAGATCAAATTTTTAATAGGCCCGAGGCCCGGCCCGTTATCAGCTCTACTTGTAACCCCTCGAAGAATCGGCCCTGCCTCGCGCTTCGGCTTCCGCCTTCGCTCCACTCACCTCTTCAGTATCCTTCTCTAGCGACTCATCGGAGTAACTCAAGGCAAGAACTCCAACCACCTTTTCCACTTTTTTGATTTGCCCTCTCTTTATCTCTAATATACCACTCAGAATGTTTTGTCTAGTGGGAGAAAATGTTTCTGTTTACTAAAATTTAAGAACCAAGCCAGCTGGGCCTGACTAGGACCAAAGTAGGCAGGCCCAGCCGGCTTATGATTCAGAAGATAAAAAGCCGGGGCGTGGGGGGTGCAAAAGAAGAGGGGAAGAATAGGGCACAATCCCCTATCCGAGCTTCCAACCGGCCGCCATGGAAGCTGTGTTGAGGATCCTCGCAAGCGCCGCCAACCAAGGAAGACATCGAGCCATAAAGAGGCCAACGGAGGATCAAGCCAAGACCAACTACTTTGCTTAGAGAGCCTTGGCCAAAGCCTTCATTCGGCCAAGCACACCCATGGCCGGCCCGTGCCATGCATGCCAAGCCTCGGCCAAGCATGCCCAACCTCGGCCGAGCATGCCGTGCGCATGTCCAAGCCTCGGCCGAGCTCACCACGTACTTCCCACGGCCAAATTCTGCGGCATTACATGGCTGCGGCGAGGTTCAGACCAAAGAACCTCGTCAGCTACAGTGTGTCAGGCGAGGTTCGGGCGCAGAACCTCGCCAGCCCGCCCAGGCGCCAGCCTGCGCGCCCGCGTTCCCGCACCTAGTCCGCCCGGGCAAGGTTCGACCTAGCGAACCTCGCTAGGACCCGCGCCCGCCCGCGCTCGCGTGCCCGCCTGCGCGCGACCCTGCGCCCCGCCCGACCAAGCCGCCGTGCGCTACAGTGCCGTGCGCGCTCGCCCGACAGCAAGCTTGCGCGCGTGCGGCGCGCGCCAGGCCCGCGCGGCAGCCGACCAGCGCCCCTGCAGCGTCCTGCCCAACGCCAGCCGCCCGACCACAGCCTGCCAGTGGCCCTACCCAGCCACCTGCCACAGCGCCCAGCGCCCTGCCACACCCAAGGACACTGCCAACAACCTTGGCCAGCCTAGGGCCTAGGGGTGGCAATCGGGTCAGGTCGGATCATAAACGGATCGGGTCACATGCAAATCAGATCAGAAAATCATAAACTTGAACCTGACCTGTTTACGGTCAAAAATTACAACCTGAACCTGACCTGTTTATTAAACAGGTAACCCGACCCGACTCGTTTAACCTGTTTAATAAACAGATAACCTGTTTGCCCAACTCGATCCGATCTCTTTAACCTATTTACCCAACCTGGCCCGTTTAACCTGTTTAGACAACCCGACCCGTTTAACCTGTTTAGATCTGTTTAACCTGCCTAACCCAACCTGTTTAACCTGCCTAACCCAACCTGTTTAACCTGCCCAACCCGAACCGTTTAACCCGTTTGGACCTGTTTAACCTGCCCAACCAAACCGGTTTAACCTGTTTAATAAATAGGTAACCTCTTAGGCTATTAGCCTTCAGCTTTAGCCCAACCCACGCTTTTCAGAAGCTGTCTTTTCAAGCAAACATCAGTCACCTGCCAATATCACTATAATCACATACAACTTTAGTCTGTAGCCCATTAAAATTTCATTTGATCCAAATAAGGCATAAAATATGAAGTGCCCGGCAACACATAGCCATCTTACATGCTGTTATTTCTTAAACAACAGAGAAAATGAGCAAACTTTAAGAAGCTTATGTTCTTCGTAAATGTTTGTATAGGTGCAAAATTTCTGTACTTGAAATGGATTGCACCATACATATCAGTAAAAAACTGGCACAGCATTCGAATTGTTTCTAGAAGATCACAGAGCTCCCACTGCCACTAAATCAATTCATTCTCCCAAACGTAAATTTAGCAGTTATAGAGAGAGAGCTTTTCTATTCAATATGAAAAACAAGCATCAACACTAACAGAAAATATAAGGAACTTGCAATGCAAGACTTTTATGATCCCATTTAAAAATAAATTAAGGTAACAAATCTCTTTCTACTTCTGATAGACAGCTTTGTCATGTTCAGCAAGCTGCTGTAGTTCTCTCACAATAGCCTTGTCTTCTGGGGCAAATTTTCTGGCCTTTTGAAAGTCTTCCCTGGCAGCATCTGTTTAACCAAGTTGTGCTCTGGCTTTTCCTCGTCTATATAACGCTTTCACATTGTTTTCATCTTCAGATAATACCTGAGAGGCCATTGCACCTGACAAACTTAGTGAAATCACAGATTTATCTCAACATGACATTTGTTAACGTGGATTTCTTGGTCCTAAAAGACATTCGGACAAAAGAAGATACTCTAAACCTCCAATGCAAGAAAACTCTAATCAGTGCACAACATTTACAAATTTATCATTTCAAGATCAAGACACCCTTCATGTAAAGAAAAACTAAAATAGCACAGCCCTCAGATGCATTGAACTTTAGACTTTATTCTTTCATAATCAGTCTTACAGCATAAACATGACTGTAGATATGCAATAAAAAAAAACCCTCACAAAGATTCATCCATTTCCAGCTGAACATTAATAATGATAAGAAGGCACTGGCTTGGCACATTTATTGGTTCTGATTCTATTATACAACTAACAACAAAGCATCAATACATTGCTGCTTAATCCAGGTGACAGAAAAACAAAAAGCTTTCTCATACCATTAACTTGATAAGCAAGTTTCTACAAACAAAGTAGATGCAGTACTCTGCTGATGATAAGTGCTCTCTATCAGCAAGTAATTCTAGAACCATGCATTCTCTACTACAAGGATTCTAAGAGAAAACATGCACTCACTTATGTAAAACCACCAAAAAAAAAATTGCACAGCCAGACTAATACTCATCTATTACCTTCTTTGGATGTGCTCTGAAACTCGGTCACAAGCTCCTGCAACAAAAGAGGAATGCATTGCTAACTGGCTAAGCTCGAAACATAAAGACCCATTAAGGACTCCTCCACTAACATTTAGAAGAGAAGTTAAAAAAAAGGAAGATAAAACTCATAACTTAAAAAAAAATAACGGAGATAAAACTCACAAATCAACACAAACTCTGGTACTTATAATAAAGTCCAAAAACACTCAAAGAACTCCCACAAAGAGGAGATCCAAACGAAACCAGCCCAAGATCCAAACTTTTTTTATATCTCAATCACAAAGAAACAGCCAGAACTCCAAAAACGCACAGGTAGACACAAGAAATCACTCAAATCAAACCCTAAAACACCGAATCCCAGCAACAAACAACATAACTAACCCAAAAACACATATTTAAAAAGAAAAAAAATCGAAGAAGACTACCAGAAATGATCAAAACAAGCTCATTATAAACATTCCAACATTCAACAATCGAAAACGAAATCTAAGAAAAAACAACGAATATAAACATTTAATTCAAATCAGAGGGAGAAAAGGGTTAGGGAACAATATACCCGAACGCGTTCAAGTGATCGAAAGGAGAGCCGTGGAGGGATCTAAAATCCTCGAAGAGTGAAGAAATCAGAAGAGAGTTCTACAAGAGCGGAGGAATCCACGAGGAATGGCCGAATGATAGAGAACACTGGAACACTTAGGGATCTTAGGGTTTGTGCCCCGCCCTCCCTCAGTGTCTCTCCCCTCTCCTCTCCTCTAGGGCTCCAGATTCTTCGCCTCCCTATTCCCTAAGGACCCTAACCCTAACTAAGGAGAAGTGGGAAGTCGGAACTGAGAAGTCGCGCCTCGCGGACGGTGGGGTGGACTTCGCGCTGATATTGGGCCGAGGCAAAGAAAACGGGCTGAGGTGGAGAGTTGGCCCAGCTCTGGGTTTTATGGGTTGTGGCCCTTATCTATCAGCCCAATAGTTAAACGGGTCAGACATCTAAAACCCATATCCGACCCAATTAATAAACAGGTTAAACGGGTCGACCTATTTACGACCTGAACCTGTTTAGGCCAAACCCAAACCTGTTTATGGTGGGTCAAACACAGGTCAGGTTGGCGGGTCGGGTCATATTTTGCCACCTCTACTAGGGCCAGCCTTGGCCTTGGCCGGTCTATGCCACACCTTAGTTGGCCTAGGTCACTCTATTAGCCACCTTCCTTTAAGTGTTTGTCCCCCATGAAGAGCCTATAAATATGCATTGAGAGAGCTTGGGAGAACATCCTTTTGTCTTAAAGAGTTCACTTGTATTTCGGCCTAACGGCTTGGGAAGGCTTTTGCCTTAGTGTATTCGGTCTTAGAGCATGTTCTAAGACTTGGGCTCGTAAGGACCAATCATAGTTCCACTAGAGTGTTGTAATCTTATCTTTTGGGAATTGAATCAATCATTAAGCGTTCCTCCACATATTTTGAGTTTTCTACTTGTGTCTTTGGTTGTTTTCCTTCAAGTCAAGGGTTGGGCCAAACTGCAACCAGTAGACCCGCCCCTTGTCTTGATTTTCACAAATACTTAGAGTGTCCAAACACCTTCCGGCGTTACCCATATCGGCCCGAATCATCCATCTTCAAGGTGCGCACAAGGAGCGCGGGACATAGAGTGGTGTGGAGGCTCCTGGGCCGAAAGCCACCCTCCATCATTAGTGTTTTCATTGAGAGACTTCCGAGGGAGATCTCTCCAAAGAGGTAACGCCTTGAACCCAAGAAAATTTCAGATTTAGGTTGGGATTTAGGAGCATCAATCTTACATGCTTAGAAGTGAGCTTTAAATTTCTACTACTTCTTGCACTTTGAATTCTTTGTTGAGAGTGTGGGAGGGTAAGCTACGAGTTACTTTACTTGCAAGTAGTATTTAAATTTCAGCACTATAAATTCTTTACTTGCAAAGGGAGTGAGAGCATTTTTTTGTAAAGCGGACGGATTGTTTTCTATATTGCTCATTATAGGGATGGTGCCAACGGAGAGGCTATTGGTAGTATCTGGCGTTATTTGATCCAACTATTCGGTGTTAGGGTATATGAGGGATGACACAAAAGGAAGACTACTGGTAGTACCTCGTGCCCTCCTAACTACACCGGGTAGGGAGCAAGTAGAGCAACAACACGTTCCTCTTAGATTGTGAGGCTTGTTCTATTGTAAACCCTTGTTGTAATCGGAGGTGATTGAGTGGTGTATCTTTCACAATTATTATAAGAAGGAGGGTTGGTTCATCCCTTGGGTGACGACCAAAGGAGGTTTGGTGTGACTTTGGAGAAAAGAAAAGAATAGAGTCCGGAGGAAATTCTAATACCCATCAAGCTAGGCTAGAGGCTCTAGAGGGAAGTTCACAACACATAAGCCGAGCCCTTGAAAATATATCCACTACCCTAGCTGGTATGAGTGCCCACTTAGAAAGGTTGGATAGGAGGGTAAGTGAAAATGAAAGAGAGAGGGAGTTTAGAAGATCAAATGAGGGAGACCCTTGGTCGCACGCATCTCGGCAGGACAACGGATGGAAAGAAAGGGGTAGTGAAGTGGGAGGTTTGCGGGCAAACCATCTAGAGGAGATAGACCACCAAAGGCCCCGAAGAAGAGGGGGAAGAATCGAAGCTAGAGGTATATAAATTAAAAGATGGCTAGAGGACGAGGAGCTTATCCATGGTGATAGGGGGAGTGAGCCCGAAGAGGAGCCATACCATGTCCGAAGGCCTATTGGCCGGAGGAATGTCATGGATGGAAGGAGGAGGTTTTGGGAAGAAGGCTTTGTGAAAGAAACTAGGGGGTTTGTGCCACAAGAGAGGGGGATGAGAAAACCAAAGATTGACTTTCCCAAGTTTAGTGGCGGAGATCCCTATGCATGGATGGATAAGGCGGAGCAATACTTCAATGTGTATGAGGTACCGAGAGGAGATAGGGTCACACTTGCTAGCTTCCATCTTGAAGGAAGGGCTAGTAGGTGGTGGAGATGGATTCGGGACCTCTATGAGAAGAATGAGAAAAGACTTAGGTGGACGGCCTTTGTGAAGGAGTTCATGTTACAATGGGGTCCCTCTTCTGTTGTGAACCATCATGGCCAACTAGCCAAGTTGAAGCAAGAAGAAAAAGTGCAAGCCTACATTGACGCGTTTTGGCTACTCCAAACTATGGTGAGTGGGTGGTCCGAAGAAGCTCTCCTAGGCACTTTTCTTGATGGTTTGAAGCCATGGCTATCTAAAGAATTGAAGCTCAAACAACCCACGGGGCTTCAAGATGCAATGAGAATGGCGAAAATTTTGGACCAAAGCTATGGTCCTGAAAGAAGAATGACGAAGGAAGGTTCCCATTGCAAGGCCACCATGTCCTTGCTACCAAAAGGGCCTTGGAAGGGAAAAGAAGAAGCCGAAAGAAGCCATAAAGATCGACCCCAACAAGTCAAGAAATTATCGAGAGAATAGCTCCAAGACTATGTCAAAAAGGGGCTTTGCTTCAAGTGTGGAGACAAGTGGAGCCGGGGCCATCAATGTAAATCTGGCCAAGCATTCCTCCTCGATGTTGACTTCGATGGAGAGGAGGCCACTTCGGGAGCTTCGGAGGATGATGATGAGCATAAAGATGAAGAAAACTATAGCCCGGAAGAGAAGGAGGCCGAGCTTTCTTTGGATGCCTTGTCGGGGGTGCAAAGACCGTCCACCATGCATTTGATGGCATGGGTGGGCAAGCATGAGCTTCTCTTTTGGTGGATAGCGGCTCTTCTCACAACTTCATCAACTCCGACATTGTGAGAAAAGTCGGCTTGAAGGGGGTGGCGGTGGAGCCCTTTGAAGTCAAAGTAGCAAGTGGAGAGAAGCTCCGAGGTGAAGAAGTAGTAAGGGATGTTCTCATAAATGTCCAAGGAGTAAGGATCAAGGCCGACCTACAAATCTTGCAACTAGTCGGCCTTGACGTGGTGTTGCGAAATGCATGGCTTCGGAGTTTGGGCAAGGTGCTAACCGACTATAGCACCATGACCATGGAGTTCAAAATTGGAGGTCAAAAGAAGAAGTGGACCGCCATGAGCAACAAAGAGGTGCGGTCCTGTGAAGCCAACATGATAGAGAAGCTATGCAAAGGTGGAGCATCTTGCTTTGCCATCTTGATGACCGGCCAACATCATGAAGGAAGCCACCAAGAAGAAGATGAGATGAAAGGGGTCCCCCCAAGAATCCGGAGCCTACTTGAAGCCCATCAAGAAGTCTTGAAGGTACCCACTACCTTGCCACCCCAAAGAAGTTTTGATCATCTCCTCCGGCTCAAGAATGAATCTACACCGGTGAACATTCCACCCTACTGGTATGCCCACTTTCAAAAAGGAGAAATAGAAAGGCAAGTGGAGGAGATGCTCAAGCAAGGTTTGATCCAACATAGCACTAGTCCTTTTTCTTCCCCGGTGCTACTTGTTAGGAAAAAAAAAAGGGACTTGGAGATTTTGCACCGACTATAGAGCATTGAATGAAGCCACCATCAAGGATCGATTCTCCATTCCCACGGTGGATGAAATGCTAGATGAGCTCCATGATGCAAAGATCTTCACCAAGTTGGACTTGAGGTCGGGATACCACCAAATCCGAATGAAGAAAGAAGATGTGCACAAGACGGCATTCCGAACTCACTCGGGACATTATGAATACCTTGTAATGTCGTTCGGCCTTTGCAACACACCTTTTACATTCTAAGCAACCATGAATGAGATATTTCGGCCCTACTTGAGGAAGTTTGTTTTGGTGTTCTTTGATGATATTTTGGTCTACTCTTGGACCATGAAGGAGTATGAGGAGCATCTTCGAGTGGTGCTCCGCCTTTTGGAGAAGCACCACTTCTACATTAAAGCCTCCAAGTGGCATTTGCCCAACCGAAGCTAGAATATTTGGGGCACTTCATTTTGGAAGAATGGGTAAGAGTTGACCAAAGGAAGATTGAAGCCATGGTGGATTGGCCACTACCCAAGAACATCTCGGCCTTGAGGGATTTCTTAGGATTGACCGGCTACTACCGAAGATTTGTAAATAACCATGGGTTGATTGCCAAGCCCTTCACCACCATGTTGAAGAAAGAAGAATTTGAATGGACCCCGGAATCAAGAGAAGCCTTTGACAACTTGAAGAGGGCCATGACACAAACACCGGTCCTAGCTCTTCCGGACTTCTCCATCCCATTTGAAGTCTACACCGATGCTAGTGGGGATGACATTGGAGCGGTCCTAGTGCAACAAAAGAGACCCTTAGCCTTTCTTTCAAAAGCCTTGGGCCCCATAAAGAAGGCTTGGGGGACATATGCAAGGGAGCTACTAGCACTTGTGTATGCCGTCAAAGTTTGAAGACCTTATTTGCTTGAGAAGAAGTTCACCATTGTCACCGACCAACAAGCACTAAGACACCTCTTAGAGCAAAAGATTGTAACCCCGAAGCAACAAAAATTCTTAGTCAAGTTGCTTGGTTTCGAATATGATATTGTGTAGCAACCCGGGAAGGAGAACAAGGTGGCGGATGCACTTTCAAGAAAGGAAGTCCTATGCTATTAATGGCCGAACGAGAAGAGCCAACTTCCATGGCTCTTAGTGGGATTGAATGGCAAATATGGGACCAAATCAAGGAAGCCAACAAGCTTGATGCTCGGGCCATGGAGATCATTGAAAAGATTGAAGCTTCATTCGAAGAAGTGGCCAACTTCAAGCTTAAAGAGAGACTAATTTTCTACAAGAGGTATGTCTATGTGCCAAATATCCCCAACTTGAAAGCAAGCATTCTTGATCACTTCCATAATAGCAAAGAAGGAGGGCACTCGGGGTGGCTTCGAACTTACGTCCGAGTTAAGCAATTTTTTTATTAGGAAGGACTCAAGACCGAAGTCAAAGCATTGGTGGCTGGATGTGAGACTTGCCAAAAGATCAAATACGATCCAAGGGCACCAATGGGGCTTCTACAACCACTACCCATCCCAAACATGATTTGGGAAGACATTTCGATCGACTTCGTGGAAGGATTGCTAACTAGCAAAGGAGTGAAAGTCATCTTTGTGGTAGTGGACCGGCTTAGTAAGTATACACACTTCATTCCTATCAAGCATCCTTACACAGCCAAATCAGTTGCTCTTGCATTTGTGGAGTCGATGGTCAAACTTCATGGCATTCCAAAGAGCATAGTCTCCGACTGGGATAGAGTCTTCATGAGCACATTTTGGAAGGAGCTATTCACACTTCAAGGGACCACATTGAAGGCAAGCTCATCATATCACCCACAAACGGATGGACAAACGGAGGTAGTGAACCGAACCCTTGAGCAATATTTAAGGTGTTTTTGTCATAATCAACAAGCCAAGTAGGGAAGGTTTCTTGTATGGACCGAATATTGGTATAATACTATCCACCAAGTTTCAATCAAAACAAGCCCCTTTGAACTAGTCTATGGAAGACCCCCTCCGAGTTTACACCGACATGAAAGGGGAACGGCAAGGAGTGAAGAAGTGAAGCAAGCATTGGCCGAAAGAGATGAAGCCTTGGTCAATGCAAAGAAGGAGCTCAAGAAGGCCCAAGAAAGGATGAAGAGATATCATGATAAAAACCGAAGAGAGGTAACTTTCCATCCGGGGGACTTAGTATATTTGAAGTTGCAACCTTACACTCAAAAGTTCCTCAAGAAGAACTTCAACTACAAACTCTCTCAAAGGTATTATGGGCCTTTCAAAATACTAGAGAAGATTGGAGAAGTTGCATATCGGTTAGATCTACCCACCTCTTCTCTACTACACCCGGTCTTCCATATATCATTACTCAAGAAAGTGGTGGGTGATCCTTCATTGATAAAACAAGACTTACCCACCATTGATGAAGAAGGAAGACTATTGTTACAACCCAAGGAGGCTATCAAGTATCGTATATGGAGGAAAGAAATGGCAAGTGTTGATCCAATGGGAAGGAGTACCAAGGGAAGAAGCCACTTGGGAGGACTACGAGGAAATGATCCAGAGGTATCCACACTTTATCCTTGAGGATAAGAATATTCTTCAAGAGAGGGGGAATGTTGAGGACCCCCGCAAGCGCTGCCAACCAAGGAAAACATAGAGCCATAAAGAGGCCAACGGAGGATCAAGTCAAGGGCAACTACTTTGCTTGGAGAGCCTTGGCCAAAGCCTTCATTCGGCCAAGCACACCCATGGCCGGCCCGTGCCATGCATGCCAAGCCTTGGCCAAACACGCCCAACCTCGTCCGAGCACGCTGCGCGCATATCTAAGCCTCGGCCAAGCACGCCCAACCTCGGCCGAGCACGCCGCGCGCATGTCCAAGCCTCACCGCGCGCTTGTCATGGTCAAATTCTGCGGCATTACATGGCTGCGGCGAGGTTCAGGCCAAAGAACCTCGCCGGCTATAGTGTGCCGGGCGAGGTTCTGGGCACAGAACCTCGCCCGCTACAGTGTCGGGCGCACCCGCCAACCCGCCCAGGCGCCCGCCTGCACGCCCGCGCGCCCGCACCCAGTCCGCCCGGGCGAGGTTCGGCCCAGCGAATTTCGCCAGAACGCGCGCCCGCCTGCACACGATCCTGCGCACCCACTCGACCAGGCCGCCCCGCGCTACAGTGCCGCGTGCACCCGCCCGACCAGGCTGCCGCGCGCGCCTGACTAGCCGCCTGCACACGTGAACGGGCGCGCAGCTCCTGTCGGTTGTCCCCGCTCGCCCGACATCAGGCCTACGAGCGGCGCGCGCCAGGCTCTTGCGGCCGCTCGCCCGACATCGACCAGCGCCCCTGCCGCGTCCAGGCGCCCTACCAGCGCCCTGTCCAATGCCAGCCACCCGACCACAGCCTGCCAGCGGCCCTGTTCAGCGCCCAGCCGCCTGCCACAGTGCCCTGCCCAGGGCCCTGCCACGTCCAAGGACACTGCCAACAGCCTTGGCCTTGGCCGGCCTATGTCACACCTTAGTCGGCCTAGGCCACTCTATTAGCCACCTTCCTTTAAGTGTTTGTCCCCCATGAAGAGCCTATAAATATGCATTGAGAGAGCTTGGGAGAACATCTTTTTATCTTAGAGAGTTCACTTGTATTTCGGCCTAAGGGCTTGGAAAAGCTTTTGCCTTAGTGTATTCGGTCTTAGAGCATGTTTTAAGACTTGGGCTAGTGAGGACCAATCATAGTTCTACTAGAGTGTTGTAATCTTGTCTTTTGGGAATTGAATCAACCATTAAGCATTCCTCTATATATTTTGAGTTTTCTACTTGTGTCTTTGGTTGTTTTCCTTCAAGCCAAGGGTCGGGCCAAGCTGCAACCAGTAGATTCGTCCTTTGTCTTGATTTCCACAAATACTTAGAGTATCCAAACCCCTTCTGGCATTACCCACATTGGCCCGAATCATCCATCTTCAAGGTGTGCACAAGAAGCGCGGGACATAGAGTGGTGTGGAGGCTCTCGGGCCGAAAGCCACCCTCTATCAAGCTGGCCGGAGGAAGGTTGCGGTTGTTGGAGGTGATTGCAACCGTCCAACTGCCAGCCAGTATGCCCATTATGGCCGTTACAGTCGTTCGATACCCTTATCCCTTCCGGAGGGGGGTTATAAAAACCCCCGATCACCCACCTGATCCACCACCTCCTTCCTCCTTTCTTCTTCCTTCCTCTCGCCCTTTCTTCATTGTCTCTTCTCTCTCCTTTCTCTTGATTGAGCTCGCAGCTGCTCAAACTTATGGCCATTAGAAATCGGGGCCGTCGGATACCACCAGAGCAAGATAAGGCCCCCATATCCTTCCCATTTCCTTCCCCTGTCGCCCCTCTTTTCGATCGACCGACAATGGCCAAGATTTGGCAAAAAGGGTTGTCGGGATAAAGAAGAAGAAGAAGAAGAGAAGGGGTAGAGCATACGTGGTCCTCGACCCCACTCGTTGCAAGCTCTCGGCCACGGTCGTTGCAGGCCCTTGACCGCATCGCCGTGCAAGCCAAAGGTCCTCTTTCCCTCCTCTGTCTCATATGGGGTGGGCTCTTGCCCTTCCCCCTCCTATCTCACGGGGAAGAAAAGGAGGGGAGGGCAGTGAAGGAGAAGAAAAGAAGAAAAGAAGAAAAGAAAGGAAGAATAAGAAAGAAGAAGAACAAGAAGAAAAGGGGGAAATGACTTACTAGTGGTTGGTCCTCGGCCGCCGCAGCCGTCGCCGGTCCTCGGTCGGGGCTGCAATCGGGCTGAAAGCCCTTCCCCTCCCCTCTTTTTGGTGGGGCAGCCCTTGCCTCTTCCCCCTTTGGTGGGGAAAAGAGGGAAGAGCGATAAAGGAAGAAATGAAAAAGTAGAGAAGGGAAGAAAAGAAGAAAAAGAAAAAAAGAAGAAAAGAGAAAAAAATAATAATTAAATAAATAAATAAATAAAAGAAAAATCAAGAGAGATGTTCTATTTTTGGGGCAACCGTTCTCTCTCTACTGGATTTGTATATCCAAGTCCGACTTACCCAGTCGGGATTTGAAGCCTCCTCAAGTCCATTTAGGGCTGCTTTGAGGTTTTAATTTTAAAAAAAAGTGAATAGCAACTAATTTAGTTTAAATGATTTTGATAGGTGCAGTGGAGTTGTCCAACTGAACTCAGGGATCTTTGGGCGAACTGAGGTAAGTGACCATGACACAAACCTTATTAGTTTTAAAATTGTTGAATAATTTTTAGTATAGAAAAATTATGATTTATACTTTATATGATGGATCCTGCATTTTCTTAAAAATTTAGGATCAAGCATATGAATGAAAATGATCCATATTTTTGGCCAAATAGCATTTTTACTAAATACTTGTTATAAATAATTTACAAATAATTTATTGCATGAAAATGATATAAGTGGCATGATTAGAATACTTCAGTGAAAATGATTTATGATTATGTAAAATTGCATATTTGGTATTATCATGCATTTTAAACTTTTGTGATGCTATTTAGCATTTTCAACCTATTTATTAAGGTATGATTTATACAAAATTATAAAATGGTTTAAGATCTCTCAGATAGCTAGGACTGTCTCTAGAAATCGAGGTCAATTGACACTCCGAAGCTAGCATCCAACGAAAACGGCCCTCTGCCAATAGGTTAAAGTTGGTAACGAATGTGAATTATGAAATCTTGTCGATTACAAAGACGACCCTATCATGGAATTATAGTGATTATAGCACCACTAAAATCTGTGAGCAAGGTTTTGAACTATAATATGACTAAATGGCAGAAGAATGATTCATGCAAAATGAACTTGAAACTATGTTTGCGGAAAATAAATGATTTATGCATACATTGCTTTGTGACCTATTTTAATATATGTGTTACGAAACGCTTATTTTGGAATATCTGTTAATTTTCTTAAATGATGCATTAACATCAAAAAACTCATGCTTGATCCAGTAAGGTGGTGCGTGGTTACTTACTGAGCCTCAAAGCTCATATGTCTCTTTATGTTTTTCACATAAGTAAAGTTGCTAGGAGCGGGGAAGAGTAAAAGAAAATGGAGTTTGAAGCATTGTTACAATAATTCATAGATGTAGCTATACTAATAAGTTTGGATTGTAATCTTGCAAACTCAAATATTTGATTTAGATGCTCTGTACCTGCTTCCTTTTTATTAGCAAATGAAATTGATCAAATTTTATCTTGTTACATAAAAAAAATATTGTTATCATGGACTTTATGTTATTGTGGGCAATACTCTACAGTAGCATGGTTGTGTCACGCTCCGGGTCTAGGGCGCGACAAAATAAGCTCCGAATCCGTGTTGCAACAAAAATTATGGGCTGTTCCACCAAGTAGAGAATAGAAACAGTGAGATAGCAGAGCGGTTTCTTTTTCTCCTAGATTAGTCCACATGATTCCTCTCAAGCTGAAGATGGCCATTTGTTCAGTAAGATTTTAGGATGGCTGAGTTCTTTCTGATGTGTAGATGATCTATAATAGGGTAATATATGTCTTTCATGTCTTAGAGCGCTGGGTTTTTTTTTTTTTTTCTTTTTCTATTGGCTATTGGTTGTGCTCTTTCAATGGTTAGTTTGTATGGCTATTTGATTGATTGTCCTTATGCTGATCTAAAGTCTTGCTATTACATATTGATTGCTGCTCTTTCTCTAGTATATTTGGCTCCATCTGACTAGTCTATAGCTTAAGGACTATGAATGAATATCGACAGGAAGGGAGTGAGCAGTTGCCGGTTTTAGTTAAACTTTGAAAGCTAGAACGGTTCAGTCATCATAGGAGAGAGTCATATCGCGGTACCTTTGCCTTCCAGATATTATAGGTAAGCTTGTTCATATTGAGTTTGTTTTATCTATGATGCTTTCCAACCCATAAACACGAAACTATGTTCATTTATTTTCTTTCCTCCATTATAAATTTCTCGCGTCTTATAAAAGATGAGAAGGGTTAAAAAAGAGTAAAGGCTCTCAATCTTCTGGTTGTACCATTAGGGAATGAACAAACAATGCTTGACACTATCATACGAACCATGCTTCATCAACATATTTATTGAAATCTACTAGTTATGTAGCTCAGTCATGCAGGGAAGATGAAGAAGATGAGGAATCATGGATTACAGGGTACCAAACATAGCGAAGCTCGTCACACTTAATTACAGAGTCATATATGCAGTTAGCGATAAGGTCATGAAATATTCATTGATGGTTTGTTGATGGTAGTTGCTGAATCGATGGTTGATATTATGATTTACATACTGTAAATATTAGGGACAAATTTATTATCTAAGTCTTCCAACCATAACAGAGAGAAACATAGAGTCAGGGTAAGGCTGGCAGTCTGCTGTGCTTGATCTACTTAATATTTGTAGCCATGGGCATAATACTTTATATTTTAGAGATGCACATCTCTCAAGTTCAAAAGGAAGAAATGTGACAACAACCTTTTTTTTGATCTTTTTTCCCCTTAATTTTCACTCAGTTGACGTATTTTCATGATCAGAAACATTGGCGTTGTTTTGCCAATTTTCACCTGGTTAACGTATCCAACCTGATCATCGAAGTATATATGACCTATTAGACTTCACCCAGTATTTGGATAAAGCATTCATTCTAGTCATGTCATATGAAGTACTTTTAGGTCGGCTGCCTTATCTGTGTCTGAGATAAGTGGAAACGCAAATGTTTTGCTAACTTATAATTAGCAATCAATCTAGCCACTGGGACATGCTAAACATAGCAAAACATACAAATACTTTCAGCATATCAAATTTTACCTGATTAAGTTTTTGAGTATTGGCTAATTGTATGGATCCGACTTCTTTTTGATCGACATACTGAGACCTCTCACTACATTTGAATATGCCAAGACAAGTTTTACCTTTTTTTTCCCCTAATTAGTTTCAGATTTTTAAAAATTAAAACTCACAATTGGAACCTCTTCATGTGGAAAAAATTCCATCACATGGTTTGCAAGCTAGGTGAGGATCAGAGTAGTTATGCCACTGTTCGAACAAGTAACAATGTTTGGCATTGTTGATTAGCAAAGTATATGCTTGCTTTTTCAGGCATGCACTGGTATGGAACTACATGCCATGCAACTTATTGACTCAATAGGTGGGAGCTTATAAAATGCTATAATATCTTTTCAGAAAATGTATGATTTGTGGGGAAGCTTGAATAGTTCAACCATCCAACCTCAGATTTGTGAAGATTTTATTGTTTTGGATGTTTATGAGATTAATGTTGTTGTTATTAAAGTTCTAATTTCCTTGAGGTTTGGATATTGACCATACCCTCTACTAGCTACCAACTTGGATGGATGGTTGAGATATCACAAGGATTCTTAGGTTTTATTCTGTATGCTGACACATTGTGTGCTGTAAACATTTGATTTAAACAGATTATAGTTTTTGTTATCACGGTCATTTCAGTAGTTCCTTCTGCTGCAAATTTCAAGGTTATGTATTTCGTTGCATTATTTTTCACCTTCTTCTTCTTCATATTCATCAACTAAGGTCTGAAATTCGTTCATTAATGTTTTTAAATAAAATCTTGTACATTGCCAAATCTGGCTCAATCCTTCGATGTGCCCATTTCAAAGCAAAGTTCAATGTTTCAAACAAGAAGACCTAATCAGATTTTTGATAAGGACCAATAAGTGGAAGACATGACTGAAACTAAAAGTTTGATGAAGTGATTGGATTCAGTTATCACCCAATCGTATACCTATAAATCTTGTTATTCCATTTCTCCAACCATATGAAGTTTTTTAAAACAAGGATCTTAGCTCTTTCCACAAGCCAGCATTAAACATTGCATCGGGTAATCCATCTATAGATAAATTCTTATGACATATTGAGATCATGACTGGAACTTTGTATGGGTGATCATGAACTGTAATATCATCTCACCGCATAATTCTTTGGATTAACTAAATGTTACAACAAATTCTGGATTTCATGTTGAAAAAAATCAACTATCATGTGAAGAGACCTCCATTGTATTCACTACAAGGATAAGAAAATTTTGAGCTGCATCATCATGGCGTTAGGGTTTAAATTCTTTGAGATTGAGTGAGTCCACTTGGTTTATGTATCTCATTAATCTTTATTTGCTCAACTTGGTGAAATAGTTCACTGATTGTATCTCGAGGAAACAGGGTTCTCCTATTTGAGATTGGATGGAAATCTTTTAAGATACTTTTCTCAAGGGTGGCTCCAAATGATGCCACATCATATAAAACACATTGGCATGGGGACTTGGTTCTTTTCTCATGGTGCAAGCTTTTATTGATAAAATTACTGAGTTCTGGTTTGGGATCTAAGACAATCATATCCCTACTATTTCTCTCTGACTTAAAACATATCCCTTTCTTAAGGCTCATCTGCCCGCCTAATTGGAAAGCATGCAAGATTTGAATGGAAATATAAAGAGGAGAATTAAGTTAAACTTACACCCTGGGAATTCAAGTTTGCCTTCCTATCTCGTAGGTTTCTTAAACCTCCCTTAAAAGTTATAGGTGGTACTACACAAATGTGCTTCGAACATTGTAAGCCTTCCTCCATCAAGGAGGGTCCACCGGCAAAATGGTCAGTTGAGGTTTCATAATTCGGTTTCAGAATGATTTGTGACCTTAAACTTCTCTCATCACCGTATCTCCTGAGTTGTGTTTGTCGTTTAAACAAAGAGATGAATCACTGACCACAAAAACAAAAGAAAGAAACAAAGAAACAAAGAAACAAAGAAAAGATGGCTCCTTCCTGGTATTGCGGTCAACTTTAACAGGTTCCTTAGTTTGGGCAAGCTGCGTTGAAAGCATGGATTACGGTATCATGCCAGGCTGATCTATGACATACAGCATACATGATGTAGGTAAAAGAAGGAGATGGCACAGGGGTCTGTATCCCTATATCATGTGCATTATACTTCATATTTCCGTATCCCAAGTGCTAGTATATCCCTATTGGCATGAACCAGCACTGATAAATACAAACAGGCATGGACTCGTTACTGTCACAAACCCTGGTGAGTAGCTGAGCATGCTTTCATGGATATTTACCTAGTTCTTGCACATCATAGTAGATGGCAGATTCCATGGCTTACTGAAACTGAAGCAGTGCCACCCCCAATCACTATTTAGAAGCTAATTGCCTCAAAGGATGAGTATATTGACTGTTGATTGTAACTGCAGTCGGTCTGTATCTCGTGCGGGAGTATGCAGCCTTGAGCCAGCCTTGTATTTAATTGCTGAAAACTACCTGAACAACGTGTTGTCGGGTTTCATTTTTTCATCTAAAATGTTTGATTTGTTGGTTTTGCATGCAGTCAGTTGCAGATTATTTCTGTTTTATGATATGGAAAGAAGCAAGTGACATGAGCCTCCAGAAACAATTGCCAAGTGCCTTTCCCTTACAGTGCTGAAGCCATGTTGTTTTCTGCAGATGCTTGTATTCTCATTTTCAAGGAAAAATGTTCAGCTAATAGTTTCAAAAACTATACATTTTTCTGCTTTCTGTTTTTTTGATGACAGTATATTTTTCTGCTATCATGATCATCACAAGAAGGGAAGCCATTAGAATTTCTATTCTCAATCTATTTTTTTTTTAGTCATAAATTAAGCTACTTAGTTTAGCAGAATAGCAATGATCTGTTACGTGCTATGGTATAAAATTCCATTTTTTTTATAAAGCTGCTAATTAGTTTAGCAGAAGGGAAGCCACAGTGTACTCTCATTTTTTTTATTGCCTTAATGCTTCATACAATGATCTGTTATGTGCTATGGTATAAAATTCCATTAAGAATGAGAGTACACTGTGGTCAGTTTCTTGCGCAGCTACATGGTTATTTCTCCTGTGATAATGCCCTTGCCATATTATTTTGTAATATTTATTCAAATATAATACCAATATAAACATATAACAAAGATAAATATAGTATTAGTATATTAATAAAACTAATGTTATATTGATATATAATATAATATATTTTATTATTATAATGTATAATGCAATATAATGTTATGCTTATGCTAACATATTGTTATAATAAAGAATAACGAGTATTATGCTATAGTCCAGAAAAAAGATAACTATCTAATGACTGTCGGGAAATCTCTCTTCAAGCAAATATTGGTCAATCTTAAATATCTGAATAGCATAAGTACAAATCTGCCATTGGAATAGTTAGATCATACATTCTGACACCACCTGCAGCCCCTAAAACACCACTAGCATTTTTGGTAATAAAGCCTGCTCTATCAAAAATACCTCTCTCCTATATACTACTATCAAAGAAATTAGATCCACCATCTGTTGAAATCAGATCATACAAAAGTTACTAAGTTTAAAAGGATTACTGCTGCTGCTCCTATCTGGCTATGCCCTTTTGCAAGCCTCCATTCATAATGCTGCCTCTAATAGAATATCCGCAAGAAAACAGAAGCAAATCCAGTTAAAACACATAATAGTTTCTACAAGGCATGCATGTTTTATCTAGGAAAAATGGAGCATGATGTATGTTGTGGTTCAAATTTGGCCGGAGGGTGACCACGCCGGAGGAGTCGGGGAAGCTGCCAGAGTGTGGAGGAAGAGGATGAGAGCCACCTCCCGTGATTGGCGGTGTATCTGCACAAAGTCTCACCGGTACTTTCGGTGAGGGTCCTCCGACGATCAAGTTAGAGTGGTGCTCAGTTGGTCCAGCCAAAAGTCCCTTAGGCGTTATCTGACGGGGCTATTCATAGTCCCTATGGAGATGCCCAGGTGGTGGTGGTATGGCCCGTTCTCATCATGAGAGAAGATGACTCTAAGCCAGATGGCGCGCAGATAGGGCTTGCTGGTGGCGCGCGGTGCAGTCCGTTCTAGATAAGGCGTTGACAGTCATAGCAGGATATGGCCGGCGTAGCATGGCGCTGTCCTTTACTGTCGTGGGTCAGTAAGCAAAGCATAGCATAGTGGTGTCGCAATATACGACCACGTAGGAGGGCGTGGGCACGTACATGGGTGCGACCGTTGGCAAGGCCGAGCTCGTCGAGAGGTCGCATCATGCATTTGGCGAGGTCGGCTTGACGGGGGTCGAGGTTAGTCTAGCATCCCGTATTCTGAGGTGTGCTCGGCAGAGTGCCTCGAGCTCAGGGGTCGGGGTGCGTCGGCGAATAAGGAAGGCGCCCCAAGTTTGGTCGGGGCAGGTCGGCGATCATAGAAGGCGTCCCGAGCTTGATCGGGGCGAGTCGGCGAATAAGGCGTCCTGAGCTTGGTCGGGGAGGGTCGGCGATTATCCCTAAAGTCGAAGGAGCTTTTGGCGGAGTCCGAGATCGGGTTAGTTCTGGGCCGGACCGAGGTTCCGTCTGGTTGGCGTTGATGTCTATTGGGCCGAAATTGGATAGCACTTTTGTTGTGGGCAGGATGTTCAATTTCGCCCCCCATCATTTGCCCCCTGATTTTCGCGATCGAGTCGCTCTTTGGCTCGGGCGAAGGGAGTAGTTGGACTATTGGTCATCCTGTGTTTTAGCCAAGTGCTCATGAAGATGCACACACTGAGCTGGGTATACATGTTTTATCAAAGACCAATTGCTTATGGCCGTACTTTGTAAGACGAGCTTGAATAAGTTAAGTCATCACATCAATTGAAGAGGAAGCGGCCGTGGAAGCTCTTCAATGCGTTGCGTGCGCGCTTTCTTCTTGAAGCGTCGCTGGACAGAACGCAAGGGGCCAATCATCAATACCCTATTTTTTGAGAGCGTCCGCCATAATGATCTGCCTTTAGTGCTGCAATCTGAAGAGATTTGCTGAGACAGCTCTAGAGCTTGCCGCGTGGTGAAATTTGGCTGCACCGTCGTTTGGGAAAGTTGATCGGAGCCGTTGAAACAGGCTAAATAAAGCCTTGGGGAGATCTTCGGGGTTTCTATTTTCCTCTTCTTTTTGGCCACCGTCGTCGCTCTCGAGTTTTCCGGAAGGCCTTTGGAGTATTTCGGAGCTTCTCGGTGAACCTCTTGACGACCTTTCTCCTTTTGCTTTCTCTGGTAAGAACTCTAGGTAGGCGTCTTCATCCTTTTCGGTTGCTCGGAGGGGCTCTTTTTCTGTCTTCTTTTGCTTTGTTGTGAGCAAGGCGATGAGGTCGCCTTCGAGAGCCCTTGTACTGGGTGCAAGCCCATCCCGAGCTCGGATTTCTTCGTCGTCGAAGGAAGCCGAGCTCGATGGGAGTCATGACCCGTATGGGATTGACTCGGTCATAGGTGATGAGGAGCTAGGCCAGATTCGGGCTCAGTTCTTTATTCCCTCCGGATTCACCCTGGAGCGCCCAGGGCCCGAGGCTTGAGTCGATGATCCACCTGAGGGTTAGATCAGAGTGTTCGCAGAAACATTCCAAGCGGGGCTGAGGTTTTTCTTGCATGGGTTTGTGAATGAACTCCTGGCGACTTATCGCCTAGTCCCAGTGCAGCTCGCCCCGAACTCGTAGAGGATGATAGTAGGCTTTCTCGTCCTGTGCCTTATACATAACCTACCCTCCTCGGTCAATGTATTTTGGAGTTGCTTCATGTTGAAAGGCAACTTCGCGGACAAAGGGTGGTGGTACTTCTTTCCTCGGAGAGGCTGCACACTCTTCCGAGGCGCACCTTCCTCCATTCATGGGTGGAAGCGCAGATTTTTCTTTCTTTTCTCCGAACAGCCATGGGGGTTTGACCTAACCTGGGGTTCGCCGCGGGTCGCTGTTAATAACAAGCTCCCCAAATTGTCGCAACTCGAGCCGGCGACCTTAGACACGCTACTCGGTCTGGAAAAAACTCCAGGGCTCCCCGACTTGCTTAACGAGGAAGTCCTGATGAATGTCGGCTTGAGCCCAGCTCATTCCGAGGGTAAGGGTGATGCAGCCGCCTTCTTTCTTTTCTTTTTCTTTTTTGTATCGAATTTTAACCAATTTTGTCGTCAGAAATTGCAGGGATGCTCTTCGACCTCGAGACTCTAATGGCTAGATATCGCAAGAGGGTGGCCGCCTCTGATGGAGCTCGATCCGAGCAGAAGAAGAAAGCTCATGTTACTTCGGGCTCTGGCGCCGAGCGGTGCCGGCTTGGGATCATCATTGCTGAGCTTGCTCGGCCTGAGCCCGAGCAGGTTACTCCGATGGAGGCTAGGCCGCCCCCATAGGCAGAGGAAGGGGTAGCGGTAAAGCGGGCAGTTGCTGCACCTGCAGGAGCTCATAGCGCCCGGAGGGTCGTTCGATCGTCCTCACCGAGTCCTGAGCCGGGGGACAGGCTCGGGGATCGATCCTCTTCTAGGGTCGTAGCTCCGCCTGAACTTTGGTTCGCTCCCTCGGAGTCCGGAAGGAAGCCATTCCGCCTCGAATATCAACTGTTCAAGGACAATGCATCGTTGGAGTCTAGCGACGTCGCCCGTGAGGTCGTTCACTGGGCCTCGCTTCCGCACGACCGGGCTCAGCTGGTGGAGCTAGGGTTGACTGGGGTTGTTGACGAAGTGTACACCACCAGTATTTTGGTAAGTGATATCACTTCTGCATAGATACTTGACCTCGGCTAACTTCTGTTTTCTTGTGCCAGTTGCTCCATTTGGTCGACATGCTGGGGAATGCCGCGGTCAACTCCTGGAAGAAAATTTGGGAGTTGTGGTCAGAAGCGGCGGTCGCGGAGCAGCGGAAGAAGGAAGTCGAGGCTCGAGCCGCCGATGCTGAGCAGTAGCTGGGAGAAGCAGAGCGAATATCGGCGGCTGCCGAGCAGGGGCGGCAGCTGGCTGAGGCTCTTGTTAAGGCTGAGCTCGTTCGAATTCGGAAGATGGAGGCCGAGCTCCTCTAGGTACATTCGACCGCCAAGGGTCGTATTTCGGAGCTCGATTCCGCACTAGCCGACCAGAGGCGCAAGGCCGAAGCTTTAAAGCTGAAGACCGAGGAACTCGACTGGCTTGTGAAGTAGCAAGTCCTGGTGGCCGTCCAAAACTTCCGCGAGTCCGAGCATTATCTGGACGAGCTGGCGGAGGGGGCGACTGACGCTACGATCTAGGGTTTTGAGAACTGCTGGGATCAGGCCCAGAGACTATGCCCTGGAGTCGATTTCAGCGGCTTGCGCCCATGTCTGGATGGGGGCGCCGAAGAGGAGGTTGGAGCCGAAGTTGAGTTAAGCGAGCCTATAGAAGCGCACGAGCCCGCCGTCGAGATAGTGGACCTTGTCGAAGTCACCTCAGAGGCCAAGACAGTAGTTGCCACTGAGGCCGAAATAGAGGCCGCCACTGAAATCGGGGCGGAGAAAACTGCCGATGCCGAGGTGGAGGCCATCCCCGAGGTCGAGCCCGAAGCGGTCCACTGCTTGGCAAAGTATGCCTAAATTGTTCCATAAACAATAGGTTGATCCTCTCGATTGAATTGAAATGCTGTGCTGCATAAATAAAGTAATCTATTGCAGGTTGCACCGCTGTATACTCTGCATCAATCAGCAAGGGGAGTTTGGCTTTACAACATCTTTCGCAAAGCTTAGGCAATTTTTGGTGAGCTAATTGAAGTTCATGCTCTTCTTCCTCTGTTCGAGGGTCTGGCATTGAAGGAGTTAAATAGAGAGGGCTGGAATTGGAGAAGATGGGAAAAGAGAGTGGCTTCCATGGAAGATGGAATGATGGGCCCTTTTGCTCCCATCTCAGTAAGTCACTTATCCTTTCAAGCAATAAGATAGGGCAAAGAGCCGTGCTCTTCACACAGATACTGACCGAGGTCGGCAAAAAATAAGGCTAGAAATGAAAATAAGTTAGGTTATTAGAGGGAACCCGTAACCTTCATTGACACAAGCCAATAAGTTTTGGCAACAAGGAACATAACATTCATTGAATATTTTTCCAAGAATAAATACGTGTTGATGCTCGGTTACAAATTGCTGGCTTCATCCAAAGATAAAATCATCCAAAGCACCTCTAGCCTAAGCTACTAACTAGACGATAAGGTGGTTCAAGGAGGAGAATATAAGCTGATAACCCCATTCCCCACTACACCCTTAATTATTCCAACTAAAGATAAACTAGAAACTACCAAACCAAACCAAACTCTTATTCGAAGCATACCATGCACACATAGGCACGCAAGACTGACTCTTTAAAGTTCGTCGTGGTCACGGTCAGCATCAGGTTTAGTGTGATTGTGAATGTCAAGACCACGATTTTTGCGAGGCAAGATGCTATGTAAAGAGGGCCAATTGGGAAGGATTTTTTTTATGCCACCAATGATGTAGTCATCTGTGGTGGCGGGAGCAAAGTTGATGAGTGCGTAGGAATCTCCTTTGAATAGGTATGCCTCTTTAGTCCTGTGCGAAGCAAACGCTGCATCAATTCCACTTTCAAAGATGGTATTTTTCAAACTAGCAAAGCCTTGAGTGATGAGACGGATGGCGATGAGGTGGGAATCAGAACCGTAGTTTATAAGAGCGTATTGGTTGCCTTTGAAGAGGTAAGCTTCATATCTTGCTGTTGACTCAAATGCGGCGTCTACACCACTTTCGAACACCTTCCCTTTGAAGAAGGGGAACATCGCAGTGATGGTCATTGGGCCTTTGATTATCTTGTCATTTGTGGTGCCTGGTGCGTAGTTTATCTGTGCACAGAGATTCCCAGAGAAGACGAATGCTTCATCGCTATCATAAGACCCAAAAGCACAGTCTATTCCATGTTCTGCAAAGGCTGTGCCTGCAAGGGATGGATACCCATCGCAGATAAGAAGTGGTCCAATCAGCACCTTATCGTCTGCCGTGCCTGGAGCATAGTCCAGTCGCACATACTCGTTCTTCATGAATAGATAGGCTTCATTTGTACGAGACGAACGGAATGCAGCATCTATGTAGCTCTCAAAGTTAGCCACGCTGCCAGCATACCAATCGGTGGGGTCAGAGTCGGTGGACACTTGTCGTTTCTCTCGTCGGGAGGCAGCATCGGATCGCCGAATTCTAATGGTTAGAGGCGCCCTCCTACCATTTTGATCACAGTAATCAAATATTGGCCTCCGAATGTTGAGCAACCTTGGTGGATGCGATTGGGGATTATAGTTCCCATTTATTGTTATCACGTTATCTACTCTCTCCCGCCTTGTATACCTGCATGCATCGCACAAGTGTCGTAACGTAAACCATCAATTTTGACTTTGCAATATACGAATCTGTTATCTCACTAATATATTAAACATATCTAAACAAAATAATTTGTAGTCAATTAAAGTGGATACGAAGAAATATTGAAGTGCAAGGTCACCTCCCGTCAGCAATGAGCCTAAAGCGTTGGGCAGATCGAATGTATTGAGGGGCGATGCCGGCAACAAAGCAGACCTCGTCTTGGGCAGGGTATTGGTAACGATCGCCAAGAGTCTCAGCAACCCAAATGCCACCAGGAGCATATATCTCGTATCGATATACTTCATTCTCAGTCTCGTTGTCGAGGCTTGGATGCCAACCGCTGTTAAGCGTGGTGCTAACGAAGGCGTGGGTGGCAGGCCGTCTGGAATCAAGAGGCCTACCGCCATGATGGACGTAGTGATCCAGATTGTAATAGACCTCGTCAGGAGTGTTTTCTTGACGCCTTGCTTGGAATCCATTCTGAAAGACGTCCTGATAGGGAGTAAGATCCCAGCGAAAGACATGGCGGAGGATGTCTCCTTCTCCGCTGCTGCTTCTGTACACGATGTCAGGCAGAAGGGGATTTCCTTCTGGATGGCAATTAAAGAAGTAAACGGTTTCTACCAAACATTGAGCTGCAAGCTCGTCTTCTTCATTGACGGGTTGAGGGAAGTTTGCTGCACATCCTCTCCATGGTGAATTCGGCGAGATCGACATTTTCTTCTCTCACCTGTAAATTAATTTAAAAGTGATATCATTGCCAACATTCCTTTTGAGTTAAAAAGAATGAATGAAAATGCACTCTTCATTCATGCATGGCAACAAACATCGATCACCAAAATCCCGAGTGTCATTACCGATCATGGCATGAGTGTGTATATATATATATATATATATATATATATATATATATATATATATATATGCATTTGTGTATGCGTATGTGTATGTGTATACATGTATATGTATATGTGTATATATGTATAATTAATTTATTCTTTGCCCCCCTAGTTTCTTGAGTTGAGCTATGTTAAAAAGTTTTTAAAAAATATATTTTTATTAAAAAAACAATGTTAATGATATAGATTGGTCTTAAGACATATTATCTTGTACCTGATCCTTTTGGATGTGGCTCTTTGGATAGCCCTCTATACGTGTTATTAAAATTATGATTAAATTTTATTAATTTTTAAAATGAAAATGTATTAGCATACTTATGCAAAAAGTATAATGGTCAAAGTGTATTATTCAGTTTGTAGCTGAGGATATTTAGAAGGATATCCATGTAAAAAAGAAAAAAAGGTTGACGCTCCACACTTGTGTGCTGGAAGTGCTCCGGACTCCTATAGTCCAACCTTGCCGCCAGGTGGGCTGGAGTCCTCTCGACTCCTGTAGTATAGATATTGCACCGAGTGTTTGGTTAAATATCATACGAAAATCATGGTATGATCTTGCATCCAATTATCAACATGATAAAACTTCAACCAGAGTCAACACGAGCTTAATTAAAACTAACATCAACATGAGACAAAAACATAAAACTACATCACCTTAATCGGAATAAAACCCAACAAACTTTGATGATCAATGAAAGGAGAGGTTTGTGGGCTAGAATCGACAGATTGAAATTTGTCTTGACACGACGGAAACTTGAGGGACGAGGGTAGGGGTGGCAATCGGATCGGGTTGGACATAAACGGGTCGGGTCATATATAGGTCGGGTCAGAAAATCATAAACCTGAACCCGACCTGTTTATTAAACAGGTCAGAAATTGCAACCTGAACCTGACCTGTTTAATAAACAGATAACCCGACCCGACCCGTTTAACCTGTTTAATAAACAGGTCACCTGTTTGCCCAACCCGACCCGACCCGTTTAACCTGTTTAGTCTAACCCATGCTGACCCGACCTGTTTAACCTGTTTATCCAACCCGACCCGACCTGTTTAACCTGTTTGTCTAAAGCTATCGGTAATTAAGAAAATAAGTTAAAAAAAATGATTGCTCAGCGATCACTAAAGCTGAAAATAACTGACCCGACCTGTTTGTCTAATTGAAAATGTGAAGGCAGTTTAAGCTTGGCAACACATAAATCTCTAGTCAAAGAACTGGAACACAGTAGAGCATATTCAATGCTCTTATGAGCTGGTTTTCATTCTGCCAAGGTGTACATTGTATAACAATACATTCTCCATCTGAATCATTTTTGGTAATCGCTGCCAAAAGAAATTAAGAGAGAATCGCCTGTGAATCTCAATTAACAGTACAGTCTCGAACCTAATTTATTTGAATTGAAGAAATGGCAGATGACACTTCTTTGGCTCTTGGGTCACCATTTTCCAGTGACACACCTTTAGGATCTTCTCTAACAAGCAGGGGCAAAACACCGACTGAGCTCCAAGATTTGATTACAGCATTGTTGGCTTCTCCCAATATAATAGCAAAAACTGCATCATAACCACCTGCTCCAGGGACTCCTGCTAATAGAACTCCTTCCATATTCATAGTGGCATCCAAAAGCTGAGTTTGTGATTCTGGCTCTATCTGCAAAGTTAGCAGGGAAAAAAGACTAATAAGCTGAGTTCACCATGCAAGGCAAGTTGAAAAATCCAATGACAACTGCATCATACACAGTGAGAGTTTTAACACCAGCATGTGTGATATATCCCAATTTAACATCCTTTTAAACAAGTGCAGGCCGCATATCACATATGCCAATCACTAAAAATTCCACCCAACAACAAAATTTACTGTATCAGTAACCTCTCTTCCTTCTCATCTTTGTTCCTTGCTGCCTGAAATCTTGAGCCTGCAAATGAAGGATAAAGCAAATTCCCAAATTAAAAAAGCTTGGTGCTGCCATTTAGCAAAACAAGCATATTAGAACTAAACCCAGTGTAGGGGGTACACATGTAAAGTATTAAGCCATAAATTTGGGGTTGCTTACATCCTATTATGTCATGTTTTCCTATCCATGGTCAAATCCTCTGATATAGAATCTCTGATACACCGCGTGAATCCAAGTATTCATTGGTATCATCAACCTTTAATTAAACCTTCATCCTGAATTCGGATGAAAACACCTGGAGAAATTTTCTCACTTCCTTTACTTATGCAATTACTAAATAACGTCTTAAATGCTATAGAGACAAAGCGTCCACTGATCTCCCAGTGACTTTGTGTTAGTGAACTTGCAAAGTATATAAACATAAGAAAATGAATAATGGAAAAGGATAGGAATATAAAGAATTACCTTTGTCACCCAGGTTATTGTTTTCCTTGTTCCCATTTCTTTCCTGTAATCTTGCTATCATGCAACCAGGAAACAAATGCAATCCTTTCTAGTCAGGATCTCTCACAGCTAAATTAGTCAGCAGGAAAATGCATTTGATAAGCCATCCACCTATCTCTCTTGCAAACACCCAGTCATTAACATCTAACAGTTCCCAATTGTTTTCAGCATATAAAAAAATTCACCAGAAGTGCACATACAATAAGAAATTGTCGGTATGACAGGAATGATACAGGTTAAAACTTAATGTGCGAACATACAGGCCAGTCTGGGTCAATCACAAGCATTTATAATTGGATAACATAAGCAAAAGCCACAGAGTAAAAAAAAATGCCACAGAGTACGACATGTTTCAATGCTGTTTGGAAGGGAAATGGAAAGAAAATAAGTTAAGCCTTTTTTACTTTCCAAACAAACTTGTTTAACACATTCCAAAAATTTTTGTTTCCGAACTTGTGAACCTCTCACATATTTAATACTTTCACGAACTTTGAAGATGGGTTCATCTATCTCCTTTAATCCCTCTTGTACAATTAAGTTAAGAATATGAGCACAACATCGGACATGAAAAAACTCACCATCTAAGTACAGTGCATTATTCAAATTAAGTTGGTTCTTTAGCATGTCAACAAAAACATCATTTACCGATGCATTATCCAAAGTCATGCAATATAACTTCTTTTCAATCCCCCAATCAATCAACAAAGCATGAATTATTTCACATAAAGATATGCCATTATGTGGAGGAGGCACGAAGCGAAAATTAAGAACTTTCTTTTGTAACACCCATTCTTCATCAATAAAATGGGCAGTTAAACATAAATACCCGTCGGTAGTAATGGAGGTCCACAAATCCGAAGTTAAACTTATCCTAGAAGGAATTGAATGTAGCCACAATGCTAATTTTTCCTTCTCTTTTTTATATAATTTCAACAAATCAGCCTTTACAGTATTCCTTGATACTAACTTGGCCTCCTCAGAAACATAAGCAAAACAAGATCTAATGCCTTCATACTCAACAAATTGAAATGGCAGATCATGCTTAATAATTGCAAGTGTTATCAATTCACGAAATTCGGAGGTGGAGATCCGGAGGAGAGGACTCGGGAGGCGAAGAATCCGGAGGAGAGGAGAGGGGAGAGACTCGAGAGAGACTGAGGGAGGGAATAGACTATAGAGCTCGGGCGGGGCACAAACCCTAACCCTAAGTCCCTAACTAAGGAGAAGTCGCGGACGGTGGAGTGTGGTCCTCGAGCCGCCGCGGTGGCCGTCGATGGAGAGGCCGAACTTATCCACACGGAGGAGGAGAGGGCGGAGGCGGTGGTCTGGAGGAGAGAGCTTGGGAGGCGAAGAATCGGGAGGAGAGGCGACGGCGGACGGCAGCACAAACCCTAAATCCCTAAGGCCACGAACTCACGATTCACGGAATCACGAAGTCGAGAAGTCTCAACTCTCAAGTCACGGGCGGTGGACGGGTTAAACCTTAAACGGGTCGCGCTGAAAAGCCTGAAATTGGGCCGACGCGGGAAGTTGGGCCGTTGGGCTGAATAGCTGATGCAAATAAAACGGGTTAAACGGGTCGGATACGGGTCAGACATTTAAAACCCGTATCTGACCCAATTAATAAACGGGTCAGACATTTAAAACCCGTATCCGACCCGAACCCGTTTAGACCAAACCCAAACCTGTTTATGGCGGGTCGAACGCGGGTCGGGTTGGCGGGTCGGGTCATATTTTGCCACCCCTAGACGAGGGGTATATATATAGTCGTTAAGCCTTAGCCACAAACCACGTGGGACGTCGTAAGACAAGGTTTTGGAGGATTGGGATTACAACATGCGTGCAGAAAAAAATGTGTGAAATGTCTGGAGGGAAAGACTGAAAGGGTGGAAAGGCCGGAGAAAAATGAGAAAAATGGGAAATAAAGGAGAGATTTGATTTGGAGAGTAGAAGAAAATTTTTTTTCTGAAATTATTCATCACACTTACAATAATAAAATATAATTTTTATCAATTTTCAAGATAGAATTTTTTCCATCCATGGGTTACATATCATTTCTAACCTCAAGAAATCTAGATTCCTACTAATAATCAATTAAAAATCTAAAAACCGTAAGCACGTAATTTAATAATTTTAAAATTAGAGAAGTAAATAAAGAAAAATACCTTGAGTGGAAATTTAGGAGCCTTTTCTGCCGCTAATGGGAAAGAGGAATAGATCGATGGGACATTGGAGGGTTGGTGCGTTATTAATAGCCGCAAGCCTGCAATCAACGACAACTTTTGTTAAGATGACAGCAGGTGAGGTTACCGCCATGCCCCACGGCCCCCACCCTCTAATAGACACGGTGCTTACCGCCCCTAGGGACTTTCTATGACACCACGTGGACCCCCTCCCCCATCGACGTGGCCGGTGCTTATCGCCCCTTGGGACTTCCTGTGACACCACGTGGACCCCCTCCCCCATCGACGTGGCCGGTGCTTATCGCCCCTAGGGACTTCCTGTGAGACCACGTGGACCCCCTCCCCCATCTTCTGATTCACGGTGTTCACGCTCCGGTGCCATCATGCCCCTTCCATGATGCATGCTATCGCCGCCCATCATGCATCTCTCCCATGCGTGCATGCTCCCATGGCGGGGCAACCATACACGTGGCACCAGCACGGAGAACCGGACGTGGGGCCCAATGTTGATATGACACTTGGCAGCTCGGGTCGGCTCGAGCCGGCTCGGCCATGATGTAGGGGGATAAGATCGACCTCATTTTCATGTCATCTAGTGGTACCTTCATGGGTTCGTTGCATCAGGCAAAACTATTGGTGGACCGTAGGATTGCAAGCGAGTTGATCGAACACGCATTTGAATCATATTTCAATTAAAATTTAGAATTGGACACAAGGTCCACGACATGGTCTGTGGAAAGAAAAATTATTAAAAAACTTATAGGAATTGCTCATAAATCTTTCAACTGTAATGTGAACGGGTGGAGCCTTAATTTGGTTGGGTCAAACAATAATGTTTAACCATATGCGCCTCTAAATCTTGGTTAATGTTGCTCATGAGCTGGGATTTAAGATGCTGTTGTATTAGAAGTTGAGTATATTCGCAACTTTGGATAATCTAGGATAAATTAACTGCTACATTGGGGGTTGTGTCTTGATGGCTCGGCAAAGATATGGTTAGCCGAATCGAGAGGTGGACCTTGTCGACTCGATATGGCCCTTCCCAGTTTGGGACAAGCTTTCCCTACTCCAAAGGTCGGAAGGCTTCAACCTTCCTCAAGACGAGGTCGCCGACCTTGAATGACTTAGTCTTGACTCTGGAGTTGTAGTATTGTGCCACTTTTTGCTGGTATCTCGCCATGCAAATCTAGACAGCTTTCCTTGTTTCCTCAAGTAGGTCCAGGTTACTTCGGAGCCGCGCCGAGTTGGTTGTAGCATCAAAGCTCTCGACTTGGGGCAAGGGCAACCCGACCTCAAGGGGGATGACCGCCTCCGTGCTATAAGATAGGTTGAAGGGAGTCTCCCAAGTGGATACTCAGAAAGTTGTCTGGTATGCCTAGAGAACGTTGTAGAGATTCTCGACCTACTGCCCTTTTACTCGGACCAACCTGGCTTTGAGCCCTTGTAGGATGGTCCGGTTAGTGACTTCTGCCTCCCCACTAGCTTGTGGATGGGCCACCGATGTAAAACAGAGGCTGATGCCGAGTTTGGAGCAGAATTCGTCGAACCGAGCATTATCAAATTGGCGGCCGTTATCAGATATGATTACTTGGGAAAGCCCGAACCGGCAGATTATCATCTTCCAGACGAAGTTCCACACTTTTGGATTGGTGATTTAGGCTACAGGTTCTACCTCGACCCACTTCGTGAAGGAGTTGACGGCGACAATGAAGAATTTTTGTTGTATTGTAGCCGGAGGGAAGGGCCCCAAGATGTCGATTCCCTATTGAGCGAAGGGCCAGGGGGTGCTGATTGGTGTCAATGGCGCCGAAGGTCTACGTTGGACACTAGTGTAGCGTTGGCATCGGTCGCACTTTCGGGCGAACTCCACCGTGTCTTTCCGCATTGTGGGGTAGTAATATCTCTACCGCAGAATCTTGTATGACAAGGCTCAGCCTCTCTGGTGACTTCCGCAAATCCACTCATGTACCTCCCGCATCGCATAGTCCACCTCGAGGGTCAAAGACATCTAAGAAGTGGCAATGTAAATGATCGGCGGTACAGCTTGCCCTCGTACATGATGCAATGAGCGGCCCAGTGCTCAAGTTGTTGGGCTGCAAGCTTGTCCGTGGGGAGGATTCCGTTATGTAGGAAGTTTATCAGGGGGTCCATCCAGCTCGGCTCGGTCTCTGCGCACCGCACTGGCTCAAGGTCTTCCGTGCTTGGCGCCTTCAAGCACTCAAGGAAGGTGCCCTCTGGGAGCTCGGCCAAGTTGGACGTCGCCAGCTTCGACAGCAGGTCGGCTCTTGCATTCTCCGATCTGGGAATATGCTGGATGTCGAAGTTGCTTAAGGTTGAAGTGATGCACCATACCTTTTGAAGGTATTTCATCATTGATGGCTCCCGACCTTCAAAATCTCTCAGGATTTGGCTCACCACGAGCTCGGAGTCGCTGAAGACCTTGAGGTTGGGGGCATTGAGTTTTTTGGCCAATTTCAGCCCGGCGATCAGAGCTTCATACTCGCCTCGTTATTAGAAGCAGAAAATTCGAAGCGCAAGACTAGCTCTGCCACCACTCCTTCTAGGCTAGTAAGGATGAGGCCTGCGTCGCCGCCCCCCGATGTCAAGGAGCCGTCGATATGTAGAATCCATGGCCGTTCGGGAGCATCTTCTCCCATCCGGTTGAGCTCGACTGGGGAGTCGTCCGACATGGTGGACTCCACCAGAAAGTCGGCAAACACTTAGGCTTTGATCGCCAGTCTAGGGCGATACTCAAGATCAAATTCTCCGAGCTCAACTGCCCATTTCGCAATTCTTCCATCACGATCAGACTGCTGCAGGATTTGCTTTATGGGTTGATCAGTCAACACAGCTATAATGTGTGCCTAGAAGTATGGTTGAAGCCTGTGAGCCGAGGTAACTAGTGCATAGATAGTTTTCTTTGACTTGAAATATCTGATCTCTGCATCTCGCAGAACCCGGCTGGTATAAAATATGGGTTTCTTGCTTTTATCTTCTTCTCGGACTAGTACCAAGTTTACTACAGCTGGGGAGACCACGAGATACAGGTAGAGAGTCTCCCCGCACTGGGGCTTTGTAAGCAAAGGGAGAGTGGTGAGGTAGTGTCGGAGCTCTTCAAAGGCTTGCTGGCACTCCTCAGGCCACACAAAATTCTTGGGCTTCTTGAGGGCCTTGAAGAAGGGGAGGCATCGCTCGACTGATTGGGCGACGAATCTTCCAAGAGCTATTACCTAACCAGCGAGTTGCCGCACCTCTCGGACTGTCATCGACGGTGTCATTTCTTGTAATGCTCGGATCTTCTTAGGGTTAGCTTCAATCCCCCGTTGCGTCACCACGAAGCCACGGAATTTTTTTGAGGTGACTCCGAAGGCACACTTCATGGGGTTGAGCTTCATTTAATATCTTCGGAGAGTGGAGAATGCTTCACCCCAGTTGGCTATGTGGTGACTAGCCGCCTGGCTCTTCACTGGCATGTCGTCAACGTAAACCTCCATATTCCGTCTGATCTGATCTTTGAAGATCTTGCTGACAAACCGTTGATAAGTCGCGCCGGCATTCTTCAATCCAAAAGACATGACCTTGTAACAATGGAGGCCCTTGTCAGTAATGAAGGCGGTTTTCTCTTCATCTTCTAGCGCCATCTGGATCAGATTGTATCCGAAAAAGGCATCGATGAATGTTAAAAGATGATGTCTGGAGGTGGCGTCGACGAGTTGGTCGATCCTCGGGAGAGAAAAGCTATCCTTCGGGCAAGCTTTATTCAGGTCCGTGTAGTCCACGCACATGCGCCATTTTGAGAATCATAATGTTATTTTGATGTTTACAAAACCATGAAGGCCATATGGAAGTGCCAATGCTATTAACAAAATTAATCAAGTAAATGACACTCAAGAAAGAGAGAAGTGATATATTCTCGATACATCCTACAATCTTGATACATTCATGATACACTCATCTACTAAGTTTAAAATGACCTTCAAGAATTCATCCAAGGATAATTCTATTAGAAGAACTTGAGAGAAAATCTAATTTTCAGTTTGACGAAATTAAGAGTGAAGTTTTCGTGATAAGAGGTAATTCTGTTAAAATGAAACTTGCTTGTGCCATTCATCCTAAATCAATTGAAATATCTTTTTATTGCTTTAATGTGCTAAACTAACCTTAAAGTGCAGAAAAACAGGATTAGAGTTGACCCCAGGTAGTTTGGAGTCGAGTCTGATATATTTGGCATGCCTTGCCACAATGTGGCACACCCTTGAAACACTTGGCACAGAGTTGGAGTCGACCCTGGCACAATTTGGCACAATCAGGCACAAATGGCATAGAGCTGGGGTCGACCCCAGGAAAGCATGAGTCGACCCCAGCCTAAAGAGTCAAAAAACAAGTCTCTAGAATTTCTGAGAGGGCCAACCCCAGATAAGCTTGAGTCGACCCCAAGAAAAGTTGAGTCGACCCCAGCCTAAAATGTCAGAAAAACAATTTTTTGGAATTTCTGAGAGGGCCGACCCCAACCAAACTCGAGTCGACCCCACTGTAGCTGGAGTCGACCCTAGGAAAACATGAGCCGACCCAAGTCTGTGGAACAGTAACTCGGGTAGACCCCAGCACGACTGACAGCATAACGGCTAGTTCTGTAGAAGTACAATTTGAGCCTCCAACGGCTAGAAGCAGCTAGTTTCTTCATTCCAACAGCTAGGGAGTGATCATTTGAGGTTGAAGAAGTATTTAAGAGGCACTATTCATCAGGAAGAATAATCTTTTACAAAAATCAAGAGAGCATTCAAGAGAAAAGAAAGTCCAAGTGTTCTTCATTAATTTGTTTCATTCAAATTTTGAAAGAAGGTGGTTGAGCAATCTTCAAGTGTCTTCAAGAGCTCTACCAATCCCTTGGGGAGTGAAGCAATATTGGCAAAGAAGAGAAGAGCAATCTACAAAGCGATAAATATTCTCTTACCTCTTCTTTAAGTGCATTATTGTATTACTTGCTCATTTAGGAGCTTTAAACTTCTTCTCTACTTATTTCTTGTAAGGTTTGTTGGTGAGCCCGTAAAACCAACGGTGTAGGTTGTTGGTGAGCCCTTAAAACCAACGGTTAGATTATTGGTGATTCCGTAAAACTAATTGTATGATTTTTAGATTGTGAGCCTGGCAAAACAATCCAACTGTAATCTGCGAAATTATAGTGAATTTCCAAGGAGACGCTTGGGAAGTGGACGTAGGTGTTTTGGAGAGCACTGAACCACTATATTTCTTATATATTTGCATTATGTTTTTTTTGGTTCTACTGCACCTATATAATTAATACAAGCTAAACTACTCATACATCTATCAACTAAATTAAGGTCCTAAAAATTTGAAAAACCCAATTCACCCCTCTCTTGGGTTGTTATCTTGGGCAACAAGTGGTATTAGAGCAGATGCTCTTGTATTAATTGTTAATCTAACAATCAAGAGCCAAAGATCATGACAACTCGTAATGGTAGCTCTCTATCCGAGGGACAATCAACAAATAGACCATCCCTATTTAATGGTACTAATTACAAGTATTGGAAAGCACGAATGAGAATATTTATACAAGCACTAGACTATGACATATGGGGAATCATAGTCGAAAGACCACACATACCCACCATTAGCATAGATAGCATGGTCATCCCCAAGCCACAAAAGGAATGTGATGATAATGATAAGAGGATGGCTCAACTTAATGTCAAAGCCATAATGTTCTCTATTGCTCACTTGATGCAAATGAGTTTAACAGAATATCAACATGTAATTCAGCTAAGAAAATTTGGGATAGATTAGAGATTACACATGGAGGTACAAATCAAGTTAAGAAATCTAAGATAAATATGCTAGTACACAAATACGAACTATTTAAAATGGAACCCTCTGAAAGTATAACTGAAATATTTACAAGATTCACCGACATAATCAATGGTCTCAAAAGCTTAGGCAAATCTTATTCTAACTCTGAATTGGTACGCAAAATTCTCAGATCTCTACCGCGTATGTGGGAGGCTAAGGTGACTGCAATTCAAGAGGCCAAGGACCTCCATACATTTCAGCTAGAAGAGCTTCTAAGATCCCTCATAACCCATTAGCTGACAATGAAGCAAAACTCTGAAAAAGTCAAGAAAAAGAAGACAATTGCTTTGAAGTCTACAATCTCTAAAGAGGACAGTGAGTCGGATGAGTCCGATGATGAAGAGGGGTACGATGAAGGGGAAGTAGCGATGCTTTCCAAGAAATTTAGAAAATTCATAAGAAATAAGAAAAGACTTCACAAAAGGAAGCCATTATCCAAAGGCAGCACTAGTAAAGAAAAGAGTAAGGACAAAGAAAAAGAAAGAAAAGTGCCAATCTGTTATGAATGCAATAAGCCCGGGCATTTCAAAATAGATAGTCCACAATTAAAATAGATGGTAAGAAAACTCAAGGAGAAAGCTCTCATGGCTGCATGGAGTGAGAGTGAGGGATCAAGCTCAGAAGTGGAAGATCAGCAACATGCAGCTCAAATGTGCTTCATGGCAAACGACGATCAGGTAGATGCTGAACTTGATTGTGATTTTACTGTAGATGAATTGCATGATGCTTTTCTAGACTTAATGAAAGAACACAAGAAACTAATTCACAAAAACAAAATGTTAAAGAATGAAAATTAGGCTCTTATGGAAGAAAAATTAAAACTATCTAATAATCATGAAACTTTAAGTAAGGAATTAACTCATGAAACTGAAAAATTAATAAAAGAAAATAGTGAACTAAAAGGAAATGTTGAAAAATATAAATCTTTAGTAGATAAATTCACACTCAGCTCAACAAAATTGAATATGATCTTAGATAGTCAAAGAGCCGTTTACAATAAAGCAGGATTAGGTTATAAAATAAATAGTAAACAAAAATATCTAAAGAACTTGTTTGTTAAATCCAAAAATAAAAACATAATAAGTTATTGTTGTAACAAAATAGGACATAAAGCCTATGAATGTGATTTTAGAAAACTTAATTATAACAACAAATTAAATAAAAAAGGCAAATCAAGATTTAAGAAAATTTGGATTCCAAAAGGAACCATAACTACTAACCCTAAAGGGCCCAACATAGTTTGGGTACCTAAAATGGATTCTTGATTTTGCTTGCAGGTATGTCTTACAACCAATAAGAAGAATCAACTATAGTATCTAGATAGTGGTTGTTCAAGACATATGACAGGTGATAAGGATCAATTCATCACTATGAAATCTAAAGATGGTGGAGTGGTAACCTTTGGTGACAACAGCAAAGGTCACATTATTGGAAAAGGTAAAATTCGTATCACTCCATCTACATTTATAGATAATGTTTTGTTGGTTGATGGTTTAAAACATAACTTACTAAACATAAGCCAATTTTGTGATAAAGATTTTGAAGTTTTTTTCAAGTCTTCAGCGTGTATAATCACTAGTCCCAAAGACAATAGTATTGTACTCATTGGACATAGGCATAAAAATATTTATATTGTAGACCTTGGTAATCTAGCCAAGAAAAATGATTATGCCTAATTGCCAATGAGGATAAGATAAGTGAAACTAGTTGGCTATGGCACCGAAGACTAGGTCATGCTAGTGTGGAATTAATTTCAAAATTAGTCAAAAAAGAGTTAGTGAAAGGTTTACCAAAACTAACTTATGAAAAGAATAAAATTTGTGGTGCATGTCAATTGGATAAACAAACAAGGTCATTTTTCAAATCTAAGAACATAGTCTCAACTACTAAGCCATTACAGCTCATCCACATGGATTTATTTGGACCAACTAGAACTGCAAGTCTAGAAGGCAAAAAGTATGGATTAGTAATTGTAGATGATTTTTCAAGATATATATGGATGTCATTCCTTGCACATAAAAATGAAGTATTTTCAGCCTTTTTGAACTATTATAAAAATGTTATAACTGAAAAGAACATCACTTTAATCTCAATTCGTAGTGTTCATGGAACCGAATTTGAAAATCAACACTTTGAAAAAATTTGTAATGAAAATAGAATTTCTCAACAATTTTCAGCTCCTAGAACGCCTCAACAAAATAGGATTGTTGAAAGAAAGAATAGGACCTTGGTAGAAATGGCTCGCACTATGCTATGTGAGTCAAATCTTCCAAAGTATTTTTGGGCTGAAGCTGTAAACACCTTCTGCCATATCCTAAACCATGTTTTAGTTCGTCCAATAACAAAGAAGGCTCCCTACGAACTTTGGAAGAATAAGAAACCAATTATCAAATATTTTTGAGTTTTTGGTTGCAAAATAATTGAAGTAAATTTAATGCCAAGTCAGATAAGGGTATCTTCTTAGGATACTCTACATCTAGCAGGGCATACAGAGTCTTCAACAAGAGCTCTATGGTTGTTGAAGAATCAATCAATGCTATATTTGATGAAACTAACAATGAGTCCTCTAGGAAAGAAAGCATTTTTGATGATGATACAGGAACATTCGAGCTTGAGAAGTTAACCATTCATGATACACCGACTCATGAACAAGAAGATACATCAAAGGAAGATGATCATAGTTCACCACTACATCAGGACCTACCTAAAGAATGGAGGTATGCGCATGGACACCCCAAAGATTTAATAATAAGTGATTTATCACAAGGGGTAAGAACTCGATCCTTCCTAAAAAACATTAATAACTATCTTGCCTTTGTATCTCAAATAGAGCCTAAAACTTATGAAGAAGCAGAACATGATGTAAATTGGATCAATGCTATGCAAGAAGAATTGAATCAATTTAAAAGAAATAATGTATGAAAATTAACTGAAAGACCTAAAAACAAAACCATCATTGGAACCAAATGGGTTTTTAGAAACAAACTTGATGAAAATAGAATAGTAACTAGAAATAAGGCTAGACTAGTGGCTAAAGGTTATAATCAGGAAGAAGGGATTGACTTTGAGAAAACTTTTGCCCCAGTTGCTAGGTTAGAAGCCATTAGATTACTACTTGCATTTGCTTGTTATATAGATTTTAAATTATATCAAATGGATGTAAAGAGTGCCTTTCTAAATGATTACATAATAAAGGAAGTATATGTAGAACAACCTCCTGATTTTGAAGATCATGAATTTTCCGAACATGTATTTAAATTGCATAAGGCGCTATATAGTTTGAAACAAACTCCTAGAACCTGGTATGATAGATCGAGTAAATTCTTGCTAAATAATAAGTTTAATAGAGAAAATGTAGATAACATACTATTCATTAAGAGAAAAGATAAAAATTTTCTTATAGTGCAAATATATGTAGATGACATAATATTTGATGCTACTGACAATTCTTTGTGCAAAGAGTTTGCTAAGTTAATGCAGGGTGAGTTCGAGATGAACATGATGGGAGAATTTAATTTCTTCCTCGGACTCCAGATCAAGCAAACTAAGAAAGGGATATTCATTCACCAAACTAAATATACAAGAAAAATCCTCAAGAAGTTTGAGAAAGAAGATTACAAGAAAATGGGAACTCCAATGAATTCTACTAGTAAGTTGGACAAAGATGAAAAAGGCAAGAGCATAGACACTAAACTTTATAGAAGTATGATTGGATCCTTGCTTTATCTTACTGCTAGTAGGCCTGATATTATATTTATTGTTGGAATGCGTGCTAGATATCAGTCTAATCCTAAAAAATCACTTTTATCTGCTGTTAAAAGAATTCTTAGGTATCTAAGAAGTATATCTAGCATAGGATTATGGTACTCTAAAGATTCCTGTTTTGAACTTATTAAATAGCAGATCCTGACTTTGCTGAATGCAAACTAGATAGAAAAAGCACTAGTGGGACATGTCAATTTTTAGGTGTTAATCTAGTCTCATGGTTTAGCAAAAAGCAGAATTCAGTTGCACTGTCAACGGCTGAGGCCGAGTACATTGCGCTGGAAGTTACTGTGCTCAAGTATTATGGCTTAAGCAACAATTAGAGGATTATGGAATTAAGCTTGATAAGATTTTCATAAAATGTGATAACACAAGTGCAATCAATTTAACCAAAAATTCAATTCAACACTCTAAAGCAAAATATATTGAAATAAGATATCACTTCATAAGAAATCATTGCAAAATAGAAATATGAATATTGAACATGTATGCACAGAAAATCAATTAGCTGATATATTTACAAAACCTCTTAGTGAAGATAGATTTTGCATGCTTAGGAGAGAATTAGGAATATGTGATCCTTTTGCATAACAAGGTCAAATGTTTCATGATACGCTCCTCTCATCTCCTAAATCCTATGAAACATTGGTAAAATGTTTGATTTAGAGCTTCCTCTCATGAATATCATTGACCCATGAAAATTTGGTAAAAATAAGAAGAGTGAAAAATCATTAAAAAGAAAATTTTATTTTTGGCCTGACCTCGGCTCGACCCGACTCGAGCCGACCCAAGTAAAAGCTGAGGTTGACTCGACGGCGGGTCCCTCATTTTTTAGGGCCGGCTGAAAGCTCATTTTGGGGGATATTTTCATTCCTAAACTCCTAGAAATCCTATTTTCTCTCCTCCATTCACCTCCAATCACCGGTAAAACCTCATTCCACCCTCTCCCAAGCCGTTAGATCAAGTTGCAAGAAAGGGTTTGGTGAAAATAGAACCCAAACGAGCCGTGGCCAAGCGAGCTAGGAGAGTAACCCACCCATCTACAGTAGAAGAGGAAGTTAGAAGGTCACTTACAGTTCCTCCACAAGCTGGACCTCGTGTGGAGCCCCCCCAACCCTCTTTCCCTTCGGTTTTGCTTGCCAAGTATGCGGGGAGACCGGTCACAACAAGTAGACGCATAAATTTTGACTTTTGGATCAAGAGGAATTTAGATTGCGTAGATAGATCCAACAATAGGGATGGTAGTACCTCTGCTCCCTAAATCTACAGACCTACTCGGGATTAGTCCGTGAGTTTTATGCTTTCCTACGGGTCGGTGCGGGAGGGCTCGTGTCCGAGGTTCGTGGGGTTCAAATCCATGTTACTGAGGAGAGCCTAGGACATCTGCTCCATCTCCCATGTGAGGGTGCCATACCAGATAGACTAGAGGACAAGATTAGAGCTCTATAGATGATCATGGGGAGAGATGAAATAGATTGTTCTGATGATCTGGTAGCTAGTTCCTTCTCAGCTAAGATGAGATTGCTTCACAACTTTATAGGTTGGATACTGTTTCCGAAGAGCGGAAGATTCAACCATGTGTCTGAGCGAGATTTGGCGATTTTGGAGCATGTTATTCAAGGCATTCACCTGAATCTCTCGACGATGATGATCAGACAGATGCGTGAGGCCGTGACTAAGGCGAGGGCTTCTTTACCCTATGGCATGGTTCTCACACTGATCTTTAGACAGTACGACATATGTCTGGTAGGAGAGATCTCCAGAGATTTATTACATACTGACACCTACACTGCACGATCACTTGAGCGCATGGGGTACGAGAAGCTGAATGGTCACTAGATATGCGGAGGTGCAGGGCCACAGGCACCAGAGCCTGGTGTACCAGAGCCTGGAGACTTCATTCCAGAGCCCGAGATGCCTGCTGACTATCCTTCATCACATGCAGAGGCAGGACAGTCATCTTCTGCACCTACTGGATACACTGAGGAGTACTGGAGTAGGATGACTGAGATAGTATCAGCTCAGGTGATGAGTCTCTCCGATAGGATGATGAGTCGGACAGTATTACGGTTGAGATCAGGGGAGTATCCACTCAGGTGACAAGCCTCTCGAATCGGATGACTACTTTAGAGAGAGTTTCATGGTCTCCCTAGAGCTCGAGCAGCTGAGTCAGAGGTCTCATCATAGAGCCAGCCAGTTCATAAGGCTCACAGACCATCCCACTCATATCAGACCTGACCTCCTCTCGCCACTTATACTAGGAGATCTAAAGCCAGGTCACAGCCCTTGGATGCCTCTAGGCCTACTGATAGCACTACAAGAGCACATTTAGATTAGTGCCTAGAGACGTTCTAGTTCTCTATGTATTTTGACTTTTGTTGATTGTAAACAATGTTATCTTTTATGGCATTTTGGATTTCTAGAACATTGTAATTCTGGCTTTTATGAAATACAATGTCTTCTTTTGAATTATGATCTTTGTCATTGGCATGCTATTCACCTTGGTATTATATATTCTTTTTGATGATGACAAAAAGGGGGAGAAAGATATAAGAAAAGAGAGAAATATATAAGAGAGAAATATATGAAATATACTCTATAAGCCTCTATAAGAAAGAAAAATATAAGAAGAGAAATCTATATTTAAGGGGGAGAATATTAACAAAATGCAAATCTGAATTTTCATTAAATAAACATCTAAATTTTGAAATTTGATACATGAGAATTCATAATACATAACTTATGGTATATAGAAACTCACAATGCATAAGTCTAGATATTCAAGAAGGCATTTGGCACACAACTATAGAAAGTTTCATTGCCTCGATACAAAACTTGAAACTCTTAATTTGGCACAAATCCTTGAAAATTTTGATTCGATGAAACATAAGAGAAAGGGGGAGTAAAGCTAAAACAAATTTGGCATCAATTTGAATAAGATAGGGGGAGCTCTTGGTTCTTTGATACATACTCCAAAATTAGACTATTTTGAAAATCTTGAACCAAAAGCATCTTATGATGTTAAATCAAATTTTTCTTATGAATGGCAAATTGACAATAAGTAATGTTTTGTAATCATCAAAAAGGGGAAGATTGAGAATCATAATGTTATTTTGATGTTTACAAAACCATGAAGGCCATATGGAAGTGCCAATGCTATTAACAAACTTAATCAAGTAAATAGACACTCAAGGAAGAGAGAAGTGATACATTCTCGATACATCCTACAATCTCGATACATTCATGATACACTCATCTACTAAGTTTAAAATAACCTTCAAGAATTCATCCAAGAATAATTCTATTAGAAGAACTTGAGAGAAAATCTAATTTTCAATTTGATGAAATTAAGAGTGAAGTTTTCGTGATAAGGGGTAATTCTGTTAAAATGAAACTTGCTTGTGTCATTCATCCTAAATCAATTGGAATATCTTTTTATTACTTTAATGTGCTAAACTAACCTTAAAGTGTAGAAAAATGGGGTTAGAGTCGACCCCAGGTAGTTTGGAGTCGATTCTGATACATTTGGCATGCCTTGGCACAATATGGCACAACCTTGAAACACTTGGCACAGAGTTGGAGTCGACCCCAGAAGAAATGGAGTCGATCCTGGCATAATTTGGCACAACTGGCACAAATGGCACAGAGCTCAGGTCGACCTCAGGAAAGCATGAGTCGACCCCAGCCTAAAGAGTAAAAAAACAAGTCTCTAGAATTTCTGAGAGGGCCGACCCCAGATAAGCTTTAGTCGACCCCACTGTAGCTCGAGTCGACCCTAGCCCAAAATGTCAGAAAAACAAGTTTTTGGAATTCCTAAGAGGGCCGACCCCAATCAAGCTTGAGTCGACCCCACTGTAGCTGGAGTCGACCCCAGAAAAATATAAGTCGACCCTAGTCTGTGGATCAGTAACTCGGGTCGACCCCATTGCTCGGATCGACCCCAGCATGACTGACAGCATAACAGCTAGTCCTGCAGAAGTACAATTTGAGTCTCCAACGGCTAGAAACGGCTAGTTTTTCCATTCCAACAGCTAGGGAGTGATCATTTGAGGTTGGAGAAGTATTTAAGAGGCACTATTCATCAGGGGAAATAATCTTTTGCAAAAATCAAGAGAGCATTCAAGAGAAAAGAAAGTCCAAGTGTTCTTCATTAATTTGCTTCATTCAAATTCTGAAAGAAGGTGGTTGAGCAGTCTTTAAGTATCTTCAAGAGCTCTACCAACCCCTTGAGGAGTGAAGCAATATTGGCAAAGAAGAGAAGAGCAATCTATAAAACGATAAATATTCTCTTACCTCTTCTTTAAGTGCATTATTGTATTACTTGCTCATTTAGGAGCTTTAAACTTCTTCTCTACTTATTCCTTGTAAGGTTTGTTGGTGAGCCCATAAAACTAACGGTGTAGGTTGTTGGTAAGCCCGTAAAACCGACGGTTAGGTTATTGGTGATCCCGTAAAACCAATTGTAGGATTTTTGGATTGTGAGCCCGGCAAAACAATCCAACTGTAATCCGTGGAATTATAGTGAATTCCTAAGGAGACGCTTGGGGAGTGGACATAGGTGCTTTGCAGAGCACCGAACCACTATATTTCTTGTGTGTTTGCATTGTGTTCTTTTTGGTTCCACTGCACCTATATAATTAACACAAGCTAAACTACTCATACATCTATCAACTAAATTAAATTCCTAAAAATTTGGAAAACTCAATTCACCCCTCCTCTTGGGTTGTTATCTTGGGCAACACATTTCCCGTTGGCCTTCTTCACAAGAACAACATTGGCGAGCCAATCGGGGTAGGTGATCTCCCTGAAGAAGCCAGCCTTGAGGAGGTTGTCGACTTCTTCAGCTATCGCTTGCTGCTGGTCTGCTGCCAGACTCTGCTTCTTCTATATGACCGGCTTGTGGGTCGGATGTACCTTGAGGTGGTGGACCATCACCTCGGGGTCTGTCCCAGGCATGTCGGCAGACTACCAGGCGAACATGTCTGCATTGGCCCAAAGGAACTCAATCATATGAGCTCGGATCTCCGAGCTCAAGCTTGACTCGATCTACACAGTCTGCTCGGGTCTGTAATCCCTCAGGGAAATGTGAAGGAGGGGCTCGCGGGGTTCGCTCCGTTGTTTCCTTGATTCATCCTGCACTTCCAACCCTTCAATGGGTAGTGTTTGAGGAGGGAGCTCGGCCGACTGCTTGCCTTTGAGTGCAGTCATGTAACATTGCTTTGATGCCGACTGATCTCCTTGGATCTCGCCGACCCCTCGACTTGGGGTTCAAATTTGGCCCGAGGGTGACCACGCCGGAGGAGTCGGAGGAGCTTCCGGAGTGTGGAGGAAGAGGATGAGAGCCACCTCTCACGATCGGCGGTGTACCTGCACAAAGCCTCATCGGTGCTTCCGGTGAGAGCCCTCCGACGATCAAGTTAGAGTGGTGCTCAGTTGGTCCAACCAAAAGTGATGTAGAACCAGTTCCGGAAAAGAGGAGAAGAAGGAAGAACAAGAAAGGGAGAAGAAAGAAGAGGTTCTAAGGACGCAGGAAGAAGAGAAAGGAAGGAGGAGGAAGAAGAAGAATAAGATGTGGGGGAAAAGAAATTCTTAATCATTCATTAAAATCCTAATCATGAAAATAGTTCCCTATATAGAGGATCAAATAAACACAATTAACATAAAACCCCCTTACACAAAAATAACTCCTAATAAGCCCACAAATAACACAAATAAGCCCTAAAATGCAAACAAGCCCAGAAATAAAAATAAAATAAATATGCAAATAAACGGGTCTGACTCAATCCGAGGGCACAGAATCATCTGGATGAAGGGCTCTGATGTCCCCATCAACTCCTCCCGGGTGAGAAAAACTCGATCCCGTCGAGTACAGGTCTGGCCGGCTGTCGTACTGCTCCAGAAGATCGGGGTCGAGGCGCTGCAACTGTGCTCTGGAAATCCACGTCACATTAGACTTTGGTCGACCTTTCCACCGAACAAGGTAACGTTGGTAACCACCGTTCCTGGTTGAAATAACCTGCTCATCCAATATATGTTCTATTTGTTCTCTGCGTGCATGAAATTTGGAAGGTGGTGGCTCAACAGCAGGTAATAGGTCAGGGTGTCCAACATGGGCAGGTATATCAATAAAGAGGTCAGAAGGCATGAATATTATCTTTTTGTATGGGACTAAATCTTCAATATTAAATGTCGTACTAATCACATAGTCATCAGGAAGATCCACAACATATACATTCGAACTAATTTTCTTTAAGATTTTGAACGGTTCTGCACTACAAGTTTGCAATTTCTTAAACATATCTGAAGAAAATCGTTCAAGCCTAATTCTTATCATGACGTAATCTTTTTCACTTAACTCTTTATAACGTCTGTGTAAATCAGCAAGAAATTTATATTTTAAGTTATTAAAGTGACTACAATTGCTGATTTCTTGATGCAATGAATGTGGATGTGATGCAATTGATTGTGCAGACTCAAAGACTCTATACTGATGAGACATGAAAAACAGGTCTATGGGTTGCCTAGGTTTGTAATCATGCACCACTTCGAATGGACTCATACCTATAGACTTGTTAATCGAACTATTACATGCAAACTCAACTGTCGGTAACATTAAATTTCAGGACCTAGCATATGCATTCGGTCTGAGCCTATGATGTGGAAGGTTGGGCAGAGATGCTCCGAAAACTAGATCAATTGCACGTTGGATATCACGCATTGAAGAAAGTGCATCCGAAAGATCATCAGGGACTACATCATGAAACTCCTCTAGAAGAAAAACTACTATAGGAGAATGTTCAAAATTGGACGCCACATAGGTATCTTTAGCTACAAGTGCCAATTCAGATGACTGGCTCTCAATATCTGTCACTACCTCTTCGATAGTAGTGATGTGAAGTGGCTTTGTTGTACTTAGATTAATAGTCTCCCTTTGGAAATTATTTTGGACAAAGTCTAATTCTGTGGATTCGTCTTCAAAGTCTTCTACATAGTCTTCTATACTTGGTTCATAGACTTCTTCGAGATATTCGGTCTCTTGGATCCCAGCTTTTGGCTCAGTAATCAGGTAAGTCTTGGCAGGGCATTGGGACGCAATGTGGTCGGACTTTTGGCACCAGAAGCATTGGATTTGGCTTCGAGAAGGAGGGTAGGAACCTAATATTCCTTTTTCCTTATCAGTTGAAGGGTTCGGGACAGGCATCGGGGAGGTCCTAGTCGGTGCTGGGGTTAGGCCAAGCTGATTAGGAGGATTGAAAAGCGGTTTAGGTTGTGGGAGATAATTTTGGTTAGGTCGGGCTCCTAGGGCTAGTGGTCGAGGGTCGATGGGCCTCACCATAGGTAGTCTTAAGAAACTATCAACATCTTGGGCCAACTGGTATGCTTGGTTAAGAGTGGTAATCTCTCGGAGGAGTAGTTCTTTCTGGATCTCCTCGCGGAGTCCTGCCCGAAACCTAGAGAGGATAACGGTCTCCTCTTCTATTACACCGCACTTTATATGAAACTCCTCAAATCGGGCGATATAATCAGCAACCATCGATGTCCCTTGAGTTAGCTTCTGCCACCTATCCATAAGGCGTTGTCGGTACGAAAATGGCAGATACTTCTCATTTAGCTTTTTTTTCATATCCTCCCATGTAGTTATACGAGGAAGCCTTTGGGTCTCACGCATATGTTCAACATTATGCCAGTACTAGTGAGCTTGCCCAATAAGCTTCATTTTGGCAAATCGTACTTTTTTATCATCAGTCATCTCATTCCACTCAAGGTAATTGTCCATGGCGGCTCTCCAATCGAGATACAAGCTTGGCTCGGGTTGACCAGCAAAGGTAGGGGCATCTATTCTTACGGTACGCAGCAGCCTCTCATCTAGATCGCGCTGGTGATCAGAAGGTGGTTGGTTCCTAGGGGGATGGGGAAGGACTATAGGTGGTGCGGCCAAACCGATTTTAGGTTGAGCTGTAATGGGGGTTAGCGGTTTAGGGGTCCTAGAATTTTGCATGAGCTCACGGATCTCTTGTTTGAATTCCTCGTGTCCACCCCGCATGGCATCGAACTGTTCTATGAGAGATCTATAAACGTTGAAGTTCATGGTAGCTACAGAGGTTTTAGGTTGATTAAAATAGTACTCCCGGTCACTGTAGGTTGACATGCAATAACAACACTAGGTGATGATGTGAAATGCAGTGTCACTAATGAAACCCTAATAAATATGATGCAGGACCAAATTTGATGCAGGACAACCTACTAATGCAATCTATTATGATTTCAGAAATCAGCAAGTTTTCACAAGAATAACTTAAAATTTAAATGTTGTTGTTTTTTTTACTTCGGTTATTCAGAATTAAGGATTAAGATTATTCAATTTAAGAAATTAGATTGCAATGAAGTAGTACAGTTGTTCTGATCCTAAAGTAATCTGATCGAATATATTGAGAAATGTCCTGTTACTAAGGTGTGCTAATTTAATATCAAGATTTAATGGGTAATAGGGCGGGTTCGGAAATGAAAGGTTCAATGTTCTGAATTGTGACAGCAATATAAGTTTTCAAAATGTGGCTATCATACAAGAGAACTAGAACATAATTAAATGAACAAGTCCAAGAAAAGTAGAAACCTTATTACCTGTCGTGAAGTAGGCGACCAGAATGTGTGCTCGTGGGCTGGGGCGACGATCGGTGCGCGGTTGCAGCTGATGGACCCTTTCAGTTGGCTTCAATTGGCTTCTACTTGAGTCTGCTCACATCAAATTGACGAGCTGCAGGTTTTGTAGGCATGATGGATTGGCCTTATGAGAGAGAAGTGGCTCGAGTTATGGGCTTTGGGCCAGTTGGTCTTGGACCTGTGAGGAGGACTGATGCCGAGTGTGGGCTGCGTGGCCTGGATAGGAGGGGGAGATGGGTTGGAGGAGTGGGAGATGGGTTGGAGGAGTGGGGGTTTGATGTGGTCTCTGAATAGGAGGGGGGTTTTCCTGGTGTTGGGCTCGGGTGTGGTCTCCGATGGCTGGAGAAAGAGGAGAAGGGCTGGTTGGCTAAAAGGGAGAGGGTTCGGGATGGTGACGGGCGGCGGCGAAGCAGAGGAAACGACAGGCGGGTGGCGGCGAAGCTGCTGCGACGGCGGAGGCGGAGCTCGAGGGAAGAAGGAGGAGGGGTTGGGCGGCACGGTGGAGGCGGACACCGAAGAAAGAAGGGGATGGTGGCTTCGGCCGGTGGAGCGGAAGCGGCGAAGGGTGGGCGGCGCGCGGCGGAGCTCGGCGGCGGCACCTCGGCGGTTCGGCGAAGACGGCGGCGGAGGAGCCGCGACGACGGTAGCGGCGGCGGGGCGACGAGAGCAGCGGCGGGCAGACGATCGGGGAAGATGAACAGGTACCTTTTTTTTCCTTTTTTCTTCTTTTTTTTTTTTTTTTTTGAACCTTTTCGGGTTCGGGTTATCAGGTTCGGGTTTTCGGACGCAACACCGCTCCGATACCCGTTACCGTCAGCACGTGCAGTTCACGTGCGCGGTTTTTTTTTTTTTTTTTTGGAACCCGGGTTATCGGGTTGTGGGCTAACGGGTGTGAAGCTTACCCGTTAAGCAACTTTAAACCTCCTGACGGTTCGGGAGGGTTCTCTGACCCTTGCGGCGGCGGCTACGGGGCGGGGCTTCGATAGCCGTGGCGGAGGGCGGTGATCTCGGCTGCGGTTCCGTGTTCTGCGGCGACGGGCGGCGGCCGGTGGCGCGAGGGGTCTTCTCCGGCCGACTGTGGACCGCGTGGTTGGAATCCTTGGCGGCGTTGCTAACGGGGGATGGGCACATCCCGGTGGTGCTCAGTGGAAGGGGAAGCAGCGACCGGCGGTGAGATAGAGGAGGTGGAGCACGGCGAGGGGTACTGCGAGGCGGAGGCGTGCGGGGTGGTGTGGCGGCGTTCCTCTCCCGTATCCGGCCACAGACGGTGGCGGCAGGTCGCGGCCGAAAGGGCTTTCCGTCGGACCAGGGGCGGCGGGTCTCCGTGGGTCGCGGTGTTCTCCGGTTTTGAATCGGAGGCGAGCATGCCCTCTTCTGGGTGGGTCGGCCACGAGCGGAAAAGGGAACAACGGGAGCAGTGGAAAGGCGGGCTTGCTAGGGGTGTCGGGCTTTTCTCCTCTGGAAAATAGATGACGGGTTTTCCTCTCTGTTTTTTTTTTTTATCTGGTGAGAACCGAGAGGGAGGGACGTGGGCAGTTGAGGGAGGATAGTGGTGAGGTGAGGCGGCGCAACAGAACGAAAGTGGGGGTGGCGGAGGTGATCCGTTCAGAAATAGGATCTCCGGGCTTTGGCGACAGAGGCAAAGCCGAAGCTCTGATACCAAGTTGATGTAGAACCGGTTCCGAAAAAGAGGAGAAGAAGGAAGAACAAGAAAGGGAGAAGGAAGAAGAGGTTCTAGGGACGCAGGAAGAAGAGAAGGGGAGGAGGAGGAGGAAGAAGAATAAGATGTGGGGAAAAAAAAATTCTTAATCATTCATTAAAACCCTAATCATGAAAATAGTTCCTTATATAAAGGGTCAAATAAACACAATTAATATAAAACCCCCTTACATAAAAATAACTTCTAATAAGCTCACAAATAACGCAAATAAGCCCTAAAATGCAAACAAGCCCAGAAATAAAAATAAAATAAATATGTAAATAAACGGGTTTGACTCAATCCGGGGGCTCAGGATCATCTGGATGAAGGGCTCTGATGTCCCCATCAAAAAGTTTCTTAGGCGTTACCTGACGAGGCTATTCATAGTCCCTGTGGAGATGCCCAGGTAGCGGTGGTATAGCCCGTTCTCATCATAAGAGGAGATGGCCCTAAGCCAGATGGCGCGCAGCTAGAGCTTGTTGATGGCTCGTGGTGCAGTCCATTCTCGATAAGGCGTTGACAGTCGTAGTAGGGTATGACCTGGGTTGCATGGCGCTATCCTTGACAGTCGTAGGCCAGTAAGCAAAGCATGGCGTGGTGGTGTCGCAGTGTACAACCACGTGGGAGGGCATGGGCATGCACATGGGTGCGGCCGTTGGCAAGACCGAGCTCGTCGAGAGGTCGCATCATGCATTTGGCAAAGTTGGTTTGACGGGTGCCGAGGCTAGCCTAGCATTCTGGGTTCCGAGGTATGCTCGGTAGAGCGTTCCGAGCTTAGGGGTCGGGGTGCGTCGACGAATAAGGAAGGCGCCCCAAGCTTGGTCGGGGGCGGATCGATGATGGTAGAAGGCGCCTCGAGCTTGGTCGGGGCGAGTCAGCGAACGGAGATGGCGCCCCGAGCTTGGTTGGGGCGAGTCGGCGAATAAGGCGCCCCGAGCTTGGTCGGGACGGGTCGGCGATTATCCCGGAGGTCGAAGAAGCTTTCGGCGAAGTCCGAGGTCGGGCTGGTTCTGGGCCGAATCGAGGTTCCGTCTGCTTAGCGTTGATGTCTATTGGGCCGAAATTGGGTAGCCCTTTTGTTGTGGGCAGGATGATCTATTTTGCTCTCCATCAATGTAAAATTCCAAAGAACTACCGGTTGACTTCCCTTTTTTTATTTCAACTTGAAGTAGTAGCACCATATATTGAAGTTTCACTACCAAACATCATGCTGCAACAACACCATATCATGTTTAAGACGGCATCACTTGATCCAACCCTTTTATGTTCACACACACACACGCACGCACACACACAGAGACACAGGCAGTCGAAAAATTTTTTACTTTCAGAAGATCTTATTTCGAATGTAAGCAACTCGGTAGGTCTTGATCTTATTCGTGCTTGAACCCTAAACCAAGTTGAATTGAACTATCTTAAACCCTTTCTAGTATATCCATACCCGTGGCATAAACATTTCCTGCACTGCCCAAGCTTTTCTGACCTACAACCAAACCTATAAATAAAGCCTTGAGATGGAACCTACTTAATTTATAACCAAACATTAGAGTAAAAAACTTAATCTAAATCCCGTCTAATTAGCCAACCCAACAAGCCAGGCCGAACTTGAGCCCAACTAACAAATACCAGTTTTCGAAAGCCAAATGCTATCGAACTCCATCTACGAGCGTAATCCCAGTGAGTGAAGCCCACGACCGATAAGATAAAATTATTAGCCACCCGATGGCTCCCAACTGCCGCCCTACGGCCTCCTACGGTGGTTACCAACAGCACCTAAAACCTTTCCACGACCCAATCCGAGCCCATCACATCTAGGCCGAAACCTAGGCTCTAGCCTCTTGGGCTCGTGCTCAAGGAACCAGAAGTTTAAAACGGAGCCGAGGTGAAAAATGACAATTAATCACTAATTATAGTTATCCTGGTTAACTAATTAATCAACAAATTGATATCCTTCTCATCCTGTATGATGCACTATAGCTGTTAAAGGTTCAAACCACTTCCCCTAAATAAAACTTTTTTTTTCCCCAGTACACTGGCGGCTCACACTCGGCGAGTGTGAATACGGCCAACTAAATCAGAAAACAACATGCTACATAAAAGCTTGGGCACAGTCTCGTAGTCTACCCAAATGAAGTCTCCAAAGTGATGGGCCGCAAAGGTGGCCACACAGTCTGCCGCACCATCTGCCTCCCGGTATACGTGCGTAGCCTGATGAGAGTCACACTCCTCCAGTAGTCAGCGAATGTCATGGAACAGTGGACGATCCTCGCTCGAGTTGCCCCGACCTCGGATCCACTCAATCACTGTGGCCGAGTCCCCCTCAAGAAGAAGGCGATCATCAACTCGTATTCGTCTCGCAAAGAAAACACCTTCACAGATAGTTCGAACTTTGGCGCACACTATAGACGAGTCAAAAATCCACCGGACCCCAGCCACCACCAACTGGGCACCATGGTTCCAGACGACGAACCCTATGCCTCCACTTTTTCCATCCTCAACAACACTGCCATCAAAGTTCACCTTAAAGAAGTCAGGAGGTGGGAGCACACAGGAGACGAGCACTATCCTGAATGTTGCTAGAGTAGAATGCCCCTAAATAAACCTTCAAAAGCTCATGTGCCCTGCCTTATCTATTACGAAATCTCTAGAAAAGAAAACAAAACCAGCATTTTATGTAATTGTGATGTTCTTGGATGAGAGGCTCTCCTATAAATAGAAACTCAAGATGTCATAAGCGTAGTTTGTAGTTTATTATAATGTTTAAGGGCGACAATGGATCAGGACCAATTATGTCCTACCCAAATTAAAATTACGTTATGAAGTTTAAACCTAAACTTTGGTCTCCATTTGCAACCCCATATTGATAATTGTCCTCTCGTATCTATAGCTCTAATTTGTGATCGATATTTATCCTTTGCTTCGAGGTTAGGAGGGAGATTATGCTGATGGTTAGTGAGTCATCAATTATTGTTCTCCTCGCGTGGATTACAATAACATTAATGCTCACCGGTAGCTCAAAGTCCAGTCCGTTACCTTGTTGCACCGCATTCGGATACAGGTCGATTACTAGTGAGGTATTACCTTCATTTTGGATGCGGGTTCGAGAAGAATCTTGCATGCGAAAAAAATTGTTCCTCTATTTTTACGACACTAATTATTGGCTTGTGTAATATTTGCTTTAAAATTTGTGCAGACGGATAGAAGGCAGAGGCCAGGGCGTTTGGAATATGTACAAAACGAGATCCAACAGTTGAACCCAAAAAAATTAAAAATTATCATTATTTTTCTGTGCGGAAGATAAAATCGGAACCATTGCACCAAAGTTTGGATGATTATGGAATCTGAGTTGCTATTGAGGTGGTAGCTCAGTCAAACTAGGCCTTTACTTCCACTTCACACGGTCCGATTTCGAAACGCGCGGGCGTCAATTAAATATGGAGACCGCATGCTTCCTGCTCGGACACGTGAGATGGAAGGGCTTATTGGTCCGCTGATAGCCTCGGTGGTGCCGAGTATGACGTACTCACAAAGAAGAATCGTGCGGAAGCTTAGAAGGATAACCGAGCCGGACCCATGGGTGGAAAGGGTACGAATAAAAAAGGCTGGCGTGCCCAACACACGGTCACTTCTGCTCGCATCGAACATTTTTTTTTGATGAATTAGGGTTTCTATAGGAACTGTTATGCGGAATGGGCTTGTTTTTTTCTTTCCTCTTTTTTTTTTTCCTAAGCGGAAAAAAAAAAAAAAAAAGGAATCTGAGTTTAATCGGGTCGGGGCCGCCTCCTTGGCTGGACAGAGGAAACGCCACATCGGATTGCTGCACTCGGAAGTCTTGGTCCACGCGGTCCCAATGTCTCATGATGCTGTGGGCCCTACAAGGCAGAAGTTAAGAGTAAGGCCGTGGTGGGTCCACATGTCCGCCAGAGACGGTGCAACGCGTTCCACGTGGCCATCTGTGGGTTTCCTGTCTTGCCCCGCTCGGGAGCCATGCTGGGACCCACCTCATTCTCAGGTCGGATAAAACGCTGCAAGTTTTGGATGGAGCTGCACTGATCCGGTGACTGTGACCACATATTGGAGCTTTATCAATTCAGGATGATGGGGTTGGGATTATGGGTCATCCAGGCAGGTCATTCATTCAGGTGCCGGTGCGTTAGATCTCTTTATTGTTGGTTTATTAGTTTGCTTTTGATTGTTTAATTGTTATCAAAAAAAAAAAAAACGTTGCTTGAATTGATGAGACTTTAAAATATCTCATAATTAAAAATAATATTTTGGTAACTTAATCTAATCTATTACCATATTCAAAGAGATAGCGGTAAAAGATTTGGCAAAACAATGTGAATTGTAAAGAGACTAATATCTTTAATGCTAAATCATGACATAGTGGCATTGCAACTTGCAAGTGTAGGCCAGGTAGGAAATAGTTCACGTCTGATCTAAATGTAGCATAAGTTGAAACTTTGAATGAGTCCAAATATTTCTTTTGTGGTTCCCGGCCAGGCGCGGATAACTTAAATCAATCCAAAAAAGAGCCCTAGGGCGAGGGATATGATTTTACTTTATTAAACTACATGATTGTGAGGAAGGAGAGATGGGGATTGATATAAATGAGACAATTAATATGAATTGATGCGTACCTGAAACGACAAAACGCCAATTGGCCCCCCTCCCGTCCCATCTGATTTAAAGGTTGCCTCGCTTGTTACAAGACTTCGGGAGGTGTTACTATTCGCCTTTCCCGGAAATGCCCCTCCACCAAATCATGAGAGAGGCTTGACTTTGAGGAGCAGCCTGATGGCCAGAATCTCAAACGCCATCATCTAATAAATTATTGATCCAGCCAATGCATATCTTTTTCTTTCCCCCCTTTTTTTTTTGTGTGTGTTTTGGTTGCAACTCAATGCATTTCTTGTGAAAATGCGTGGTTTTTTTAGCAGCAAAATAGATTTATTTCCAGTGTAGCTGTGATGAATCCGAGGTGGGTTCCTTTTTCGTAGAGGAGGCTCGTAACCTTACAACAAAAGTTAGCAAGTTTATTCTGACCATCGCAAATGTATTTTGCTCGAATTATAAGCATGGCAATATGGTGGTCCATTTCAGAGGTTAACTCTCTCATTCATCTCTATAGATCCTTAAGTCAGATATGAGGCAATTGAAAGAACATATAAATATCCTCTCTTTTTTTGGTAACAATATTCAAATATCTCCTTTGCCGATCATAAAAAAGATATACATGAAAAATAAGAATAAAAAATAATGAATTAAAATATTTAGAGTAAATTACCAAAATTCTTACGAAGGTTTAGGTTGATTCCACCGATATCCAATAATTTATAAGATCTACACTTATATCTAATATTTTATAAAATATACACTTACATCCAATTAAACTAATGATGCCACTGAATTCATTTACATCATATGAAAAGTCAAAATTGCTCTTGAGCAAGGAGGATGATACCTATCTTTTCTTATGTTTTTGAATGGTTGTTATATCACGTCAAGTTATTCGGCCATTTTCAAAAAAAAAAATGACGTGGCATTTCGATCCCATTTAAACTTAATGATTTGACTAATATTTTATTAAAGTATATGTTAAAGTATTGAATAAAAATAATCTATAGAAGAATAAATACATATTTTTTTTATACTATTAGGTGTTAGTATAATTTACGTCTAATCTTACAGAAATTTTTATAATTTACTTAATTATTTATATTGACAAAAAAATATGAAACTTCAAATTAACAAACTAAAAACTATGAAACTTTACATTATAAATATCCCTGCATCAACTGTTATATATTTACAGGCAGCTTGCAAAACAACGAGAATTATCGATTATCCTTGCTTGAAGATAATGAATTCCTTGTAAACATTTGACCCTTCATCGTAGATTTTGGCTCAATGATTTGGTTTGCGAGATAATATAAAGCATACATCTCAAACCAGCCAAGTGATGACCTATTTGATACTTTTATCTATTTTATATAAAAACTAGAGCAATCCAACTATCGAGGAAGCACAGATGGCAGTAACTTCGCCGGAGGACTATGTCAAGCAAACACAACAGACGTAATTAAGAGGGTAAGTGATGCCAGTTTTACAAGTATTGATGACCGTACAAACTGGATGATTTCATCACCTTCATAATGCATCAACATGACATGTGGTGTAAATGATAGTTGTTGGATGTCAGTCTCCTAACATTTAGTGCAAATTGACAGCATGACTCGACAAACACATCCCATCCTAGAGATCAAACTAGACCAACTAGAGTGGTAAATTTGGATTGGTGGCGGTGATGATGACGATAATGATAAAAAGCTCCAAATCCAAATACATCAACACTAAAAATAAGAAAAAAAGAAAGATAAGTACCAGGACACTGGGGATTGCCATGGTCAAACAGGGAAGTGATGTGAATAAAAAGGCCCCCGGGGTGCGAAGCGTGCAACAAAAAGGTGTGGGGAGGCAGAAGGAGAGTTGGTGGGGAGTCAATTCCTGCTGAGGTTTTCTTCTGTCAATGATTACGGCAGCCGACCCGAGCCCCGACAAGACGACTCGCCTTCGCCGAACGGGGCGACCTGCCGGCTATTTCCCCGCAATTCCCCCATGCGCCGGACACGTGTCGCGCTCCGCTCCCCACTTGCACCATGGCCCTACGCCCTCCCACCCCCCTTTGACGTGACGACTCGACCCAAAGACCACTGCCTAGGGGACGACACCCCGGCTCTCCTTTATTGCCCCCTCTCCCACCATTAAATTTTATTAACTATTCTCTTCCCTCTGGATTCTTACCCACTCTTTGTATTTAACCCCGTCGGACCCTTTCCTCTCTTTCGCCCTTTATGCTATTATTTTTCTTATTATTAAAGTTTTTGACCTTTTTATTCTTTTGTTCTTTCTTCTTTGTGTTCTGGGGTTGTTCTGATGGGGGACTTTGGGGGGAGCCCTTCTGGGCTGGAGCTGACCATTGCTGTCCCTGGACTCAGTTCCTCTTCTGGCTCTGGTAAGATCGAGAAGAAAATTTCTCCTGTTTTTGGTTAAGCTATGTGCTGCTGCATGCATGAGTATATATGGATGATGATCCTTGGACGCTTGCTTCCTCTCGTGTCTCTTTTTCGCCACCTTCTCGTTTTTGTTTTTTTGGCACAAGTTGTTGATCTTATTGTGACATATATATGTAGAAGGGGGTGGTTGCAATGTGAGGGAGTTGGACATAAATCTACCTGCTAGTGGAGTCGAGGAGGAGTTCCCCATGGGAAGCGTAGAGGAGGAGGAGGAAGAGGGGGGAACCCCCAGGCCGAAGAAGCTTCGGCTCTCAAAGGAGCAGTCTCGGTTGCTGGAGGAAAGCTTCAGGCAGAATCACACCCTCAACCCTGTGAGTTCTTATATTATTATATTACAACATGAAACAATTAGCCCCCTTATATTTCCTAGTATTCTTTTTTTTTTTAACCCCTCAACCATTGAAACAATCTTTGTGGTTTTATTTTTATTTTAAACCAGCGGTCTAACATCTTATGCGTTATTTACTTTTTATTGACTATCCATTCATGATGTTTATAATCTTGTAATTTATGTGTAATTTATTATATAGTATTTATTGGATGGTTTGTTTTGGGGAAAAATATTGAATGAATGGAACGAAACGGCAGAAGCAGAAGGGGGCGTTGGCAACGAAGCTGAAGCTGAGGCCGCGACAAGTGGAGGTGTGGTTTCAGAACCGCAGGGCCAGGTGCGTGAACCTCAGTGCATCTTTCTGCAGGTTTTGCAGAAGGTGGCGATATTGCAATGCTCATAACTTTACTATCAAAGTAATAGCACTTTATTGATAGGCAGGGTCTTCTTGATATTAGTCATCCACTTGTCTCCATACACTGTGATGGGATTACTGGTTTGGCCTCGGAGACTGACCAAATAATATTATTATATGCATGTTTGCTTAGTTTCTTTGCCCATCGCTGAGTTTTCAAGTGACAATGTTTTGTCGATTTGATCTTTTCCCAGAGTTGGTCGCCGGTCGCCGCATAGACCATTTACTTGAGCTAATTGCATAACTAATTAGTTGCTATTTATAAGTTTGATATTTAAATGTATTAGAATTTTGGTGTGAAAACTATTGGGTTAACATAACAACATTCTCTCTCTCTCTCTCTCTCTCTCTCTCTCTCTCTCTCTCTTTTGGAAGAAATGACGCAGGATAATAGACTACACAAGTTGGAGATAGCCCTCTTTAAACTCTTAACCTCGTAAATCTTGGATTGGAGTTTTGATACAAATGTTAAGAATTTTCTAGTTTAGTAAGCTGGCACCTTTTATAATAATTTTTATTTTGGCGTTTTAGTGACAAAAGCTTTAAAATGCTCATGCCTGTCATGTAATTAATGAAAGAGAGGAAAAACAAGGAGACATGGCAACAAGGTGGATACGATATGCAGAATAGCGAGAGAACATGCATCTTCTTTTTTTTGTTCTCTTCCTTTCAACATCAAGACTTCTATATGAGGGAAAAATCAGCTCTGAAAGTCCAACTAAAAGAAAACTGAAGCCACAAACAGAAATTTCTGGTCTCGTATAGGCAGCTCTGTTCTAGTTGGTGGAGATGTGATGTGACTTGACATAATGCTTGGTCTTTTGTAATTCACATGGCATAATGCTTGGTCTTCTTATTCACATGGCATAATGTTTGGTCTTCTTATAATTCACATAGTTTTGACTACCTTATTCAAGATGATAGGACCATTACCTTGAACTAATGGTTGACATTTATTACGACCACCTTATTCAAGATGATAGGACCAATACTTTGAACTAATGCTTCGCATGTGTTCACTATGGACCTAATGGTGCAAAAAAGTAGTTCTGTCTCCTGATTTAGATGGTATGGCTTGAGGCTTTTAAGCGGAGACCGTTTGTCAAACTCCCCATTTAGTGGTCGAACACCATTATGATGCAAATGACATTATTTATTTGTTTGGTTTGTTGTCATGGCTTGAGATTAAAGTGATGAGAAATTTTCATCATAAGTTCATGTGGATAACACGTAAAATGTCTTCAAGAAGAATAAGAAAGTCATGGTTAAGATGATAATCAGACATAAATCTTCAAATGTGGATCATGGTTTTGCAAATGCAATTCATGAATCTCATCCGTGTTTATTTCTAACGTCGCTTGGACTTCAGATTATTTCCATGCAATGTGTCTAGTTAGTTTTACCATTTGTGTTTTTGTGATAACTAGGGCTGAAACTGAGTCGAGCTAGGAGGTAGGTTGAGTGAGTCTGATCGAGCCCTCTTGATATAGCTCCAAGCTGAAGTTTAGGATCATGTTCGGCTCATTTTCTATCTGATCAGGCATTAGTTTCAAACCAAGCCAAATTTGGATCAGTCTTGAATCAAGTTCGAATCAACTGGTATTCAGCTTCAGATTGCCCGGAAATTTCAAACTAATAAAATCCGTCATGTGTTCAATCTTCAACTTGTTAGCGTCTATAATCTAAAGCATGCATGAACTAAATAATTTAATGAATCCATCAATCTCTTAAAATAAGCCATTATTGTGAGTTTTACTGAGCCGAGCTTGGTCCATTCGACATCGTCTCAGACATGAGAAGAAATAAATTTCAAGCCCAGAAGCCGAGGTCAAGCTCGGCTTGTTTTCATTCGATTCAAGTTTCTAACTAAAGAAAGAGTTGGGTTGAATATAAAAGCTGCTTGCGAGTGGCCTGCATCACCTGCCAGCCCAAGCTAAATCTGGCCAGTTGTCACCTAAATCTTTTTAGATTTTTTTCAACCATAAGGTAAATTCAACTATCAACAAAATAAGTTTTTAGGCCTAACAAGGAAAGAAAAGCTTATCTTAATTTTGTTCCTTTTGTTATTTTAAACTGCAATTAAGATTCCAAGAATTGAGATGTTTTAGGATTATGATTGTTAATTACGTGTTTGAATTAGTTCGACTATGGAAAGAAACGTACTTGTAGAGCTCAAAGTAACTTGTGGAATTTTATGCTTGTTTACTTCTCAGAAATGGGAAGACGCAAGCTATATGTTGTACAACTCATCAACTTGAACAACCTTCGTGTACTGTTGTAAAACAGTAGGTTCATGTCCTTTGTTTCAGTTGGGAGAGTCCATTTTCTCCTCAAGATGTCTGTTTTACAACTGTACGTATATTTTATGCATTATCTTCGTGAGCATATAACTGCATAAAAGTATAATGCATGATTTGAAAAAAAAAAACATACGTAAAATCACAAACCTAGCTATGCTGCATTCTGATATGGGATGCAGGACAAAGCTTAAGCAGACGGAGATGGAGTGCGAGTACCTGAAGCGCTGCTTCGGCTCGCTGACGGAGGAGAACCGCCGTCTCCAGCGCGAGGTGGAGGAACTGCGGGCCTTGCGGGTGGCTCCGCCGACCATCCTCTCCCCTCATACCCGCCAGCCGATGCCTGCCTCTGCGCTCACCATGTGCCCTCGCTGCGAGCGCCTTACCTCGACTCCCCGTGCCGCCGCTACCTCCGCCGCCACCTCCACCAGGGTGCCGTCGGCCTCCCCTTTCCTCTCCCGAGGCCACCATCCGTCCTCCGCCGCCTGCTAGGCTTGAGCATGATGCCGCATGCGAGGAGAAGAAGGTGCACTCTTTTTTTATTTTTGTCTCTAAAGATGGTAACTTCTCTTTGTGATAAGTTTTGTAAATGGAAGAACTTTAGAAGTTGAAAGGGGTCTTTTCCCTCCCCACGCCCTGCTCACTTGGTAAACTTCTCTTAGTGCCTGGCTTTCAATGGATTGGCTACATGGTTGTTTAAGTTGGCCGCTCGTAAGAAATTACTACTGGACCATGTGGATGAAGAAGCCTCACGTAAGGCCCTATTCCAATCTATAAAGCCACTTTAGAAAGGAGACTGGACGTTTTGAGACAGGTTGAATAAACTCCCTTGTGGTTGCTTCAATGCTATCTCATTGAAGAGTGTTCGTGTTGAGACAAGGCAAGCATGGAGTTAGATGGCCCGATCCAAGGCATTATTCTAGCTCCCGCATATTGAACCATATATAATGAAGAACTGATCTAATACATGTTGGTCGTGTGCAACGTTGCTTGTTATAGCTTTGGCACTTCATTCTCCAATGTTTTAAGCCTGAGATGGATGATTATTATATTCTCAAAAAAGAAGAAACAAAGAAGTCGTCGGGCATGGTGCCATGGCCTATAATTAATTGAGATTGATGACTTTAATGAAATAAAGTTTATTTGAAGGAGCACTAGATATGCCTGATAAGGGGATCTACTGTGAATGCTGTAGGGTGGATGGCTAGGGGGATTTGCCTTGGTTAGCCACAAGAGCCATACTATCTTTTTATGCTTTTAAGCCAAGATAAGTGATGAGGTCAAGGGAGATCGGCCTCTAGCCCGTGCGTCCAGTGCTATGGAGGATTTGCCGCCCTTCGACCTCGTCTCCACTGGTCTCAAACAGTGGAGGCGACTGTTTCTTCTCAGAGATATTGTTTCCTTTGAAAGGGGGTTTATATTTTCTTCCCAACGCAGGGTTTTGCCCCACAGAAAACACATCCGAAGAGAAAGGGGTAGCCTTCCTCCATTTAAGAAATAGATCTTTCCGCTATTTAGTCGATGTGGGACTAAGTTCGGATCCTTTATTCCCACAACATAGCCTCCCTAGCGGAGGGGTCTGTATCGGGGTCAAGGACTCTCAATGAAAGCACCATTGATAAGGTCAAGGGAGATCGGCCTCCGGCCTGCGCGTCCAGCGCTACGAAAGGATCTGTCGACTGTTTCTCTTCAAAGGTATTGTTCGCTTTGAAGGGGGTTTCATAGTCTTTTCCCAATGCACGGTTTTGCCCCACAAAAGGCAAATCTAAAGAGAAAGTGGTAGCCTCCCTCCATTTAAGAAACATACATCTCCGCTATCTAGTCGATGTGGGATTAAGTTCGGATCCTTTATTCCCATAACAATAAGATAGACCTTTTTTTTTTATAGTTTTAAAAAAAATTATGATCATAGGGCGGCTGTGAAACAGAAATCTCTTTTTTACAACCCCCATTTTTTCTCACAATCATAGCTCTTCACCTCTTCAATGGCACTTTTTTTTCGGTTATTCACCTCTCCAGTGCAGCGAGCACTTTGCTCATATAATAGTAAGATGGTTTCTTCTCCCTTTTTTTGGGACATAATACTACTACTGGTTTATATTCCGTGTCTTAGTTTTAAATTTGGACGAGGTGCATGAAAGTGCAAGCGTTCTTTTTGTCCCCCACCACCCAACAAAAAAGAAAGAAAGGAAGGAAGAAAAGCAAATATCTATCTATCGATGGATGTTCTTTTGCCAAAATGCTAAATTTGAATGAGGTTTGTCCCCATCGGCCAAGTCTGTAGATAGTCAAAATGTACAAAGAGACAACTTCTGTCACCAAAAAACAAAACTTTGGTGCAAAGTGTGGAAGGTGTCCTTACGTTTGGGAAGAGCAAAGTGTCATTGGCCTTCCATCGTACTCTTGGAATACGGTGACCAATTTGTCCCGACCCATTATTTTTCATAGATTGGAAACGAATTTGTTACTACAAGGAATGTATTAGTATTCCTCATGGATACATGATTAAGACTACTTTAGTATTGATAAGGAAAGCTAGAGTAGGAAAATGACGCATGCCCAAATGGTGAAAAAATGCTTTAAGTTGGGCTCTATGCAAAGCTCTTGCTGAAGGCAAAAATTGTATTTTGCTATTGAAAATCATATATATCAACTTTGCTGAATTATTTTATGCATGCCTTGGTTTTTTTCCCTTATTGCGCAAAAAAAATGAGACATACTAGCTGCTTTCATATATGGAATATGAAATAATACATAATTAGTTATTTTAATGAGATGTACGAACGACAGTATTAATTATTTTACTCAGAAAAGATAACAAAAAACTCTATTAATTGCTGGGAACATGTTGGCATTGATGAAAGGTAATTCGTTGAACGCCAGTAGTTCTATCACCATGAAGCTTTATGCCCTTGTTACATTGTTAATTACCCTTAAGTGTAAAGAAACAAGCATGGAAGTTTCTGAAAGAACAGAGAAAGAGAAGAAGAAAACTCTCTCTTATTCTCGTTGAAGACTTCATACAAGATACAACTTATATATAACATTATACTGACTGAACAACCTGTTAACAGAGAAGGTAACTAACTAACGAAAAACAGTTTGAGTAGTTAAGATCAGTAACAGAGTTCTTGAAGTTCTTGGAATTCTGGAAGTAACTGGAAGCTCTAGAAGTTAATGTTTCTCAATATTCCCCCTCAAGATGGAGTGTATGGATTGTGTACACCCATCTTGTGTATCAAAACATGAAAACGATTTGCTCCAAGTGCCTTTGTTAACAAATCGGCAAGCTGCAGACTTCCTGAAACATGAAGAGTTCGAATTATTCCCAGTTGGAGTTTCTCTCGCACAATGTGGCAATCAATTTCGATGTGTTTCGTTCTCTCATGAAACACTGGATTAGCAGTAATGTGTAACGCTGCCTGATTATCACAAAATACCAATGCTGGTTTGGTATGTTGTATATCAAAATCTTTGAAAAGATTGATTAACCATTGAATTTCACAACATGTGGCAGCCATGGAACGGTATTCCGCCTCTGCAGAAGACCGGAAAATTATATGCTGCTTTTTTGATTTTCATGAAATAAGGGATTTACCAAGGAATATACAGAACCCTGTGATTGATCGACGCGTATCTAAGCAAGATGCCCAATCTGCATCGCAAAAAGCCTTTATATGAAGTTCAGAATCTGATGGGAAAAACGAACCTTGTCCCGGTGTGGTCTTCAAGTATTTTAGGACTCGATATGCAGCATCCAAGTGCGGTTGTCTGGGTGATTCAAGGAACTGACTTAAAGTCTGCACTGAGTAATTTAAATCAGGCCTTGTTATAGTAAGATATAGTAGTCTTCCCACTAGTCGTCGATAAACTGTAGGATCTGCAATCAACTTTCCCTCAAATCTGCTTAATTTTAAGTTCTGTATCATAGGACATCTCATCGGTTTGGAACCAAGGTATCCAACATCCTCCAAGATCTCTAAAGCATACTTCCGTTGGCACACAGAGATTCCTTTAGAGCTTCTTGCTATTTCAAGACCAAGAAAGAATTTTAAAACTCCCAGATCCTTGAGTTTGAATTCTGCATCAAGAGTTTTCTTAAGATTGTCTATATATGAACTATCATTCCCTGCAATGATTATGTCATCGACATACACAAGAACTGCAGTGTAGGAGCACCCATTTTTCCGTGTAAACAAGGAATAATCTGCCTTTGACTGAATGAAACCTTGGGATACAATGAATGAAGACAGTTTGGCGAACCATTGTCTTGAAGCTTGTTTCAATCCATACAAGGATTTATGCAAGTGACAAACCATCTTTTTATCTTTCTCCCCCTGAAATTCATATCCTGGAGGTAAGTTCATATATACTTCTTCATTTAAATCTCCATGTAAAAATGCGTTGTTGACATCAAGTTGGTATAAATGCCAATTTTTGATTGCAACAATTGCTAGTAGTGCTTTGACTGTGACCATTTTAGCAACCGGGGAGAAGGTGTCATGGTAATCTAGGCCAGCCTGCTAAGTATAACCCTTTGCAACCAACCTCGCTTTCTTCCTTTTCTCAGTTCCATCTGCTTTAAATTTTGTCTTGTAGACCCATTTGCAGTCTACTGCCTTTTTCCCTTTGGGTAATTCAGTTATGGTCCACGTATGATTGTCACGGAGTGCCTTTAGCTCATCTTCCATTGCTTTGCACCATTCAGGAGAAGCAGATGCTTCAATGTGGTTCTTTGGATCAGTTGAAGAGGAAATAGATAGATTGAAAACACGATGTGATGAGGAGAGTCTGTTGTAATCCGAAAAGGCAGAGATATCATAGGGCTTTTCCGATTCTGTATGAAATCCTTGCTGCCTTTGAAAGGGAGGAGCTGAAGATGCCAAGCTGCAATGATATTCTCTCAGATATGCAGGAGGTTGTTTGATTCTAAGAGATCGCCTAAAGTTTTGAATAGGTGCAGAAGTAGACACTGGTGTTGTTTCTGAAACCAGTGTAGGATTGAGCCTAGAGGATCTTCTAAAAGAGTGATTTGAAGGGGAAACAATTGGTAACTTTGGTGTGGAGTAGGGTGAAGACAGAGGAGTAAAATGAGTTTGATTATCAGGCGTGCCATTGGGCGTGCCAGTAGGCGTGCCAATTTCAGTAACTGGTATAGAGAGGTAATCTTTAGGTCTATTTGAATGTGACCTATCATAGGAGATTGTAGATGGAAAAAATATCATGTCAGAAGATTGGGATGTGGAGTTCAATGCAGGAGAAACATCATGAGAAATGTTATAAAAAGAAAATATAAATTCATGGAAGACAACATCCCTTGAAATGAAGACCTTTTTTGAATTAAGGTCATAAAGCTTATAACCCTTTATGCCATGAGGATAACCAATGAAGACACACTGCGTGGCTCTTGAATCAAATTTGGACCTTGATCTTTTTAGAGTTGAAGCATAGCATAGACAACCAAACACCCTTAAGTGATTATAAGAAGGTTTTGAGCCAAACAAGACTTCATAAGGTGACAACCCAGATAATTTTGGAGTTGGTAACCTATTGATAAGATAGACTGCAGTCAAGATGCATTCTCCCCAGAAATTCAAAGGTAGGTTTGCTTGAAACCTTAAAGCCCTTGCCACATTAAGGATGTGTTGGTGTTTTCTCTCCACTATCCCATTCTGTTGAGGAACCTCTACACAACTGAGTTGATGGATGATTCCCTTTGAAGCATAGAAATCCTTCATATTGAATTCCTTACCATTATCAGATCTAATTATCTTTATCTTAACTGAAAATTGAGACTCAATGAGAGTATAAAAGGACTGAATTATGTCCTTAGCTTGTGACTTGAATTGCATGAGGTAGACCCAAGTGCTTCTGCTATAGTCATCAACAATTGTGAGAAAATTCTTGAACCTTCAAGTGAAGTTGTAAGAAAGGGACCCCATATGTCACAGTGAATCATTTCAAAAGATGTACTCGAGACATGAGTGCTGTGAGAAAAACTCAACCTTTGTTGTTTGGCCAATGGACAAATTTCACAGTGGTTATTCAAACAAATGTTCATCTTAGGTACAGACTTATTTATCAGGCAGAGTCGAGAAAAAGACAGATGGCCCAGTCTACGGTGCCAGAGATCAAATTCATGAATACTAGCAGTTGAATTTGCAGAGGAACACAATGAAGGAGACAATGGCAGTGGAGAATTGATAGTACCACCTGCAGTCTGCATGTCAGTCACTTGAAGGTGATATAAACCATCTTCAAGTCTCCCCAATCCAATCGTCTTCCAGTTCAACAGGTCCTGTATGATGCAGCATTTTGGCAAAAATATTAGGCAACAATTGTGTGAATTTACGAGTCTGCTGGCAGAGACAAGATTGATTGAGAATGCTGGAACACAAAGGACATTCGTTAAGGTGAGCAACTCTGAAATTTTTACAGTTCCCACATGTGTCGCAATGGTCCGTTCACCGGTAGGAAGGCTGACAGTGGCATTTATACTTCCTGTGATTGTGGATAGATGAGATATGGAGCACACCATATGGTCTGTGGCTCCGGTGTCCATAATCCAAGGTGCATGGCATTGGTTTCGAGCAAGAGCAGTCATTGAATGAGCAGCAGTCATTGAATGAGTGATATTACCTGAAAAATTTGGAATAGATGATGCTCGGGTTCTATTTGTTGTTGGTTGTAAGTTTCCAACCTGATTCACCGAATGCTCTGAGGCTTCATTTTTGACAGAAGCCATCTCATAAGATTATAGTTGGGGCTGTAAGATTGAAAGAATCTTTTGGCACTGATCCGGAGTGATGTTTAGCTTTGAATAGTCATACAGGGAGTGTGGGTTCACAACACAACTGGAGGATTGATTTGCTGCTGAAACTTTGCCCTTTGTGAAGCTAAACCCAGGTGGAAAACCATGAAGCTTATAGCATTTGTCCCTTGTATGACCCGGCTTCCTGCAATGACTGCAAATGGGTCTATCTTTCTTGCGAAATGGACCCATAGTGATTTGTTTTTGAACAGGTTTTTGGACAGGATTTTGATTGAGCGAAAGGCTGACTGACCTTTCATTGTAGTTGCTAACAAACGCAGCAGCCTCAGGACCTTGATTCATGGCAGCTTCACGCTGTCTCTCTTCTTGAAGCACAAGGGCGAACACCCTGTTAACTGGGGGTAGAGGATCCATTAAGAGAATCTGTCCGCGAACATTTGAGTAAGAGTCATCTAATCCCATCAAGAACTGGATGACTTGTTCTTCGGATTGATACTCATTTTGCTGCCGGGGTCTGTAGTTTGCCAACTCTTCCCAAAATCCTTTTAAGCGGGTGAAGTATGAGATCACGCTTCCATGGTTCTGAGAGAGAGATGAAATCGTCTTTTGCAGCTGATAGATCTTTGGACCATTGCTTTGGCTGAATCGTTCTTTCAAGTCCAGCCAAATTTCCCTTGCTGTCTCCATGTAGATCACACTGGTGCTCATCTCCTTTGGGATAGAGTTTAAAATCCATGTGGAAACTATCATGTTACATCTCCTCCATGCCGCATAATGTGGATCATCTTGTGGAGGTTGAGGAATGCTTCCATCGACAAATCCTTCCTTGTTCTTGACACTCAATGCCATAATCATCGACCTGCTCCAAGTTGAATAGTTTTCCTCATTCAAGATCAAGGAAGTAAGCTGCAAACTTGTACTATCACCATAATGCAGGTAGTATGGGCTTGTTGGATCCTCGATTATGCTCTGTGCTGGTGTGGGAGCCGATCTGGCGTCGTTGCGAGTGGAGGCAGCCATGGAAAGGTGATCTCAATGCTCTGATACCATGTAAAGAAACAAGCATGGAAGTTTCTGAAAGAACAGAGAAAGAGAAGAAGAAAACTCTCTCTTATTCTCGTTGAAGACTTCATACAAGATACAACTTATATATAACATTATACTGACTGAACAACCTGTTAACAGAGAAGGTAACTAACTAACGAAAAACAGTTTGAGTAGTTAAGATCAGTAACAGAGTTCTTGAAGTTCTTGGAATTCTGGAAGTAACTGGAAGCTCTAGAAGTTAATGTTTCTCAATATAAGGGTTTTGGTAATTTTGACTTGATCTAACGTAAACACGGCACTGAAGCAAACGAGGCTGCCTTGGCACCCAGATTTTCCAAATTTAGATCACTTATGATCACAAGAATTTCTTGAGCTCAAGATCCAGACATGATCCTCGATGTAATCTAAAAGTAAAATTAGTTCCACCCATGTTCAAAAGGATTACTCCAAACACCAAAGCCAATTCAAGCTAAGCTTAGATCTAGAGGTGTTAAATTTACAGCAAAAGGAGTGGTTTGGTTGTGTACAAGGAAACAGAAATTGGTCCATGCTATACGGTCTAGAGATCGAACGAGATTTACCATTTCGGTATTCATTTGTGGTGCCTAAAAGCCATGCCAAGCTATGTGTTGGCTCATTTCCAGCGAGCACCAGTTTCTCTTGCCACGATGAAGTCCGACACATAACGAGAATATGTTTGGAGTGACTCCCACTCTAGTCATTTGGTTAGAAAGAGTCCCAATCCCATTTAGAATGAAAATATTCTAATCCTCCAAAATTTAATTTCGGCTCTCCTCCTAGTCTTCAAATCCAATCTACTAGGTTTATCCTAAACAATTAATTTTGTAAAAGTATCTTTCTGTTTAACTAATTATTCAAAAGTACCTCTCTATTAAATTAATTTTTGGATTCTAATTCTATTTTTAGTTATGAACCAAATAGGTCAAAAGATACGGCCTTTCTAATTTTAGTTTGATTCTATTTCGATTTTAATTTTGATCACGAACCAAACACACTGAAAGATGCTCTTTTATTTTTTGGTGAAAAAATAAGAAGGAGGGAGGGACCAGCCCATCCGCATAGCAGCCTCCATTGGGCCCCTCTTCCACCAGGAAATGTTCGATACAGGTCGTAAGTTTCGCGTGCCTTCCCCGACCCATGGGCTCACCCTACTGAGCTCATCGCATTCACGTGTGGGTACGTTACCTCAGTGCCATATTGATACAAGTAAAATGAAAACATAACTGCCAACGAGCCAATCAGGCGTGGGGCATCCGGTCTCCTAATTTAATCGATACCCATGCATTTCGAATCCAAGCAACTCGGACAAAATTATCGCCCCCTTACCATCATGCTACTATCTTGAGAGATGCTCTTTCGAGAAATTCGGTAGTTTTCGAGCACAACCAAGCTTTATATTGGCATCTTTCTCTCAGGATAGATTAGTTGTATATTTATTGGCCGGTAGAGCACCCTCTAATTGGTATGGCCTAACCTGAATGACATGGATGCCACCATATCCAAAGGTTTGACATACTGACTTGTAAAATTACATCCAAATTGAATGGAGACAGAGGGAAGCTCCTCCTGATGTTAAATAATATCAGCAGACTTATTTTGATTTTTTTTTTTTTTTTGTTCTTTTTTACTTTATGATGTGAAAGGAGGGCCAACATCAGTTGACCCAATCCATCTGGGCCCATCTGCACATGTCCCATCCTTGTCGACAGCAGCCCTTCCACCGCGTGGGCCTGAATAGTCACCATCAGCTCATAAAAGCAAATCTCTCCATGCATGGCTTCAAAAGTCATATGACACGTACCATCTCGGTCCTCCCTTCCACCCTCAATAATACAGACCCAAGCTGGCTTTTAGATCGCACCCACACTGGACCCACTTCCACCTGGCCTCAGCATGGGCAGAACTTTATATGAAGAATAGTAGCCACCTCTAATCTTCTCCTTTTCCTTTTTCTTCTTTTTTTTTTCTCTCATGAGATCGAATCCACTGTAAGAACCTTCTTCTAGGCTCGTTCCCTCGGATCATGTCGGTATCCATGCATGGTCTTTTCCTCCAAACATCTAGTCAGTAGCTCTTTCTACCCTTTTGCTGTAGAGTGGTCTCTGATTTATGCCTGCATGCATTGGACCGGCACATACATGTCTCTCTCTTACACTTGGTGACCAGAATGTCAAGGTGGAGCCCCTTCTCAATAGGAAGAATGGGAACGATATGTATTCTGAGAATGACATGAGAGAAGATCATTTAAATTTCATCTGTTCTCTTGCGTGCATGGTTGAGGCATGTACAAGAGACGTTGCAGGTGGAATCAGCTCTTGCATGGATGAGTTTTTGATGTGCTAGGTTTTGTAACTTTATCGCATCTCGGATATCTCTATTCAACGGTCATTAGTTCTCTTTTAATTAGGCATGCATACAAGTTTCCAAGGATGCGGGTGGATTGATTATGGTTAGACCTGTTGCTGGAAATTGGACCCGGGGGCAATCTTCGGTCGAAGAGAGGGAGCGGATGTGAGTCCTCACGGCGGGGCGGTGGTCCGTCGGCGGGCGGCGTCCTCTGTCTGGGTGCCTGCACACGAACCGGTGGCCGGGTTTTCCGGCGCCGGCCCTCCGACGGTCAAGTCAGTGAGGGGGGCAAATAGTATGGAGAAGGAAGATAAACAGTGAATTTTTGGGGGTACCAATGTCCCTCCCCCCTTGAGAGGCCAAGGCTCCCTTTTATATGCGGGGGTCGGTTTACCTGTGATGTAACAGGGAGAGGCCGTAGTATGGCTCGGCATGTTGTTCAGGTCGGTGCTCGGTCAGGCGAATCATTGCACTGATGTTGGCGGTATGGCCGAGATCAGAGACTTATCATAGTCGACTAGACCCTGCTGGGTCGATTTGCCGTGGAGAGCTGGGGATCCGTAGATGTCAGGAGCCACGCGCATTTATTATGGAGTAAGCCGGAGATCCGCATTAATGGTGGAGTAAGCCGGAGATCCGCATTAATGGTGGAGTAAGCCGGAAGATTGCAGCGGCCATGCGCAATAAATGCCGGAGGGATGTTAGAGTACGGTCCTCGGACATCGGGGTTTCTCTTAGGTCGGAGGTCTCGGGGTCGGTCGTCTCGTGGCCGAGCGTTCCGAGGTCGGACGCCGACTTCTGCTGTCCGGGGTCGGAGGTTGGGGCATTTATGTCATTTGGGGGGAAACTTTATTCCCCCCAACACTACCCCCCGACTTCCGAGTTCGAGCAGCTTGTGGGGCTCGGACGTGGGAAGTAAAATCTGTCACTAAGGTTGGGGGGAAGGTCTCGCCCGCCCCCTTGTGCTTTCCGGAGTCTTCATGGTGAGATATGCGCCCTCGTCTCGAGGCTGCTTTATTCGGTGAGCTAATGATGGGGCTCGTATCATCATGCTTCTTGAATCGCCAGGATCATTTTACGGCGGATTAATGAGGGGGGACCTCGAGCTCGTCGAGGCGATGTCTCGATTCCGTAATCGACGCTTCTGGCTCATTAATGAGTGTGCCGTTACGGGGTTTGAAACGGACACGCGGCGCGGCCCGAGGTCGGACGCTTTCGATTTCATGTTACTGGATCATAATTCCGAAGAAGTGGAGGCCTCATCGGGGCTCCACGTGTCCCAGATCTTATTAAACGAGGGGAGCGGGGGTTACGTCCGCTCGTTCCTCAGGACGATTTGATTCTGTGGACCCATGATGAGGCCCCGAGATCCGATGGGACAACGCTTCGATTTCGTATCTGATTTATTAAACCGGAGTGAATACGGTGCCTCGGCTTCCGAGGTCGACACGTGGCGCAACTCGGTCGGGGGGATGAGAACCGACCCCGTCGATCTGGGCCGTCAGGGGGGTCCATATAAATCCCACGAGTCTGCCCTAAAGGTCTTGCTTGGGTGCCTCTTATTTTCGTCGTCTTTCCCCCCTGCTTCCTCCCTCAGCTGAATCTTGCTGGTGGTGCCCGGAGCGATTTCCGGCAATGTCCAGTAGGTTTTCTTCCTGTTTTCACTAGGGTTTCCTCTTTTTTCCTCCTCGTCAACTTCCATTTTCTACTCTTAATTTTTGCTCCACTCTTCCGTGAGAATGGGTTCCAGTCCCGAAGAGGTTGGGTCGAGTCTGTCGGGAGAGGAGCTGGAATTAATCCGCTCCCGCTTCTTCTTCCAGCCCGGGTTTCGCCTTGAAACCGCAGGGCCGGAAGACAGGGTGACGCAGCCGCCCCCAGGTCGGATCGCGGTCTACCGCGAGACACTTTGGGCGGGCCTGCGTTTTCCTGCCCATGAGTTCGTGAGCGACTTACTGGCCGAGTACCAGCTCGTCCCGGCGCAGTTAGCTCCGAACTCATGGAGGACCATAATCGGGTTTTTATCCCTGTGCCTCGGGCACGGGATCCCGATTTCGGTAGGCCTTTTTCGTCGGTGTTTTCTGTTAAAGAAAAACCCGGCGGACGTAGGGTGGTTGTACTTCGCCTTTCGGGGCGGTATGTCACTCTTCCGGGGCGCCCCTTCCTCGATCCACGAGTGGAAGAGGAAGTTTTTCTTTCTGGCGTCTGTGGCGCCTTGGGGGTTTGAGCCGAGGTGGGGACACCCACGGCTGAAGGCCCTCAACAGACTCTCCGAGCCCACGGGGAGGGAGCTGAGGATCCTAGACTCTGTACGAGCCCTCGGGAGGGGCAACGACCTGACCGAGCTCCTGCGGGAGGACGCCCTGGCGAGCGTGGGTCTGAGCTCGGCGCGCCCCGAGGGTAAGGGCGGCTACGTTATTTTCATTCTTTGTCTTTCGCTTTTACTGCCACTGGCCCGACACTTAACAAAATTTTTGATTTCAGATATTCCCCGTATGCCGACCAGTAACACGTCGCTTTTTTCCCGCCTGAGGAGGCGGGAGGCCGAGGCCGGGGGGGCTAATCCCCAGCCTCGGAGGAGGGCGAGGACAGACGGCGCTTCCTCGTCGGCCGGGACGAGTGGCCCCGAGGCGGGGGCCCCTGCGGCCGACCCGAGGCGGGAGCGGGTGGTCAGTGGTGCAGGCCCATCGGCCCCTCCTTGCCCTGCCCCCCTTGCCCGGCGGGGGGAATCGTCCGTGGCCCGGCCGCAGCAGCCAGGACCCGGGCCTGCCCGAGGCCCCGAGGCGAGCGGCTCCGGGACCTCGGGTTCGATCGTGCCGAGTTCTTCCCGAGCTTTCCGAGAAGAGTCGGTTGAGCCGGACTCTTCCATTCCTGAGGGGAGCTCGGCCTTTCAGGACGCCGAGGTCGCACGCTCCATGTTGCGGCGTGCAGTGCTTCCAGCGGACCGGGCCGTGTTCCGGGGGATTTCGCTGGAGGAGGTCGCCGGCAGTGCTTACTGCAGCACGGCCCGGGTAAGTTCCCTTCTTAATTTTCCGGAGTTATTAGCGTGCATACGTGCCTTTCAACTCACAATACCCTCGCTTCTTCTTTTTTTTTTTTTTTTTTTTCAGCATATTCTCGAGCTCGACACCATGGCGTTCCTCGCCCACGGGTATCGGGAAGAAGTTCGGCAGCTCGGCCAGCAGCTGGAGCCGGCCAAGAAAAGAATCGCCGAGCTAGAAGCGGTGTCGGCCGCTGCCGAGGCTCGGTGGGCGGCCACCGAGGCCGAGCGTCTTGCCGTGGTGGGGGCGCTTGAGGAGGAGAAGGCGGCTCACGCCATGACCAAGGCAACCATGCGCGGCACGGAGGCGCGCTTGGGGGAGGTCCAGGCCAGGGTCGCGGCCCTCGAGTATGAGGAGAGGGCCCTTCGCCTCCGACTCGAGCAACTTGAGGCCCGGGAGAGGAGGGCTCTCGAACGAGCCGAGCACGCCGTGGAGCTCTTCAAAGAGTCGCAAGAGTTCCGCGACATGTTGGAGGAGGAGACGGTCGACGATTTCCTTCGAGGCTTCGAGAACTTCCGAGAGCAGGTGCGCCTGTACTGCCCTCAGTACGACTTCTCGACGGTCCGTCCGAGGGAGGACCGGGGCTGGGGGTCCGACGTGCGAGCCCTTCCCACCATCCTGACATCCGAGGCGGGAATATATGAGCAAGACCCCGCCGAGCCTTCGACGGGGGTAGCCGAGGCGGACGGTGTCATGGAGGTGGCTCTGGCGGCCGAGACGGACGCTGTCCCGGAGGTGGTGCCCGAAGCTCCTGCTCCCGACCCCGAGCCTGTTCCGGAGGAAGGTCTTGAGGTCATCAATGTGCCGGACGACCCCCCGGATGTGGCTCCCGCCGCTTAGGACTTAGCATATTTTTCTTTTCTTTTTCATTGTATCCGGGGTCGGCCCTTGAGCGGCCGACTTCCAATTTTGTAATTGGCCTTCCGGCCCTTTGTTAATGAAAAAGTATTTTTGCCATTCCGTGTTCATCTTTCCCTCTGTTGTCATGACCGAGGCCAGGGCCTTAGCGAACCGCCTCGATGGCCTAGCTTCGCATTTTAATTTCCGGGCTGCTTAACGAAGTTGTCCTTCTTCCCGGGCTACATCTTAGCCTTCTCGGGTTCCAGTCATCCCGACGAAGAGGAGCTCCGAGTCTTGAGTTTTTTAGAAAATTTCTCTAAGTCCTATAGCTCGGATTTGGGAGTCGTGGAGGTCATTGCGTTTAGCCTTTAGGGGAGTCCCAAGGCGTCGAGGTCGGGCCTTAGCCCTTTAACTAAGACCGGACTAGGTCTGTGCGTGCCGCTAATCGGGGAGTTTAGTCGGGTCTCCGAACTTAACTCCAGACCCCTCAGAGGGAGCGCGGGCCAATAGGCAGGTCATTACCGACGGTTTTCGTAGTTATTGTTCTCGGACTCTGCCGAGGCTTCGGTGAGCAAGGCTGGGTTTCCAGAGATTGCCTTGGTACCCGCGTTTGGCTGGCACATTCGTGGCCGGGACCACTTTTTCAGCCGGACGTAGGAGTTTACGTCGAAGAGCCGAGTTGGGCACTAATTTATGAAATCCTCTGTACCAGTTTCGGAGGCTTGACGAACGGTGCATGCATAATGTAATTAGGAGGTCGACCCTAAGCCGACCCGTTAGAGAGGCCCGACTTTGGGGCGAGATAAGGCTCCAACATTAAGATTCCGCTCAGTAATATGTAAATAAAATTTGACAAGGAGGGCGTCCAGTTGAATGTACCTCTTTCATTCTCAGAGTTATGCTTCGCATGGTGGAGTAGGCTGCTTCCCTTCCTCGTCGACCTGCGGAGTCATTTTTGACTTTAAGGGGGCTCGGGCTTCTCACGGACCCGACAGCACCCGCCGAGGTTGAGAGGGCTTGGGGAGACTTTATTGATTTGTAGCTCTTTGCGAGGTCGAGGGAGTTTGAGACCCTGTGGTCGGACCTCGGGGCACCTCAACCTTGGTCGAGGGGTCTTGTGTCAGGTCGGCGGGTCTGCGGACGCTTTGCTGACCTGTGGTACCTCCCGAGGTCGAGGGAGTCTGGTTCTCTACGGTCGACCCTCGGGGCATCCCGACCTTAGTCGAGGGGGCGCTACGGGGGGCCGCGAAGGTACTACCCCGTTGTTGGTGATAAGCGCCACGGGGGGCCGCGAAGGTACTACCCCGTCTTCCCGAAGTGTCGAGGGGTCTGGGTACGCACTGTCGACACTCGGGGCATCTCGACCTTAGTCGAGGGATCGCTCGCTTCGGGGATCGGGGATCGTCGACCGCTCCTGGGGGTCCACTTCGTGGCGCCCCAGGTGGAGCCACCCTTTCCACCCCTCACGGCGCCTTCCCGAGGTCGAGGGAGTCTGGTTCTCTACGGTCGACCCTCGGGGCATCCCGACCTTAGTCGAGGGGGCGCTACGGGGGGCCGCGAAGGTACTACCCCGTTGTTGGTGATGAGCGCCACGGGGGGCCGCGAAGGTACTACCCCGTCTTTCCGAAGTGTCGAGGGGTCTGGGCACGCACTGTCGACACTCGGGGCATCTCGGCTTAAGTCGAGGAATCCTGCTCCATTCCACGTCTCATCGTTCTTGCGATTCTTCCCGAGGTCGAGGGAGTTTGGGACTCTACGGTCGAGCCTCGAGGCATCCCGATTTTGGCCGGGGAATCTGAGGATCACAGACGACCCAATATTAAAAGAGGATTACAGTTATCAAGGTGAGAGAAATATTTGCAGAAAAAGGAGCTGAGTCCATTGTCCTGATTGTTTTGAACCCCTTAGGGTTTCATTGGTAATACATCCGTAGATTCTCGGAGTTCCAGCTTCGTGGGATCAGAGTCCCCTCCAGGGACTTCAATTTGTACGCCCCTGGTCGTTGTACCCGGGCGATTTGATACGGCCCTTCCCAATTTGGGGCGAGCTTTCCTTGCTCGGTCGGTTGAGAAGCCTCGGCTCTCCTGAGGACGAGGTCCCCTACTTTGAAGAGCTTGGGCTTGACTCTGGAGTTGTAGTATTGGGCCGTTCGCTGTTGGTATCTCGCCATGCGAACCCGGGCGATCTCTCTCGTTTCTTCGACAAGGTCCAAGTTGCTCCTTAGCTGGGAAGAGTTGGTGTCGGGATCGTAATGCTCCACTCTGGGAGAAGGCAGGTCGATCTCCAACGGGATGACGGCCTCAGTGCCGTATGCTAGGTTGAAGGGGGTCTCTCCCGTGGGTAGTCGGAACGTGGTCCGGTACGCCCAAAGGACATTGTACAAGTCCTCGACCCACTGTCCTTTGGACCGATCAAGCCTAGCTTTAAGTCCCTGCAAAATAGTTCGGTTAGTTACCTCAGTTTCCCCGTTTGTCTGGGGGTGAGCGACCGAGGTGAAACGGTGATCAATGCCGAGTTCAGAGCAAAATTCTCTGAAATGAACATTGTCAAATTGTCGACCATTGTCAGATATAAGGATACGGGGTAGTCCGAATCTGCAGATTATGGACTTCCACACGAAGTCCCGCATCTTTTGCTCGGTGATCCGGGCAACGGGTTCGGCCTCGACCCATTTGGTGAAGTAGTCGATGGAGACGACCAGGAACTTTCTCTGTCCGGTGGCCAGGGGAAAGGGCCCCAGGATGTCGATCCCCCATTGGGCAAACGGCCAGGGGGCGATGATGGAGGTCAGCAGAGCTGAAGGTCGGCGCTGGATATTGGCGTTTCGTTGGCACCGATCGCACTTGCGGACGAAATCTGTTGCGTCCTTCTGGAGTGTGGGCCAGTAGTATCCCTGCCGCAGGATCTTATGGGCCAAGGCTCGACCCCCTAGGTGATTTCCGTAGATCCCTTCATGGACCTCTCGGAGGGCGTAGTCCGCCTCGGAGGGGCGGAGGCATCTGAGAAGGGGAGAAGTAAATGATTGTCGATAGAGTTTATTCTCGTACAAGACATACCGGGGAGTCTGGCGCTTGATTCGACGAGCCTCCGTCTCGTCATGAGGTAGGGTTCCGTCCTGAAGGTAGCAGATGAGCCCATCGATCCAACTTGGCTCGGAGTCGACGTACATGGTAGGCTCGGGTTCCTCCGTGCTGGGGGTCTGAAGATACTCGAGCGCTGTTCCCTTGGGAAGCTCGCTCATGCGGGAGGTGGCCAGTTTGGATAGCTGGTCTGCCCTGAGGTTTTCCGCTATGGGAATGTACCTAATATTAAAAGAATTCAGGGCAGATGTGAGTTCCCGCACCTTTTGGAGATACTTTTGCATGGATGGCCCTTTAGCTTCAAAGTCTCCTTGGACCTGGTTCACCACCAGCTGGGAGTCGCTGAAGGCCGTCAGATCTCCCACTTTTAGTTCTCTCGCCAGCTTGAGCCCGGCGATGAGAGCCTCATACTCGGCCTCATTGTTCGAGGCCGGAAACTCGAGGCGCAGAGCTTGCTCAGCCACCACTCCATCTGGACTGGTGAGGATAAGTCCGGCCCCGCTGCCCCCCGGGGTCGAAGACCCATCCGAGTGCAGGACCCATGGCTGCTTCGGGGTCTCCTCCACGGACTCAGATGGCAGCTCGGGGTCGTCCGGAAGGGTGCACTCCACGATGAAGTCGGCGAGTATCTGAGCTTTGATAGCCGGCCTGGGCCGATATTCGAGGTCGAATTCCCCGAGCTCGACCGCCCATTTGGCGATCCTCCCCGCACGATCCGACCTCTGCAATATTTGCTTCATGGGCTGGTCGGTCAATATAGCTATCGTGTGGGCTTGGAAGTAAGGCCTGAGTCTCCGAGCCGAGATGATGAGAGCGAAGATGGTCTTCTCAAGTTTAGAATATCGGGTCTCGGCATCCCTGAGAACCCGGCTGGTGTAATAGACCGGCTTTTGGAGCTTTTCCTCTTCCCGGATGAGAACTGAGCTCACTGCGGCTGGGGAGACGGCCAAATATAAGTAAAGGACCTCGCCTTTCCGGGGCTTGGTGAGCAGCGGGGGAGAAGCCAGAAGGCTCCGAAGCTCTTCAAAGGCCTGCTGGCATTCTTCTGTCCACCGGAAATGTTTCGGCCGTTTGAGGCTCTTGAAGAAGGGGAGGCAACGCTCGGCCGACCGAGAGACGAACCTTCCCAGGGCGGCTACCCGTCCCGCGAGCCGCTGCACCTCCTTAATTGTCTTTGGAGGCGACATCTCTTGCAGTGCCCGGATTTTCTCTGGGTTGGCCTCAATTCCGCGCTGGGTCACTATGAAACCCAGGAACTTGCCCGAGGTGACCCCAAACGCGCACTTCGCCGGATTGAGTTTCATTTGATATTTTCTGAGCTTGGCGAACGTCTCGTCGAGATCGGCTATGTGGTGTTCCGCCGCTCGGCTCTTCACCAACATGTCGTCCACGTAGACTTCCATGTTCCGGCCGATCTGGTCTTTAAAAATCTGGCTGACCAGCCTCTGATAGGTGGCCCCAGCGTTTTTCAGGCCAAAGGGCATCACCTTATAGCAGTAGGTGCCCTTGTCGGTGATGAAGGCCGTCTTCTCCTCGTCTTCTGGCGCCATTCGGATTTGATTGTATCCTGAAAAGGCGTCCATAAAAGTTAGCAGTTGGTGTCCCGAGGTGGAGTCGACGAGTTGGTCGATGCTCGGGAGGGGGAAACTGTCTTTTGGGCAGGCCTTGTTCAGGTCGGTGTAGTCCACACACATACGCCATTTCCCGTTGGCCTTCTTTACGAGGACTATGTTGGCGAGCCAGTCCGGGTAGGAGACCTCCCGGATGAAGCCGGCTCCGAGGAGTTTGTCCACCTCCTCGGCCGCAGCTCGTTGTCGCTCGGGGGCGGAGCCTCTTTTCTTCTGCTTTACAGGCTTGCTGGTTGGTTTCACCTGAAGTCGGTGGACCATGACCTCAGGGTCAATTCCTGGCACGTCCGCGGGCGACCAGGCGAAGACGTCGGCATTATCCCGCAGGAAGCTGACGAGGCGATCCCTCTCATGGGCGCCGAGGTCGGAGCCGACCTGCACGGTTAGCTCGGGAAAATTTTTTCGTAGTGGGATTTGAATAAGGAGCTCACCGGGCTCTACTTGCTTCTTCCAGGGGGTGTCCCTCGCATCGAGGGTTTCTATGGGGAGTGAAGGGCGCGTCGGGCGGTCTGGCGCCTCAGCTGGTTGTTTCACTGTGTGGGCCGCCATGTAGCATTGCTTGGCGACCAGTTGGTCTCCGCGGACCTCGCCTACTCCTTGGTCGGTGGGGAACCGCATGAGTAAATGGCGAGTTGAAACCACGGCTCGAAGGGTGTTTAACCCTGGGCGCCCAAGGATGGCGTTGTAGACCGAGGGCAGACGGACCACCAGGAAGTCCATCCTCACAGTGCTCTCCCGGGGGGCGAGGCCAACTGTGACAAGGAAGCTAGCCTCACCTTCAACCGAGACCGCATCTCCGGTAAACCCGACTAGCGGGGCACTGATTCTCCGGAGATGTCCTTCTGTCAACCCCATTTTTTGGTAGGCGTGGTAGTACAAAATGTTGGCTGAACTTCCATTGTCAACTAGGACACGCTTTACATCAAACCTATTTACAATCATTGAGATGACCACAGCGTCATCGTGAGGGGTCTCGACCCCTTCTAAGTCCTCGTCCGAGAACGAGATGACTTCATCGGTACGTGGGCGCTTCGGGGGTGTTCCCTGGGCGGCCGTTCCTGCCGAGGCCCGCCCGATCATGTTGATGGTGCCGGCGATGGGCCTGTTGTCGCTTAGATTTTCGGTTGGTGCGACATTCTCCGCCGGCCTTCTTTCCTCAGGTCGATTTCTCACGAACCGGTTGAGTACTCCCCGTCGGATGAGCGCTTCTATCTCGTCCCGGAGTTGGAAGCAGTCCTCCGTGTCGTGCCCACGGTCTCGGTGGAAGCGGCAATACTTCCTGGTATTTCGGGGAAATCCCGTGTCTCGCATAGGAGGCGGGGGTCGGAAGAAGTCCCGACCCTCAATTTCCATCAGGATCTCGGCCCGGGGAGCATTAACGGGTGTATAGTTCTCGTACCTCGCCTGGTACATCCGGGGCCGTGGTGGAGACCTCGGACGAGGAGGTGTCCTCTGCTGAGGTCGCCCCTGCTGACGGGGCGGACTCCTCAGTCTGGGGAGATTTTTCTCTCTGCGGGGCGACCGGCTCCTTTGTCGGCCGCGTTCCTCACGGCGTTTCTTCTGTTTCTTCGAGGCGGGCTCAATTGCTCCCCGCCTGGAGGCGACTGCCTCCTCGGCCTTGGCGTACTTCCGGGCTCGGGCCAGCATTTCGGTGAAGTCGGCCGGGAAGCTCTTCTCGATGGAGAAGAGGAATCGGTAAGAGCGAACCCCAGTCTTCAAAGCCGACATGGCTATCGACTGGTCTAGCTCGCGAACCTCCCATGTGGCGGCGGTAAAGCGGTCCAGGTACTCTTTGAGGGACTCCCCCTCCTTCTGCTTGATGTCCAGGAGGGAGTCTGATGTCCGTCGCTGGCGCCGGCTGGCAGCAAAGTTGGTGGCGAACTGCCTGCCGAGCTGCTCAAAAGAGGACACCGTGTTCGGCTTCAGCCCAGAAAACCAAAGCCGGGCGGTCCCTCGGAGGGTTGCTGGGAAGGCCTTGCAGAGTACGGCCTCCGAGGACCCTTGTAGGGCCATGAGGGCCCGATAACTCTCCAGGTGGTCAAGGGGGTCGGTGATTCCGCTGTAGGGCTCCACCTGAGGCATTTTGAACCTCGCGGGAACCGGCTCGTCCTCGATCTGGCGGGAGAAGGGGGACTTGGTAGTGAACTCAAAGTCCCCTTCCTGTCTTGCCTTCTTGCTGTGGAGTGCCGCGATCTGGCGCTCCAGATGCTCAACTTTTCGGTCAAGCTCCCCCACCCGTGGGATTGTCGCTGTGGTTTGCGCCAGCCCACGGCGGTCCGGGGCTGACTCCGCCTCAGAGAGTTGGGGTCTCCGGTCGAAACCTTCTCCCGGTGACTCTCTCTGGGGAGAAGCTCGTTCTCCATTGTTGGCTCTGGAGGAGCCATGCAAATTTTGGCTGGGGAGAACCGGGCCGTTGGGGAGACACTCCGGCGGGGCCTGGGCCTGCGGGGGAAGTGAGGGTAAAGCCTCCTCGCGCCGTAGACCTTGAACGACGGCGGCCAGGGCCTGGACTTGCTGCACCAGGGCGTTAAACTGTTCCGGCTGGACCTGAGGAACTGGATCAGCTGGAGTTGGAGAATTCTGGACGGAGTGTCCAGGACTTTGCGGGGGACGCCGGGAGATGTTAGAGGCTCCCTTACTTCTCAACTTCATGACTGCTACTCGGGCCCTTCCTCTAGCGCCAACTGTTGCTGGAAATTGGACCCGGGGGCAATCTTCGGTCGAAGAGAGGGAGCGGATGTGAGTCCTCACGGCGGGGCGGTGGTCCGTCGGCGGGCGGCGTCCTCTGTCTGGGTGCCTGCACACGAACCGGTGGCCGGGTTTTCCGGCGCCGGCCATCCGACGGTCAAGTCAGTGAGGGGGGCAAATAGTATGGAGAAGGAAGATAAACAGTGAATTTTTGGGGGTACCAATGTCCCTCCCCCCTTGAGAGGCCAAGGCTCCCTTTTATATGCGGGGGTCGGTTTACCTGTGATGTAACAGGGAGAGGCCGTAGTATGGCTCGGCATGTTGTTCAGGTCGGTGCTCGGTCAGGCGAATCATTGCACTGATGTTGGCGGTATGGCCGAGATCAGAGACTTATCATAGTCGACTAGACCCTGCTGGGTCGATTTGCCGTGGAGAGCTGGGGATCCGTAGATGTCAGGAGCCACGCGCATTTATTATGGAGTAAGCCGGAGATCCGCATTAATGGTGGAGTAAGCCGGAGATCCGCATTAATGGTGGAGTAAGCCGGAAGATTGCAGCGGCCATGCGCAATAAATGCCGGAGGGATGTTAGAGTACGGTCCTCGGACATCGGGGTTTCTCTTAGGTCGGAGGTCTCGGGGTCGGTCGTCTCGTGGCCGAGCGTTCCGAGGTCGGACGCCGACTTCTGCTGTCCGGGGTCGGAGGTTGGGGCATTTATGTCATTTGGGGGGAAACTTTATTCCCCCCAACAAGACCAATCCGGATCCAACAGACCAACACGTAACTAACTTGATTCGGCTTAGATTAGTACCCAAAATCCAGATGTTAGATTCGATATATGTTCAAAATCTAGGGTCAAAATCTAAATTTTATTAAAAAAATTGCTTATAGCATGCAAACGTGGAAGCAATCCAATCCTAAGCCGGAATGAGACATGCTACCCACCAACCTTATCCTTAGAGAGGTCGGCCAGCCATAGGTGATTCCGTGATTGGGATCAAATATATATGGTCAAGCTAGTCTGGTCCATGATTGGCCCCACCCTCACCTGAATTTTGGTCAAGCTTCCTTCCTAAGTCACAAAACTGTGATAATATCTCAATCAACTCTATTATACTTGGGACAGCCTTAAAGATGCATTGGCTCCACGGAGCATTTGCTTGTGTTGCTGGAAATTGGACCCGGGGGCAGTCTTCGATTGAGGAGAGGGAGCGGCGATGAGTTCTCACGGCGGGGCGGCGGTCCGTCGGCGAGCGGCGTCCTCCGTCTGGGGCAGTCGGAGAGAAGGGGCGGCAGGTCCTCGTGGCGAAGCAGCGATCCGTCAGTTGGCGGCGTCCTCCGTCCGGGTGCCTGCACACGAACCGGTGGCCGGGTTTTCCGGCGCCGGCCCTCCGATGCTCAAGTCAGGGAGGGGGCAGATAGTGTAGAAAGGGAGATAAATAATGTCTGTAGAGTGTATCAATCTTCCAACCCCCTCCTGAGAGGCCAAGGCTCCCTTTTATAGGCGGGGGTCGGTTTACCTGCGATGTAACAGGGCGAGGCCGTAGTACGGCTCGGCATGTTGTTCAGGTCGGCGCATGGTCAGGCGAATTATTGCTCTGATGTCGGCGGTGAGGGCGTCGTATAACCCGAACTAGCACGCTGTCAGACGAATTATTGCATTGGTGTCGGAGGTATGGCCGAGATCGGAGACTTATCATAGTTGACTAGACTCTGCTGGGCTGATTTGCCGTGGAGAGCTGAGAGTCCGTAGATGACAGGAGCCATGCGCATTTATGGTGGAGTAAGCCGGAGATCCGCATTTATTATGGAGTAAGCCGGAGATCCGCATTTATTGTGGAGTAAGCCGGAGATCCGCATTTATTGTGGAGTAAGCCGGAGATCCGCATTTATTGTGGAGTAAGCCGGAGGGTTACAGCGACCATGCGCAATAAATGTCAGGGTATGGTCCTCGGCCAGACCTCTGAGGCGCACGGCCGTAGTAGGTGGCTGACAAGAGTAGACTTCGAATATCGGGGTTTTTCTTAGGTCGGAGGTCTCGAGGTCGGGCGTTCCGAAGTCGGATGCCGACTTCGGCCGTCCGGGGTCGGAAGTTGTACGGCTTCTTAGGGGCATTTATGTCATTTTGGGAAAAAATCTTATTCCCCCCAACAGCTTGGTAGAAAATTCAGGGAAATATTGGGATGCAATCAGAACGCTAGTATTGTTTTTTAACAATAAAAATGCTTGCTATTTGCAAAATGTCTTTTCGAGCAAGTGAAGGCAGTCCTTCAATAGGTGTAATAAGTACCCAGTGAATCGTCCAACTAAATTGGAAGCTTGGTTTCCAATGCTTAGAAGCTGAATGGTGGATTCATTTCCAATGATCATGCTCAAAAACTAAATTGGAAGCTTGGTTTTCTCCTCTACAGCTGCACAAGATTTTGCTCAATAATAGTCCAACTAGTGGGATTGTGATCGGTTGCAAGCAAAACCATGTACCCACCATGACATCATAGTTGGCTCAAGCATTTGCTCATCTAGGGTAAGATTATCCATCCATATTAAACTTTAGCTTACTTTGACAACTTGGAGGGTTCATAAAGGGTTAGGCTCATCTCATACGAGTTTACTTAGGTGGAGAGCCATGTGACATATGATTGTGATTCCTTTTTATCAAGAGAGAAGTACCTATAAAAAAAAAAAGAAAAAAAGTTACACAAAAGAAACCCTCACATATCCCCCTTGTGGTTCTTTCGTGTCCTCTAAAAAGGACGATTTCACCAACAATCCATAAAAGATCTTGAATTTTAAATAGCGAATATGTTATATAATGCAGTACTAAAAAATGTTAATTGAACTAAAGAGTCACATTTGTGGGGTTAAAAATTTAGAGACCATGATAAATAAAAGGACACCATGTTTTAAGATTGATGGTGGGAGGGAGGGAGAGAGAGAGAACACTGTACGTGGAGTGTCATTTATGACCTAATGATCTTAAGGCTCTGAGTGATGCAAGATTGTGTTTTTCCTTAGAAAACTAATGAATATTTTTCCATATCAAGAATACTTGCATGTTTTTGTACATATATTCCTCAAGCTTTATTTGATATCTTTATTAGAGATCTTGATCGAGTAAGAAATTTATAAATGTTTTCTCTTAAGTTTTCAATATTGTTATAAATCATCAATTTTTGACCAACAATTATGAAATCCATAATTTTTGTAGATCTTGGGTTGGTTACAATATTGGAATTCCTTTAATGTTCTAGTGCTACTTACCACTTAGTTACTGTTGCTGGTGGTCCAAACCGAGAACGATTGACACAGCGGTGTGAACGGGGTTCCCTTGGAGTTGGGTTGGTTGCGCTCCACCTTCCACCGGGAAACCTGCAAGCAAGCCTCGCACCACCACTGGGGTAGTGGGGGCCCTCCGACGATCAAGTCAGAGAGGATTGAAGGAGAAGGAGAGATAGCAGTAGCAGGTAAGAGAATGCTCTGGAAAACCTTTTCTTACCTCCCCCCTTCTCCCCCCAGCCGCATATATACCAGGCTGGGGGGTCCTTCTGGGGGGTTGGTCATCGTGTAGCACGATGGAGCTGCCACTGACATGGCCGTTACTGGGCGTCGTGGGGCAGCGCTGGGTACGGCCATGACAGGGCGTAGTGGAGCTCCGCTTTGTACGGCTGTTACAGGGGATCGTGGAGCAGCGCCGGATACGACCGTTGCAGGGAGTAGTGGAGCAGAGGGCCGCGGCGTGCTTCAGGGGAACAGCCTGTCGTTGTCGAGAGATTACCGACTCGGGGTCGGACTGCTGGATCAAGGGGCAGCCGACTCGGGGTCGGGCTGCGAAGCCGAAGATATCCGACTCGGGGTCGGACTGCTGGATCAAGGGGCAGCCGACTCGGGGTCGGGCTGGGAAGCCGAAGATATCCGACTCGGGGTCGGACAGCTGGATCTAGGGGCAGCCGACTCGGGGTCGGGCTGCGAAGCCGAAGATATCCGACTTGGGGTCGGACAGCTGGATCAAGGGGCAGCCGACTCGGGGTCAGGCTGCGGAGCCGAAGATATCCGACTCGGGGTCGGATTACTGGATCAAGGGACTGCCGTAGTCTTCCTGGGTGCGCGTGCCGGTCACGTGGGGCGTGGCGGCTAAGTTCTCCCGTAACAGTAGCCCCCCACTTCCGAGCCTGGAACCAGGAGGGGAACGGGTGAAGGGAGTGATGCTTCGAGATTGCCGCCATCCCTCGGAAAGGCGCGCGCACCTCGAGCTCCCCGCCTCTTTTATGGCGTATAGCGGTTGTCGCTGATCTGGCAGTCTGCGGATTTCGGCGGACATCCTTCCTCTTTTTAACTCTTGGTAGCGTCTCGCCAACTCCTGACTCTCGAAGTTCTTCCGGCACTAGGCCAGGCATCCGAGGGTTAGGCCTCAGGAAATTCTTCCGGCGCTAAGCCAGGCATCCGAGGGTTAGGCCTCAGAAAATTCTTCCGGCGCTAAGCCAGGCATCCGAGGGTTAGGCCTCAGGAAATTCGTCCGGCGCTAGGCCAGGCATCCGAGGGTTAGGCCTCAGGAAATTCTTCCGGCGCTAAGCCAGGCACCGAGGGTTAGGCCTCAGGAAATTCGTCCGGCGCTAGGCCAGGCATCCGAGGGTTAGGCCTCAGGAAATTCTTCCGGCGCTAAGCCAGGCATCCGAGGGTTAGGCCTCAGGAAATTCGTCCGGCGCTAGGCCAGGCATCCGAGGGTTAGGCCTCAGGAAATTCTTCCGGCGCTAAGCCAGGCATCCGAGGGTTAGGCCTCAGGAAATTCGTCCGGCGCTAGGCCAGGCATCCGAGGGTTAGGCCTCAGGAAATTCTTCCGGCGCTAAGCCAGGCATCCGAGGGTTAGGCCTCAGGAAATTCCGCTCGTTGGTCGGCCAAGGCTGGCGCAAGCCGAGGCGACCGGTCGGGGCTTCAGGCTAGTCTGCTCCCGGGATGATCATCGGGTTAGCCTGGCATCCGAGGGCCGAGCCTCGGGAAATTCCGCTCGTTGGTCGGCCAAGGCTGGCGCAAGCCGAGGCGACCGGTCGGGGCTTCAGGCTAGTCTGCTCCCGGGATGATCATCGGGTTAGCCTGGCATCCGAGGGCCGAGCCTCGGGAAATTCCGCTCGTTGGTCGGCCAAGGCTGGCGCAAGCCGAGGCGACCGGTCGGGGCTTCAGGCTAGTCTGCTCCCGGAATGATCATCGGGTTAGCCTGGCATCCGAGGGCCGAGCCTCGGGAAATTCCGCTCGTTGGTCGGCCAAGGCTGGCGCTAGCCGAGGCGACCGGTCGGGGCTTCAGGCTAGTCTGCTCCCGGGATGGTCATCGGGTTAGCCTGGCATCTGAGGGTTGTTAGGCCTCAGAGAAATTCCGCTCGTTGGTCGGCCAAGGCTGGCGCAAGCCGAGGCGACCGGTCGGGGCTTCAGGCTAGTCTGCTCCCGGGATGATCATCGGGTTAGCCTGGCATCCGAGGGCCGAGACTCGGGAAATTCCGCTCGTTGGTCGGCCAAGGCTGGCGCAAGCCGAGGCGACCGGTCGGGGCTTCAGGCTAGTCTGCTCCCGGAATGATCATCGGGTTAGCCTGGCATCCGAGGGCCGAGCCTCGGGAAATTCCGCTCGTTGGTCGGCCAAGGCTGGCGCAAGCCGAGGCGACCGGTCGGGGCTTCAGGCTAGTCTGCTCCCGGGATGGTCATCGGGTTAGCCTGGCATCCGAGGGCCGAGCCTCGGGAAATTTCGCTCGTTGGTCGGCCAAGGCTGGCGCAAGCCGAGGCGACCGGTCGGGGCTTCAGGCTAGTCTGCTCCCGGGATGATCATCGGGTTAGCCTGGCATCCGAGGGCCGAGCCTCGGGAAATTCCGCTCGTTGGTCGGCCATTGCTGGCGCAAGCCGAGGCGACCGGTCGGGGCTTCAGGCTAGTCTGCTCCCGGGATGGTCATCGGGTTAGCCTGGCATCCGAGGGCCGAGCCTCGGGAAATTCCGCTCGTTGGTCGGCCAAGGCTGGCGCAAGCCGAGGCGACCGGTCGGGGCTTCAGGCTAGTCTGCTCCCGGGATGATCATCGGGTTAGCCTGGCATCCGAGGGCCGAGCCTCGGGAAATTCCGCTCGTTGGTCGGCAAAGGCTGGCGCAAGCCGAGGCGACCGGTCGGGGCTTCAGGCTAGTCTGCTCCCGGGATGATCATCGGGTTAGCCTGGCATCCGAGGGCCGAGCCTCGGGAAATTCCGCTCGTTGGTCGGCCAAGGCTGGCGCAAGCCGAGGCGACCGGTCGGGGCTTCAGGCTAGTCTGCTCCCGGGATGGTCATCGGGTTAGCCTGGCATCCGAGGGCCGAGCCTCGGGAAATTCCGCTCGTTGGTCGGCCAAGGCTGGCGCAAGCCGAGGCGACCGGTCGGGGCTTCAGGCTAGTCTGCTCCCGGGATGATCATCGGGTTAGCCTGGCATCCGAGGGCCGAGCCTCGGAAAATTCCGCTCGTTGGTCGGCCAAGGCTGGCGCAAGCCGAGGCGACCGGTCGGGGCTTCAGGCTAGTCTGCTCCCGGGATGGTCATCGGGTTAGCCTGGCATCCGAGGGCCGAGCCTCGGGAAATTCCGCTCGTTGGTCGGCCAAGGCTGGCGCAAGCCGAGGCGACCGGTCGGGGCTTCAGGCTAGTCTGCTCCCGGGATGATCATCGGGTTAGCCTGGCATCCGAGGGCCGAGCCTCGAGAAATTCCGCTCGTTGGTTGGCCAAGGCTGGCGCAAGCCGAGGCGACCGGTCGGGGCTTCAGGCTAGTCTGCTCCCGGGATGGTCATCGGGTTAGCCTGGAATCCGAGGGCCGAGCCTCGAAAAATTCCGCTCGTTGGTCGGCCAAGGCTGGCGCAAGCCGAGGCGACCGGTCGGGGCTTCAGGCTAGTCTGCTCCCGGGATGATCATCGGGTTAGCCTGGCATCCGAGGGCCGAGCCTCGGGAAATTCCGCTCGTTGGTCGGCCAAGGCTGGCGCAAGCCGAGGCGACCGGTCGGGGCTTCAGGCTAGTCTGCTCCCGGGATGGTCATCGGGTTAGCCTGGCATCCGAGGGCCGAGCCTCGGAAAATTTCGCTCGTTGGCCACGCGCCTGTCGTTTGCCACTCGACGGGATTTCTCCGTGTCCAGCTACGATCGTGTTTCTCCTCCTCTCCAAGCGTCGCCTAGGGAACACTAGAAGGGCATTAAATGCTAATTGAAGCGTTACCTGGGAAATCGGACCGCCAGTTGCTGCTTGCAAGGAGTGTCAGTTAAGCGGCCGCGATACGCGCGTTCTTCGAGGCGGATGCGGCCTGGGCGCGAGCGGAGATACGTGGACCGAGGGATACACGCCGCCCGGAGTGTCCTGCACAAAGAATGCAATTAAGGAGAACGACGCTTAGGAGATCGTGGGAGGATACGCCTCGAGAGCCGGAACGGCTCCGGATTCGGTGCGCCCGCCTTTATTGGAGCCACCCGCATCGGAACGACCGGGGGGCCTCAGTTTGGCTATAAATATAAGTGCAGGTGCGGTGGAGTCTGCCAAGCCGAAGGTATTCAGGTTGCCATGGATCGTGGACCTCCTCTCCGGCGTGTGGCTGGGAAACCCCTGCTGGAGGAACGGGAGGCGCGCCCCTCGCGACTTCCGCCAACTAGCCGTTTCATCTGGGATCAACAAGGAGGTTCTCCCCAGCGGAACTCCGCTCTAGGCGTTTCATCCGGGATCACATCCCCCCTTCTTTCAGTCCCCCCTCCCGATTGAGCTCTGCGCCAGACGCTCCATCCGGGATCGCGCCTCCTCGCGCTCTTCTTCCCTTGTATTCCTTCTCTCCCCTAACCTGGGGAGGACCGGGATATCCCTTGGAGGTGGCGTTCCTCTGGAGGCAGCGGGAACTTCTTCTTCGTCCACTTCTTCTTCGTCCGTGCTGGCTCTTCGTCTTTTTGCGTGAGGCGTCCATGGCGCCTCCGGGGAGAAGCACCCACGCCCGGCGGGATTGCAGCTGCTTCGGATAGAGGGTTCGGGATCCCAGATCTTCAACTCCACGGAGTCTCCACCTCTTTCTTGCTTTCTTTACTCCCTAATTCCCCCCTGGGAATTCTTTGTAATCACACGAACACACCGTTGTAACCAAGAATTATTGAAATGAAAAGAGTTGTACATTCTTCGAACTGTCTTCCTGGTTTTGTCGTTCTACTGGTAATACACCCGCAGGTTAGCGGAATTCCAGCTCCTTGGAATTTCTCGACCATCTAGGGCCTCCAACTGGTAGGAGTCAGGTCGGTTTACCCAGCGAACCCTATACGGGCCTTCCCAATTCGGCGCCAGCTTCCCACCTTCCGCGGGTTGAGATGCTTTGGCTCGCCTTAGCACCAGATCTCCGATTCTGAAAAGTTTCGGTCGGACCTTGGAGTTATAATATCGGGCCACCCTCCGCTGATACATCGCCATCCGAACCTGCGCCATTTCCCTTGCTTCTTCCAAGAGGTCCAGGTTCCCTCGGAGCTGCTCCGAATTGACCTCGGGTCGGTGCGCGGCCACCCGAGGTGAGGGGAGTCCGAGCTCCACGGGGACGACCGCTTCCGTGCCATAGGTTAGGCTGAATGGCGTCTCCCCGGTAGGGGTCCGATGCGTGGTCCGATACGCCCAAAGGACATTCTCGAGTTCTTCGACCCAAGCTTGCCCTGTCCGACCGATTCGCGCCTTAATTCCTTGGAGGATCGTCCGATTTGTGACCTCGGCCTCACCGTTGGTTTGGGGATGCGACACAGATGTGAACCGATGCTCGATCCCCAACTCCTCGCAGAAGTCACGGAAATGCTTTTGTCGAACTGTCGACCATTATCCGAGATGAGGACCCGAGGTACCCCAAATCGGACAATGATGTTCTTCTTCACGAACTTCCGGACTTGCGCCTCCGTAATAGTGGCCAGCGGCTCTGCTTCTACCCACTTGGTGAAGTAGTCGATTGCAACAATCAAAAATTTCCACTGGGCTGAAGCGACGGAGAATGGTCCGAGGATATCCATTCCCCACTGTGCAAAGGGCCAGGGTGCAGTGATCGGGGCCAAAGGGACAGAAGGGACTCTCTGGACGTTGGCGTGGCGCTGGCAGGCGTCGCATTTCCGGACGTGATCCTTCGAGTCCTCCAACAAGGTAGGCCAATAATAGCCTTGCCTCATGATCTTGTGCGCTAAGGACCTAGCCCCCAAGTGCGATCCGCAGATGCCCTCGTGGACTTCGCCGAGGACGTAGACCGCCTCCGAGGGGCGGAGGCATCTTAAAAGGGGGGCGGTGAACGAGGTCCGATACAGCCTCCCTTCATAGAGTACGTAGTGGGCGGACTTTTTGACAAGTCGCCGAGCTTGCTCTTCGTCTTCAGGGAGGATCCCTTCGGCGAGGTAGGCGACGAGCGGATCCATCCAAGACGGCTCCGGATCAATCGCCATCACCGCTCCAGCCTCGCCGATGCTCGGCGCATCCAGGGTCTCTAGGTAGATCGCCCTCGACAAGTTGTGCGCCTCTGCGCCCACCAAGCGGGACAACCTGTCGGCCCTGGCGTTTTCGCTTCTGGGGACCTACTGGAAGTCGACGCTGCCGAGGTCGGAAATGAGCGCTTGCACCTTCCGGACGTAGTTCTGCATGGTCGGGCTCCGGGCCTCGAACTCCCCACGGACCTGCCCGACCACCAGCTGGGAGTCGGTGAAGACCTTCAGACGCCGGATGCCGAGCTCCTTGGTGAGTTTGAGTCCCGCGACTAGGGCCTCGTACTCCGCCTCGTTGTTGGTCACTGGAAATCCAAACCTCAAGGCATACTCGGCTATCACTCCATCAGGACTGGTAAGGACCAGCCCGGCCCCTCCTCCTTCGGGGTTCGACGACCCATCGATGTGAAGCGTCCAGATCGGGAGGTCGAGGCTGGGCGTTTCCGGCGGTCTAGGTTCCGCCTCCTGCACCGTGCACTCAGCGAGGAAGTCCGCGAGCACCTGGGCCTTGATGGCGGGTCGAGGCTGGTAGCGGATGTCGAACTCACCGAGTTCTACTGCCCACTTCACCAGCCGTCCCGCATTCTCGGGGTTGCTGAGGATCTGTCGTAATGGTTGGTCGGTTAAGAGAGTGACCGAATGGGCCTGGAAATAGGGGCAAAGCCTCCTGGTCGCGGTCAGCAGCGCGAAGGCGATCTTTTCAGCCTTCGTGTACCGCGTCTCGGCATCCCGTAGGACCCGGCTGATGTAGTACACGGGCTTCTGGAGCTTTGCCTCTTCTCGAACCAGCACCGCACTGACCGCGGTTGGGGAGACCGCCAGATAGAGGTAGAGCATCTCCCCTTCTTGCGGCTTGGACAGCAGGGGAGGAGACGCCAGATATTCCTTGAGTTGGTCGAACGCTGCTTGACATTCGGCCGTCCAGAGGAAGTCTTTTGGGCGTTTCAACACCTTGAAGAATGGTTGGCAGCGTTCGGCCGATTTTGCCACAAATCGTCCGAGCGCGGCAACCCTTCCAGCGAGCTCCTGAACCTCCTTCACTTTGGTCGGGGGGGACATACCTTGGATAGCCTTGATTTTGTCCGGGTTTGCTTCGATACCCCGCTGGTTGACAATGAAACCAAGGAACCTCCCGGCCGAAGCGCCGAAGGCGCACTTCGCTGGGTTCAGCTTCATGCGAAACTTCCGCAAGGTGGTGAAAGTCTCCTCCAGGTCCGCGATGTGCTGATCTGCATGGCGGCTCTTCACCAGCATATCGTCCACGTACACCTCCATGTTCCGGCCGATTTGCTCTTTAAAGATTTTGTTGACGAGGCGCTGGTAAGTGGCGCCAGCATTCTTCAGACCGAAAGGCATCACCTTGTAGCAGTACAGCCCCCGGTCTGTTATAAAAGCAGTTTTCTCCTCGTCCTGTGGGGCCATCATTATCTGGTTGTAGCCGGAGAAGGCGTCCATGAAAGACAGCAGCTGATATCCGGAAGTCGCGTCGACCAGTTGGTCTATCCGCGGAAGCGGAAAGCTATCCTTGGGGCATGCCTTGTTCAGGTCGGTGTAGTCGACGCACATCCTCCACTTCCCGCTCGCCTTCCGGACAAGTACGACATTTGCCAGCCACTCGGGGTAACTCACCTCCCTTATGAATCCTGCCTCCAAGAGCTTGTCTACCTCCTGGTCGACCACCCGGATCCAATCCGGGGCACAGTGTCTCTTCTTTTGCTTTACTGGTCGGTGGGTCGGGTCGACGTTGAGGGCGTGAGAAATGACCTTCGGGTCGATCCCGGGTACATCGGCCGCCGACCAGGCAAATACATCGGCATTGGCTCGGAGGAATTCCACCAACCGGGCCCGAGCTCCCGAGTCGAGATTGGCGCCGACCCGGACCGTCTGGTCTGGGCGGCCTTCCTCGAGGGGAACTTCGACCACACCCTCGGCTGGCTCCCCCTGCCGCAAGGCCACCTCGTCTCTGGCATCAAGGGACTCGACGCTTAGGGCTTCCACGGGCTTCTTCCCTTTGAGAGTCGCTAGGAAACATTGCCGTGCGGTCGGTTGGTCACCTCGGACCTCTCCGATCCCAGCCGCCGTGGGGAACCGCATGAGCAAGTGGTACGTAGAGACCACCACACGAAGGGCGTTCAGTCCAGGTCGTCCGAGGATAGCGTTGTAGGCCGAGGGAACACGGACGACCAAGAACCCGAGTCGCACCGTGGCTTCTGCGGGTGCAACGCCCGCAGTCACAGGCAGCTCAACGACTCCTTCGGCCGGGACAGCGTCACCAGTGAATCCGATGAGGGGGGTGGATGTTTTGTGCAACAATTGTCTGGTCAAGCTCATTTTTTGGAAGGCCTCGTAAAACAAAATATCAGCTGAGCTTCCACTATCAACAAGAACACGCCTTACATCATACTTTGCCATAGTGAGGGAGATCACCATGGCGTCATCGTGGGGAGTCTGAACCCCCTTTACATCCTCATCAGAAAAGGTGATTACATTACCGACCCTCTGCCTCTTTACGATGGCCGTCCCTGACGCTTCCGCCGAGCCCCCTGCGTTCCTCACGGGCCGTGAGCAGCCCCCAGTGATAGTGTGGATCACGCCCGCAACGGGTCGATTCTGCTCTCGAGGCTCCGGAGGAGCCAGGTCGGCTGGACGTGGGTCCGCGGGGGGACGTCGGTCGTTCACATATCGTCCGAGACGCCCCCGGCGGATGAGAGCCTCGATCTCGTCCCGAAGCTGGAAGCAGTCTTCGGTGTCGTGGCCGTGGTCCCGGTGGTACTCACAGTACGCCCGGGAGGGCCTCCTCCCAGGGATCTTCCGCATCTGTCTCGGGGCCGGGAGGTCCTCCCGCCCCTTGATCTCCATAAGGATCTGGGCCCGGGGAGTCAGGAGAGGGGTGTACCGGTTGAAACGTCGGGGCGGAGAACGAGGGCGTGGGGCGCCGTGGTTCCTCGCCGGCGACGGGCTTCTGCGCCGACGCTGGGGCGTCGGGCTCCTCCTCTTGCGTGCCTCTTTTCGCCTTTTCTTCCCAAGCTTTGGAGGGATCTCGGCGGCCTCCTTGCTCCGGTGGGCGGCCGCCTCCTCGGCGTCCGCATACTGGTTCGCCCGGGACAACAGCTCCGGGAAGCTCCTCGGCAGGCGTTTGTCCAGGGAGAAGGTGAGTCTGCCCTTCCGGAAGCCGCGCTTCAGGGCTGAAAGAGCTACCTCCTGGCTCAGATTCCGGACCTCCAGCGTAGCCTTGTTGAAGCGGGTGAGATAATCCCGCAGGCTTTCTCCCTCGTTTTGCCGAACATCAAAGAGGGAGTCGGAGACCAGTCGCCGCCGGCTACTGACGGCGAAATGAGTGATGAAGAGGCGAGTGAACTGGTCGAAGGACTGGATTGAGTTAGCCTCCAGGCCGGCGAACTACGCCCTTGCCGGGCCACGGAGGGTTGCTGGGAAAGCCTTGCAGAGGAGAGGATCTGATGCTCCGTGGAGGAGCATAAGGGTCCTGAAACTCTCGACGTGATCCCGCGGGTCCGCTGCCCCGTCATAGGGCTCGATCGCCGGCATCTTGAACCCCGGCGGATTCGGGGTCCGCAGGATCCTCGAGGCTAGCGCCGGCTGGGAGGAGATCTCCAAGTCGGCGAAGGGATCTTTGGAATGGCCCTTCAGGACTTGGAGTTGTCGGTGGAGATCGTCCACCCGCCGGTCCAGGGAGCGCGACCGGTGGGCGGGAGACAAGGAGCGGCAGGAGGGAGACCGACTGGAGCGCGGGTTCCTCGAGGACTGGGGGGTCTGGGAATGCGCCCGGGTCCGCCTCTCGTACCCCGCGCAGCTCCGATGAGAAGGTCCCGGCAGAATGGAACGCGCTCGAGAATCCTCCTCGCGCCGGCGCTCCTCCCCATGGGAGAGGAAGGAGCGCGGGTTGAGGAGAGCAGGCGAACGCTCAGGCAGCAGCGGCTCCTGAGCCCGCTGCGGCGCCCGGGACATCACACCCTGCAGATTCTGCACCGCCTCCGCGAGGGTGCGAACCTGCTGGGTTAGCTGGTCGAACTGAGCGGCTTCGACCGTCTGAATAGGCGGTGGGGCGGTGGAGTGTTGCTGAGAGCGCGTTGGAGATGCAGCGGCCTCCCGGCCGGAGGCGCGAGAGGCCCCGCGACCGGAAGCGTTGGAAGCTCCACGACCACCTCGCCGTGCCATTACGATCGCTCTAAGATCCGGCCCTCCTTCTAGCGCCAACTATTGCTGGTGGTCCAAACCGAGAACGATTGGCACAGCGGTGTGAACGGAGTTCCCTTGGAGTTGGGTTGGTTGCGCTCCACCTTCCACCGGAAAACCTGCAAGCAAGCCTCGCACCACCACTGGGGTAGTGGGGGCCCTCCGACGATCAAGTCAGAGAGGATTGAAGGAGAAGGAGAGATAGCAGTAGCAGGTAAGAGAATGCTCTGGAAAACCTTTTCTTACCTCCCCCCTTCTCCCCCCAGCCGCATATATACCAGGCTGGGGGGTCCTTCTGGGGGGTTGGTCATCGTGTAGCACGATGGAGCTGCCACTGACATGACAGGGCGTAGTGGAGCTCCGCTTTGTACGGCTGTTACAGGGGATCGTGGAGCAGCGCCGGATACGACCGTTGCAGGGAGTAGTGGAGCAGAGGGCCGCGGCGTGCTTCAGGGGAACAGCCTGTCGTTGTCGAGAGATTACCGACTCGGGGTCGGACTGCTGGATCAAGGGGCAGCCGACTCGGGGTCGGGCTGCGAAGCCGAAGATATCCGACTCGGGGTCGGACTGCTGGATCAAGGGGCAGCCGACTCGGGGTCGGGCTGCGAAGCCGAAGATATCCGACTCGGGGTCGGACAGCTGGATCTAGGGGCAGCCGACTCGGGGTCGGGCTGCGAAGCCGAAGATATCCGACTTGGGGTCGGACAGCTGGATCAAGGGGCAGCCGACTCGGGGTCGGGCTGCGGAGCCGAAGATATCCGACTCGGGGTCGGATTACTGGATCAAGGGACTGCCGTAGTCTTCCTGGGTGCGCGTGCCGGTCACGTGGGGCGTGGCGGCTAAGTTCCCCCGTAACAGTTACAATACTTTTTTTTATTAATATTTTAAATATATTTCCTCCCTTGTTCTTTTTTATCCTTAGATTTCTTTTTCAGCAGTGGTCAGATAGTTGACAACACCAAATAAATAGGGTCAGCTTAAGCACGTAGCAACCATGACCTATTTCTTCGATGCTAATATGGATTCTTTGTCGTTGTCTATGATTGTTGATTGTTTTGGTTAATTTTTTTTTCATTTGTTTTACCTTTCTTTCTAAAGTACTAACTTTAGTTTCCAAGGTAATTATGCTTGCTCTTTGAAGACGACAACAGCCAATTTGGACACTCCCATTAATTTGGATGCATAAATTTATGCCCATAATGATATTATTCAATCTACATTCTATATTCTCTCCGTCATATCATGATGTGGATAAACGATATTGACACTTTTTAATATAGATTGAGACATTTTCATGTTCTTCTAGCTCTTGCTACCTACCTCAATGAAGATAATGGAGTTCTCAACAATACTGAGACATGGAAATGGCTTCTTTTGAAGTGCGAATCATTTACAATCTTTGGAGAAAATATTTACAATTAGAAAACTTGATAGAACTTTAGCGGTTTTCTAACTTGAGTCTGGTGGTTAGTTTTCTGAGGGAAAGAAGATTTCACCCAGATTATTTTAGATAATGATATTTTGGCAGTTATTAATATTGTAGAAAATTCTCGCGAGCTTGGTTGTAAAAGAAATTGTTGTTTGGAGCTGCTGCAAGAGCACAAGTACATTTCTAGTGGTGTAAAGGCAGCAATTGTTTTTTAAAAAAATTCCCAATGAATCAGTAATCTAGTTTTTTATGCTTAATTGGAAGAAATCACAAATATTCGCTCGTATCATGTTCACTCCAACATCTATATTTTGGTGGGGGTAGAGGCTGTGTTCTCCGGTCTAGCTTCTTCGCGGCTTTCTTTTATGGAGGCCCAGATATCAGACTTGAAACAAGCCCACTATCATTATATCCAGCCCATTAACTTCTGCATACTTTTTTTTTTTTTTTTAGTAACATGGAGTGAAGAAACTTCACTAAAGGAATGCCAATTAAAGAGACAAGATCACTGGGAAAACTACTTGAACCCCGAATTAAATGGTGAGTGGCATGCAGTATTGCCCACACAAGAAAAGTGGGTCAAATTCGTTCTATATTGGACTTCAAAGGAATACCATGAAACCAAAACATACCCAATTAAATTTCTAGTTAGGTAGGTCGTCCACATATATTTAGGGCCGCATCAAGTCTAGATTCCAAGCCAATTTGAGTACTGCTCTAATCGAAGCATCAAACTGGGGTCCTTATTGAATCTACACTCGGAACAAATTCCTCATTCGACCTGGGACCAAGCCAAATTGACCTGGGTTCAGAGACATCACCTTTGATCGGATGAGACCTGAGCCAGCTCAAACGCTTTAGTAGTCTCCATGGCCTGAAAGCAGCTTAGTCTTCCGGCCGTTCATGGCTGGAAGTGACCGGACTACTAGAGTTTGATACTAAACAATAAACATAGTTCTACCAATTCGATTTCCATAATCGAATTCAAGTGGCCTTAAAAATGACTTGGGTTATCACGTCACTGAAGACTTCTTTGGAACCTAAATTTAGCCATGGGTGCCTCAACCGGACAAAACTAGTAGGACCTTCTGCGAGATATTGTTGGCCAATGAACCATACCACATTAAACATGATTTTGATTTAGAGAGGATCCTAGCTTTACTGTGCATAAGTAACTTCAGCACTATCTAGAAGAAAATTGATCACTATTTAATGGGGCAGTCATATTAATGAAAGTAGAATATGTCACAAGCACTGCACTTGGTGTGTGTGTGTATATAGGTCTGCCCGGATGCCATCCCTTTAGACTAAACAAATTTTTTATGTTTTTATTTTTTTAAAAAAATAAGTTTTTATAGGATTTGGCTTTTGGTTAAGCTTTATTTCTTATGGTTGGGACTTGATTGTGAGTGTTCCCGCTTTGGGGGACAGCTTACATGTGAAACCGGAACATGTCCACGGGAGTTCCGACGTTTACGTGATGGATCTACGAAGAAGTTGGCGTCTTAATTCTTTCTTTCCTCCTAAACTATTACCTTTTTTCGCAGCCTCTCAACTCCACAGTATCTATCGTAGCACAAGGGTGGGAGTCTTTCCTTTCAGCACGGAGGATGTTGGTCCCCATCCACGCAATTCCCGTCCTTGTCAGCCCAAATTATTCCAACTCTATGTACCGTGGTTTCGAGATATAATAACTATAGCGGAAGTTATGCAAGTAGTTACCATTACAACAGTGTTGAAGTAGTGACTATTACCACAGTTTTGTGCTGTGCTACAACAGTGAGATAGTTTGGACTGGTCGAAAAACTACTGGATAACCAGGATAGGATAAAAGAATTAGAATGATGAAAAAAGCTAGCAAAATTTATGAGTTATTTCTATCTTCCTACTTGCTTCGTATTTTGACTAAACTACGTGACAAATTGCCTATATTTAAAATAGAATACGAAGGAAACAAAAATTGGCTCATATGCATGGCTTTTGTAATAAAATGAAGACCTACAAGTATCTTTTATCTTAAGTACACACACACACACACACAGAAAAAACAGTCTTATTAATTAGATGAACAACCTCTTCGACGAACCTCCACCAACCAAAATGCGACCCAAACAAATCCCTTGGTTCGGTATCCACCATGGCGTATGTTCCCCTCCAATCTCACAACAGTGACACAATCAAAGGAACGGGGATTAGGAAAAAACCTCGGCGCACTACGAGACACCACACCATATTTTCCGGCAATTATTCTATAAGAAGACCAATACCTATGCTCTGGCTTCAGATATACTTCATCAATTATAGTTAGTATCCAAAGCTAAAGCAAGGCTGGCGTAGAAATAGTGAACCATGTTGCTCCCCAAGAACGGCCTGAAAAGAAGATAAAACTGTGCTTGAATGCTCCGTAACTTGTGTCAAGGGAGAATGTCGCACGCTTGTTCCCTTCGTGCGCCCCCAAGTCCTGGCCCCACGCGTACTTGCCCGGGTTGGTGACGCATGATCAGACGGCAGCGACGGCCGGTGATCCCTCGTGGATGGCGAAAAGGGCCCGTGAGCCGCGACCAACCGGCATGTGGGCTTGCGTGGAGTGCGAGCACGGGACGTGGGAAACCGATGGCCAAACGCGCTCCTCCTTTTCGCGTTCCATGCTTTTCAATGGATTGAGTCGAACCGAGCCCCACACAATGGCTTGCATGGCCCTCGAAAAGATGCTTGTTTTGCTGTCAAAGTGGTAGCACGATTGGAACGGAGCAAAAATTCCAGCGTAGTGATTCAGGTTTAAAACATGCGTACTCACACGTTGGGCAACTCACGGATCGGAGAGAGTACACGAAAACTTGCGACCTGCATCGAACATTTTCTGATGGAATGAGAGCTTAGTGGGGCTGCTACGCGGATGAGTTCGTCTCCCCCATTCAAAAAAAAAAAAGATGCTTGTTTTCTGGTCCCTATGGCTAATGCTTTGCAAGCTACGAGCCTACGATGCGCTCCGGTAAATGAATGGAGTTAGGAAGTTCGTGATTGATTTCATCCAATTCTGATAAGATCCGCTGCTCTGGTTCTGGTACTATCACATCAGTTGATCTCACCAAACCAATAATAGATGATCGAACCACATAAAGCAGAGCATATGCTGCAAGTTGGTCTCGTCATCTGTTCGAGTACTTGCGGTTTATTGACCGAATCTGTGCAAGTGGAGTTTGGTGCGGGAATGCATTACTGCACCTTTCAGTTAGTGAACATAATTAACTTCAGATAATAAAGGCGGTCAAGAAGAGCTCCTCAAGCCAGTGGCTCCCAGGTTCAGGGAGACTTCAAATAGTCCGCATCAAATACTGCCTGGAAAAACTTGTTGGTTTTAAGCTAATCATATGGTCCACATCAAATACCCAACAAAACTCCTCATAAATTTGTTATGAAGCCCGCAACTTTGAATGTACTTGGCCTATAAATCTACCACATTATTGTGTTGATTTAACTGCAGTCCAGAATCTTGTTCACTGGACAGAAGAACAGCAAATGGGGTGTGTCCCCATCCAATTGTGCCCATCCCGGCCTCATGGCCTCAGCAAGCTTTCAACATAAACGCCTGGACACGGGTGCAATTGAAGCCAGCCTACGTTAAGGACCACCCTATTCAACCGAACCCAAACCAATGCCAAACCGAATCTATTATTACACCAAGTGAATTTTGGACCCCATAAAGATAAATCTAGAAATCCATTCATCTATCAAAAAAGTCACTCGATTCAGCCACAATATTCTGATCCCCAGCAAGAAGCATCGGCCAACCAAGTTGAAGAACACGAGAAAGCTACCTCTCCACCTCATAGCTTGCATACGAACAATAAGGAATTCAAGAATTTGTATGCCCGTCGCTTGTCACACTACAATTTGGATTCCAGAGCGCAAGTAACCCCCCGGATTGTCCTTCAACCGAAAGATATTTGTGTTACCAGGTCCAACCTCGCCCAATAGCCCAGGATATAGAGCTAATCGATTCGTCACCCAAATGTGTTGCCATCAAGATAATAACGACAGGTTTTTGATCCCCGATGTGCCTTCGCAAAATCAAAGGAAATGAAGACTTTTTGGTCCACCTACAATTCCATATGAAAACAATCATCGTAGAGGTCGGGAAGATGAAGCTACTTTCTCCCTTGGATTACACCCAGTCATCTTCAATGTTATCCACTTTTGAGACCACCATTTCCCGATTACATAATAATCTATGTGGCTCCTTATAATCTCTAATTGACACATTACCAACAATGATTAATGAATCAAAATGTACTTCTCAAGGATTTTTCTGTCAAGTGGAAAAATGGGTGCACCTTATGAGTTAAAAGCCAAATAAATTCGAAAATCTTATTTTTTTTAAAGTTATAAATTCTATTTGATCTAATATATGCAGGCATGAACCATGCTTTGAGATTTTTAATCCTTGGTTAGACTCAAACTATCAAAGAAAACCCCTCCACCATGTATGATTCATCTAGCAAAGTTAAACTTGACTTGATCATCGATCAGCACTTGGCTCGACAGAAAAAGGAGCGTTATAAAAACAAACCCATTACTACTACTACTACTATTACTATTATTTTTTTTATTATTATACATTATATTTATGAAAGGACAAGGAGATCGGCTAGGGCGCTCCGGAGGGTGCTGTAGGAGTATTGTGTGGTTCGGGTCAATGGGTCAACTTGGCCAAATCCACTATATGCTTCAGTCCGAAGATCAAGCCAGAGTGAAGGCGGCCATCATGGGGATCTTGGAGATTGGGGAGCAGGAGGGCACCTTGAGTTATCTGAAGGTCCTGATCACTAGCTGACGCCTGCGCAGGTTGAGTGCATTTCCTTGGAGCAGAACATTGAGAGGGCTGATAGGCATGTGTTCTGTCTATGATGGACAGGATCACACTGGTAGGGTCAGTTCTCAGCTCGATCCCTATCTATCTTTTATCCAACACCTTAGTGTCCATTGTAGCACTACAGTGTCTGGAGTGTTGGTTCATAAACTTGATTTGGCGGAGGCAAGGGGCAGCAACGACGTCCATTTACTCGCATAGGACACGATCTGTCAGCATACTAGATACGGGAGACTGGGGATCCACTCCTTGATTGAGCGGCGGGGGGTCTTTGCCATCAGGTTGGCAGCCCGATTTATTCTAGAGCCGACAAGCCTTTGAGGCTTCCTAACGAGGGCCAAATATGGAGACCCTGCGGACCCGTCTTTCTTCTACGTGGGTTGGCGCAGCTCCTTTTTATGGCGAGAGATTTGCTCTCGCGCCCCTTTGGTGATACTGGAGATTTGGTGGGAGATTGGTGATGGGCGTGCAGTGGATGCTTCGGGGGATTGCTGGCTGGCTAGTGTGGCCCACCTACTTCGATCCCGGAGGGCTGGAGGGGTGTAGGGTCTGTGACCTACTAGTCATAGGTGAGTGAGGATGGGATGTGGACCATGTGCGGCGGGTGTTTGGCGAGCAGTTGGCTGAGCAAGTCTCCCGGCAAGTGCGATGGAGGATTGGCGGGTGTGAGGCCAGATTACCAGGTCAGTGGTGCAGACCTGGGACCTTCTTGGGCTGGTCAGGAGGTCTGAGACACGGTAGATTGAGAAGGGGTGGATCTGGTGGTTGTGTATCCACCCCTGAGTGGCTTTGTTTGTTTGGAAGGTGGCCTGAGGTTGTCTGCCTACAAGAAAAGTACTAGCTCAGAGGGGTGTAAGTTTCACCCCAAACTGAGGGGTTTGTCAGGAGGTGAAGAAATTTATCTTCCACGTCCTGTTCGGCTGCCAGCAGGCTGCTCTGATTTGGGAGTGCGCCCCAGATTCTTTTGATTTGTGCCGGAGGTGGGCGTCGATCAAGGATTTTTTGATCTTTTTGGCAGAGTCCTCTCGGCGGCTCGATTGGCTAGAGTAGAGGATTAGGGTGGCTTATTTGGCTTACTACTGCTGGTCGGACAGGAATGCCTGAGAGAGCAGTGGTGGATAGGGCCCTACCTCATGTGGTGGAGGTCCTTGACATCACTATGTTGTCGTTCCTTGAGTTGGCCAAGAAAATCTGGGGCTCTCACTCCGCTTTCGTAGCGTCCAGGATGATGCTCGTCTCCTGGGAGCTCCCACCCCGTAGTTATCTCAAGGTGAACTTCGACGGCAATGTCACAGTGGGTAGATATAGCGGCGTCGAGTTTGTCATCAAAGATAATTAGGCTAGACTAGTGGTGGCTGGAGGTTGGCGCATCTTCGACTAGACTGCTGCCATGGTCGAGGTCAGAGCCACTTAGGAGGGCGTCTCCTATACGAGACGGGTGTTGGGTGCGGATCACATTATCCTTAAGGGGGATGTTGCCACGGTGATCAAGGGGATCCTGAGTTCTAGGCGGTCTGACGGGAGGATGCAGTTGATCTATGATATTCACCGTCTTCTAGCTGAATGTACTGCATTTCGGGCTACTCATGTGTATATGAAGACCAATTGTGCTGCAGATTCGGTAGCTTCTTATGCGCCCCATCATTCTGGAGGTGTTATTGGGATAGACACGACTCTATCCCGTCTCCTTTGCACTTTCTGCTTCTTTCTGACTTTATAGGCTACACTTATGTCTGTTGTGTTTGAGTCGTCGATGTACCAAAAAAAAAATTTTATGTAGAGCTCGTTTGGTTCGCGGAAAGTATTTTTTCTCTGAGGAATATGATTCCTGAGAAGAAGATTTATAGGAAGAGAATGCCTCGAAATATACTTTTGGTATGTTTAGTTAAACATGGGAAAGTAACAGATTTCCAGAATGCTTATGTTTGATTGATCATCCAAATTTTCTGAGAAAGTTACGTGTAATTCCTATTATACCCTTAATAAAAATTAGGTCTTTAATGCTTCTTTAATGCTGAAGGGCCTTTTTGGAAAAAAAATAAAGATGAAGTGATTTCCGCTTACTTTCCCATGTTTCTCATGAAAAAGAGTTTCTCATGAAATGTGGGAATCATATTTTCATGGAAATATAACTTTTCCATTTCTTTCCTTTGAAAACTCCAACCAAACAAGAGGCATGTCATTACTTTTCCATTGACTACACTTTTCCTCCCTTCTTTTTTCGCGAACCAAACGAGCCTGTAAAGAATTTGTAAACTCTAGATATGAGACTAGTTGGTCAACATTCAATAACTGGACGATCAAATTGCCACTACGAGAGAGATTAGTAAAGCAGCATGCCAGCGGAAAAGGCGAACTATGAGACTCAGGGAAAGAACATAGCTTGCGATGCTTTTCCACCCTCTTTTTGCTCATTATTTTCAAATATTATTTATAAAGATTTCGTTGTGAATTAATAAGCTTCTGATACTGTAGTTTCCTATTATAACTTATTATATGTTTGCTGCTGCAAGTTTCCAAGGATCAGAATCACATTAAATTCATTATCTTATACTGAAATCAATTCTCAGAGGAGGTGAACATAGCTCAAATTCGGTCATTGGAGGATGAACATCATTTTCTCCGGACCAACGAGGACAGGGATTCATCACCGGCCGTACAAACGCGACCGGTAGCCCTGAACCCTCGGGTCCACCGTCATCCATTACGATGCCTTCGCCATCACGACGGACCTGCATCAACGCACTTAGGCTCGGTGGACCCTAGATTCGGGTCGGATGGGCTTAATTTTGAACCGCTCAAACCCGATGACTAGCGTTACTGGCATCCAATCAGTGCACTCCTGCGTTAATATTCGAACCCCACCATTTGATTGGACGTGTCATGATGTGGTGGGCCCTCGAGAGGCTTCTAAGATAAGACAGTTGGACGGGCTCTGATCAAAACCAGAAACTATGAAAGGACAAGGGAAGGTCCAATCTAGATGTTCCACCGTCCCGCAAGTTACCGTCCGATCAATGCACGTGTTGGGGAATTCTTACAATAAAGGGTTTGCGGGAAGAAGCGGGACGCCTGAAAGCCCGAGTTCCCTACTGCTCCGCCGTTGAAAGAGTTCGCAGTGCAAAGACTTCCAAACCACCAAGGTGGTAGCTGAGTTGGAACGGGGCATTTACTTCTAACTAAATGGTTCCAGGTTCGAAACGCACGGACGTCGATTAAATTTGGGGACCGAATGCTCCATGCCTGGACACGGGGTCTGGAAGTGCTACTGGTCGGCTGATAGCCTGGGTGGTGCCAGGTGTGACGTACTTACACGGAGGGTCGGGTCGGATAACCATGCCGGCTCACGGATGAGGAGGGTATAAGTAAAATAGGTTGGCGTGCCCAACACACGACCCGGTTTGCCCGCATCGAACATTCTCCTAGCGGGGTGGGGGGCCCAGTGAGGGCTGCTACGCGGGGTTGGGCTTGTCCCTTCCTCCCCCCTGCTCCCTTTTTTTTAGCCAAAAAAAAAAGACTTCCAAGATTTCGCGCAAAAAAAAAAAATTTCACATCAAAATATTTTTTTTAAAATAATTTTTAAAAAAATGTGATACCTCAAAAAATAAAAATAATATATTTGATTGATCATAAAAATTTATATGTCAAAATGGTTATTGTTAGTTAAAAATCTATTTTTTGAAAAAAAATATAAATTTTCTATTATATCCTTGATAAAAATAAAGAATTTTATCAATAATTTTTGATAATTTAAGAACAGTTTTGAAAAAATATCTCAATTTCTAACCGAAGAAAAAAATAAATTTTTTATGTCTCTAATGTTGTTTTATAAAATATAAAATTTTATTTTTATAAGAATGCCATCTTTTTTTTATAGGAAAACTTCAACCAAAGAAGAAAATCTGCTTTCGTGCTTCATGCCAAACAAAATCTTTCCCTATAATGGAATTACAGATAAAAAAAGTAATTCTCCAGTTGAGTTTCGAACACAGATGGTTATTTACCAAAAAAAAAAAACACAGATGTGAGAGGCAAATATTTTAAATAACGAATAATTCGGCTTCTCTTTTGCCGAAAAACGCGCCGCTCTCTTTCCGACTCTCCTCCAGAGTTTACCGGTAGTGGGACCCGCAATGCGCTAGGGAGCAATTCGTCGTCACGGATTCGCACGTGTTGCGTATACTTCCATTATGATGATAACATTTCCTCGCTTTAAACCGCGTCATAATCCCAGGATGATGTAGTATACCATCGTAATCGGAAGAGCTATCAGCATCCCAAAAATCACCCTGACAATTTTTTTCAAACATCGTAAGATTGGCTACAAAAATAAGATCAAAGTATAATTTCCGATTTCATTGTTTTAATTTAAATATACTTACGCCGTGCTAAGAATAGCGGGATGGACGTTATACTCCTTGGCGAACACGAAGGGGACGATGCCTTGCGGAAGGGCCGCCTGTTAAAAACCGAAGGACAAATTAGATCCAGGGAGACTCTTGGGTACACTTAGGGTCCTCGAATCAGAGATTGGGACGGCATGGCCATCAGATCGAGATAAAAAGGAGGAGGAGTTTGAAACGTACCTGTACGATGGCCACGTGGAGGAAGACGCCGCGGAGGCCGACGGCGACGGATGCCGCGGCCATGACAGCCGGGCCGGTGAGGAACCGTACGGCCATCGCGAAGGTCGCCGCCGAGTTCCCGCACGCGATGATCTTCGGCTGCAGCGCCATGAACAACCCTGCCGCAAACACCAACTGACACGCATCATTCCACCCAGTAGTTGCGTGGGTCCGATAACATTATTATCATCAATAGAAATAAAATGCTGTCGCAGTAAATACTCCGGTCCGTTCTATAATTATATTCGGCATTATTTCGGGTTGGGACCAAAGGAAACAGGGATGAAGGAGTTGAGGGTTTGCAACACCCCTCTGGCCCCACCTGTCGACGGATAAACTTCGACCTGCTTCCGAATTTAAAATAAAACCCAAATATACGGTTTATTTTAGAATGTATATAAAATTCAGAACCCAACCTAAGCTAAACATAGCCATTCCCAGCCCGGCGTCCGATAGTATGGAGATCGACTTCTCTATTATTTTCGGCATCGCTATGTGCCACCTGTACACATAGCAGTATTAAAAAAATTAATTATTTGTTTAACTAATCAGGTTAAAATATGGGAGGAAATTTGAAAAAAGGGGAGAAAAAATAGTTGGTCGGGAGAAGAACCGGAAGGCGACGAGGGACCAGATGAGGCCAATGAGGCTGGAGTAGGTGTTAGGGTTGCGGATCAGTTTGCGCCACACCATGATGAGGATCAGACGGGTCATGACGCTAGCTGGAGGCATCAGGGGGTGGGTGTGCTTCGTTCCGTCGGACGGCCCTCCGCCGCCCTTCGGGTGGAGCTCCGCCGTCGAGCTCGACCCCAGCTTCGATAACCCATCCGGTCCGCTTTCCCTGTCTCTCTCCTCCAAGTCTTCTAATCCCTTCCGTCCTACGAAGCTAAATTCTTCTCCTCCACATCCGTAATCCACACACTCCGGTATCGCCGCTCCTTTGGAAGTGTTGATTTTAATAGAGCTAAGAGCAAACAGATAAATATAGATTATTTAACAGTTAAAAACATATATTACCTTTGGTTCCGCCGTTTTGGGGGAGATCGGCCGGGACGAGCATGCGGATCTCCTTGGCGCCGCCATGGTCCAGCCGGCCGGCGAGGTCCGGGGCGGCGAAGTCCGCGCCGCCGAACACGTGCAGCCCGCCGACCTCGGATACCGGCGACGCGCTGGAGCTCCAAACAAACATGTGGAGCTCCTTCGCGTCATGGTGGGCCGCTCTGTTCTGCTGCTGCTGCGTCTCTGAAGCCGGCGCCGGAAGGGTCGGATTGGTGGCTGTAGGTTTCTTTGTCACGGCGGCAGAGGAGATCTCCGGGTTGGGAGCCGGGTAAGGTCCGAAGCGTGGGGATCCGACGGCGGCGCCGCCGTCGTCGAAGTTGGAGGGGCGCGGTGTGGGGCCACGGGAGGAGTGGAGAGAGTAGAGGTCGGCAGGGCCGAAGTTAGAGGGGCGAAGGGGGGGCGGGGCGCCGCCGACCATGGCGAAGAAGTCGGAGTGATTGAAGTTGGATCCCCGTGGAGTAGGATTCCGGGAGGAGCTCAGGGAGTAGATCTCGGCGCCGGTGAGGTTGGAGGGGCGCGGGGTCATGGCCATGGAGACGGAGCGGCGGGAGGCGTTGGAGCGGCGGACGGTGACGTGGATCTTGCCGTCGCCGCCGACCTCGGCGTCGGCCTGGAGGAGGTCGCGGCCACCGTCGAGGGAGACGACGTCGGAGTCGACGCGGAAGGAGACGATGGAGGCGGCGGTGTCGGGGAACTGGTCGGCGATGAGGAGGCGGGCGGCACGGTACTCGAAGAGAAAGAGGAGGAGGGTGTACCAGATGATGCACTGGAGGACGACGACCTGGACCATGAGGGATCCGGAGAAGCCGCCGTACATCGCGATGAGGAGGGGAATTCCCATGACGAGGGTGTTGGGGAGGGTGGCGAGGGAGAAGACGGTGATCGCCCAGTTGAGGGAGCCGCGGGAGGAGAGGCGGGTCCAGGCGGCGAGGGCCGCGAGGACGATGAGCTTCTGCAGGGTGTCGGCGGCGATGAAGCGGAAGTTCATGGTGTAGGGGTCGTTGGTGGAGATGAAGTGAAAGGAGAGCAGGGGGACGGCGAAGATGGCGACGAAGCGGTTGATGCCGGAGCACTGGTCGGGCGAGAAGATCCCCCACCACCGCACCGACCCGTAGGCCAGGATCATCGCCACGTACAGCGGCACCACCGCCGTCAGCACCGTGTACAGGTCGTGCCACGTGATCATCCCCGCCGCTCTTTTTATTCCTCCGATGCCGCCGCCGCCGGATCTTCTGGTGATGGTGGTGGTGGTGGTGGTGCTATCGCCGGAAGAGGCAATGGCATGCGGCGGAGAATTGGGCGATGTGCTCCTTTTGCTCTGTTTCGGATAAGGGAGTGAGTTTTGGGAACTTTGGGGTTCTTTAATGATGGGGTGTGAGTTCTCTCTTTCTTGTCGGGGGGGGGGGGAGAGCTGGGAAGCGAGCTTAAGCTGTTCAGGAGCGGAAAGCAAGTAGCGAACCTATGGCTATCCAACTTCCCCGTTTGCTGGCTATTTATACACGCGGAGCGGAGCAGCGACGGCCAGCGAAATGTTCACATGGACTCGTTCTTCGGGCGGGAGAAAGAGCTATTGCGTCCAACAGCAAACAGCTTTCAGGTATCGGCTGAGTTTTAGCTGACGCATTCAATTGGGGCTGTGTAGCACTCGAACAATTCAGTGTAGTCGCGCAGCTGCCTCATTTTGGCGGCTAGAGTTATGATCGAAAGCACACCATCCTCTTCTCCTAAAATAGCTATGAACATCTGGATCCCTCGTTCAGCTGAATCGACGGATCTACAACTCCTCTATCATTGAAGCAGATCTATAGGTGGCATGGGAGGGCCTTTCCTACGCGAGACATGCTTTGAGTACAGAGTGCATCCACCTGGAGGGCGACTCGGTCTCTGAGATCGAGGAAATATGCGGGCGCCTCTTCAAGTCGGATGGGCAGTCCTCGCTTCTTGACATACGATGGATGGCAGAAGATTGTAACTCCTTCAGGTTACGCATGTTTATCGAAAGGCTAATACAGCTGCTGACTAGATGGCCTCCTACGCGGCTTATTACTCGGAGACTTTCCTCTGAGTGAACCAGGCGGATGTTCCCTACTCATTTAGTCAACCTTTTTTTCTTATTTTTTTGGTTATACTCATATACGCTTGATGTGAAAAACCCGTGTACCAAAAAAAAAAAAAAAAAAAAAAATCCAACATTCCACGTGGATCTTCTCCCGAGATTCATTAAAAGAGGCGAGGTTCTCATGCCATGTCGGATAAATCATATTAAACGAAAGTCCCATTAAGAAATGTCCAATGATATCTATTAGGATTGATGAGCAACGCTCTCATTATTTCGAATACAGAGATCGACCAGTTCAAAATACTGAAGTGGAATACAAGTCTTCTGGAGCGTGAAGCGGATCGATGGCCCCTGCAAAATTGCGCCACCTTGGACTTGAGTGCAGATTGAGATACCATTGATTCGTACTAATAGTTGGATCCCGCTCCATTGCTTGTATGATACGCACTGCGCTTTCGTACAAGCATATTTCGTGCGAGTGGCACAGCAAGCATGATCGACGCTCTTAGCCAGCTGCTGGGAGGCAGGATATTGCGTGGCTCTTACATCGCATGCATGATCACCTTGATATAGAAAACGCACGAGATACACCATGATTAAGCTCACTAGGAGCCACGGAGTTTTGTCCTTTTAAATGGCGTCAAATCGGTGATGCGTAGTATATTTTGTTATCGATGCTGTTTTGAGCTGGGTGATCAGAGTTTTTTAGCCATAAAGAATGAAATGAGAAGGTAAAGGAGGGGCTTTTGTGGTGGCGACTTTTTCCCTCTGGCATCTATTGGTCCATATATAACAGGCCTTTCTAGCTTGCACTCCCTGGTAAGCTCTGAAAGATGATTCGCATCCCATTTCTTTCTCTGATTGAAACCAAGCTTTCTTCCACCAGGAGCTGTTAAGAGGGTCATTTCTGTTGGATTACGCTTTTGTATCTCAAGCCAAATTTTAGTATCTTTGTGGATGATGGTCCATGATCGGTAGGCAAGCGTGAGTTTAACAAAAAGAAGGGATCGGTTGATACGACAATCTCACAGATAGGGAGCTTTCGCATAGATAATCCCCTCAATCATTCTAGCCTGCATCATGCCATCTGCTTGCTTCCACATGCTTTGTTTTCTTTGGATGTTCGCACCTGCTTTCATTTGTACCAGTAGGAGATTGGTTCATTTGTAGGAGCTGGTCCACAACTTTACAATCGAGCTTCTCTTAGAAAGTAGGTTCAGCTCCTCCTTCATTGTTGAAACCCATCGTTTTTTTTTTTTTTTTTGTGCGTGTGATATATCTATGTATGCATGTATATGTATGTATGTGTTTTTATGTACTGTCGAATACTTCCGACCGACTTTACTAGGTAAATCTTTAATTCATGTGCAAGTTTACTAAAGCTAGGACATGAGAAGACTACTGTTAATTGGGGATTTTAAGCTCGAACATATCAAGAAATGCGGCAAGGAGAATTCTTCTATTGCCCTTGCTTCTTTATGCAAATGATACGTGATTTTCCACACATGCCAAACACAGGAAAGACGCATTCAAGGATGCTCTCCTTTATATCTTGTTTGTGAGACTGGAAGGCTCTTCTTGCTGTGAAAGAATTATTGTGAGATCATAGTAAAAGCAGTGGAGAAAACCTAGATCCACCCAGTTTGCACCACTTTTTTTAGCATATCATTGCAGAAACTTCTTGGCGATCAGATCCAGACTGCTCCGAAAGAGCAATCATATATAGTAAACAAGGCTGATGGTTGAAACTAGTTTTACTTTCAGCATGCAGGGATCCAAATGGCTGGTGTTGAGTCTAGGTGCCAGCTTGAGTTAATTCTCTGCTTGCTAGTGGAAGAAGTTGTGTGGTTGTACTTTTTTCTTCTTCTTCTTCTTCTTCTGGGGTTGTCTAAATTCTGAAATTATATTATATATGTTTCTAAGACTATATCTGATTTGAGCTTCTAAAGAAGTGTTTCAATCTGGACCATGACCAATGCAATTATAGGGCAATCTGCATTAACGAGCTTCGCTTTAAAATGCAGCCAACTAATTCAGCTTACTATATATAGTTATCCAATATTCAATTTCCAACAACCAAACATGCCTCTAATTGGTTTGAAATTCCCTAAAAAAATTGCTTATTTTCCAGCAGCATCAGATTCTCCCAGAGAATGGGCTATCTCAACGTATCAAGCTGCCATTCTATACGGCCATACCTTTCAGCTTTTCGCTATCACAGCCATCGAAACAAAACGATGCTGTCCGAGCAGGACCACCCAGTCGAGATCAATCGCCACTCGATAGCATTCGCAATGACCATGCACATGCATGGCAACGTGCTAATTCCTTTACCAGGATGGTAGCGATTGCGACCATGCAACAAGAAAGCACTTGGATGGCACCTCAATCCAAAATGCCACCTTTAGCATAGATTACCCTTCCTTCCATCTATCAATGTCAAAGATCAAAAAGATTTCTTCTAGGCTAAGCTTGTTTATAGAGAGGCTAATAGAGCTGCAGATACGGGTTGGAAAAGGAAGTTTCCTAGAGCGCTCCAAGACTTAGTATTTTTTGACTTTTTTGGATATATCCATACTATAATTTTATGAATCATCCGTTGTAACCAAAAAATTTTTTTTTAAAAAAAAGCAAGAAGATTTCTTTTTGCTTTATTCCACCGAAAGAGACGACACAAAAGAGAAGATATATATAAGTGTGCGTTTAACCAACTAGCATGCTTATATTTCAAAAAGGTCAGGCAGCCTAGCAGCATCAGTGTTATTTAATCATGCAAGTCGGCTTCACTTTTTATCGAAACAAAGATAAAGGTTCTCGAAAGTCCGTAAACAATCAAGTCGGTATTATCTTTTGTGCATGGGCTATTGTTCAGCTAATGTCACAACTTTTGTAGTGGCTACAAGAGATTGTTGACCGTCACACGCGAGCCCATTTCGGCATTTGCACTCGCACAGCAAATAAACATGCGATGGGAAAATTTAAGAGATGGCATCCGGCTTGCATATGCAAATATGTTGGAAATTTTAGAAACAAATACAGCATGCAGGGTCTTGCAAACCCGGGCCGGCAATTGATTCAAACAGTTCATGAGCCTCTCTTGTTCGACCTGATTCCAGGCTTATCAAGCTTGAATGGAATGCTGAGTTGGATTCATCCCTGTTTTAGGCGCAAGATGGAGCAGACTCCAGCTCGATCAAACTTGGCTTGGTGACACTCGGGAAATAGGTGTGCTTATTTAGAAGTTACTTAATGATATATATTTATAACTAGGTTGTGAATTCAATCCAATGATGTGGTTGTTATGGTTATGACTACTTGTTTTCTTAAAAAGAAAAAAACGTGATAGCTTTTTAATAGTGTGCTGAAGTGTACAAGTTTGATAGCTAGCTTAATGGTTTGATGGACCGTAGGTAAAAATCTGCTAGGTCTTCAATTTCAAGCTTGAGTCAAGCTTGAAATAAACCTGATTGAAACTTATGGGTGGCAATTTATAATCATACCAATCAAACCAACATCCAAACGGTCCGCTTTAAGCGCGCAGGTTCAGATTTTACATAGATGGATGTGGGTTATGAACGGGTCAACCTGTCTAAACCTATTTACTAAATGGGTTGAGTTCAGGTTTAGACATTTGTCCCGTTTAACTTATTTTAACATATTTAATAATTGGGTCAGGTCATGATCCAACCTATTTGATCTATTTCAAATATGTTTACTCCATCAAAAATCTGTTTAACTCGTTTTTGTCATATTTAACCGAACCCGCTTAATCTATATAACTTGTTTAAATCTATTCAACATCTTAAAAATCCACTTGATCGGTTAAACCTATTTAACCTGACTTAACCTATTTAATAAGCTAATTATGTGGGTCGGATCAGATTATCAGTTTAATAAATAGATGGTGCTTAGAACTGAAGTTTTGACCTATTAAATAAATAGGTCGGATTCGGATTGACGAATTTTTGACCTGATCCGCGTCCAACCTAACCCATGACGATTACCACACCTTATCGAATCTTCCTTTGAATCAAGCTTGCAATTTCAAGCTTAAAATTATTTCAACCAAAATTGATTGAGCCTAGGCTTCATTATTGAGCCTAGGCTTCATCGAGCCTGGTTTGATTTCACCCCTAATCCCATTGCACAAAGATAAGATTGCATGCCCGCTGCGCGCATGCATACATAAAAAGGGAGGCGCTGCATGAGAGAGAATCTTAGAATCTATCTTAATAACTGGGCAATATTTTTTTTCTTGGTAAGGTGCAATACTTGCTCTCTCTTGATTTGATAATGCCAAATGATTTACTTGATAAAATTAACAAGGGGTTCTATATTAGCAATCTAGGTTTCAATCCCTTACATGCTATTTTTAAAATTAATTATCTTAATAAATTGGGTAGGGGCTGACCAAACTCTGCCCTTTCTTAAAAAGAATCTCTTGACATAAAAAAATATATACATATTATGTTTGCAGTAGCTAGTTAGGCATCTAAATGCTTCCTAGTTGGCTTCTTTATGCATGTGAAACAAGTCTTTTCTTTTTCTCTCTTTTTTTATGAAATCTATTCCAGTTAAGATTCTATTTTAAAACCCAAGCATCTATTATTCCTCAACATTTCCTCTCACGTAAGGCTGTAAATAGGTCGGGTTGATCCATGACTCAACATGACTTGATAGACTCAATTTGAACCCGATTTAAGAACCCATGAGGCTAGGTTCCAAATTTGGACACATTCTACATTTTGGGTCGAGTCTGAGTTTATAGAGTTCTGACCGGATCTGATCCAACATTACTTGATTATTCTATAGGTCTAATTTGGGTCTTCTGACCTATTACCCGACCTGATTTGATCCGAACTTGATATACCCATTAACCCAAGATGGGGGAGGGTGATGTTAAGTCGGTCAATCATCTACAGTCTACTCTCCAAAGTTCCGATTAGAGAATAGTCAACATCCCATCGATTAATAGGTTAGAAATAAACGTTGTCAACATCCTACCAATCCAAGCTTCTTGATATACTTTTATTTACATGCAAACTAGATAGCTCAGTGATACCCTTAGATGCAAAGTGTGACTTTTATATTGTAGATAGATATCGTGACTGCCTTGGCATTCTATCCATATTCTGTTTCAGTCTACTAGATATATTTAAACATAATAATTCGTATAATACATAGGGAGTGCTCAACTTTTGAAATTCTTTTCAATTGCTTTATGAGCTTTGTTGGAAAAAAATGTCATGCTAAATACGAACATGTTTCCAAAGAGATATTCATATCTTACGATGAAGCTAGAATTTTTTGTTGTTTAAATTTTTTAACTCTTTCATTTTAAAACTCCATATGTGCGAACTGGATTCGATTTTTTTAGGTTAGGATTGAGTTATACATGGTTGGGTTACTCATGACCCAGTTCGACCTGCCTTATTTGCACCCCTACTCTCACATGTAGAACATGAGGGATGAGATGGATAAAAAGGATCGATGGGCTCTGAAACTATGTTAAAATCCTATCTAAAAATCCAAGCATTAAATAAAAATGGGCTAGCTGTACAGTATATAAACACCATAACAGTCTTTAATCTATCAGCTATGGACTATTATGCCTCAATGGATAGTATGAGCTACTTGCCGGGGCTACGACAGAAAGAGGCCAAGAGTCTGCCTTCTCCGCCACCCGCACGTGACCATGTGCAAAGCACTCAAATCCCCAAAACCAACCGGACTCAAACCATCCGAGACATGCAATGATGCTGCACAAGCCTACCAAAATTTGTGGAGTGCTCCAAAATTAATAAATCAATGGCTCTAGGAGTTCGTACGCAGTGGTCCCTCTCGATGAGCTCAGCTTACCCTATCAAGTCTTCTCACGGTTGAAATCACCACTTATCCCAAAAACTTAAACAGGTAGGGTGAAATAGATTTATTTATATATATTTATATTTTTATATACTTTTTGTCACATATGGACCGAATATTTTTTTAATAGGCAAGCCCAACATGTAAAATTTTTAATAATGGAGTTAAATAGTGTGGAGACAGAGTTCGAACTCAGAACTTCTGCTCTGATACCCAACATGTGATTTCAATATGATATCAGAGCAGAGGTCCTGAGTTCGAACCCTGTCTCCGCACTCTTTAACCCAATTATTAAAAATTTCACATGTTGGGTTCACCCATTAAAAGAAAAATTTGGTCCATACGCAAGGAAGAGTATAAAAAAATATAAACTACATAAATAAATCTATCTCATCCTATAAAGGTGCGTGAACTCTCCCAAAGAACCCATCTAAAAACAGCAGTAAAAGTTCAATGCTGCTCCCAGCCTTCTTCTCTCGCTTTACAAGCACACATAGGCTGGCGGTGTGTGGGGGACCTGAAACTCCTCCTCTCGCTTTTTCCCTTTGTCCCCAACGTTCGGTAGGCAATGGATAGCGACGAGCGTCGAACTCCACTCGGAAAATCCCTCCCTTCCAAAGCCCCGACTAAAAGCTACAACTTCGATGGCGAACTGCCAAACATCACGGTGATTTTTTAACTCAAAAGTAGATGATGCAGCTTGCTCTTAGTCCATGCTTAACTGCTACTGAGTCACCATCCCCATGAGTAAGGGATCAGTCAAGAGAGATAGATAAAGGCTGTGGAAGGATGGATGCTGTCATGCTGGGTGGTGGGACCGCTCAACTCGAGCACGGCTTTGTCCGGTCGAGGACCACTTCATCTCTCCCCTTAGAGCCCCAAATAGGTTGAGTAATCTTACAAAGAGTTATGCCTATAGAAAAAGTTATGCCATGGCCCATGAGTTAACACTAGTTTTTGTTTGGTTCCGTTTACATATAGCAAAAGATACCTTGTTTAGAGTAACTTTTAAATGATGACTTTTTTTGTCGAAAAAAATAAAATAAAAATTAGGTACAAGAACTAGCTTATCAGAGCTCTCCCTTAGGACAGTTAAACATGATGATGTAAACGAGTTTGGCAGGCTCAGCTATTCTTACTTTCAAAATGCTGTTGACGGGGATAAGACTTATTATTTTAAGGTTCGGATTGATTGGTGCAAAATGGACAGCCCTCAGCTACATGCCACCTTTATTTGGTATGGAGGCGGCCTTCTCGGGTACCTCTGCCGACCATAATGGCTTACGAAACGTGCAGAATAGTAAGCTGGAATTGATAAACTGATAGAATGATTTCATATTGAACTCATTGTTTTTTTTCCCGAAGGATGAGAGGATGCAGGGAAACGGGACAGTCCGCCCATCTTTTTATTATCTTGCAGCGTTATTATCTTTTTATTATCTTAGTTTAGACTAAAATTTGCAATGCTCCTTCATACTTTAGAATCTTTAAGGTAGAGTTTGAGTGGATGCCTCGTTAGGGCATCGAGGGGAGCAATGGTAGGCGAAGGCACGGCATGGTTGTGGCATAATATTAGAAGGCTCGGGAAGTATGATATTTCGCATCGCAGCAGAGCACCAAGATATTTAATTTGGTATATGGCAATTGACGGGTTCCTTCTTAAAAGTCAATTGTAGAATTTGGCATTGACCTATGATTACCGGGCTTGAATTTAAGACAGCTCCAAATTAGAAGCAAAAATTTTTCTCCAATATAGAAAATTTTACTGGGCTTGAACTTGGTATTGGGCTGGAAACTCCAATGAGATAATGCCTGACTCTAAGGCCCATCCTCCTCCTCGAATAGTAGACCCCATGCACAATCTTTTCTCCAATAGCTGCTGGCGTTATTCATGTATCTCCATGCCCATTTAGATAGAGAGCAAGGCAATGTTGAGATCGTCAAAATTTTTGACTCCAATCCATCTTACCATTTAGCCTGACAAGTATCATTAGTTTCCTTTTTCTTGTAGATGAAGTGCTGCACACAACAACCATTTAAGATTCATTTGTCAAATATGACCATATTTATCTGCACCTTTAGATAGTTTGTGGCGTCGCGCTAAACATGAGTACAAAAGTAGATCATTTTTTAAAGTCACACCTGCGGTAGAAATAAAGTTTCAATGCAGCAGACCTAAACTACGCCATCTAACAAAAGGATAGAGCGCTAGTTGAAAAAAAAAAGAATTTAGACAAACCCAAATTTAGTCAGAAAAATCTGAACTTTATGTTAAATTCAGAAATGGAACAAATTCAAAAGTTGGCAAAATCAAGATGCAAACGGGCCAGGATGGTCCACATCCAAACTGCATCCAAACCTATACTATATGTTAGACCAATGGATTGAATATAGATCTCAAAAATGTGGAATTATCCAGCCTCTGAAGATGAATGGGTTAGATCTTAATCTGAATTATAGACACGGACCTATATAGAGAGGGTTTAGATTGTATCTTTTTGTGCAAGTATGATGAATTTTCTTTCACAATATCAAACATTATTGGATTACGCAATAGCTGCTTAGAGATCTACGTAGACAGATGGAACAAAAAGGTTAGAATGCTTTGAGAACCTGTAATGCACGGTCCAATGGTTGGGGCCGTGAAAGAATATCGATCATTTTTTTCGTGCAAAACATAAGAATAGAAATATAATGGAGAAGCAGTTCAAAAATTATTTATGCAAAAAAAATAATTGCTTTTAGACACACTTATGAATATTAATTGTCATCATGCTCGAAATACCGATCCTCTCACACCAGCAATTAAAAGTAAAGTTTCCCCCAAAGATGCGGCGGTATCCAAAACGCAAACATTATTACTCTTTTTGGGTCGGGTCTACGCCCACCTCGACCGATTAAAAATCTTATCTTTTCTGTCCCAGCGCCCCAAAAAATGCACTCGAACTTCTTGGATCCTTTCCCGAATCTGGGTGCCCGCAAACCGACAAGAATCCATTCGGTCCGCTCGAACCGCAAGGGCCTCGATGGGAGCAAGAGGACAAACGGGGGCAATTTTAAAAGGAGAACAGTGAGAGGGATGGAGAAAAAGGAAAGGCGCCGACAAGTCACATGCCCCAAGCGTTTGTTTTCGCCCTCTTGGCAACGGGTGGCGGCCTTTTTGATATGGCTTTCAGACAAAATGCCTTTATGATCTTTGTCATTGCACCTGGAGAGATCATTGGTCGGATCAAATCTACCGCTCAGCTGATGGATCAGTCCAACTACGAAGCATAGAATGCAGGAATCAGAAACAGGCGCGATACATGCACTTCCGTACGTGTTGTTTCACAATTGAACTGATCCACCAACTCAGCAGTGAATCCGATCCAGCCGAAAATTATACCTTGAGCTAAGGCTAGAGGATGATGGTCCCTCCTTCGCTTAAAAGACGTCTCCCGTGAGAAACAAGACTATGGAGACCCATTCCCAGGGCTAGAGAGCCATGTTTCTCCACTCGCCCAAGACTCCAAGTTGGCTGAGCATGGAGAATGGCCTCCTGCTTAGCTGTGTATCTTGTCTCTAGTCTCTCCCAATAGGGTGGCTCGAGTCCCAGTGACACATGAAAACAAGTGGAAAATGATATCAACTAGTGCTTCAAATGGTTTGAGTTCAACAAGGTTTCATGCAGGATTATACCTGAAGATCCGATTGACTGATGAAAATAATTTTGTTTGGACAAGCATCCAACAAATTTGTTGGACTCTGATCCATGTCCAGATGTTCTCTTTTGTTATTTATTTTTTTCCCTTGAAGATTGCCACCGTCCAGGATCAAAGCTAGTACCTCTTCAACCAAGATAAGGGTGGCCAGGTTCAAATCCTTCTATGAAGTTGAATACCGAGCAATAACTTAGACCAATATGACACTGATCATACTATAATTATGATTACTTGTCAAAATTTGTATGTTATGTTACCTATTAAGCTAGCTGCCCAAAAAATCTGAATTTTAGTAAAAACAAAATTATATGATGGAATGAATGGAGTGATCGATCGTACTTGTTTGGAAGATCGTAGAAGGACATACCATTATATGTTTTCACACATGCCTGAAAACTCTTCATCCATGTATTTTGGGAATCAATGATATGTTAGTGTCCCTACAATTAGTCATTAGTTAGTTCCTGCATCTGCATGCTCACTCTAACATATAGACTTATAACGCCACATACATTACCTCTAGTAACTATCTGATAGCAAATCATGCACATTTGTCAATATATTGGAATCAGCACATTCAGGATTCGAGCATATCAAACTTCAACCTAAGAGACTTTATTGGTTAGCCAATGCTGCAGTGGGTGGTCATATGAAAAAAATTGTGACATCTCTACTGCCTCTTTCTCAAGCTTCTCATGCATTCGGAGTCTAATATACAAACATGCATGCACTACAAGAAAAATAGTTTTTCCCGGCGTTTTTTTTAGCCTTTACCGACGCTATTTAGCATCGGTAAAAACCCAGCCGACGCAATGGAAAGCGTCGCAAAAGCGTCGACTATACCTGAGTGAGAAAAGTTTTTACCGATGCTTAAGGAAAGCGTCGGCAAAACCTATGCTTTACCGACGCTTACTGAAGCGTCGGCGTATGAGCTTTTTGCCGACGCACTAAAGCATCGGCTTAAACTGCTAATTCGGCGTCCAGGCTGGGTTTTTACCGATGCTTATGTAGCGTCGTCTAAATCCTATTTTTACCGACGCTTTGAAAGCGTCGGCGATAGCGTGCCAGGCCGTGCCGAAGGGTGTTTTTAACGACGCTTTAAAGCATCGGGAGTGGATTTTTTTTAAAAAAAAAAGAAAAACAAAAGCATATTAAGAAATATATTATAGCAATATGAACCTGCATTACATTTACATCAAGACAAACATACAGATCATTCGAAACATTCATATTGTCATGTAAGATTAAATTTACATAAGTTTAGAATTACAATGTATTTTGAAAAATATAAGAAAGATACATATAAAACTCCTTAGATAACAGTCTCAAAAATATCAGTGACAGGATTCAGTACCATCATCATCTCTACGAGCTGTTGAAGTATCAGAAATGTACAAAAAAAAAAAAAAATTTTAGAAGTTATGAAAATCATTAACTCATGAAAATAAGTGATAATTATGTAAAGTCATCAAATATATATAGTTATTTACCTGAGGAGGGAAAAATCGCCGCAACATAGATGAAATATGCTCAAGCTGAGACTGCAAAGTTTGTTGGTTCTGCTTCAGCTCCGCCAACTCTGCCTGATGGCGATCCTTCATATCTTCAATTATTGCCCGAAGTCTACTAACTTCTGCATTGCTACTACCTTCTCCAACATTTCTTGTATACATTCCCACTGCAGACAACTGAGTGGGGGTAACTCCAATGCCATAACCCCTCACTCGACCATAACGCTCTGGGCCCAATAATTCGGCGAGCACCTGAGCTTCGACATGACTGATCGCATTGGATGATGATGACTCCCCGACACGCTCTGAAATAAGGCTGCAAATGGGTCGGGTCGACCCGTAGACCCGACCCGATCCGACCCGCGTAGACCCGACCCGATCCGAATTTTAGGACCCGCGGGTCCGGGGTGGGTCCTAAATTTGGACCCGAATCATTTTCTGGGTCAGGTCTGGGTTTACCAAACGGACCCGACCCGACCCGACCCGAATGGACCCGAAGAGAGAGAAGAAAAGCAAAAGAGGGTCTTTTCTTTTTCTTTTTTTCTTTTTTTTTTGGCGTGGGTTGTGGTACTGTTGGTCAGCGTGGGAGGATAGTAAGTTAGCAACAAGCATAGGTTCACAGAATCCAAAGGAACGTCGGCCCGTCAGGATTCTCTCTCGATCTATTACACTGTTGATACCTCTGGTGTCTCGGTAGCTGCCTTTTTTTTTTTTTCCTTCTGTTTTTTGGTTTTTGTTTCTTTTAACTTTTGAAGGGAGAAAGTGAGGGAACACTGCAACTGAATATGGGTCATGTGCCAGTTTTCTGTAATGGAATTGGATTTTGGAAGAAGGTCCGGAATTTTTTTGTCCTCGTGAGAGGGGAGCTGGGAGACACCGAGTTCCGTCCAATCAGTCATATAGATAAAAAATAGTGTGATATGAAATTTGGCTTGTAGACCGACTTAGTTAGTCAGTCATGGGTCATCTGTTCTGACTGGAGCTCAAATGCAAGTCTTTCAAGTCATGGGTCACCCAGCAACTCATAATTATGATATGGCCAAATTAGATTTGCCCAAAAATTTTTTCCAAAAGCATAAAAAAACTGGACCCGATCGGATCCGGACCCGACCCGACTCAGACCCGGATCCGATCTGAACCCGACTCGGACCCGACCCGACCCGATCCGATCTTCAACCGGGTCAGATCCGGATCCAAAATTGGGATCCGAACAAAAAACCGGGTCGGATCGGGGTCACCTAGAACCCGACCCGACCCGACCCATTTGCACCCCTACTCTGAAATAAGAGTTGTTGCCTGTCCTATAATGCACAAAAGAAAAAGTCATATTAATGTATGGCAATAATAGAACTAATAATAATATCGTTGAAAGATTCAAAGATGAATACATACAACTATATCTCTTGCCTCCTTCCGAACAAAACTACCATCTCGGTGGGTGTGAGTCATCTTATAAAACTCCACCTTACCAGGCTCCCTCCCATTATCATCCATCTACAACAAAAAGTATATTGACAAACTAGTTATCATAATACATGCTATATGATAGAACATTTTAAAATAGTTTCAAAGAGTTTCAAAATAACTTACGAATTCAGCTCTACGCCTAGCATAACTCATCGAGCCTGAAGTATGAGGAACAGTCTGAGAGGCTCGTGCAGCTCTTCCAATGTTGAAATATGTCTTCCCAAAAAAAGAATAAATAATATAATATATTTAATGTATAAATTTGTAATCTATATTATTAGTAAATACAATCTAAGGAATTGAAAAAATATACACAACCTGAGCTTTCTCTGAAAACTAGTAGTGGACAAGCTCCCTCCATTAATGAGGGATTACATCAGGAGGACAAACACGAGCCACCTCCTCTTCAGTCATGCCCATGTGCTTCCAGTCCGCCTTTAGTTTCGCTTTATATTCTTTCCATTTGTGGTTGACGGACTTCAGCACCAAATCATGGCTATTTGCAGGAAGGACAAACTTTTTCTACACCAAAGTTAAGAATGTTATAACAATGATAAATCAAAAAATAAAATTGTGATAGTAAGCAAATTCAATTCTTTACCTCAATAACTTTAAGAAGCTCAACCTTATACGAAGGAAGCATTTCATTCCATTTCGTATAGTTGAGCGGACACAACTGACCCTTCCGCGCAACTGATCCTAGAAAAGTCGATAAAATGCTTGCAGCCCTCTTGATAGGCTGCCCCAGTTCATTGCATTGGACGACGATTTTCTCATCCTCACGTAGGCTCCACATGTTCTGTGCTCGAGTGGGTCCTCGTGTCCTCCTCACTCTCTCCAGTCCATCTATAAAAATAAAATAAAATATCCATGGATTGTAAGAAAAATTAATATAAAAAATGTAAATCAAATTATCCTGGATGTGCACGTCATCCATGTCTGGACAATCAACAGGTGGCACGTGCGCAGACTGAGACTCGTGCTGCTGGGGCTCGTCGAGCTGTTGGGACTGATCGGAAGAAGATCCCACGGATGTGTGCTGAAACTTAACATCTCTGAATCGTTTTCTTCGTGGCATGTTGTTACCTAGTATGCACAAAAAGAAGCAATATTAGTTAAATAATAAATAAAATCTAAATAAATTGCAATAGAAAATGTCTGTTTCACCAGGTTGTTTCTTGTGTTTTAAACATTGTAAGACCACAAGATTCATTTCAAACATTTATGAATAGTTGAACCAAGTCAATGCTCTTTTCTTGCTCTTTTCAGGCATTTCTTTTCTATTGCCTTATTAGTTTCGAAAACTTTTATTGACTTCCCCTCTCACTGAACTTTCTCAAGTAAATGCCAGTAAACTTTCTCGAGTCCTGTGTTTTATCACTCTTGCTGAAAACCCCCTCCAACCCCTTCTTTTGTGTGCACTCGAATATATAAACTCTCTCCGTGGTATGAAATGTCTCATATCTTTGGACCAGTAGCCAGTTTTTCTGAACATACATACAGTTGTTGAGGCAGTTGTTACTTAAATTATCATGTTAAGCAAATTTCAAGTGGTTGGCACCACAAAGGTATCATCTGAATAAGTGTGTTCATATTCAACAGCAAATGTTGTATTCTCATTTACGCCACCCAGTTTAGCTAGAATGTTTTTCTTGGGTTTTACATTCTTTGATGCTTGACACCTGTTCAAGATATATGTGATGTGTGTGCATGCAGTCAATTAGTTAATCATCTAATTCTCTTTAGGCCTTGATATTTATGCATCTTCCAAATGCTTGGAAATATGGTTAGTTTTATTTAGATAGTTTCAGGTATTTTCCTAGTTACGTGTTGAAATGAACTAAGAAAAGAAGTATTCCATGTCTGTTATTGTACAATTGATTAATATAACCTGAGTCATCTATATACATGACTCAGTCAATGTGACGGAAAAAAGCAAAATTCAGGTGTCAAAACAGCTGAAATAGCTAGGCTCAGCTGTATTCTAAAACAGAAGCCCTGAATTATGTTCAATTGCTTAATGTGCTTGAGTTCCATGAGGCTTGTATCAAACATGCAAAGTCATTGGTGCACTTTTCATATCTTCAATTACATTAACTGAGGCCTTACTTTATGTGATTGTATAACTACTTATCTTTTATCTCTTTTATCTTAATGCTTTTATATTTTCAGGCTGTCAAGCTGCTGCTTAAGTTGGATGAGAATAATCCTGATTGCCACAGGTGTTTGGTATGTCACCCTGAAAGTTTCAACATGCCTAAAGCCAAGTGCTCTGGTTATTTCCATGGCTTATCTGGACATGCTTTTTAACAGATAAGATTCTTTCATAAAGTTAGCAGCTTTCCTGCCCCAGTGACAGACTCAGTGATACTAATTTGAAATACAAAAGTCATAAAATGCTGATTATTGCTCATTTTCTTTATTCTTCATTTTACCAACACTATATTTCACCAAGTTAATCAAAACATTTAGAGATTATAACGCTATCACGAGATCAAAACTGCGAAAATAGAATGGAACAACAAAAATATCTTCCACACCTTCGGCCGGAGATTCGTCGGGAGAAGCGGTTGGAGGAGATGGTGCGGAGGACGCCGAATGCTGGACCGCCGCCACCGGAGAGGAGGGAGGAGGAGGGGACAAGGGTCGGCGCTCAGAAAACCCTAGAAACCCTAGGTTTTGAGAGCGTAGAGGCGGAGGAAAAGCATTCGAAAGTCAGAAAGCGAAAACCGTGAATCAGAAAAAGAAAAAGGTGAAAGAAAAAAAAAGTTTATGGAAACGGCAAAGAAAATACTGAGTCTGTGACCCAGGGCCTCTCTCTTTTCTCTTCTCTTAGATAGCGTGGTCCAGTTCGCCGGAGAGAACCCTAATCCAATACCATCTACGGATCCACAAAAACAAAAATCCAACAAAAGGTTTCTTCCCAAATGATCAAACACAAGAGGGATTCAATCAACAATCTAATCAAACTGAAAGAAAACAATGGATTCGAAAAAGAGGAAGAACAATCATACCTTCAAGGCTCTCCTGGTCGGCGCTGTAGAGGAGAGAGTAAGAGAGGAGGTTGCGCCGCAGAGGAGGGAGGAGGAGAGGACGTCGCTTGGCGCCGGAGAGGAGGGAGAAGGACGGGACAACAGTCGGCGCCGGAGAGGAGGGAGGAGGAGGCAGAGGAGGGTCGCGCGGCTATTAGGGCTTGATATGTCGATCGAGGATGGAGGAGGGGGGCGGACGTGCGTTTTGAGGGGTATTTGGTTTTCAACGACGCGAATAAGCATCGTCTTAGGCCAACTCTACGACGACGCTAAGGAATGTCGTATATTGCCAATGCTTTTAAAAAGCGTCGGCTATTTTTGGCGCTCTGCGGAAAATTGACGACGCTTGTAGTAAACATCGGCAAAAAAGCATCGTTAAAACTCCTTTTTCCTGTAGTGATGCGTGCGTTTTTAAGACCACCGCTGGCAGCCACGCGGGACCAATAATCACATTAAATGGGCATATACTTTGAACTCTCATTTTGCCCACTTGACAGGCCAATTAGGTCTTAAGACATCAAACTCATGAAAGAGACCGTATAGACCACTAGAGTCTTTTGACTTATTCTTCATTCGCTGCTATAATGACACAACTGATATTAGGGCATGTTTAGTTTGCGATCGGAATCAGAATGAAAATGAATTAGAATGAAAATCAAAATAATCCTAAATATTTGATTCTTAATCGAAATTGAAATCGGAATGAAATTTGAATACTGGAAGAGAATAGAGATTGGATTTTGATAGTTTGGAACAATTTTTATTTTTCTATGGAATCGGAATGAGCATGGCACTTCTTCCAACCAAATGGTTGGAATGGAAGCCGCTCTTTCAACTCCCCACAACCAAGCATGCCCCTAGTTCTTTTCTAAAAACAAAACTAAATTAGCTGCACTAAACTTTAGAGTACCTTCCAGGGAAGATTTCTAATCGGGTTGGCATGTGTGCCACCAAATGTGTCTAGATTTAGTGTAGCTAATTTAGTGTATGCTGACGGCCCAGCTTGTATGAAGATGAGCAAATTCTGGCTCCATAGCTAAGCCTAAGCCATGAATGAAAATGATTAAACGAATTGAGTTTTAGTTGCGTATGATGGGATTGTACGTGAGATTATCGTGTCGTATAAAACTAACCAATCTAGTGAGTTGGACACATGTTAGAATTAGCATAATCAAAGAAATTCTGCTATATATGTTGATTCTAGGGATTTCTTACTGCTAGGATTGCCGGTCTATGTTCACAAAAAAGTAACTTATTCCAGGAATTTGTAGGAACATATTTATAGGTCTAAAGTCCTCTTTAGCTCATGGTAAGAGGAGTAGGGATTCCATTAAGGAATTCCTCCTTTTTCTTTTTCTCCATGTCAAAAGAAACATACTTTATTCTTGAGAGTCAATAATCACTTACAGGTATGAATTTATTCTCTAACATTTTTTGACAATAATAGTAGGGTTTTATTCTGTAGATAATAAATCAGATTGCAACTTTATGAGCCAATGCTGCACTAGTATGCTTGTCAGCCATTTGAAAGTTAGGTTTTTACCTAAAAAATTCGGTCAAGCTAATCTATCCATCGATATGCATACTTGTCTAAGATGGGCAATATTACAATTATATGCTATGAGAATGCATAACTAATTTTCACCAATGAGAAAAGAACTACATCAAAGTTCTTATCAAGATTCTCATGAAATGAATGATGCAAATTCCTATCTTCCTTTCGAGGGCAAAAAAAGAGTTTTTCTTTATGAAAACCCAAGCATGTTGTATGGAATAGTTGACCCATCCTGCATCCCAAAGAGAACTCATGAAAGTGGTGGGACCTAGATGCTTGCTTCAAAATGGGAGAACCCTTCAAGGTATCTTGGTTTGCATCTATCCACCCTATCCTAATCCATCAAGGGTAGCATCACAGAGCATGCGAGCCCAGCTTTCGACACAAGAAGCCCAAAGCACAAGAGATGCGTCAAAAAGAGTGGTGCTCCCCTATGGCATATGCCCCCACAAAACTTTAGTGGAGTGCCACCAATCTACCTTGTTTGTGAGGCAGAGATCAGACCAATGTGTGCATGTCTCAAGGTGCTTTTTTTTTTCCCACTGAGATGCTTGAGCTCCTAGATGTAATGTTCCCAGAAAATCATAAGGCTGATGAGAAGTTCCACAACATTTTCTCTCCGATGTCTCGTTGCAATGAATTTGGTCTCCTACGGTTCATAAGCTTTTACCTCTCCTTGCTTGAACACCAAGGCAGAATTCTGTGTCTCGATCGCAGAATGTAGCTCTGCAGCGACCATAACACGTCTGTCGGCCCTTGATTATTGCAAAGCCTCGTGGTGATTAGACTAGCTGAGTCATGCATGGGCATAGAGCCAATTTAAGCCAAGACCTAATAATCTGACGAACAATGTACAGGCTCGAGACTAACGTAATCAGAAATAAGTTGGACTGGATTAGACCATATATTCTATTTAACATAAAAATCATGATTCACCGTACCAGTACAAACCAAGTAGTATGAAACATACCATATCTTATCGGTTCAATACCGATACTCGGTATGCCAAAAAAATTTTATACTGTACCGTACCGACACTGTGCTAATGTAGCACTGGTACAGAATCTGGTATCAAAATAACAAATCTCGATAAGAATAATTTAGTTCGGTGGTACTTAGGTTCGATTTACTCCATCTAAAAGGATTTACTCTAGCCACCAAGGTGGTAGTCTAGTGGTTCGGGGCAACAATTCTAACCACATGGTCCCAAGTTCGAATCGCTGCGGCGACGATTAAATTGTGGACCGGAGCTCACTACTCTGGACACTGCTTGGACTTGTGGTGTAGAACCGCTCTTGAACCGCTAGTAGCCGGGGTGGTGCCGGGTGTGACGTACTCACACGTAGGACTCGAGCCAGAGCTCAGAGGAGTAGCTGAGCCGGGTCCACGGGTGGGGAGGGTATAAGTAAAACCGGTCGGGGTGCCCAACACACGACCATTTCTGCCCGCATCGAACATTCTCCTGGCAGGGCGGGGGCCCAGTGGGGGTTGCTACGCGGAGGTGGGCTTGTCCCTTCCTTCCCCCCTACCCCTTCTTTCTTTAGCAAAAAAAAAAAAAAAAAAAAGGATTTACTCTATCTACCAAATTGACTCCAATTTGAGAAACTAGTAATCTTAAAAGTAATTTATCATGACTGTTCTATGGCTTCTATACATTTCACATATGTTTTATACTATACATGAATCTTATGGTCATATTTTGCATTTCCCACATTAAGGTATTCTATTAGGAATCATTTTCGCGTTCTTACTTTCATATTATTTCCTACATCCAATTCCTGATGATGACTATGCTTCAGATATTGTTTCATGCGGCCATCCTTAGAAGAAGATGGTACCTCTCTCTTTGCTCGGGTTTGCTTGCACAATACATCATGATGCTAGGTAACGAAGAGGTGCTAGATAAAACATGCCACATATCCAAGAATTTAAAAGAACATTCAAATGAATTTTTGAGAAAACACGATGCGTGCGGAGATGCACAAGGCTATAAAGATTTTAGATTATAAATAATTTGAATTCTACAAATATAAAAAATAATAATTATAACTAGTTTTTTGCAATGCATTATATCACACCTTTGTCACTTGGTTCAGAAGTATCTCCTTTTCTCCTTGAAAGTTTAAAATTCTTAGAATCTAAAATATACTAAAATATCTTTTCTAAAAGTTTGTGGAGTGCAGTCCAGAAAATATCAAGAATTTTAAAAGAGAAGTCTGACTAGGATGTTTTGGCCTTTTGAAAGAGAACTCTAATTAGGGCTATTTTTGAAACTAAAAACTGAAAAAAAAGGCCCCTTTATACAGTTTTAAGGATAAGGGATTAAGGATCCAAGGATGATTGGCAAAACATGTTGCAAATTTTATATATTCATAGATGATGAATTTTGTTGCGCGGACTAATTTTCTAGGGTTTGACAATTGACACTAAGAAAAAACTATAAATAGATGAGGCCTACTTAATATATGAAAATAAGTGAAATACTGAAGAGGTTTGTAGATAAAAAGAAAGAGGAGATCTATGAGAATAAAACCTCAGCAATGTAGCTCGGATGTTTGCAGTAAAAACAGGGAAGCTTGAGGACTACTCCGGAAAAAGGGGCATGGACATGTGAACAGCAGTCTTCTTCAAACTTGGGATTATAATAGAAAGTTTATCTGGAATTAAGAATCCGTAGTACCATTTAACCAGTATATCGAGCTAAACATAAGAAATTTCGTATATGTGTCACACCTTATGAGAACAAAAACAGCAGTAGGCATATCTGTTTTGAACCATATACAAAATCTGCAAGCATGCTCAAAGTATCAGACCGGGAAAAAAATTATAAATTGCAGCACAGCAGCTGTCAATAACAAAACAATACACGCAAAAATGGCCTACCGACATTATTATGTTTCTGTCATTGAACAGAGTACTGCAGCATGACTCTTGCTTTGTAAGATTGGGAACAAATAATACTCCCATTGACAGATGAGCACAGGAGAATGAAGGATTAATGAATCTTTAGCAACCAGAATGGCTAGTCGATCATGATCAGCACAAGCGAAGTAATCAAAATAAGGCTCGAGGTGCACTAAGGCGTCGAGGTCTCTTGCGAGGCATGTGATTTTGCACGAGGTGAGCCACAAAAAACACACACACATATATAATTATAAATAATAATGAGTGCAGGATGTTAAACACATTCAGACTATCAATATACTAACATAAGTTAAAGAAGAAAGACCATATAAACTATCACCTAGTAATATATTAGGATCATTTGGACAGGAGCAAAAACAGCAGGAGAGGAGAGGTATGCTGCCCTGCTGCTGCTGAAAGAGGTCGAAAGCTGCAGGGAAGGATAGATGGGAGATGGATAAGGCCATAACAAAGCCCAGCCTAGATCTGATCCACTTCTCCTTTTTCTCTAACTAAAGAAGCCACTTAGTTGTTTGAGGGATGGCCCTCGCCTACGCCTTGCACCTTAGCTCGCCTTTCACAACAGCAAGCCCAAGATGATCAGATTGCAAATCACTACCTCGCCTTACTGCTATGCATCGAGTTTATCTATTTTATTGAATCCATCAACAGCCCCTTGAACCCTAAATAGGAACATGTATTAGAAGTTTAAGAGCCCCTCCTTTTGGTAGAAAAAATCTTCTCTAATGGATGTTGACATGTGCTTTATTTGGTTCGTGATAAATGAAAGAAGCAATGTACTGGGAGAAAAGAACAGGAAAGAAACTTGAAAATTTTCTTTTGCTTTAGTTGAAATTGAAAAGGGTTGATAAATCAATTGATATATCATTCAGCTAGCCAAATGCATTTGCTTTTTCTTATTTTTTTCACAAAGTAAATTATCAACAATTTTAAAAAAAATAGGATCTCCTGCATAAAATTTTAACTATTTTATCCTTAATAGGCTCTCCAACAAAAGCTTGCTAAGTTTGGCATCCCTCCCTTACGAAACTTCATGAAGTAGTTGACATTCTATAAGCAACTTGTCATGTTTACAAAGCTTAGAGCCCTAAACATCCATTTTCCAAACACTTTCTTTATACTACTGTAAGACAACAATTGACTCTTATCCCCTCGACAATAAATTAGCACGACATTACTAATTCATCATGAAGGTAAAAAGTGGCATGCTGTATGAGGTATTAATTTGGTAAGAACAGATATGGAATTTGATTATATAAATCACCTGTTCTGTTTAAAAGCAATTACAACATATGCAGTAAGATGAAGACAACAATTTATTTTATTTGGAAACATTAATAATATAAACAGGGGCACTGAGAGAACACACACACACACACACAGAGAGAGAGAGAGAGAGAGAGAGAGAGAGAGTTGGGTCAAAGATTATCAAACAGTTACTTCTCCAACATATTTGTATTTGCTCAATTCCCTCCATGTCATGACAGAATATTTTTTTTGCATCAGAATATAACCAGCACCACGTATTAAGATGCTTGCATCCATGACCAGCATGTAAAATAACATTTAAAGTTTTGACCGTTCTAAGAACATAAATCTAAGAAATTTGTAGTCGTGATATCTTATACCTGAGGCAACCAATATTGTGATACAAAACGCCAATCAATGGGTTCGCCTGAAGAGAAAACATGAACAGCAGGTGCAGAAATGCCAAGATGGAGGTGAAGCTAAGACAAGTTTCCCGCAGAAATTTCATCTAATTGTTTGAACATTGAAGCATTTGTTAAGCCCAAAGGAACAAAAAGATATAAATAGATTCATAGATGGAAAAATACATACGCAACTATCACCTTTACAAGAACAAGTTTGTATCATAGTGCACAAATATAGCTCCCATAAAACAAATCATGGGCCAATTGAATGGAGCACCGTATCTTTGCCTACTCTGACATACCTCTATATGCATCACCTTTGACAGCTCCAGGGGTAATGACCGCAAGAATCACAAATCCACCAAGAAGTACAAGCAATATGCCTAAGGAGTTGATTAAAAAAGCCTCATTTGAGTAGCGTGATATTACTTGGCTGCTCTGAAGAAATGTAGCCTTCTCTAAGAGGCCAGTAGCAGCAGTAGCAACGGCAAGGGCATATATGCATGCCCCGAAAAATACATGCCAAGGAAGTAAAAAAGCTCTGCCATGTCTTGAGCCACCAGGATACCAGAAGGTCACAAATCCAGTCCCCCACTGCACAAAGATGATAGCTACAATCACTTGGGAAACAAAAATGCATCCAAACATAAAATGATTGAATGTCAATGAAAAGAACTCCAAAAGCACCTGAACGCCAAATAGTAAGAGACAAGCCAGGCCCAACCAAGAGTGCAGGCTATAAAAGTTGTCAATTCCCTTGTCATTATGGAATTTTAAAGCTGCCCATACACCAATTAAAGCCAAACACAAGGCAACGAACTGGATTGTAAGATGCACCAGCTTTTTTAAATTCTTTGTTCCTGAGATTGTCTTGTATGCTAATATAGCTGCAGTCACCCCATTATGATCATTGATGCAGGAAGAATGAAGAAAAAAGTGAGACTAGAGATTAACAAAAAGCACCACTGCAGAATCTAACAATGAAATTCAAATGAGTGGATGCAATCCATTTTATTTGCTTTGGTGAGTCTCCTAGAATATTTCGCAAAGAAATGCATGGGTATCCTCTAGCTTTTTCTTGAATTCCCAAACGCCCATCTCGACTTCAAAGAGGAAAGCTCTGAGCTTTACTTCAGTACTTAAACTAATAATTCTCCTACAAGACTTTCAATAGAAGATCTTATTTCTTTCAATGGCTGAAATAATGCATGCAATTATCTGCATAAATATGTGGAGTATGTTTGCAAACAATACAAATGGTAATAATTTCTTTCATTATCTTTGCTTTCCCCCCAAAGTTTATGGTCCATGCATGACAAAATGTAACTAGCAATTCAGTGAACCAAAAAAACCAAAAGAAGTTTTAGTACTTGTTTAACAATGACAACATATAATGATAATGGTGGTGGTAATGATGATGATAGAGAAAATAACAACAAGATGTTCATCTTCCTATTATATAATCTTCCTACTTTTCTTCTCTGAAATAGATGGAATCCAAATGAAACCAATTGAAAAGTTCTCATAGTCAAAGGTTGCTGGTCTTTAACCCTCTCTAATATCAGGATCCAACAGTTCAGAATATTTCGTCACAGCATATTTTCCTATGGTGGTTATGAAATCAGAATTATTAAAGAAAAAATCAGATGAGACCATGAGAGAATGGATTAGATCTTTCCTTAAAATTAGGTTGCGATTAAGAGTTGTGCAATCTAAGCATATCTATATCTATTGATTGATCCAAGTATAAATGGGGAAAAAATTTAATAAGAAAGAAACGAGATAGCATAACAATTTAGGTTGGTGGTTGCTGGATGTGAAGCTTTTTATTTTTTAAGCAGCAGATCAAATAGTGTGTGTCGCGTTTAAGTTAACCTGGTGGTTTTGGTAAAAACTGCCAATGCATATTCTACACATTCCTACTATGTGAATTTTGTTTGACGATTCGTTAATGTCTCAATAAAACATGCATGGCTTCTGCTCCACCTCCTAATTTATGTAGTAAACAAGGTTTTGATCTAGTAAGTCAGGAATGTTGTTACATATATCTTACCAACCACAGTAGAAAAAGGCCAATCAACAGGAAGAAAATGTAAAGCCCACTGCACATATTGCTGACAATTATCTACTTTGCATCAGACCTAATGTAGCAAATAGATAAGCTGGAGGAGAAGAAATATTCAAGACCTAGACATATAATATGAAAGCTACCTACCAGACAAGTTGTCAGATAATAGTGCTAATCTCATCAGAAAATAATGCAAACATATGTACTTTCATAATTCTTTAGGTGGCATTGCATCATTTGCTTAAACCTGTCGGTTTAATTTTTAATAAAGAAATATTAAATTTAAAACATTTCAAAGCATTAAATTCTTAGCATTAAAATCTATGCACTTAAGCAAGAAATGAGTGAGACAACTATTTAGGACACAAAAATAAAATTCAAATGCTTATGAAAGCATTTATATATTTTGGCAGAGAACTTAGTAATATAAACTAAACAATCAACTTTCATGAAGAACAATCCTGCTGATATGATCAAGATATCTTTGTGAACCTTATGTTAAATTAAAAGATGGTATAGAGGCATAATTTTTTTACCTTCACCATTCAAAAGAATGAACCCAATCACCATAAGTACAGGATGGACCTGCAAGGATGTGATTCTATTAACATTAGCATCAATGAAGTAATATTTTATGAGTTTATCTAATGGATAAATAAAATCAGCTTTGCTCCATACAAATTAAATTATGCAGGTATAAACTAAACAAAGTGCAAACTCTCTAGACTAAGAGGTTCAGATAACAATTAGCATAGAAGTCGGCAACCAAAATGATGGAAAAAAGTACTTGGTCAGAAAACAAAAAACAAAAGAAAAGAAAATCAGATTTCAACAATCCACAACAAAAATGTCAACTCAAAAAAAAAAGATATTTGTAATTCTTGTTTATATACATGCACAGATGAAAAGTTGTATAATCAATTTTTTCCTGTAGTTTATGATGACATAATACACATTTGATTTACTAACTGTAGTTTTTCTGTATGTCACAAAGGAGGTGCTCACAAAAGGGCCTGCTAGTATCAGAAAAATTGACAAGTAAACATCTAAGAAAAGGTGTAAAGAAAGTCGCTATACCTACACATCACATATGTAATTGAAGAACCCGTAAATCTAGTGCACACAGTTAGGGACTGATTAGTGACAGTCATGCATCTAGGAGATGACCCGGATAGAGAAGGATGGTATAATCTAAACCCCTGCTACTTTGCTGGCATATATGATTATATGCATAAGATCAAAACCAACTCTGTCAGGGCATCAACCCAAATATTACAGCGGCACAGACCAAGATGAGTGTTGCCACAAATAGGAAGTGCACGTGTTCAATACATGTTTAAACAATGATTAAACAATTAATAAACATATCAAGGTATTCCAAACATTTCCCCGCATGCAGAAGCTTGTAGCAATCACCAATTTCTCCAGATTTTTTTTTTCTGTTGCCATGTAGGCATGCAGTTTTGTGCGTAATTAACTATTTTGGATACTCTTCTGGTCAAAGTCTCTATATTTCAAGAGGCAAATTGGATTTTTTTTTTTTTTTTTGTGGGAGTTAGTTTTGTTAACCAATGTCATCTTCTAGCAGTCCAACCAAACATCATTGCAACATATTGCAGTAGTACAAGGAGACGCCCTAACCCTAGCTGACCTCTGCACATCTTTCTCTAGAAAAGCTGTGATTCATTGCCCCCATAGGACACTGTAGTTAATATCTCCCTACTTTCACTAGAGTGGATCAAATCCGTGCCACGACAAAGAACAAATCAACATTCGGATAAATTAATATAGGATCAATGTCATCATTCGAGCTTGGTACCATAATCATTGGACAACCTAACATTAATTCTCCACCCTCTTCCCTCCGAGTTTGGAACTGACATCAATAGCATTCATCAATCGCATTCATATGCCAACTGAGGAAAAATTGTGCAGCTGATGCCCCAGAATCATTTAAATATCTAATTTTATTACAAATTAGAAGTTATGACCAGTGTTCCCTAAGTGTTCTCATATATTTCAATTATCATATAACAACGCAAAATTGGCCAAAAAATCTGTTCATGCATCAATCTGCCCACTATAGTCACCTTAAAGTCGAAGAACATATTGCATTAAACTCTTGTAGCAGCTAGGAAAGATAAAGATGGAAAAGTCCATGCTATTAAATTGTCCGCATCAGGACCTGAGAGACCTCTCTTGCAATATCACTAACACATGATACCAGACCCTGCCAAGCAGGATGTCTTAGTGAATACACTCGAAATCACAACTACACGCAGCGACTGTAAGTGTAAGAGATAGCCTACTGCTGTGTATAATCAGAATAAGGATATTTCTCTGCATCAGATGAAATCAACTAAGCAATCGACAACTTCTTTCACATCGCCATCTTAGTTTCAATTCATGGTCAAGTTGGGTAAAAATAGTTCCCTTCTCGCCATCCAAAATTCAAGCCAAACACAACTAAACAAGAACAAAAAAATCTCGTCTTCTAGACCAGAACATTAACCAAGTCCTCAATCTGAATCGAGAGTCGCAACAAGAAAAATAACTAAAGGCGATCTACAAAATAGAAAAAGATTGAGGAGGGATGGAAAGGGTTTACATTGAAGATGAGATCCTTGTTGTCGGAGATGAGGGCCATTCCCCCCCGGAAATGCATCGCCCAGGTGATGACCAGAACCGCAGCAGTGATCCCCATCAACCGGATCACCAGCACCACCGGAAATCGGACCGCCGGAGCCGCCGGCATGTTTCTTTTTCTCTTCGAATCGCGCGGCGAGAGATGGGAGCAGGCAAGAGGTAAGAGGGAGGAGGAGATGGAATCGATGTGATGGGGGTGGGCGTGGGGGCTTCGGCTCAGCCGCTGCGGTAGCGAGGCTGCGAGATCTGCTAATATTCCCCGAATACTAATCGGGAACGGAAAAGCGGACGAAAACGGGAAAACCGCTTTGCTAAGCCAGCGGCGGGGTTCGGCTTTGACGGGCTGCGGACAAGGAACGGCAATGCCCTGGTTGCTAAAATGGGCCTGGTGGGTTTATCAAGTTTTTGTTGCGCCACTATCAGTTTGATCTGATCAAAGGGTTGGGTGATCTGATCTAATCTGAACCCAAACGATGCATACAATCTGAACCCAAGCGATACATATAATATACGTACGGTTTATAAACTTAATAATGTTGCGGTTTATGTTAACTTTGTTCTGTCGAATATTTGGCTTTGTTTCGGGTGCTTGAAATTTCTCTTAGGTTATTAGTGTTGCAATGGCCTTGATTGTTTCAGGCGATGGTTGCTCAAATCACGAATAAGACGGGCTTAGTTATGTCATCTCCCCCGGCATATCTCTGTTTTAGTAAATGTTTGGTGATAATTTTGAATTACTCAAGTCTTTTCGATTATTAGTAGGCAACCATTATAATAATGCAGGGCCTAATCCAAAAAATCTAATCCAAAAATATTTTTTGAGTTTCTTAATGTTGTACAAGTACCAAGATCTACTCAATAAATAATAGATGTAGGACTAAACACATGCATGCACGAGTTCTCGCATACTTCTTCTATTTGAGCCCTTGCGTTCTCACTAAGCTAAGGATCTAAATCCATTCAAATCTAATCATAAGCACCACGATTAGCTCGTGGTCAGCTCAAAATACTTGTGTTATAGTGTTTTCTAGTCAACATAGGTCGTGAGTCGAGTTTGCTCTGCTATTATTTGTAACAATTCAGGATCTCACCCAAAAAGACTAGTCGGAAGGTATTTTTTGAGTTTTTTAATCTTGCCCAATGAATAATTAATGTGGAGGCTAAATACATGCTTGCATAAGTCCTTACATACTTTGTCACAACTTAGAATCCCACCCAAAAAGGCTAGCCGGAAAATACGTTTTTGATTTTTTAGTCTTGTATAGGTACTCGAGATCTTTCCGACAAATAACCTGATACGAGACTAAACACATGCCTACATGAGCCCTCATATACTCCTTCCATTTAAACTCTGACATTCTCATCGGGTTGAGGGTCCAAATCCATTCAAATCTAATCACAATCATCACGATCAGCTCATGGTTAGCTTCAATGAGCCAGTGTTGTAGTGCTCCTTAGTCTACATGGGCTATGAGTTGGGTTCGTTCTTATACCATTTATTACAACCCAGGACCTTACTCAAAAAGACTAGCTAGAAGATATTTTTTTGAGTTCCTTAGTCCTATATAAGTGCCCAAGATCTCCTCGGCGAATAACTAATATGGGTTTAAACACATGCATGCACAGATCCTCACAACTGTTACAGTATAATTATGTCATTTTCTTAAATTTTCTTCTCATAAGGTGGCCTAAGTTATCCGTGCTTAAGGTTCTTCCTCCGGTCATGTTCATCAAAGCTATTGATTAACTCGAGATTGCCTTCCATTAATCATCATGAAACCGGTCTGATGCCAGACAGCAGGAAAGAAAGAAAGAGAGAAGGAGAGAAGAGGAGGAAAAGAGAGAGAAGAAGAAATAGAGAAGGAGAGAGGAGGGAGGGGGAAGAAAGAACTAGGCTTTGCACCTAGCCCTGCTCAGGGTTTCACATGCCAAAGCTAAAGAAAGAAATTCAGAAATTTTATTCATAGCATAACCCTAAACGATGTACGGTCCAACATATTTATAAGACCCAAAAAATGCAAAAGACTCCTAAATAGAAACTAGTCTCACAAAAGACCTTCAAAATAACGACATACCAAAATAAGCCCTAAAGGCTATCAAATAACAAAATACCATAAAAGCCCAAATAAAATAAAATCACTCCAAAATAAAATCAAACTGACTGGACCATCCTCTTGCAGCGACTGTGGACCCGAGTAATAGGCGAACCAAGAAGTGCGGGATACCTCCATCACTGGTAAAAACTGTTTGATCATCTAAAATAACATCAATGTGCTCTTATTATACTCAGTGGAGGGGTAAATGAATCAAAGCTAGTATGGGATCAATAATAAGGAAATCATCAGGCTTAGGAGATGGTTCAACAAAAGGGTTATCGCAGATTGTTGGTGGGCCGTTGTAAGTAACCAAATCTTCAACATTAAAAGTCGGGCTAATACCAAAATCAGAGGGGAAGTCAATGACATAGGCATTGGTGCCGACCCTATGCAACACTCTGAATGGCCCAGCACCATGAGCCTGCAATTTCTTAACGATTCTAAGAAGAAATTGCTCAGTCCGAATACGAATCATTGCATAATCCCTAGCATGAGAATTAGCTTGCATCTTATATTGAGCATTATGTGCATGAATGCGCTCTGATACCAATGCTGATGCCGAACAGCAGGGAAAGAAAGAAAGAGAGAAAGAGAGAAGAAGGAGAGAAGAGAAGGAAGAGAGAGAGAAGAAGAAATAGAGAAGGAGAGTGGAGGGAGGGGGAAGAAAGAACTAGGCTTCGTACCTAGCCCTGCTCAGGATTTCACATGTCAGAGCTAAAGAAAGAAATTTAAAAATTTTATTTATAGCATAACCCTAAACGATGTACGGTCAAACATATTTATAAGATCTAGAAAATGCAAAAGACACATAAAAAGAAACTAGTCTCACAAAAGACCTTCAAAATAACGACATACCAAAATAAGCCTCAAAGGCTGTCAAAAAACAAAATATCCTAATAAGCCCAAATAAAATAAAATCACTCCAAAATAAAATTAACTGGCAGTAACATCCTCTTGCGACGACTGCGAACCCGAGTGATGGGCAATCTGGCATTGGTGTCCTCACCACAGACAAAATGATCAGGGAATATTTGCGCATAAAGCAGGTCCAAAACAGGAACAAGTCCATGAGCCATTTGTAGGGCTGGAAGTGGGCCGAGCCGGGCCGGGCCATACCCCTACCCAAGCCCGGCCCGAATTTATTCTTCGGGCTTCGGGCCGGGCCTAGGCCCGAATAGTATTATTGAAAATAGGCCCGAGCCTGGCCCGAGCCCAGCCCATGCCTGGCCCGAGCCTGATTGGGCCAGCCTGATCACAAGTAACAAGAGTTACAGAATGCCATTTTGCAACAGTGAATCAGTGAACTAAAAGCATAGCATTACACTCCAAATAACAAACACGGATTAGAAATTCTATTCATTTAAAAAAAAAAAACACAGGATTACACTCCAAATAACAAACTAAAAAAGACATGAACTAAAAGCATAAGTGGAAAAAAATAGTACGATCAATTCAATAATCAAAGGGAGGTAAGTGGTAACCTCTCATGAAAAAACAAATATACCCCAATGCAGCCAGCCAACCATAGCATATTCAGAACTCACAGTGCTGGTCAAACAAATGAGAGAATCCCCAGTTTACTAATGCAACAGGAAATCCCATATGAGATCCAAGTAACAACCAAATAAGCAGCAGGAAGAGTAGATTCTGAGAAGCCTCGGTAGAAAAATCATTTTGCCACAATGCTTGACATGTGACGTGACGACATGCAAAGGAAATGGAATTTATCATTCTATCAAACCAGTATATGATAGCTCCGATCAGGTAAAAGGATCAGCGCAATTTGACACTTCAACGATACTCGATACAACTACAAGTCTGCAACCAAACAAAAGGATTCCATCAAAAATAGGAGGTTAAAAAAAATCATCGCTCTAATCACATCTTGCTTTCAGAATCGAACCAATTATTCAAATCACAATATACGACTAACGATAATACTTGAAAGGAAAAGGTACCCCCTTGAAAAGAAGCAATCAGAACCCCTCGAAAAAAGAACGGTCGTCATTTACATTCAACGTTACAGAACTCGAGCAATTTGTAACTGTTAACACACAAATCAATCATAAATGTTTAAATTATAAGTACAATAAGCAAATAAAAAATATTAGATAAGTTTAAAAGATTTATATACCTTGATCATATTGTTCACGAAGCCAATCTTGGGTACAAACTAAGGCTTCTACGGTAGATGGGCTCAAAGAGCTTCGATACTGATCCACAACTCTACCACCAGTACTGAATGCCGACTCAGATGAAACAGTGGAGACTGGAATAGCTAGAACTGTTAGATGTATGCCCTAGAAGCCAATCTGGCGGACACATTATTAATTCTAGGACATAAATTTGTACTTGACTTTATTATTATTGAATAATAAATGGGCATCTTTTTCATTCATATTGTTTATGTGTCTATGAATCGTCCAAGGAATTAATAAGATGATGATACATATTCTCAAGAGTTGAAAATTTGAGCCATGTATCATTGGTGATTAATTTCTAAATGCTCCTGATCAATGGATCATCACGAGGACGGTGATCGATCCGATCAGTGCACAGATCACTTTTCTTCTGGATGGAGGAGACTCGAGTCCACAGTGTAGGGACACTGAAGTGATAGTGCAGGTGCTTGTTAGAGAACAAGGGTACTGAGCGTGACCAAGACAAGAAGTCACTTGGATGTCTATCCACTCGTCAGTGACTTACTTGATGTTGCAGTAGTATGACTGGTCCTTTGATCTGCGGTGCTTTGGCTACTCACAGTGAGGTTATTGTAGTTTGACTACACGTATACATGGTCTCTAGCCATATGGGTCCTTGTAGTGTAGATTGGCTGCAGTAAGTTCACTGTAGGAGTAGGGTATGCACTTACATGGAATCTATCGACCTTGATAGAAGAGGAGTGATTCTATGTGATTTATTAGACTTGAGTTCTAAGACCTTGGCCAGGGCAGAAATATAAAGTGGAGAAAGAGTTTTTCACTATCAAACTCAAGTCAAATAAATCTAGACATATGATAGACGACGGGGTTTGACGAGTTTTCCATGACCTCCAATCTGTAGGGATCCACGATAGAAGGACTGTATCATACGATAACTGCACCTAGAGGTTCATCATTCTATTCTGCTGGGTGGCCACTACATACTGCTAGGTGTCACTGGTGGATGGTGAGACTCACAGGGATCATCTTGATGGTCGATAAACCCTGATGAGTTGAGTTGAAATTGTTTCAACCCATTGAAAGGAGTTTTCAATGATATTGTGATAGAGATCGCAATATATCTCACTACCAGTCAGAATAGAACCTATGGGGTCACACACATTAGAGGTATTGACCAATCCGATGGTTGAATGTGATTAGGAATCACAAACAATCAATTAGATTGATAAATGAAAACCCGCTAAGAGTTAGTGGCTAGAAGAAGGAACAATTGCAATCGAATTGCAATTTAATTTAATTAATTGGATTTAATTAATTGGACTTGATCATGAGTCCTACTTGGAGTGGGAATCATGGAGTCCTAATTGGATTAGGATTTCAAATTAAATTAGAATCCTATTTGGAATAGGATTTCTAAAGTCCAAATTGTCTTAGGGCTGAAAATTGAACAAGTCCTGATTAGATTAGGATTTTCTTAAGTCCTAATTAATTTTAATTTTAATCTAATTAATTTTATGACTCCTAATTGGATTAGGATTGAAGAGTTCAATAGAGTCATGGCTCAATTAAATTCTAATTGGATTAGGAATTGGAGGAAATTGAAATGGGTTCACAAAAATCCTATTTTGACTAGGATTGGACTCAAACAATGGACCCAAATTAAAACCCCCTTTAATTTATTTAAATAGCAGATTTAAATGAACTTGAGGGAGGGGCCCACGCCCCTCCCCTTGGGGTGTGCGTGGGAGAAAGAGGAGGGGCGCACGCCCCTCCTTGTTAGCCAAAAAGAAGAGATAAAGATGAGTTCCTAAAAAATAGGAACTCATCCTTATCTCTTAACTAATTAAAAGGGAGCATGGAATTTCGAAAAAGATGGATGTTTTTCTCCTCATTCCAGCCGTGAGCACCCTCCTCCATCTTCCTCCTTTGAGCCACAATCAAGAGAAGAAAAAGAAAAGCCTAAGACGCCCTCTTCCTTCTTCATCTTGGTTCCAAAAGGAAGAAAAAGAAAAAGGCTGCAGGGCTTTGTTCTTGTTCCTTTGGTTCTTCCTTCTTCTTCCTCCTCTAAGCCAATCAAAGGTTGATTCAAAGGAGAGGACTTCAGCCATCCATAGCCATCTCTGCAAGGGAGCTAGCACCCCGGTGAGATCCAAAGGCTTCGATCGAGTCAGTACTTCGTGTGGATACCTGTAGAGGCCGGACGCGTGTGCGGCTTCCACTGAGCCTTGATCAAATATCACGTAAATCAGATTTGCGGAGACCATCTACCCGCACAAGGTGAAGATCTGATCTTCTTAATGATTTTAAAATAGTTTAAAATAATTTAATTCTAATCTATCTACAAACGAAAGGTTTTAAAACACGTTCATGCGATGAACAGATCCCGCATATGTTTTTCCGCTGCAATCTGAAAATTATTTCGAAATTTTTATGGCATATGAGGGATGCTAACAGTGGTATCAGAGCCATGGTTATGTAGATTAAGATTAAAATTAAATTTTTCAAGGTATTTTAGATCTGAAATTTAAGGAATTATGCTTGCTGAAAATTAAGTATGCAGAATTTTCAGTTTGCTGTTTTTTCTGCATACTAACTAATGGATGCTTAGATTAATGATTCTAATACATTAATAATGTGATTACAAATGTTTAGAATCAAATCATGCATGATCAGCAAGTCATGAGATGATCTAATCAGTTAAATTACAGATCTGAAAATAATTTTTTATGCATGTGATGCGTATGGTGATGATCATGGATGGACCCTTTGAATGTGCTGAAATATTCTGCGATGTTCTGTGATGTTCTGTGATGCATGTAATTTTAATTTTCAGATGCCTGCGTGCATCTTAAATTCATGTATTAGAGACCTGTGTGTCTCAATGAAAAGGGTTGTAATTTTATTTTTATTTTTATTTAATTTTTAAAGCAATCTGGGATGTAATCTGTGATGTGTGTTGCACGCCGATGGTTGATCGATATGTACATCAACAAGCTCAACATGCACGGATCAAGATCGAGTCAAGAGTTGAAGACGATCAAACCAATTGACGTGCATGTGCTTGTAAAATGACCCCATCCTGGATCCATGATCATCACCATTTAATTTTATTTTTGATAAATGCCTGGATGTTTAATGCTTATGTTTATGCGGGTAGATTTATATTTGCATGAGATGTGAATACGCGATCGAGTGAGACCTAAATCGAAACCTCCCTAATCAGTCGAGGGTGAACCAACATGAGTTAGTCATATTAGATTAATTGATCTAATTGGTGTCTAGGCAAGCCTATAAGGTGGTTACTTAATTAGGACCTTACTCACTGAGTAAGGGGAGCCTCCCACCTGCTTACCTGGCCAATTGTTCGATTACCTCTTATGAAGAACTCAAGTTGCAAACACTAAGACTTGATTATGCAATATTAAGTCCATAGGTCTTCCACCGTAGTAGAGCTGCTAAGGTCTTTTCGGTGTTGATTTGTCTCGGCTGGACACAGTGGGCAAGTTGCATCGGGGGACTGGACCTCTCTATTAGACATGAGATGTTGCGGGATAAAGGTGGGGTTGGGCACCAATAACTGTTAGGTGAGGACCCAATGACGACTTTATTTCTGCGGTTATACGGTGGGTCTGACTTAACTAAGTAATGGGATCAATAACTGTTAGGTGAGGTCTTCATCACTTAGAGACCAAGTACCATTGCAATATGCTTGAGAAGCATTGTACAAGAGTTGTACACTCATCCATTTATATGTCACCAATAACTGTTAGGTGAGGCGGCATGTAAATCGGTGAGACCGCAGTACCCACTAAAAATTCGAGTCGCCTAGGGTTTTCGTTTCTCCATCAGGGGAGTATGAGGGATTCGAGAAAATAGTGGGAGCATATTTGTTTTAAAAGTCCCTAGAATAAATTAAGTTCAAGTACAAAGTCTAACTAGAATCTTTACTCTCTACAGATCACAATGTCAGCTTCAAACTCTTTGACCCGAATCCTTAAGACCAACAGACTGACCGGAACCAACTATAAAGACTGACTTAGGAACCTGAAAATCGTTCTGAATTGTGAGAAAATAGGGTATGTGCTCGAGAATGATATCCCTAGGCTACCAGCACGTCCTACTGATGATCAGCGTGAGACGCATCAGAAGTGGACTGATGACGACATTAGGGTCAAGTGCTACATCATGGCATCCATGACTAACGAACTTCAATGCCAGCATGAGAACATAAAGACTACTAGGGAAATACTGGCTCATCTGCAAGAGTTGTATGGTGAGCAGAGCCGCACTGCACGCTTTGAAGTGTCCAAGAGGCTCTTCAAGGCAAAGATGCGTGAGGGGCAGTCTGTCCACGATCACTGTTTGACTATGATCAAGGACCTCGAGGAACTTGAGAAGCTCGGTATGTCCATGCATAAGGAACTGCAGATAGATCTGATCCTGCAATCCCTTCCTAATTCATTTGGTCAGTTTATAGTAAACTACCATATGAATAAAATTGAATGCACAAAGACCGAATTGTTGAATATGTTGGTAACTGCTGAAGGGGCCTTGAAAAGTTCAAGGGGCTCTGTTCTGGTTGCTGAGCTGACTTCTGGTTCCAAGAGAAAGTCTACTTGGAAGAATGAGAAGCCTGTAAAGAAGCACAAGAAAGACAAAAAGCCTAAGAAGGAAGTTCATAAGAAAAAGGCTGATGACAAAGGAAAATATTTCCACTGCAACGTCAACGGCCACTGGAAAAGGAACTGCCCTTCATACCTCGAGAGCCTGAAGAACAAAAAGGACACACCTTCTGAAGGTATGTTAGACTTGCTCGTAATTGAAACTAACCTTACGGTTTCTTCTACTTCTAGTTGGGTTATAGATTCTGGTTCTAGTGCTCATCTGTGCACTACTACGCAGGGTCTAAAGGAAAGTAGGAGGCTGGCGGAAGGTGCAGTGACCCTTCGGGTTGGCAACGGGGCAAAAGTTGCTGCTGTAGCTGTGGGCACCTATCCTCTGCGATTACTGTCTGGATTTAGTTTATTGCTTAGAGACTGTTATTATGTCCCTGCTGCTAGCAGAAATTTGATTTCTGTTTCGTGTTTAGCACAGGATGGTCATGTTTTGACTTTTGACAAAGACTGCTGTTCTATTTATTTCAGAAATAAATTAGTTGCACGTGGTTTCATGATTGACAGTCTCTATCACTTGCATATTGATGTGTCTGTGAATGTGTCTGAGCAAGTAGTGGATGCCATAGGATCTAAAAGATCGAGAGATGAGATAAACCAGAAGTATTTGTGGCACCTCAGGCTTGGCCATATTGGAGAGGACAGAATGAACAAATTGGAGAAAGATGGGCTTCTCGGCCCATTGACTTCTGAGTCATATCCAGTTTGTGAGTCCTGTCTTCAAGAAAAAATGGCTAGGTTACCCTTTGTAGGACATGGGGAGAGGACCACTGAAATACTTACCCTGGTACACACTGATGTGTGTGGCCCATTCGATGTGCTAGCCAGGGGTCGTTATTCATACTTCATTACCTTTACCGATGACTATTCATGATATGGGTATGTGTATCTTATGAGATACAAATCTGAGTCTTTTGAAAAGTTCAAAGAGTTCAGAAATGAAGTAGAAAAACAGACTGGAAAAACCCTTAAGGTTCTTCGATCAGATCGAGGAGGAGAATACCTTAGTGGAGAATTCCGGGATTATCTCAAGGAAAATGGCATAGTCTCACAATGGACACCTCCGGGTACACCTCAATTCAACGGGGTGTCAGAAAGGAGGAATCGGACTCTATTGGATATGGTCCGATCCATGATGAGCTTCACTGATCTACCTATGTTTCTTTGGGGAGATGCCTTATTATCCGCAATTTATTTATTGAATAGAGTTCCCTCTAAATCCGTTCCTACCACACCGTATAAGATATGGCATGGTAAGAAGCCGAGTCTTGGTCATCTCAAGATTTGGGGATGTCCGGCCCACGTCAAGCGACTACAGGCGGACAAGTTAGAGCCTAGGACCATAAGTGCTCGTTTCATTGGATATCCTAAAGAGTCATTAGGATACAATTTTTACATCTCAGAGGATCACAATGTGTTTGTGAGCCGACATGCCGTCTTTCTGGAAAAACAGTTTATCCTTGATAGAGGCAGTGGGAGAAAAATTGAGCTTGAAGAGAGAGTCTCTGAAAAGCAACGAGTCATGGATCCTATAGAACCTATTCATACAGAGCCAGTACACGTAGTACCTCCTCCACCTCGTAGATCTAGTAGGGTCTCCCATCCTCCCGATAGATACTTAGGTATACTAGTAGAGGACACCGAGAAAATGTTCCTCATGGGAGATAGGGAACATGTACAGGATCCCAATACCTACGACGAGGCGATATCTGATATCGATTTCGAAAAATGGCTGGAAGCCATGAAGTCAGAGATAGACTCCATGTATTCTAACCAAGTCTGGACCTTAGTAGATCCACCAGAAGGTATAGTACCTATTGGATGCAAATGGATCTATAAAAGGAAGATAGGTTCGGATAGAAAGGTAGAGACCTATAAGGCAAGGCTAGTGGCGAAAGGGTATAGTCAGCGCGAAGGCATTGACTATCATGAGACCTTTTCACCTGTAGCCATGCTGAAATCCATTCGAACATTGCTTGCCATTGCAGCATTTCATGATTATGAAATATGGCAGATGGATGTGAAAACTGCTTTCCTGAATGGATATCTTGATGAAGATATCTATATGGAGCAGCCTTTGGGTTTCACTTCCAGTGATGGAGATCACAAGGTCTGCAAGCTGCAAAGGTCCATCTATGGACTAAAGCAAGCATCTCGGAGTTGGAGCACTCGTTTCAATGATGCGATCAAATCGTTTGATTTCATCAAGAACGAAGAGGAACCATGTGTTTACAAGAAGGTTAGTGGGAGTGCTGTCGTGTTCCTCGTACTGTACGTGGATGACATCCTCTTGATTGGGAATGATGTTCCCATGCTAACCTCGGTCAAGGTCTGGTTATCAAAAGAGTTCTCCATGAAAGACCTTGGGGAAGCATCCTACATTTTGGGGATAAAGGTCTATAGGGATAGATCTAAAAGGATGCTTGGCCTATCACAAAAGATGTACATAGAGGAGGTATTGAAGAGGTTCAGTATGGAAAACTCCAAGAGGGGTCTATTACCCCTTAGACATGGGATTCATCTCTCCAAAAAGATGTGCCCCAACACATCTGAAGAGATTCAACGCATGAGCAGGATTCCTTATGCTTCTGCAATAGGAAGCCTCATGTATGCCATGCTATGTACACGACCTGATATAGCCCTTGCTGTGAGTGTCACTAGCAGATATCAGTCGAATCCAGGTGAAGAGCACTGGACTGCTGTGAAGAACATTCTTAAGTACTTAAGAAGAACTAAAGATTTGTTCTTGGTCTTTGGAGGAGCATCAGAATTAAAGGTAGAAGGATACACAGATTCAAACTTTATGACTGATATTGATGATAGAAAGTCTATATCTGGATATGTGTTCTTGTGCAATGATGGTACGGTAAATTGGAAGAGTTCCAAACAACCGATCATTGCTGATTCTACCATGGAAGCTGAGTATATCGCCGCCTCTGAAGCTGCAAAGGAAGCCTTCTGGTTCAACAAATTCATTGCAGAGCTAGATGTAATGCCATCGGATGCCATCACACTCTACTGCGATAATAATGGCGCCATAGCTCTTGCTAAGGAGCCAAGGTCTCATCAGAAGTCCAAGCACATAGAGCGGCGCTTTCACCTCATACGCGAATACCTCGAGAAGAAATATATCGAGGTGCAGAGAGTAGACTCCGCGGACAACGTGGCAGACCCGCTCACTAAGCAGTTAAATCAGCAGAAGATAGAAGCCCACCTTGAGAAGATGGGACTTAGATATATGTCTGATTGGCTTTAGTGCAAGTGGGAGATTGTTAGATGTATGCCCTAGAAGCCAATCTGGCGGACACATTATTAATTCTAGGACATAAATTTGTACTTGATTTTATTATTATTGAATAATAAATGGGCATCTTTTTCATTCATATTGTTTATGTGTCTATGAATCGTCTAAGAAATTAATAAGATGATGATACATATTCTCAAGAGTTGAAAATTTGAGCCATGTATCATTGGTGATTAATTTCTAAATGCTCCTGATCAATGGATCATCACGAGGACGGTGATCGATCCGATCAGTGCACAGATCACTTTTCTTCTGGATGGAGGAGACTCGAGTCCACAGTGTAGGGACACTGAAGTGATAGTGCAGGTGCTTGTTAGAGAACAAGGGTACTGAGCGTGACCAAGACAAGAAGTCACTTGGATGTCTATCCACTCGTCAGTGACTTACTTGATGTTGCAGTAGTATGACTGGTCCTTTGACCTGCGGTGCTTCGGCTACTCACAGTGAGGTTATTGTAGTTTGACTACACGTATACATGGTCTCTAGCCATATGGGTCCTTGTAGTGTAGATTGGCTGCAGTAAGTTCACTGTAGGAGTAGGGTATGCACTTACATGGAATCTATCGACCTTGATAGAAGAGGAGTGATCCTATGTGATTTATTAGACTTGAGTTCTAAGACCTTGGCCAGGGTAGAAATATAAAGTGGAGAAAGAGTTTTTCACTATCAAACTCAAGTCAAATAAATCTAGACATATGACAGACGACGGGGTTTGACGAGTTTTCCATGACCTCCGATCTGTAGGAATCCACGATAGAAGGACTGTATCATACGATAACTGCACCTAGAGGTTCATCATTCTATTCTGCTGGGTGGCCACTACATACTGCTAGGTGTCACTGGTGGATGGTGAGACTCAGGGATCATCTTGATGGTCGATAAACCCTAATGAGTTGAGTTGAAATTGTTTCAACCCATTGAAAGGAGTTTTCAATGATATTGTGATAGAGATCGCAATATATCTCACTACCAGTCAAAATAGAACCTATGGGGTCACACACATTAGAGGTATTGACCGATCCGATGGTTGAATGTGATTAGGAATCACAAATAATCAATTAGATTGATAAATGAAAACCCGCTAAGAGTTAGTGGCTAGAAGAAGGAACAATTGCAATCGAATTGCAATTTAATTTAATTAATTGGATTTAATTAATTGGACTTGATCATGAGTCCTACTTGGAGTGGGAATCATGGAGTCCTAATTGGATTAGGATTTCAAATTAAATTAGAATCCTATTTGGAATAGGATTTCTAAAGTCCAAATTGTCTTAGGGCTGAAAATTGAACAAGTCCTGATTAGATTAGAATTTTCTTAAGTCCTAATTAATTTTAATTTTAATCTAATTAATTTTATGACTCCTAATTGGATTAGGATTGAAGAGTTCAATAGAGTCATGGCTCAATTAAATTCTAATTGGATTAGGAATTGGAGGAAATTGAAATGGGTTCACAAAAATCCTATTTTGACTAGGATTGGACTCAAACAATGGACCCAAATTAAAACCCCCTTTAATTTATTTAAATAGCAGATTTAAATGAACTTGAGGGAGGGGCCCACGCCCCTCCCCTTGGGGTGTGCGTGGGAGAAAGAGGAGGGGCGCACGCCCCTCCTTGTTAGCCAAAAAGAAGAGATAAAGATGAGTTCCTAAAAAATAGGAACTCATCCTTATCTCTTAACTAATTAAAAGGGAGCATGGAATTTCGAAAAAGATGGATGTTTTTCTCCTCATTCTAGCCGTGAGCACCCTCCTCCATCTTCCTCCTTTGAGCCACAATCAAGAGAAGAAAAAGAAAAGCCTAAGACGCCCTCTTCCTTCTTCATCTTGGTTCCAAAAGGAAGAAAAAGAAAAAGGCTGCAGGGCTTTGTTCTTGTTCCTTTGGTTCTTCCTTCTTCTTCCTCCTCTCAAGCCAATCAAAGGTTGATTCAAAGGAGAGGACTTCAGCCATCCATAGCCATCTCTGCAAGGGAGCTAGCACCCCGGTGAGATCCAAAGGCTTCGATCGAGTCAGTACTTCGTGTGGATACCTGTAGAGGCCGGACGCGTGTGCGGCTTCCACTGAGCCTTGATCAAATACCACGTAAATCAGATTTGCGGAGACCATCTACCCGCACAAGGTGAAGATCTGATCTTCTTAATGATTTTAAAATAGTTTAAAATAATTTAATTCTAATCTATCTACAAACGAAAGGTTTTAAAACACGTTCATGCGATGAACAGATCCCGCATATGTTTTTCTGCTGCAATCTGAAAATTATTTCGAAATTTTCATGGCATATGAGGGATGCTAACAAGAACATCTCGAGCCATTCTTGATAGTATAGGATAGACTGCTGCATTGCTCTTCCACCAAGCCAAGATGTCAAACTCCTTATTCTCCAAATCAGGTAGCACATCATCATCCAAATAACTATCTAGCTCGGATCTCTTTGGGCGTTTTGAAGAACTCTGACTTCTAAATTGAGCAAAATCCATACCAAATTTCTTTTTGAAAGAAACGGAACTTATATCACCTTGTCCACCAAAATTAGATGTTCGCTCACTTGAACTCGTAGAGGGCTGCACCCTTGTTGCATCTACATACTCATTATACAATTTAAAAAGACAAGTACGAATATTATCAATCTTTTTCTTGCACTCCTCCAACTCAAATGCCTTTTGATAACAAAACTCTACAAATATCAACTTTGATCTGGGATCCAAAATAGAAGCAATTACCAACAAATTATTGCACTGAGACTAATATTTGTTAAACTTCTTTAGCATCTCATTTGTTAATTGCTTCACTGTTTCATCAGTATCAATACTTTCATCCATCAATAAAGCCCTAATTCCCCAAACTTCTTTTAGGTATAAATTGAATGTGGGATACTTACAACCAGAAAATACTTTAGTGGCATCAAGAAAGGCTTCTAAGAATTTAAGAATTATAGAAGCTTTTTTCCATTCATCATTGGTGGGGCATACACATGAATGCTCAGTTGCATATCTAATAAGAGCATCTTTATAACCAAGTGCATCATGCAACATTTCATAAGTAGAATTCCACCTTGTAGGAACATCCAAAGTGAGTCCTTTTCTAGCAGGAAGTCTCATATGCTGTACAATTTCATTAAATGATTGCATTCGAGATGGGGATGCAAAGACATATCTAACAATTTCTCTTATACATTCAATAGCTTCATGAATGATTTTCATTCCATCCTGAACCATAATATTTAATATATGTGCACAACATCTAATATGACTGTACTCTCCACTAAACAACATTGCATAACAAAAGTGATCTCGGAGCCTTCTCATTACCGCGTCATTTGTGCTGCAATTATCCAAAGTAATACAACATATTTTACAATCTAATTCCCATTCAACAAGACATTTTCTTATAGCATTTTCAATTGCAAAGCTGGTGTAAGGGTATGGAAGTTTCTTGAAACTAATAATCTTCTTATGTAGAATAAAATCAGAATCAATATAATGTGCTGTGAAAGAAATGTAACCAATTTTCTGATTTGATGTCCAAATATCAGTAGTGAAACTAACCCGAGAACTTAGGTTCTTGAATACATCATGCAATTTTTTCCTCTCTTCCTGATACAAAGCCATACAATCATGTTTTACAGTCTTACGACCCATAATTTTGAATAATGGCTGAAGAGATCTCATCAAATCCAGAAAAACAGTATGCTCAACAATACAAAATGGAAGCTCAGCACATATGATAAATTTTGCAAGAATTTTTCTACTCTCTTCTTGATTAAATTTGAAAGACTTTATCAGATCTTTTGAACTTGGTAGTAAGAGCAACTGATTAGTCGGATTCTTTTGATACTTCTTGCAAACATTTTCAAGATGGCATTTTAGATGACTCGTTCCTCCTTTAGTGCTCCCACTTAAAACTTTTTACAATATTTGCACTTAGCTATTGACCCTTCAGAATTTTTTTCCTCGATAAAGTGATTCCATACCCAAGATTTTTTTCTAGAAGAATTGTCACAAACATTTTCAATAGTATCTTCATTTCTATCATCCTCATCCCTTAAATCTTCAACAGTCTCATTTTCATCCATTTTAGAATGAGACATTAGGGTGTGTGAATAATCTATTCAGCTGTCTCAGATAGTATGATGATGTTCAAAACCTGCAGCAGCTAGGAAGCCAACAAGGAACTGATTAGAAGGTAGTAACTAAACAATGCTTTGTCTGAAGGTAAGAACATAATGACTCGCCAACTTTATTCCGACATGTATACAAAGATCGTTTTTGCGAATCATTGTTTCCTGATTTATGAAGAAAGATGTGGTATCCAATTCACGGATACAATAACAGCTTTCAATTGCGCTTTTGAAGTATTACTATGAAACAATATAATGACGAATTGTTTCCTTAACAGTTACATGCATAAGTGTATATATCTGTGGGAAAAGAGAGCTAGGCATTTCTCCAAACAGATGAAAGGCAACACACTACACGTTAGAATTCTACATTCAAGAAAGAGAAGAAAAAAATACAGTGACAAATAAAATAACACAGACATTTTTGTTGACCAGAAGAAAGCTTTTTGCTGGCCCAGAGCGGTTAGTTAATCATCCCAGGAAAACATCAAAATCAGAAGTAGGGACCCTAACCTGAGAGCCGACGACGACGAGCCGATGACGACGAGCGGTGAGCAGAGAAACCCAGAAGAAAGCTTTTTGCTAGCCCAACGTACAGTAACAGAGGTGATCGGGTTACCTGAAAAAATAGGTATGTCACCAACAAACAGAGCCGGGTGAGAGGGAGAGAGACTGAGAGAGAGAAGAGAGAAAGATAGAGAGAGAGAGAGTGGGGGTGGGGGGAAAGGGGGTGTATGAGGCGTTGGCGGGAGAGAAGAGCGCACGCCGGAGCAGGAGGTGGGAGGTTGGGCATCGGTGAGGGGCGAGAAATCCGCTAATCATCCCAGGAAAACATCAAAATTAGAAGTAGGGACCCTAACCTGAGAGCCGACGACGACGAGCCGCCGTCGACGAGCCGACGACGACGAGCAGAGAAACCCTAGCACTCGACGAGAGCGGGGGAGGAGCCTCCCCCGCTCTCGTCTCGCCTCTGCACTCGACGAGCCGCCGACGACGAGCCTCCACGCCTCCACCGGACCCTAGACGACGACGACGAGCCTCCACGCCTCCACCGGACCCTAGACGATGACGACGACGAGCCTCTGCAAATCGCGATTCGGCAACCGCAAAAAATTCCCAAATCCCGTAACCCGGTTACCAACTTACCCAAATGGCCAAATACCCAATTCAGACCGTGGACCGTGGTCGATTTCGGGCCGTGGTCGATTTCGGTTCGAGCAGGCATTGGGCTCGGGCTTGGTCGGGGCCCGGGCCGGGCCAATGGGAAACCCGCGCCCGGCCCGAAATAAAATTAGGCTTAAGTTTGCAGCCCGAGCCCGGCCTGAAATTTATTGGGTCTAGCCCATAGCCCGGCGCAAGCGGCCCGACCCGATGGGCTTCGGGCCGGCCCGAGCCCACTTCCAGCCCTAGCCATTTGTGAATGCTTCGATTTATACGAGAACTTCAAAGAAATATTGTCAAATCCATCTACCAAAAAAAAAAAAATTGTCAAAATGATTTGCTCACCCTGATCTATATGTTGATTCTTGAACATCAGGGAGAGCACATCTTATATTGTTTATGGTTCGGAGGACATGCATATTGGGAGGCTCCCAAACCCGCTGAACAACAAAGGGAGTGATGATGTTATAATTAGGGACTACTTGTCCTTCCAAAAAAATTGTACAGCTTTTGTTCATGGATAGCTCCGGTTGGGGAGTGGGGTGGGGGGACAATATCCTTTGAATTATTAAAAATTCTAAGTTTAATTTTATTCTTTTCCTTGATCTAATGGTTCTCCATTGATGAACTGATGAAAAATTATTCACACTACAAGAAAATTGGGCATTAGCGATGCTTTTTTTGGCCTTTAGCGACGCTTTTAAGCATCGGTAAAAACCATCCCGACGCTTTTCCAAGGGTCGGAAAGCGTCGCCTATGCTACAGTGGAGAAAATATTTTCCGACGCTTACAAAAACGTCAAAAATTAAAGACGTTTTGCCGATGCATTTTAGCGTCGGTAATTTACAACACAGCGATGCATGAAAGCGTCACTAATCGGACTTTAGCGACGCTTTAAAGCATCGGTAAATGTTTGATTTAGTGACGCTTTAAAGCATCGTCAATTAAATTTTACCGACGCTTTAAAGCGTCGCTAATTGATATCTATTCATGATTTTAACAACGCTTTAAAGCGTCGTTAGAATATTATTTTTTAAAAAAAATTTTGAAGTTTGTTTACAAAATCAAAACCACACACACTAAACGAGATATACACATGGCACAACCAAACATATTTATCTAAACATTCATATTGTCAAATTACATTCATATTGTCAATTTACGTTTACAATGTACTTCGAAAAGCATAAAAAATATACATATAAAACTCCAAAATAAATGCTTCAGGGGTCGATGGAATCACTATCTCTACATACAGATGAAGTATCAGGAACCTGTAATAAAAAAAACTTAATAAGAATACGAAAATTATTAAGCTCTTTAAAAAAAATATGATACTTATGTAAAATGTTCAAGTAGATATAGTAATTTACCTGAGGAGGGACAAACTGATGCAACAAAGATGTAATCTGATTAATCTGAGCCCTCAAAGATTATATCTCTGTCTGGTGGCTTTGCTTCAACTCTTGTATCTCTGCCTTCAGATCATTAACCTCTGCAGTGCTACTACTCTGTCTAGCATCTTGAGTATATCTACCCACTGCAGACAACTGAGTGGGGGTAACTCCAATGCCATAACCCCTCACTCGACCATAACGCTCCGAGCCCATCAATTCGGTAAACACCTGAGCTTCGATACCTCTGGTGTTGCCGATTGAAGATGACTCTCTGATACGCTCTGAAATAAGGGATGTAGCTCTGTCCTATATCTCTCAAAAACAATCAAATTAATTTTTGAAAAATTGAAATACATGAAAAATCATTTCACAAATTATTAATGAATACATACAACTATATCTCTCGACTCCTTCCAGACAAAGCTGCAATCTCGGTGGATGTGAGTCATCTTATAGAACTCCACCTCACCAGGTTTCCTCCCATGATCTTCCATCTACAACAAAAAGTATATTGGAAGTGCTATATATCATGATACATGCTATATGATATAAGAGTTTCAAAAAAACTTACGAATTCAGCTCTGAGCCTTGCATAACTCTTCGAGCCTGAAGTGTGAGGAACTGTCTGAGATGCTCGTACGGTTCGACCAATGTCAGAATATATCTACCACGGAAAAAGTAAACATTGTAATATATTAAATGTATTAAACATTATATAAGGTATTGAGAGAGAATACACAACCTGTCCTCTCTCGAAAAACCAATAGTGAACAAGCTCTCTCCACTGATGATGGTATACATTAGGAGGACAAACACGAGCAACCTCCTCCTCTGTCATCCCTCGCGTTTCCAGTTGGCCTTCAACTTCGACTTATATTCTTTCCATTTGCGGTTGAGGAACTTTAGCACCCAATCATGGCTCTTTGGAGGGAGCACAAACTTTTTCTACACCAAAGTAAAGAATGTTATAACAATATTAAATCAAAAAATTAAAATTATAATAGTAAGCAAATTAACATACAGTAGGTATCAAATTAACAATATTAAATTCAATTCTTTACCTGTACAAATTTAAGAATCTCAACTTTATAAGAATGAAGCATATCATTCCACTTATGATAGTTGAGCGGACACAACTGACCCCTACGCGCAACTGATCCTAAGAAACTTGATAAAAGGCTTCCAGCCCTCTTGATGGGCTGCCCTAGTTCGTTGCATTCGACGACTATCTTCTCATCCTCACGAAGCTGCCACACATCCCGTGCTCGAGAGAAACCCCGTGTCAACCTCACTCTCCCTTGTTCATCTATAAAAAATAATAAAATATCCATTAAAACATTGGAGGCAAATTAATTAAAATAATTAGATTGTAATTAACCTCCTGGCCTGGATCGTGCTGAGATCGGAACTCACACTGAGACTCGGACTCCTACTGCTGGGGCTGCTGGGATCGCATGAACTGAGCAGAAGAAGATCCCACTTGAGACTACTGGAACTCTACATCTCTGAATCGTTTTCCTCGGAGCATTTTGTTACCTAGTATGCACAAAAATGAATCAATATCAGTTAAATAATAATTAAATACTAAATGAATTAGTAATAAAAAATACATTATTCAATGTATACATCGTAAATTTTTCTTACCATTACGAAACTATATTCTCTCATTGTCCATCAGTCGGCATAATATTAAAAGGCATACACTGAGTATAAGTCTCATTATCCTCCTCTTCCAACATTTTCCTATATCATACAAGTTCCTAGGTTTAGTCTTAATGACAACAGACCAATCTTTATCTTTTGAGTCTTGTACAAAAAACACTTGTCGAGCTTGAGATGAAAAAATGAATGGGTCATCTTTCAATAGCACAGCGATATGTATCAACCTTGAAAAATTTACAAGTGTGAAACCATTTATGTCTTGTCTCAAACCTCTAGATGAGTTTATATCCATCCAATCACATCGAAATAGTACTACCTTAAAGTTTCCATAATAATCCAGCTCATAAATATCCTTCAGGGCACCGTAATAAGTTTTTCCGTCCGCCTCAACCATGACCCCACTATTTTGGGTTTTTCTAAATTTCTCACGTTCTTTAGTATGAAATTTAAAACCATTTATAATGAACCCATCATATGTGTTGACAATATTGTTCGAACCTCGAGCAATGACTATTAACTCATCGGAACAATTTTTCTCCATCATCATGGGTACCTAAAAAATTATAGAAGCAATGATTAATTATTCAATGACAATGTCTAAAAAAATTGTAAAAATACCTAATGTATTAAATGTCTAACCTGTTTGAATAGCCATTCAGGAAATAACTTAACTAACCATCTTTGCTCAATCCTTGGGGTAGGACGAATGTTATTGTTGATGCTTCGCTAAGTTACTAAAAATTCTCTGCACGATCAGAAACTCTTTAGCTAAGCATTTATATCTGATATGAGAGATAAGAAGATTACAATCATACTAACCTGCGATACTCGGATATTATATCACTGTGAAGTAACACATAGCGATGTGCTTGTGCCAATGATTTTTGGTCAAGAACAACACTTTTAATTGTCCCCAAAACTCTTCCCGCAGATGAAAACTTGTAAATTTCTGCATTCTCTACAATATCACAATTTCTTGGAGGTGATTGAGAGCAGTTTCAACACCTTCGAGATATCTCGAGCAAAATGTCAAACACTCCTCAACAATATATTCTTCAGCAATCGAGCCCTCGGGATAGGCTCGATTGCGTACATAATCCTTTAAGCGCATAAGAAACCTTCAACAAGAAATTTTTAAGATCAATATCAACACCGATATGATTTATAAATATGGACATTAGAATTTAGCAAAATCATCTCTCAATAGGATACATCCATCGGTATTGAACCGGTCTACCAAGTTTAGCTTCCGCCGCTAAGTGAATGAATAGATGAACAATAATAGTAAAAAATCCAGAAGGAAAGATCTTTTCCATATGGCATAATGTAAAGGCAACATTAGACTCCAATTGATCAAGCACCCTAGGATCAAGAACTTTTGAACACAATGCTTTAAAAAATGATGACAACTGAGAAATAATTACAAGAACTTGTTTCGGCGTTGACGATCTTAAAACCAATGAAAGTATATCTTGCATCAAAATATGACCATCGTGACTTTTAAGATTTGAAAGTCTTCGCTCTTTAAAATTTACGCACCGTGAAATATTCGATGCATACCCATCAGGAACCTTCATATTTTTCAGAATCATTAGAAAAAGATCCTTATCTTGAGTAGACATTGTATAACATGCAGGAGGTATAAAAAATTTATCATTAGCAAGCTCTTTCGGATGAAGCTCTTGTCGTATGCCCATGTCTTTCAAATCAAGACGCGCTTTTAAGTTGTCTTTGGTCTTTCCATCAAGATTTAACAATGTTCCAATCAAGTTATCACAAACATTCTTCTCTATGTGCATGACATCAAGATTATGTCGAAGAAGATTATACTCCCAATAAAGTAAATCAAAAAAAATGCTCCTTTTTTTCCATAACTGTTTCTATGTAGAAGCAACCAATGTGTCATCGTCATTTTCCTGTCCATATACGTTGTCATCATTCTCAAAAAAGTTAGCATCCTCTAAAACCTCGGATATTAACCCTTCATTTAATGAGCCGCCAACATCCTCCCTTCCCCTCTTCTTTGAACATTTGGAGACCTTACCGGGTATGTAATTTGTGCCATGCATTTGTCTAAGAACTTCAGTACCAGTTGGCGGAATAGGGGCAGAACGCAACTCTGTGGTACTATCAAACAGATCATTCTGAAATCGAAACGGATGGTTTGGTTCTAACCATCGACGATGGCCCATATAACAGAACTTTCCTCCATATTTTAACCAATATGAATGGGTTGAATCTGAAAGTTATTCCTAGGTTCTTCGGTGTTTAGCATGCTGAATTTTTTTTTTTTTGAAAACCATGGCTGAACCTGATCTGGTTGCCTATGTACCCCTTCACAAGGGGAATCAAGCCACACGTAGTTCTTTTAAAGTTTCAAAAATACAGCGGAAAAATGAATCAAACAATTTAATTCATGCATACTTACAAGATCAAATCTAGAAATCAGCACATTAAGAACACATAGGATTATGCCGGAATCGTTTAAATAATTATGCTAAAATTTTTATGCATGATTAACTATCAGAACTGAAACTTAAGAACTCTATTCCAATTAATCTCCGAATATCCATCGAATGGATTCTGGAGATATCTCCGTGAGGAGCCCCAAAAGAGGGTAAAACCTCGGAGAATCGGACCTAGACCTTGACACCATAATAAATGATTAATGCTAGATTAATACCTTTTATGATGGATGAAAGTTGTGAATCTGATTCTTGACTTCGCAGCCACGCACACGAATGGCCTCTACGAGAAGTACACGCGAAGTCCTGAAGGATCTTCTTCCGCAACAGTGCTAGCAGCTGCAGAATACTTGAAAGCTGAAATCTGTCCGCCGGAATTCAATCAACTCTTGATCAATCGTCTTAAAGCAGATAGAGATGAGGTTTGTAAGGAAAGTAGAGGACTCAGATCTGATCTTGAATCTTCTAGATATTCACCCTGAAAACCCTATCTAAAATGGAGAAGAAGAGGAGGAGGAGGCGGGTGAGGAAGAAGGCTGCAATGGATGTGTTTTCGGTGCCCATGTTTGACCCCTTTTAATGGCCTCCGAATTTTCATTCAAAATTCGAAATTTATTTTTAGAAAACCTCCTATAGTTGGCACATGCAAAGAAATAGGAACAACCCAAATCAGATCTCAACCAGATCTGATTTAAATTCAAATTTTAAACATATGTGCAAGAGGGGAGGAATTTGAAATCCATGCAGCAGAATTTTCCTACCTCTTGTCGCATATATTTCATTTGAATTTCGAATTTAAATGATTCAGAGGTTCACACGCCAGCTAGGGAAGTTATTTGATGTATGAAATCATTTAATATATTGCTTAATGTTTGAATTCAAATTCAAACAACAAACAATGTCGCCATGTGTCAAGCAATGGATCCATGCGCCATGCAATAATTTTGGTTTATTTAAAATTCATGAAATCCAATTCCATGTCACCACTAATTGCCACATCATCTGAGCCTAATCCTCTTGGGTTGCACCTAATCAAATTTGGTCAAACCCGGATTAAAACAAAGCAATTTGGTTGAACCCAATCTAATCAGGTCAAACCCTGATTGAGCTCAAATTGAATCCAATTCAATTTTTGGCTCATCCAAACTCAATCAAATTGAATTAATTACTTTGTGTTGGACCTAATCCAATTAGGTCAATCCCCAATTAAGAACAAATTAATTTAAAATTAATTTGATCAGCTTAAGTCCTTTTTGGTTCTGACCTAATCCAATCAGGTCAAAACCCTGATTGAGCCCAAACTTGGATCCAATTCAATTTGGCTCATCCTTAGCACAATTACTCAATCAAATTGAGTTTATTAGTAATTTAATTACTAATTAATCCTTCAATAATTACTTTAATTATTTTATAAGATAATTTGTCAATCAAATTGACCAAATTATCCCTGAATGATTCTTAATCATTCATCGGCTTTCTTGATCAATCAGGAATCTTCTATGCGTGCGACCTCATAGGTTCGAACCTAAGCCGGTAGTATAGGAACAGTTTCCTACACTAATCGATGTGACCATCTAGCAATGGTACCCGACGTCCGGATAGTCCGAATATATGCGAAACAAATATTCTGGAACCCTGAACTATGGTTACTGTATAATTCAATCCCTTTGACTCCTAATGCTAGGATGACTTAGAGCTTACTGTCAACCCTATAATTAGTACATCCATTATGTGATTAACTTTAGATATCCCGTGACTCCTCACTGGGATTACCCTGGCCAAGGTTTTGCTAAATTAATCACAAGACATTATCTTCTGTTTTCAGGAGGTGTCAATTCCATCTTGACTCACAACTGACTATGCAAGTACTTGACTGCACCCAGTGACCTTCCGTCACTGAATTAGAAATTCAGGTAGTCCGGTACCAAAGTACAGTGAGTTGCTTGCTAGTCACAGGTTGCGGTCTCAGGTCAGAGGGCCAAACTTATACCTATATCCACTCGGAACATCTCTCGACAGTAGAGCGTTCTGGAATTGGTCACGTTCAGTGAAATGTACTCCTACACTTCACCTGTGTGGCATACCAGTGTCTCCACACTTCTTGGTTAAGAGGACAACCAACGTATATGTCACACAACGACCTAATCTCGATAATGCTGTCGTCCTAGTAACAACATATCATTTGGTCGCGAACAAGTTTAAGGACTCAAAGATAAATCCTCATTTATCATAACATAAGTCCTAAAGACTTCATCATATAAGAGTTCATTTGAAGATGAAATGATGAATAATGCCAAATAATACTTTATTAATTTATCAATTCATTTACAAAATTCAATCATCAATATGCTGACGATTGACATTTAGGATACAAATCCCAACAGAATCTCCACAAGAAGGACATGCAATACGCCCCTTAGGCCCTGTTTGGGGGAGCTGTTGGCAGTAGAGCTGTTGGAAGTAGAGCTGTCTGAAGTAGAGCTGTTATAAAAAGCTGTTTGCTGTTTGGTAACTACATTCGTAAAGTGCTGTGGTACTTTGTTTTGTGTTTGGTAAATAAACTGAGAAAGTACTTTTATATGACAAAATTACCATAAAGGACATTGCATAGTATTATACAACATAACATAATAAAACATAACATAAATTAATACATAAATATACGATATAGTATAATATTATTGTAATATAAAATAATATTATGTTAATATAGCATAATAGTAATATAATTATTAGAGTAAATTAATATTTGATAATATAACATAATATTAAATTATTTAACATAACATATTAATGTATTATGATATAATGTAATATATATTATATTTATAGTATAATACAATAATAAAAGTATAAATTATTATAATTATTAGTATAAATTAATTTCTCATAATATAACATAATATTAAATTATTTAAAATAACATATTAATGTATTATAATGTAATGTAATATAATACAATATTTATAGTATAATACAATAATAAAGGTATAAAATATTATAATTATTATTATAAATTAATTTTTCATAATATAACATAATATTAAATTATTTAAAATAACATATTAATGTATTATAATGTAATGTAATATAATATAATATTTATAGTATAATACAATAATAAAGGTATAAAATATTATAATTATTAGTATAAATTAATTTTCTATAATATAACATAATATTAAATTATTTAACATAACATATTAATGCATTATGATATAATATAATATGATATTATATTTATAGTATAATACAAAAATAAAGATATAAAATATTATAATTATTAGTATAAATTAATTTTTCATAATATAACATAATATTAAATTATTTAATATAACATATTAATGTATTATGATATAATATAATATGATATTATATTTATAGTATAATACAAAAATAAAGGTATAAAATAATATATTTATTAGTATAAAATAATTTTTCATAATAATTTTTCATAATTTCCCATAAAATAATTTTCCGCGGTCCAGGGGCTCTTCTTCGTGGTCCACGCTCGAGGAGAACCTCAGCGCGGGCCGCGAGGTTGATGATAAAAAAAAACAATAGATTGATTTTGGAAGGTATGGAAAAGGATTAAAATTTTTTTCTTCTAAAATGTGGTTCAAGAGATGCATACAAAAATTGAAAAGAAAAATATCTTTTCTTACGGAAGGGAGTCTGACGGCTAGGGTTCTTGGCTACAGCAGATTTTTAGGTTTATAAAGGGACAAACTATGTAATTATGTTATTTTAATATGGGTATTTTTGTCAAAAATACAGCTTTCCGAAAAAGCTGAAACAGCTTCCTCCCAAAAGCTTCAAATTGGAGCTTTCTCCTAAAAGCTGTTTTCAGCTTCCCGCAAAAGCTGAAACAGCTTTTTGAAAAATTTACCAAACACAGTTTTTCATCTAAAAGTACTTTTGGAGGGCCAGAAATTGCTTTCTGGCCCTCCAAAAGCTCCCCCAAACAGGGCCTTAGTGGTCCAACCAGATAAATTAGCATATGCAGAAAAATCATTAATAGTCCATATAACAGCTGCACGCAATTTGAATGTTTGACCAGTAAAAGCATCAAATGCATCAATACCCTCCCATAACTGTTTCAATTCGTCTATTAAAGGCTGCAAAAAAACATCAATATCATTACCTGGGCCCTTATCACCTGGAATAACCATTGACAGAATGAGTGAAGACTATTTCATACACATCTATGGTGGCAAATTATATGGAACCAAAACAACCGGCCAAGTGTTGTATGTAGAACTCATAGTTCGAAAGGGATTAAGCCCATCAGTAGCCAAACCCAATCTAACACTGTGAACATCAGAAGCAAATTCGTGATGCCTATCATCAAATGCTTTCCATGCTAAACTATCCGCTGGGTGTTGTAACATTCCATCTTTTGTATGGCCTTCGTTATGCCATCTTATCGAGGAAGCCGTCTTCGATGATGCATACATCCTTTTCAATCTAGGTATGAGAGAAAAATATCTCAATATTTTTGCCGGTTTTTTCTTAGTCTGTGCATCATCCACTTCATTCAAAAAAGCATGCTCATCTTTAGCTTTCTCCCATCGTGAAGATCCACATATTTGGCACGACTCTTCGTTACTATTTCCACCATGGAATAAAATACAGTCATTCGAACAACTGTGTATCTTCTCGTATCCAAGATCCAATTTTTTTACTAGCTTTTTGGCTTCATAAGAAGATGATGGCAAAGTAACGCCTTCCGGAAATGCATCATTTAATAATTGGAGAGCATAGTAAAAGACTTGCTAGACCATCCATTCAAATACTTCAAATGGAATAAATGCACAAGAAAAGAAATTTTTGTAAAATTCTTACAACTCGGATATAGTTTTTCATCACAAGCTTTCAGCAAGTTATGATACCGAGCTGTGTCATCATTAGAGTGTATATGTTCTTCAACATGCATAAAATCAGTTGCTGTACGCTCATCATCTATTTCAGTTGCTTTTTGTCCTCCACTAATATCTGTTAAATTTCTAATACTATGTCCAAGAGCATCTCTGAGTAAGCCCCTTATATCATCTTCTCCTACAGGATTTCTTTCTATGTTACTGGATCCAAAACTAGAGGTATCTTCTATATACGAGGGTTGGTTACATGGAGATGACAATATCAACTCTCCATGAAATACCCATTCAGTATAACCTCTCGTAAAACCATTCCACACCAAATGTTCTTCAACAGTTTTTGGAGCGAGAGAAGAAGCATTTACACATTTTCGACATGGACATAAAATCTTCCCATTCATATTAGATTTCTCAAAAGCAAATTTAATGAAATTCTGAACTCCATTCAAATATTCGTCACTGTATCTCAGCTTAATTATCCAACTTTTGTCCATTCTAAAAAAAATAAGGTGGCAATGTCACAATCCGTAATTGAACAAGAAATATGTAACATCGATTACAATCCATATGAGGGAATCATGCATTAAGCTTTGAGTCATTAATTGATCTTACAGATCATTTTGCATGATCCCATATTTTTCAATCTAAACCTATGATGCTTTACTCATTTGAATTGTTTCTTAGACTAAAATGCATTAACAAGATTGTTTTTTGCATTATCATCAACCCCATAAAGGAATCATATGCTTGGAATTGCTTCCCAGACTAAAATGTCACTGTAAGATCATTTTCAGCATTATAGTCAACCAATAAAAGGAATAAACATATGCTCGCTTGCTGAATACTGTTTGCTAGCTTAGACAACCCAGAGAACCTCTAAGAGGGATAGGACTTTAATGAGAATAATACAAGAGCTGCTAATAATAAGTGAGAGTCTGCTAATAATAAGTGATAGTACAAGAGCTAGGGACTACCTTTTCTATAACAACTGCAGGATTGAAGAGAGTATGGCTCACAGGGGAGAACACCTCGATTCCAGATAGAGAGGCAAAATCCTACAAGTACAATTGCAATATATCATTAATGAGAAGAAAAGCCAGGAAAAGGCCAAATCTTTCTTGCTTTTTTTTTGCCTGAAAAAAAAAAGTGAGGCAAATCCAATATGAATAACTCACTTTGAGTTGTTTATCCCGGGCGAGCGAGTATGGCTCTGTGTCGAATTCATAGCGGAGCTTTCCAATATTTCACTAAGGCTCATTTGGTTCGTGGAAAGCATTTTTTCTTCTAGGAATATAATTGCTGGAAAATAAATTTCCAGAAAGAGGATACCTAGGAAAGTACTTTTGGCATGTTTGATTGACCATAGGAAAGTGACAAATTTACAAAGTGCTTATGTTTGGTTGGCCATCCACTTTTCTGGAAAAGTTATGTATAATTCCTATTATGCACTTAATAAAAATTAGGTCTTTAATGCCTCTTTAATGCTTCTTTAATGCTGAAGGGTCTTTTTGGGAAAAAGTAAAAATAGAATGATTCCTGTCTTATGGAAAAGTAACTTTCTCATGTTTCTCATGGGAAAGACTTTTCCATGAAATGTGGGAATCATATTCTATGGGAATACAACTTTTCCGTCTCTCTCCTTTGAAAACTCCAACCAAACAAGAGGCATCTCATTACTTTTCTGTTGACCACACTTTCCCCCCTTTTTTTTCCGCGAACCAAACGAGCCCTAAGAAAAGCATTCAAGAAAACATGGTGACTCAAGAAAAAAAAAAAGAAACGACAAATTCGAGCAAAATAGTTCCAAGATTATGTTTGAAAACAGATTTACATCCTTCAAGATGGCGCAGAGGACTCGGACGGGATCTCCTCGGAGGAGGAGGAGGCGAGAGCCGAGGGTCCGGAGGGTGGCTTCGAGATCGGAGAGGCAGTCGAAGAGGAAGCAGATCCGGTTGAGAGCAGAGTGGGCGGAGCCGGGGGAGAAGCGGATCCTGCAGTTGTTCTCTTCAATCCTGCAGTTGATAAAAAAGGACAGCAAATTTACTTATCTCATCAACCACCGAACCAAATGAGCAGATCCAGAGGGATCACTTGGAAGTTTCAACCCTCAAGAAAACTAAGTATGCAAGGCCATGAACAAACTCTGCTTTCTTGCATGCTCTGGAACAAGGCGTTCGAGAGCATATGGAGGGATGCAATATGGGATTTTAAAAGCGCTCACCAAGCTTCAACAGTTAAAGTACCCAATATGGGATTTGTCTCATTTCATACTCTTAAGTGTTGATTAAACTTCACCATGGAAGCTGATTGCAAGCTTAAGTAAAAAGAAGAAAAGAAGAAAACCCATGACAACATTATTTTTATCATATCTAGAAGGAACAGACTACCATCCTAACATGCCATCCATGCTAAGAAACAATGTCAGAGCTGTCATCACAGCGATTACAATCCTATGATCGAAGCAAGAGAGGAAGATCCCAAATTTGGCCTTCTCCTTGTCCTTGCCGGCTCCAAACTTCAAACGCCGTGTGAGTGCTCTGCGGCGGAGGAGGAGGAAGTCGTCCACGAAGAGGAGGCCAACGGAGAGGGGGAGGAGGGGAAGGAGATGCGGTGGAGGAACGCGATTTAGGGTCGTTCGTCGGTGAAGATTGGCTGAGATCGGTGAAAAGGGCTGAGGACGGAGGGGGTCGGTCGCCGTGAGTTAGGGATTTAGGGCTGTGGGCTGTGGAGGGAGGAGGTCGATCGGATTTTGTGGTGGGGAGGAGTGAAGTCCGACAACGCTTATAAGCGTCGTCGTATTTTTTCCTACGCCGACGCTTATAAGTGTCGGTGATAAATATTCCAACACTTATAAGCGTCAGTAATAGGCAGCCGACGCTATACAAAGCGTCGGCGGAACGTTTTTTTACTGACGTTTTTTACAAGGGTCGGCGGTTACTGTCGCAAGAAAAAAATTTGCCGATGCTTTTATGTAGCGTCGATAATATAGAATCGCCAAACCCTTTATTGTTGTAGTGAAATTTCCTAACTTATACAAAGATTTTATTTTTTTTCATGAATTGTTGACGGAGGTGTTTGTTTGCTACTGTTTGATATCCCTTTCACGTGCTTACTCTTTAATATTTAGGAAGACAAAAATCTCAAACATCATACACTTTGAGTTATAAGCTATTTCAAACATTCAACCTATGAGCATGGCACAAAATAGCATTTGTTTAAAATTAATTTAGGTGCACAAGGTTCCTCTTTTATTGATAATATATGTGTGTAAGATGTTGTTACTTAACTAATATCTTTTATGTATCCATCCGTGTTCGTAAACGAAAACACTATCCGATGGCTTTGCATATTATCCTAGAGAGTTCTAAAATTTATTAGATGACTTTCTGATCCGGCTATTCAGATACCAATACCCATCCTCTGTATCAAAATTCTGGAAGAATAGTAGCAACTCTTCACTTTTTTAAATATACAGAATCTAATAGTGCGGCAGACTGATAGTATCATATTTTGCTAATTATACAGAATTTATATTGTAAATAGCTATAACAGATATTTTTTATTTATTTTATTTTCTGATGCTTATGTTTATATTTATTTTAAATTGATTTAATATATCTATTTTTTTAAAAAAAACAAAAAGAAAAAAACACTATCCGATACCCATCGTCAGCAACCTGGCTCTGAGCATTCTACATCCTGAAGCACGGTAGGCAGCACCGTCTCCAATGTATTTTCAACAGAAATCAACGACAAAAATATTGAATAAACAAAAATAATCGGCTAAAAAGAAATCCATTTTCCATTCAATGTACCATCATCATTATTGTAAGATTGCACAAAATTTATAGCCTTCTGATGACCGTTAGAATAACAATGGCTGCTCTTAATAGTAGCAATGCTATCATCCTTGTTGCTACGTTGCTTTGGAGAGACCGCAGCGAGGACGACGAGGCCGCAGAGAACGGCGAGGGCGAGGCCGAGGGCGTTAACGAGCGTCGACTCCGGTGAGCGGCGGGGGAGGCCACGGTTGATGTGGAGGAAGGTGAGCTTCTCGAGGAGGCCGGTCTCGGCGGTGGCGACAGAGAGGCCGTAGGTGTAGATCCCCGCGAAGACATGCCACGGCAGCAGCGCCGCCCGCGTCCGCCGGCCCTCCCCCCGGCGCCAGAAGCTCAGGAACCCCACCACCCACTGGATCACGGTGGCAGGGCAGAACAGAGCATAATTAAAACAAACATAATAATGGACGTGATAATTAAGGTCCACTGTGCAAAGGACAGAGGCATGGGAAAGGATATAATAAAATATTTAGCACAACGAACCAAAAAGGCTTCTCTGCTATCGGGAATAAGGGTTCGCGGAAAGAGAAAGGAGGCAAGTATAAACCAATAAAAAAATATATCTTATATTTCGTAGTTTTCAAAAAAAATAAAAATAATTTTTCATATTTTATAAAATATTTTTATAAATAGTATAATAAATATTTTATATAATTTTTTTAGCAAAAATAAGCTCAACCTAATATAAAATATTTTAGAATATATTATTTTTTTTTTGGTCAAAAATAGGATGGGAGGGGGAGGGACCAGCCCACCCGCGTAGCAGCCCCATTACTGAGCCCCCCTTCCACTAGGGAATGTTCGATACAGGTCGCAGGTTTCGCGTGCCTTCCCCGACCCGTGGGCTCACCCCACTGGGTTCACCGCCTCACGTGTGGGTACGTCACCCCAGTGCCACCTTGGTACAAGTGGAAGGAAAGCATAACCGCCAACAAGCCAGCCGAGCGTGGGGCATCCGGTCCCCTAATTTAATCGACGCCCGTGCGTTTCGAACCCGGGCAACTTAGGCGGAATTATCGCCCCCTTACCACTAGGCTACTACCTTGGTGGCTATATTATATTATTTTTTCGTGATCAAAGCGTACATACAAAAAACATTTTTTTAGATATTATATACTCAAATATCACCTTTTCTAAAAAGTATATATTAATACAAAAAATTGTAAACCAAACAAATCATCATGGAAGAAATTATACCCTACACTATGGTATAACTTGCCGCATGTTACTAAAATAGGCAACCATGCACGAAAGATATAACCCGAACCGATCCCCACAATAAACACCATCTTTTGCCCGTGTCTACTTAACAGCGAACCATGGTAACCTTCACCCGCTCGAACCAATCTGAATTCCATTTGGATAGAGCGGGCAGACTTGAACTTTTTCTGATTACGACATTGCCTAACTTTCATAAGAATACTATTATAATAACAAACCCATAGGTGGGATCTCAAATCAAACTATAGCAAGGGAACTTATAATACCATTCCCCTTCTTTACCCTAAAGAAACAAGAAGAGGAAAGGCACATGCCCCTTCTTATAATCCACACTTTTGACTCGTTAATCTAGGCTAAACTTGTCACTAACAATAGCCACTCCCAAAATGGAGATCCATTTCCCATCAACTTTCTTCCTTGTAATTCTAGCTTGAAGTAAATCCATTTTGGAGAAAAATCTGAACTGACTAATTGATGCTACATGGTACATACCCCACCTAGAGGTATAGAGGGCACGAGAAACTATTAGGTGGACCAGAATTGGCCCATACTTTGCGTCATCCAACCTAAATAGGACAACACTTTCATCCAATGTAACGCCCGTCCGGTTCGGTGCTTGTCCAATGTAGCTTTGCGTGTCGGCGGCATGTCCTTCTCAAGCTCCAAAACAAACAGCAGAGATCAAATGGCAGCAATCAAATCATCGTGTGCTAAAATTCCAAACTATCGACGGTGAGATTTATGGGCCATTACTAACAGGGAGAGAAGAAGGGGGGATCATCAGACGGACCTGGGCGGCGAAGAGAGCGACGCAGAGGAGGCCCATCCAAGAGTGGAGGCTATAGAAGTTGGCCAGGATTCCATCGTTGCCCTTGAACTTGGCCCAAATACCAAAAAGCCCGAAACCGAGTGCCGCCCCATGGAGCGAGAGGTGCATCCACTTCCGCGACCACCCCGAGAGCCACCTGTGCGCCAGTATCCCTGCCACGTATCCCGTCACCCCAAATACGCTCACCTCCCGGTAGTATCCGGACTCCACCCAAAGAAGAAACAACGGGAAAAGAAAAAAATATATGTATACCTTACCTTCGCCGCTGAGAAGGATAAAGCCGATGACCATGAGAAGGGGGTGGAGCACCTGAAAAGAAAAAAAAAAAAAAAGACAAAGGAAGGGGGTTTATTTTAGAAGAATTCAGAGGGGAAGAGGGGTATTTGGGGAAATGTAGGGAGATTTACGGAATAGAGATGGTCGAGCTGGGAAGTGGCAGCGGCGGAGGTGGTAGAAATGGGAAGAAGAAAGGTGGTACGGAAGGAGAGGGTCCACACGAGCACGAGGATAGCGACCAAGACACCAGAGATCCGGGCCAAAGCCAGAAGACCAGCCATTCCGCCACCTTTAGTTACGGACTCTTTCTCTCCTACTGCTGTGAGAGTAGAGGAAAGAAGAGGTATACCAGCTAAAGCTTTTTCTTCCTATTTGGATCCATAGAGACTAGAGAGTGGCTACTTTACCTTACTACGCTTTGGTTATTTCGCATTCCACCCTTCTCTTGCGCTGCATTTCTAGTTGCGTTGAGATTGGGGCATAGCTGGTAATGTACGGTTGAAGTATAATATCAGCCCTCTGATGCCGTGGGCCGTGGGCTCCTCTTGCAATGCAGCAAGGGAAGCATGATTAGTTCCCTCCTTTTGTCTGAACTATGGACCCGACGGTACAGATGAACGGTGGTGATGGAGAGATATCGGGCGCGTCCGTACGTTTCGGATCATATTAGAGAAATATTTCTTTCCGGATTTGTTTCCAAGGTCATTATAAGCGGGCACATGCGGCGCACTCAACAAAGCACAAGCCAGAGTTACCGGACACTGAAACTGAGACACATGGAATGCTGGTAAAAAAACGCTTCTTATGCGCGAGACCCGCAAATTGGCTCAAATGGGCAATTTTCGGGCAGCTTATAGGTTGTCTTTTTCATTGTCCAACACTTTAGAAATTTTTTTAAATCTTTTAAATCCATAACCAATGGCATTAACAGAAAAGAAAATCAAAGTATACACTGACGGGAGGAAACGGACCCTTTTTCCTTCTTTCTTTTTTTTAATAGATGGACAAATCATACAAATATAGTATAAATACAGATGCTCAAAGTGTAGAGAGAAGAAAAGTATAATATTTTTTAAAATTTGTATCTAAAATAAAGCAGATTAGTTTATTCTAAACCTGATTAGTTCAAAATAGCTAGCCGTTGATTGTTTTTAAAAGATAGACTGGTTATTTTGCTTTCTTTTACTAGTTTAGGTTTAAAATATCTGTCCAAGTCGTATATATGGCTGGTTTAACGGATCAATTGGAGCTGCCCATATACTCTATATTAGATACGTAATAATGATAATTTTTTAGGATTAAGAGAGCCTAATCCATAACTCTGTCCTATAACCACCCATCCTTTTAGGGTTGATTTCAATTGAAATTGAAACCCGTCCTACTGACCCAAGTAGCAAGGAAAGAGCGCGTAAGCTCAATGGTGACATATATAAATAATAATTAAATAAAATTTTATATAATTTCTCAAGATTTTGGTAAGGTTAAAAGAAAGAGAAGCAAGATTTATTTTTGGTTTAAATTTACCTCCATAGATTTCAATAAATTGGATTCGGATCAAAGTTCATGGCCCAATAGATATACCTCCACAGATCCCAATAAACATTGAATTTATCTTAGATCCTCTGTTATATGGGCAACAGGAATTTCAAAGTTTGGAGTTTTGGTCGAAGAATAGAATAATGTTGGAAAACTCATTATCTTATCAATGGGGAGCTCCTTAGAGTTGTGTTTGAAAAACAAGTTTCTCGAAAACATTTCTTGCTAAAATTTTTGGCAGTGAAATATTAAACTTTAGTCGATTCTTAAATATGAGTATTGATGATTGTAGTTTCTCTTCCTTTATATGTGTGAGCCAAATTTTGTCGTAACTTATCATGTTTCCAATTGGCTTGCCCAAAGTCATTGATAATAGACTTTCATTATGCACTTGAGTTCAAATTTTTCTATCCATTGTTTGCATAAGAGAATAAAATATTTTAAAATTTTGAAACATTGATGGTGAAAAAATATGCATTAGTGAAGTCATCACTAGGTTATGTTGCGATCATTGTTCGTTGTCCAGTTTACAAATCTTGTAAACTATGCTATACAAATAACAGATATAATTTATATTTAAATTGGTAAAAAATACTAGTCAACTAATCTATTACAATGGTACACAAATTTCTATAACATCAGTATTTATTTTGTGTTTGTATGCAGCCATATTAAAAAAAAAAAAAGATATACTTAAATTAATTTTGGAATATCATTTTTCTTCAACGTTTTCATAGAATGTAAGAATAGTTCCTATTTTGAACTGTTAGTGTTGTTGCTTCCGTTGGGGTTGGCCAATCCCGTTGCCCTAAAACAATCAATATTTATGATGGCGTTCCTCTATTTTTAATGGCCGCTCCTTGTCCTCATCCTCACTTAAAGATACAAATCTATTATGCCTATAGACTATAGTCAATATGACCACTCACTAAAGAAGTTAATGGTTTGTCAACTTAATTTCTAAATCACGACATTATTTTTTTCTGAGAAAAGTTATTGACATCATTAATATGCAACATCTAGGTACAACAACATGACTCTACTAGTAGAACTTTTAGCAGAAAAACTTCTTGGGATGCCCATGATCTATACACAAAAAATATTTAGAATTTTTTTGCACAAATACTTTTCTAAAAAATTCAATTTATATGAATACCTTCTTAAAATTTAACTTTATTTCTGTACCCTTATAAAACATTATTTTTACACAAATGTCTCTAATATAATGGTTCTTCTAACACCGTTAATAAAAACTATATTTATTTTAATTAAAAATAAAATAAAATTTTAAAATTACATTTTTGTTCCTCATTGCAATCACTTTATAAATGTTTTTTTTTTAGCATATCACTTTATAGTAAAGACTTTATAATTGAAACCATTAATTTTTTAACGGTGTTAGATGGTGTAGGTACATATCCAAAAAAAAAAAAAAAAAAGTAGAATAGCAAAATAAATGTTTTATGAAAGTATTTATGCAAATATTAATTTTGAAAGTGTATTCATGCAAAATTCGATATTTAGATCTCTAGGAGGATATTCATGTAAGAAATCTAAATATTTATTGAACCCATAACAACTTATTTTGGTAATTATGCAATCAATCAATCTCTCGTGAATGACAACAAATACCATGAGTTGCACTGATTCTCTCTTGCTACATGGTAAGACATCCATACATTGATATGGGAGCCGGATAATATTACTTTTTCTTTAGAAATAGGCGGAGATAATCTCAAGAACCAACCAATTCAAAACATCATTTTCTACTGACAAGTTCAAAGCTCGGCCCCAGAATAATTTTTTGATTTTTCCAAAGTTCGGTTGGATCTACGCAGACCTTACCAACGAGCTGGCCGAGTAACCTGCAATATAATAGCCCCAGATGGACCTCGGGCTCGAACCGGCCATCTATGTCCAGCCCCCAACACTATAATTAATAGATATAATTAACAACGAAGTACGTGTCACTTGCAGAATGATTAACAGAATAGGATATGTATATATATATATATGTATACATATATATATATATGTGTATACATATATATATATATATATATATGTGTATACACATATATATATATGTGTATACACATATATATATATGTGTATACACATATATATATATGTGTATACACATATATATATATGTGTATACACATATATATATATATGTGTATACATATATATATATATGTGTATACATATATATATATACATATATATATATGTGTATACATATATATATATATATATGTGTATACATATATATATATATATATATATATATATATATATATATATATATATATATATATATATATATATATATCCTGTTAAGGACTCGGTAGGAATTCTTCTGAAATAAGACAACAGGGAATCTTTGCGAGGGTCCGTTCCAGCTGCATCGATAAGAATTATAAACGAAGCACACAATGCGCAAGAATTCCCCATGTAAGTCCTTGTGGTCTTCACTCCATTCACAGAGAGAATAAGAAAGAGATCACATAGGCTTCGAGAGGGCAATGGAGGTTTGGAAGAAAGACTTCAAGGTGGGGGAGTGCAAGGGCCAGAAGACCGTAGATGGGGAGCAAATACCTCTAGTGCTGCACCCACCCCAAGCCGACCGAGGAGACTTGGGCTCGCTCGTGGCGGCCCTCAAGGCCGACAAGGAGTGGTTCGAGGAGATGCTGATAAAGAACAGTGCCATCCTCCTGAGGGGCTTCGACGTGCGCAACGCCGAGGACTTCAACGAGGTCGTGGAGGCGTTCGGGCGGGACGACATCAGGTACGTAGGGCCTGCTCCGCGGACCCATGTACACAAGCGGGTGTGGACTGCCAACGAGGGACCGCTCTCGGAGTTCATATACTACCACCACGAGATGGTTCTGGTAAGTTGATCGAACGGCATGCTGTAGTTTTGAAACCAAAGGAGCTTGGAAGCTCCAAAACCTTGCCCAAGGAAACCATTTGAGAGGGGTGAATCCATTGAGAAACACACGTAAGGCGAAATTTGCCTACGGTTTCCCTTACATCATGTTATCGCTTATTTGTGCCTCCTATGTCGTTCTCTCTCTTGCCTCATGTGTTTGTTATTGATATGGACTGTAGATCAAGGAATGCCCCAACCAGGTAATACTCTTCTGCGAGGTGCCACCGCCGGAGGGTGGTCAGACACCCTTCGTGCCAAGCTTTCGAGTCGCAGAACGAATGATAGAAGAATTCCCCGAGAACGTTAAGGAAATGGAGGAGAAGGGATTGAGGTACACATTTACTGCCCTTAGTAAGGACGACACGTCTTCCATGAGGGGAAGGGGATGGGAGGATGCCTTCGGCACATCTGATCGGATCGAAGCTGAGAAAAGGTATAATCGACTGAATATTTAACGGATTGTCTGAGTTCTACGTACTTTTCCATCGATCCATTTAGTGCCCAATTACCTTACTCGACACTTCGGAGAGAAAAGTCTAGTAGTTGGAAAAATGCAAGCTCTTTTGAGCCATCTACTTGTGAAGCATGTCAAGCCTTCCAGTCTCCAACCACGAATCCCGCATTCCAAATGAATCTCAGCAATTAATCCCTGCATCCATCCATAACTTTGTTGATCTATTTCGTACAATTTTGATTGATGGAAGCATAAGCTTCTATATAAACTATTCCTTTCTTCATAGCTTGTGCATCGCATGGCGGCACAATTGTCTCACTTGATTGTAGGGCCAAGGCGCTGGGGATGGACATGGAATGGCTTCCTAATGGCGGAGTGAAGACCGTATTGGGCCCTCGCCCACTGACCCGTGTGTTCCCAGGGAGAAGAGGGAGAAGGATGTGGTTCAACACCGTCGTGGGTATGCATGGGAAAGAGCTCAGCTCAGCCACGATGGCCGACGGATCAGAGATACCAGCAGATGTTGTGAAGAGGTGCGAGGAGATCATCGAGGAGGAGAGCATCCAATTCAAGTGGGAGAAGGGTGACATACTCTTCTTGGACAACTTAGCCTTGCTTCATGGGAGGAGGCCCTCTTTGCCACCTAGGAGGGTCCTCGTTGCAACCTGCAAGTGATCAAGAACAGAAGGCATGTGTTGTTGTTACGTTAATTCTGAATAATTTGGTAGACCCTCCCAAAAATAAAAATAAGAAGGATGCGTTAAGGTTGTGATCTTTCCCTATTTTTCTTTTTGTTTCTAGTAAGCAAAAGTGTAAGGTTTTTACATGGAACAAGTGTAAGGTTTGCTTCGTAAATGATAATGAATAATGAGGGAAATATTTATGAAGAAGGGGTCTGACGCTTGCACGTTATATCAAAGGCAAATCACATAGCCATTTGGCTGATTAACCCAAATAAAGGACTCGCCAGTTGTTTGATGGAAATTACAAATTAATAAAACTTTAGAAATAAACAAAATAATAAAACTTTTAAATTCTCCATAAGCTTCGTTATAACTTTTCTTCACAGCTATGTTACCCCTATACTATGTTACCCCTATGCATGTTCCAACATTGCAGCCGATAGTTTCTTAATCCACTACCTCTCAGTAGGGTTACAATTCTATTTAGGGCTTATTTGGATTTTGCTACACAATTGGGCTGAAAATCCTATAAAATTCGTTGATTGAGCCAACAAAACCAATAAGATCACAGACTACATATTGGATTAGGTCTATATTCATAAAATACCCAGAAAATCTTTTTTTCTTCTAATAGAATTCGAACCGGCCCATTCCAAAGCTATTCCTAGATATTTTACCTACAGCTTATAATCTTGCTGATTGTACTTTGTTCAGTTGACCTAAAAAAATCACGTAGGATTCGTAGATTGGGCCATCCATTTGGCCAACCCAAATTTTGTTAAAAAAAAAAAAAAAAAAACATTCTTTCCGATAGCCCACAATCTAGAATCTGACCTAAAAATTTAAACAAATTCTTAGAAAATGCAAGTTAGATGAACCAAAAAGCCCAATTCATATAGAATTTTCAGCCCAAACAGACCTTAGCCTATAAAAAGTCTAAAACAGCCATGAAGACTAATCAAATTCACATGTAGTAATACACGAATTCATTTAAAATATGTTTTGCCGCAATCTCAAGATCCAAAAATTATTAGATCAACAGCTTATGTAATCCTTCCTACCTCTCCACATTCAACCAATCCCTTAGCGGGATCGATCGATGGCTTTGTATCATACAACCATGCAAACAGCATCGCACAAACCTGGTAGTCACGCATCCAGACAATACCCATCCCCACTCTCAACACCCTCTCATAGCAGATCACAAAACCAGACAGAAACAGCTGAAATTAAAATGCAAAAGAAAATGCATGCGAGGGGTGTCTAATTCAGATAAAATTAGCCAATATCAAAGTACTCAAGTCTAAATGGATTTCCTCTCGAAGAAAATACCAAAACATGGTCAAATACCCCGGTCCTGGAAGAAGATATTGGCCTGTTGGCCTTTCCAACAAAAACCACAACAATCAATAGAAGAAGAAAATGAAAACTATTTGCTGCTACCTTTAAATATTATTAATGAGCTTGTCTCAGAATCAGACATTTTTCCACAGCATTCCAGAGCTGTGCGCTACATAAGCACGCTAATTTGGTGACCACCAGTCTCCTCGCCAGATCTTCAAGAGACTGAAAAATGGGAACCAAAGTAAAGCAGCATAAAACTGAACTTAAAACATCCAACAGCTATAAGAAGACAAGGCCTCAAACATGCCGCCTGCGTCATATCTGGATCTTCAACCGGGCCATATATCATCCGGGATTTATTTTCACAAGACTGGAAAGTTCCCATTGTTTTCTCCTGGGCTTCTCTTTATTTTATAAAGCAATCACACAGGTAAGCAAACAACATTCTATAAAAATTAAAAAAGCAAGCCTTGTCATCGTTAGTCACTTCGTCTCTTAACTATGATCTTTCTGGCATATATCCTAGTGCCAGTAGCATCCTTATGAGGTCCGGTTCAAGACGGTATGGCCTCGGCCCCTCCCAGCATAGCCATATCCTCGTCCATAGTATGAGCCCCTTGTACGCCCACCACGATGACCACGCCCACCACCTGGGCTGGGCCGATGCCTTGGAAAATCACCAAAAGTCTGCACAGAAGAATTATTTGTACAGCAGAATCTCTATAAAAGTGGTATACAGGTCAAGATCAGGAAAGTGTTCAGCTTACCTCTGTATCTATTTTCAACTGCTCGGAGAACTTAGTTCTCCCAATCCTCGTACCATGGTCGAGCGAGTTGGAAGAGAGTGAATCAAAGAACTCGTCCTTAGAGTAAACAGGCTTTAGGAAGGAAAAATCGTCAATAACTGGTTTTTGTGAGAGAAAATCAAATATTTAAACAGGCAAAGAAGTAACGATTGTTTCAAATGAACAATGTCGATATGTAAACAACTGGCAGAACAGTGATGTTTATTTCAGAAGAGCATGTCATGATACCTTTATCTCCAATTTTATGCACTCTGGAGCATTGTCCTCCAGAGTATCATCAGCTTCATCTTCTCCTTCCCCGTCCTTTAGCTGGGCTTTGTTCTTACCAAGATGGCCCCACACTTCATCCTTCTTGAATTTTTCATTCATTGCTGTGAAATCAAATTCTTCAGTGAATTTGGTGACAGGGCGCGGATACTGCAAGAACAGAGACAACGGTCCATTTCATCAAATAAGTAAACTACATCAAGATAGGATACATTCCGTATCTGCATAAATAGATGGCAGGTAAATAAAGGTTTGCGAAGGTGCACAAATGCACGAGCTTGCAATCGTGAGCTTGTGTCATGGTCAGGTGTTTAGTCATGGAAGCACGGATGCATACTGATGTAACTATGAAGGAATATCACTTTGTATGTTGTAAGAACCGGGATTGCCTCAGTCGTAAGACACCACTTTAAACCCGGAAGTTCTGGGTTCAACTCTGGACTGAGGTATCCTCAAAATTTTGACCCAGGTAATAATAATACAGGTGGGACTCCTTCCTGTTCTTGGAGGAGGAGGAGGTGGATGCAGAAGCAGAAGAAGAGTACATCTGGTGCTTGAGCTGCCAATGCAAGGATGGAGGACGCATGCATGCTGATGCAATTATGAGCAAAACATGCATGCCAATATTAATTATGAAGGGCACATTAATGCATCATTCCACATAGATAACCACATGTGAAGCCCACAGTTCAATTATAATTGCTAACAGGTAGATTTAGAAAATTATTGATTTCAATAAATTTGAGGTGCTTGGTTGAAAATCCTTGGTAAAATTAGATCAAACATGTTTAAATTGAAGGATCCAAAAAGCTTGGATAGACCAAGTAAGGAGTTATTAGAGAGAGATTAGAGCAAGATTTCTATACCAACCGGTACCACACCATATTGGTACCGAACCGGTATGCAATCTCATACCGTACCGACACTCAATACATCTCGCCGTCTCGTACTATACCACATATCGACACTGTAATAAGATGGTACTGGTACGGAGTTCGGTACTGAAACAGCGCACCTTGGTTTAGGGACAATGAATTGAGTGGATGCAACCTGAAATAGGAATTCTAGTGAAGGTCCATAAAGATGGCTACCAATTGATAGAACACTGGCTTTTTTTCATTTATTGTGCTTAGATAGCAATCAGAGGTATATGAAACAAAAAGACATTATTGAAGGAATCCCATGTGTTCAGGGTTTGGAAAAGGGGGGCGAAGGATATTAAACATAAATTGGAGAAATAGCGCCTATGTACACTTCTTATGCACTCTTTTCTACAAGATCATGTGGAAGCTGCAGTTTTCAGAATCCTTCAAACCACTCTTAATCACATGCTGCCACATCAGCTCCTAATAAAGGGCATACAAAATGCTAGTATTTCTTCCCTTGTAAGAAATTACGGGGGAGTGAGTATGCATTCCAATTGCATGGATCTGGTTTGGAAAAGAATCATTATTTAAATCCATTAACATGATCTTGAACCCGTGAAGCATAAGTTGATATTTTGTTTATATATTGCATTTTAATTACATAATAAACTGGAGTTAATTTATCCAACTGGAATCATGCTGCATCATTTAAAAGCAAATTCAATAGCCAGTGCTAAAAGAACCAATTGGCTACTCCAAATGGCCATCACGTGGTGACACAAATAGGTAGCCAAGACTTCAAGAAAAGCCCTCCATAAATGTTAAATATGCAGACATCTATGTAAATTTACTTATTTGTGTACTTCACCTATATGTATTGCATGTAGGTCTCACTTATCTATTTGATATTAACATTGATCTAATTTGATAAACTAACTAGAGTTGTTTATGAGATCAATGGAATGCAAATTCATGGACCAATATTGAGCTTCTATATTTTGGCTTAAGAAATGGGAGCAACCACATAACTCATAACTCATAAAAAACTTAAGAAAGAAAAACAACTATATTTTGGCTTGATCAGAAGCTTAGTTTTCTGAAATGGGAGCAGATTCAGGAACTGGAGCATGGAGTGCGGCTCTCGAAAGAAACATAGAGCAAGGAAACACTTAGGTAACAGGTGCCGTAGCACTATTCAGAATGACCATAAAGCAGATGCAGCAACATAGAAGTTTCTCATGATGAAGAGAATGAGATAAGAAGACACTGATTGTTCACGACCCCAAGGCAACATTTATTTGGAAGCAATCTCTCAACCAATTGGTTAAAGTAACACCAAAAAAACATCTCAAGTAGGATTATCACGTAGAAGCAAATGATTTATAAAGCTCTCTAAACTTGGCTATTGATAAAATCCTTCTGTGAAAGTTATCAGAGGATAAGATGCAGTACGATGAAGAGAATATCAAAACAATAGTAGGATATAAATATCAATAACACACAATCCTACAACTGTTTCTTGCTCCATACATACACATATACACACACAAAAAAATAAAAGAAAGATGCAAGTACACCACAATATACTTGCGATAACATGCCAAAAATAACATGCAAGGATGAGAAACCTTAAGAACCACTAATGGGGGTTACTTTCCAATCTTTTTCCTATGTCAACACTAAACTGTGTCACTCAACTCTTTCAGTTTACCTCCAAGTATCCACACCAGACACTTAAACATGGTTTGTGTGCGACATTCGGGATGGGACTGCAAGAAATTATTGTAAATTAGAAGGATCTGATATTTAGACACATTTCCACACTCGAAAATCACACACAATTTTACTTAACATAGGTACTAGAAGGTTGCAGAAGTCTCTAGTGCCATTATCTAAAACTCGGTATATGAGAATTCAAATTCAGCTGAGTCAGATTTTTCTAGATCTTCAGCTGAGTTGGCTCCAAAAATCAATTTGTCTGTCCTATGAACTGACTGAATTCACCAGATAGTGATACGTTCTAGGTAAATGTAAGTTTAGTTCCAAGACCTACAACTATTTAGCTAATATAGACATGAATATTTTCCAACGTTCAGTCCATAGGCTGATGGTGAACTGCAGAATGCAGCTATTGGAGAAGACTGACTGCTGACCAAGCAATGTATGAAGCTCGTATAAACTAGCAACTTACTAAAGGGCACAACTATACACTCTTACAGCAACTTTATAAGGGAATTACTTGGAAGTACTATGCATTTAATAAAATCAGAGCAGTTTTTCTACAAGAAGTCATTAGTATCAGACCACTTATTAAATGAGAAAGAGTGAAAGACTTTTCAGAAGGCACAGTAGATGGGAAGAGTTGGTGTTCATCTGATGAAATATGACCAGGGGATGATGTAATTGCGTTCGGGAAAAAGTAAACCTACAAACTACCATGCAACATGCACAAGCATGCATGCACATGTTTTTATCACGCATATGCACGCGTGCATGCGCACAAAGAGATTCAGTGAGAAAAGCCAACTTTGCACTAGCACTTGCAGAGTCTTACAATAGAATTAGCTACTGAAAAAGACAAGTTCTAAAGATACAACACATTTTATACATTTTTGGGCAACAAACTTTAGAAAATGCATTGAATTATTCAATAAGCTTTGCATAAAAGATGAATCAAGAGGCTATGTCCAAGTTTGCTGCTATATAGCTACATGTAGCATAGAACCCCTTGCCCTTACCCTTAATGTGGCATAGAATGCTTCAAGAAGTTGAGAACCAAAAAAAATGAGGTAGGTTTTCCTAACTCAGGTTTACGTAATAATTTAATATGAAGCCCCGTTAGATGTTCTCCTATGTCAACACAAGTATTTACCCTCTAAAAAAATATCTGACAAAGTATCATGAACAGAAACTGGTAGATTAGGAGATAAATTTTAGGTCCACCTCACCAATGAAGAAAACAGGACAATCATTTCCTTAATTTGCCGCAAGGTGGCATCAGTTGTATGGGATCAGGAATGATATCCTCAACCAAGTCTTGAATTTGTAAGATAAGTAAATGCTGTAGAGCATTTAAAGCTTTCCATACTGTGCTGATATCTTTGTCAAAGGATTGTTCAAACATATCACATCTACTTCCATTCAGGAAAGGAAGATAGATTGACGCCCACAAATAGATCCTACTTACAAAAAGCATTCATAAGTGAAAAATATATTCAATATTTTAAGCTAATGCAATGTTGTATGATATTCAAAATCCTGGGCACAAGGGTACAAGATTCGTAGAAGCATGGAATTATGGACATATCAGTATATGTTTAGAGTCAGTGGCAGTATATAAAATACAAAAGAGTATCTAAAAAATGGTTATAGTTCAATTTTATATGAAATTCAGCTTACCTATATAAAGATGTTATGATTGGAAATTTATGTGATATTTATGCTTTTGACATCACCTACAATCACTAGTTGAAATCTCATGCCTTACAAAGCTAGCCAGAAATCTCATGTGATAACTGCCAATAATCAGAAGAAATGGAAGAAAATAGAGATGCAATACCCTGCTTCCTCTTCCTCTTCCACGCCCCCTGCTGCTGTGATAAGTCTGCAGAGCAGCCCCATTTGGCTGGATAAACAATTTATATATCAAAATCCAAATCAATTCGAAAAAGATTTTCTCAAGGAAAGAATATCTGATGTATAAGAAGTAACTTCGTAGCAGTAAAATCCCAAAATAATAACTAAATATGAATTTAACTTATTCATCCTCTCATTTAACCAGTTCCTCCATTCTACCAGTTTACAGAAAAGATACAGGAAACTACTTTAACACAAAAATCAGCATCACTTGTTTCTCAACTCAACTCAACTAGCGCCTAATCCCAGACTAGTTGGGGTTGGCTGCATCTCTTTATTCAAAACAATAATACAAAAGCCATACTTTGGAACAGTATCACAAGTGTAATGACAGTAAATCAAGGCAGCAGATGTTATTTTGGTGTTCCAAATCAGTTAAAAGCAAAGAAAGAGCATGGTTAGGAAGTAATAGTTTTATCTTAGCTATACTGGTCTCCTTGGATGCCAGTCATTTTCAGAAACTGTGTTATTCAAAGTCCACTCCCAAACTTTCTAGAGAGCAAACCACACATCAATCCTAAGGTTGTTCCATTTTAACCAATTCTGATTAGACTAATTTATGCTCCTGCTTTCAATTATGCAGATCGAGAAATTGATTTTTTTTTTCAAAAACCATTAATTTAACTATTAAAATGCTATATCAAGTAGAACAGAAAACTGTGAACATGTTTTTGAAATGTTTCCAGTCTTATCATCATATGGAATCTAATTTCATCAATACTGCACCAGAATCCTCAATTATCATAAACCACATTCCTTGTAAATCATGAATAAAATGGTCAAAGATTCATCTGTGACCATGTCAAAACAGGCATATACATGCACCCCCATCATATTCAAAGTCTTAGCTACACAGAACAAATCTGGATATTTTCAGTTTCAATAATCTCATGCAATGCAATCCTTAAGGAATGTTAAATAGATCCTCACATATGGTCCAAAAAGATCCAACACTCATATTTCAACCTCTCCCCACTTCCCATTCCTTGTTACTCTTTAGGCAAGCCCAGATAGGGTTTCTAACAAGCCCTCTAACTCTAAGATTAGTAACGTTCTGCTTTTCTACTTTTAATGATCTAATTGTTTATCTTGTTTTGTCCACTTTCTTAGAAGGTACTTATTTTTGCAACATGTACTGTAACTCTAGGGTTTGCAAGTTAATTTTTCAAATTTAAAGCATACATTATGGATAAAATTGAATAAAACAGCACCTTAACTTGAGTCTAAACTCTAGACTCTAAAATAAGATTAATAACAGATCACAAACTGGAATGTTTAACTATATTTCATGCATGTAATGTTCCAACCAAGGAAATCTTAAATCAAACATTGAAATAAGAAGTGCTGCACATAATATTTCATAATTGGCAGACAGAAATATAATAAAAGCAAAGAGGCACCAATACAAATGAGATAGCAATCCAAAACAGCTATCTAACTCAACACAACTATGGGGTAAATGTAAAAGCAATCTATAGATTCTTGGGGCTCAATTATGTGATGGAAAAAGATGAAAACAAAAACATATATACAAAGTAATGTGAAAGGTAAGATGAAAGATGAGCAAAGGATAATAAAGAACAAGGAATATAGTCATTGATTGACAAATTATGCCACTGGAAAATATGTAGCTTGGGTGAAAGGACAAGCTTCAAGACAACAAGGTCCTTTTATTAGACCCGAGCAAATTAGGCTTGGCTAGCCTACTCCCAATCCACCCAGCCTGGTTTTGGGTGGGCTCAGTCAATATTTTTCAAAAAGAGGCCTATAGATTTTCAAGCAAGTCCTAGGTTGGCTAAGATTTGTATTGGCCTGGTCTAACTTGACTCAAGATTAAATAAAATATATAAAATAGATTTTATAAAATACATTATACTATATTATTGAACTAAAATATCTACACGATCTTATCCTAAATGTTTTGCACCCACCAAATTGTCTCTCCCTATTTCAAAAACCCTCTCCTTTCCATCATCCGCATCTTTGTCACCTAATTCCCCAGACCTAACCTGATTGTTCCTCAGGTGTCTATCGCCATTGCCCTGCAAGCCACACATTAGCCATCACCACCAACCCCTTTCCCCAGCTCCTCCCATCTAGAGCACTTTCTCTCCCCCACCCTCTCTCTCCCCCCTCTCTCCCCCTCCCCCTCTCCTCCCCCACCACCCTCCCCAACTCAAAAAAAATAAAACAATCAATCTCACAGCCTTGCAATCAGGCTCGACGGAACCGTCCCAAACCAGACGGTTTTGGCCGCTCCGAGACGAGACCAATTGCCGGAGCCAGAGAAGAAAATAGAGAGCAAGCAGGGGAGGGAGGGAGAGGGAGAGGTCGGGACGCCGATGGAGGGCCTGCGGAGGCCGCGGCAGGCCTCCCTCCCTCTCTCCCCCTTCTCTCTTTCTCTCTTTTTCTCTCTTTGATAGTACTGTGCTCTCTCCTCTGTAGGGGTGGCAATCAGGTCGGATCAGAAAATTGTAAACCTGAACCCGACCTGTTTATTAAACAGGTTAGAAAATTACAACCTGAACCCGCCTGTTTATTAAACGGATAACCCGACCCGACCCATTTAACCCGTTTAATAAAAAAAAAAGTTAATAAGGCAAAAAGGTCTCACCACTCAGATCAGAGGGCTGGGGGAGTTGGAGGAAGCGAGATCGACGACGTGGGAATCTCTATGGTGGCAGAAATCCGGAATGGCGGCCGCGGAAGAGTCGGTGGTGGAGAGGTCTCACTTAGATTGGAGGGCTGGGGGAGTTGGAGGAAGCGAGATCGACGGTGCGGGGATCTCTACGATGGCGGAAATCCGGGATGGCGGCCGCGAAAGAGTCGGTGTTGGTGGAATTGGGCGTGAGCCGAAGGAGCCAAGCTACGGAGCGCGGCCTTGTTGCGGTCCTTGAAGGGGCCGAGGGAGGAGCCCGCGAAGGAGGTGGCCTCGTCCTCGGCGACAGCTCGAATCCATCATTCCGATCTTTGCCGCCATCTCAAAACAACGATCGCAGGGAAAGAAGATGAAAGGAATCACCGCGCGAGAGCAGGGGTTTGGGGATTTCTTTGGGATAGGGTTTTGAAGATAGATTTCTTCTTCAATTTGGGAGGAGGGCGCTGCAATAAAAAAGGCTTTGGAGATTTGTCAGTTCGAGGTGCCAGCGAGGATGTGGCCGTAGTGGGGGAGGCCGGTGGCAAAGGGGGGGGGGGGGCGTCGTAGAAGATGTACTCGGGCATGGACTCGGTGCGCTTCAGCTGGGTCTCGAAGGCGGCAACTTCCTTCCACCATTGGAGGATGCGCTCCTCCTAGTGAGGAAAGGAGAACTCCCTCCCCTCGCAGACGTCATCCATGGTGGAGGGCAAGAGGATTTGGGGATTTGGATGGCTGGGGGTCCGGAGAAGGCCAGCGCGAGGAGCGAGGGGAACGAGGGAATAAGCCGATAAGGGTTTTATTTCCACCTAGGGCTTTTGCCTTTGATTCGGTTCTTCAAAGGATCCGTTGGGCTGAGGGCCTGAGGCACTTGTTCTTCTTGATAATAAAAAAAAGCTTGGCCCATATATTAAACGGGTTAAACGGGTTAGATATTTAAAATCCATATCCGACCCAATTAATAAACAGATTAAACAGGTCGATCTGTTTACGACCCGAACCTGTTTAGGCCAAACCCAAACATGTTTATGGTGGATCGAACACGGGTCAGGTTGGCGGGTCGGATCATATTTTGCCACCCCTACTTCTTTATCGGTACTGGCCAGGCACAGCCCATATCGACTTGTGCCACCAAGGTACAAGTACGGTGCCCGATATTAGTTCCTCCAATCTTGCTTGCAACCAAAGTTCATCGTCTTGGTACCGAACTCTGTACCGGTGCCACACTAGCATAGTGCCGATACGGTACGATATGAAATTTTTTTGATATACCGAGTGTTGATACGCCATCTGTATCGGGTACCGGTACCGAACTAGTATGGTACGCCCTGTACCATCTGGTTCGGGCCGGTACGGCATATCTTGCTTCAACCATCTCTATCCATACAACTTTGCTCCTATTACCCCTTTCTCATGCCCTAACTCCTCTCACGTGACTACCACCAACTCAACTGCACTATCAGTAGGCCCCAACTCCATAATAAAATGTAGAACTGCCATGATTTACTTTGTTGTTATGACAGCCTTCCCTTAATCCCAGCTCGCCTTTTCATGATAAAGGAAATGGCAAATTGGGCCCAATAGAGTTGGTTCAGGTCACCACTCAACTTAAAAAAGTTGGGCTTAGGTTTCATATGTTACCCAAATTCAAGTTGGCTCGAGCTCAGGGCTGGAGTTTCTGCCTAGACCATGCATTTTGATCTAACCAGAACCCAGCCCAACCTACCCAATTCACAACTTTACTTTAGATACAGCAATACCAAAGAATGAGAGCCGAGAGGAGCGGAAGGATGGTGAAGAATAGAGCAGCAGACATCTTTCTCAAAGATCTTGACCAAATTCAGTCAAACCTATCCCTTGCTTCCCTAGGACCCCTCATTATTAAGATTTCTGAGTTTCCTACCAAACTAGTGATGATTATATGGAAATTGAGGAAGTGACGTGTGCAAAAAAGAAGAGGGAAAGAAGCACGTAGATCAAAGGGGAAGAAAAAAAGAGATGGGCAACGGTTAGGTGTTTGATCAAAGCAAAGAACAAGGAGTGGGAGCTGAACCTTTTTAATTGCCAAATTGGACTCAATTTTACGTGAATCCCTAAGAACACTTATATAATAGAAGCCCTCAAAAAGCCCTCTAATAGCTTTCTGTTTTCCTTAAGATGGGGCTCGACCACTTTATTTTAACAGACCTGTCGCATTACAATCATAGCATACCACTTGAGTTGCCATGTGATGAGTGCATGTGACAGATTGAGTGAGTGTGCACACCTATCATAGCACAGGTGAAGCAGTCATACATCATAAGGGCCAAAAAATGCACTGAAAAGACGACAATATCAATTGAATATAAGCCAATCTAACAGTCAAAATGGAAGAAGAGTTCTATTAAAAATGGGGAAGAAAAAGAAAAGGTAAACTACATTGACTTATGACTTGGAATATGTTTTTACATCTCTTCGTCAAAGATCACCTTCGCTCTCATTGTGCAAAGACTTTCCATGTCAAATGGAGGCTTCGAACACTTATGCAGGTCAAGAAGCATAACCATTGAAACTCAAATCTGAAAACATAGCTGACTAATATGGAAGAAAATAAGACTAAGACTAGGGCGTAAACAATCAGACAAACTAGAGGTTATGTAAAAAAAAGCTATTTGATCTAATATGTATGCAATGTACCTTGCTAGCTGAGATCAGATTAAATTATTGAGACAATCAAAAGAATTAGTCTACAAATTCCAGCAAGAAAGTGAAAAATCCAAATAAAGTTCAGTGGATTGGTGATTGTCAAACCTTTGATCCCTCCTTTGGATGCATAGAAGATCCTCTCAAACCAGTCTTGCACATAGCAAATATTTGACAAAGAACAGGGAAGTCAATCTGAAATTCAAGACAGTGATCTGGAAGGATGAAAAGAGTCACTGTATGACCAGTTCTGTAACACGAAGGCAGCACTATATATCAGGCCTCAAAGGAAAAAAATGTTTCGGTGAGTGTATGGGCTGATTAGGGTTTCAGGTTTCCAGTGAAAAATTGAGGCAGGTAAAGGACTGAAAGGAATTAATAACAGGGGGAAACAGTCCAGATATAAAGGATGCTTCTTCTGGCTGTTGCTGGACCAGACTGACCAGATTTCAGGTCTGAAGGAAGGGCTGCAGAGACCCAATGATGCCTGGCTGCCATTGTCAATGCTGCGCTAGCCAGGAGTAACAGGGATGGACAGCAATTATGGGTTTAGGGTTTTAGATGGCCAGAAGAGAAAGTAAAAAGAAAAAGATGCAGATGAAAAAGAAAAGAGAGAGAGGGAGCAAAGAATGAGAAAAAAGGGACATCAGAGAAAATAGATTAACCTCTGGACTTGCTCCACTGGGCTCACGCCAACTTCATCTCACACGGAGAGAAGACAAGATAGGAGAAAGAAGAGCTTCTCGTTCATAGGTAGTTTCGTTATAAAGTAAAGCCCCAGGGCCGGCTATAAATAATATAAAATTGCATTTTTGCTAAAAGGCCCCTCTAAGAAAGAATTTACACAAGATCCCTAACAGATTTACTTAAGGCCCTCAACCCCCAAAAATCATAACATAGAAGACTCAAAATAAAATAAAAACAAAAACAGCTAATATAATCACTAAGTAACAACAAATAAAGGACTCAATCATCATCTAGAAAGTATTCACCTCTCATTCCAAAACTTGTAATCCTTCATCAGATCTCAAAGGCTCATTGATCTCCATCATCCTCCAATTGCATAAGCTTAAATTTGTAATCAATAAATTAGGCTTCGTTACTTGCCAACCAACATTCTAGGATGAATGGCAAGTCCTCCTATTTCCCAGGTTGCCTTAATCAAAAAATGTGGAACCAATTTATGGTTGGCATCGAAGTTCAATCAGTCAGCAGCATTATCAAGGCTCACTTACGTGGATAATTTATTAGCTGCTAAATTTGATAAATGACCAGACCTTTTGGATTTACCATATTTATTTGACTGCTCATGTATTGTATGTGCAAATGTGAACTAAAAAGATGAGTGAATGTCATCTCACTTTCTCCATTTTCCTTCATTAGCAGCTAATAACCTTCAGTTTTTTCTACTAACTTCAAAGTTACAATCTGAATTAGTTTCTGGTTTAAAATAAAATTGGAGTTTGAACGTAGATTTTCTCTTCAGAGGAACTTCACCTAGTCTTGGGCAGTGGGTACATGTGATGCACGTGAGAGGAAGTATAGATGGTTGTGATTGCCTATGTAATGAAAAAAAATATATTATTTATGTAACTTGAAAAACACTTTTGAAGGTGATTTCCTCTATATCTCTCCCTTGTACTGGAAGCTAAACTAAGGTGTACTTCTTAAAGATGGAAGCAGTTATCGAGTTAGCAAGAGGGATAAGAGACAGTCTTCCTCCCGTTCTATAAATGTAAAAAAATATTGTCTTGAAACCCCTATCCATTATTTCTTCTTCGTACTTTCATTATCTCAACAAATTACCATGCGTGTAATTATATAATATACCTATATGTATGTGTGCATGTGTGGATGGACGTATCTATGTGTGCATGCATGCATATAAGTAAGGTAGAAAAAAATCAATGAATGGTCATAATCCAGTGAAATGGTGAGATAGGTGGTTCTGATCTTATCTAAATTAGGATTATTTTCCATTAATATACACTGATAAATATGCTCCCATTTTTATTGGCGTACTTCTTTTATCTCAAGGGAAAAATGTAAGTCAAAATAAAATGATACACACTAGTGTATGCCCACTTTTTCTTTGCCATTAGCCCTGGCACACTACTGGGCATCTGACTGGCGTAATATGGTACCATATAATACTATAAGTGCTAGACTATCTACAACATGAATTCAGCATGTGATACTCTAAAGTTTAAATCTTGCGGAGGTGGGGAAATCATCCATCACAAAAGACCAGGCTATCTTTGGTCAGCTTTATGAATCAATTTTCATCATTGATTCCCATCAAAGCCACATGATATGAAATTGCTAGTATTTCAAAATTCATTTTATATTTTCAGGTTTTTCATTCAATTTTATCTTTAAACCTTTCCTTCTTCTTTCTCGAAACATTTGATGCAAATTTCTCTTCCCAATGGGTCTTCCATAGATGCGCATTGCACATGCAAAATCTATAAAACTCATGTTTAAATTTTTTTTATCTACAAACCTTCCAGTAGCTCAATTATCCATGATTAACCTTTCTAGAAGAAACCCAGATTAATTCCCAAATATTGTTGTCAAATTTCTTATTCTTGTTCCATAGTGCATTATCAGTGCTGATTGCTATATGCATGGATTGTCGAACTGCTCAGTTCGATCCATACTGAGCCGACCTGGCACGGGACCAGGTCAGTTCGCCTGTGGAGTTCGGAACTGAACCCGAACCAGTCCCAAACCGGATAGTTCCGCATGGAATCGGCGCGAACTGGCCGGTTTGTACCAGTTTGAACCAGTTCTCCCTCTCTTCTCCTGTTTTTTATATGATGGGATGTTGGGAAGGCAGTTTCTCAAGCCTTCGTTCAATTCTCCTTCAAACCCTCCACCCCGTGGCCAAAAACGCGATGATTCAAGACGAATCTAGTCCAGAATAAGGTATGCTTCCTCCCCTCTACCCCATTTTTTTATTTTGTTTCTTAAAGCCAAAAAATACCTCAAAAATTGCAAAATAATAAGAGATCATGTCAAAATTTTGAATTAAAAATTAAAAAATAAAATAAAATTCAAAAAGAGTTTGTAAAATCAGAAGCTTATTTAGAAAAATATAAGCTACTCTCCAACTAAATTTGGTATTCATTTATTCAAATTTTGACGCGATCATGTGTATAGTAATGTAGGCCTAAATTTTAAAAAAATCATAAATAAGCAGCCTTTGATGCATGCCCGCGGGCCTAAAAAATTATATGTAGCATCCATGGTAGGATTCTACATGAATCTAAGCTCAAATTTTTTTTTAAAATATTTATATTTTAAAACTAATTTTTAAATTTAAAAATATATAATTAATACCAAAAATTATAAAAAATTAGTAGTACATATTACAAATTTCAGAGGTATTTTCTGAAGTAAATTTTTTTTCTGAATTTATTATATTTAAACATATTTTTAAATTTAAAAATTATTAAAGATCTGAGTGTGGTTATTAAAAATTATTATAATATATTTAAAAATTTTAGAAATATTTGTATTTCTCAGAGCTAGAGCTTCAACGAGAATACTTAGAACAGAGCGCATTCCTCGTGAAATGAACGTACAAAACTACAATGCCACATGGTTAGAGGGATGGGCTGATGTGCCTCTTGATTGTGCAATTGATTCGGATATCTACGAAAGACATCGCCACTCGATGAGATTTTAGATATCAGTATGTATATTGTACTTTAAATATGTGTAATTAATTGTATCATTTTATATTTTATATCTTACTAATTGATTTTAAGAAATTTATGTTGCTTCTTGTAGCATGCAATATCTCATTAATCATTTTATATTTTATATCACTTTAAAACAACAAGATGCATCATTTAGGTTATATCAGAATCATAGAAATATCAAAAAATATCAAAAAACATCAAATCATACTTAAAATTATTGAAAAGTTGAAAAAATAATTACCAATAAATCAAACCTAAAAAGCATTGAAAAAAATGGTGTGCCGGTTCTGGCATGTCTTAGCGTATCGTGTGTCAATATGGTACCGAATTGGTATTGCACCGAACCGTCCGCCGATCGATACAGATCTCGGTACCAGTTGAGCAGCCTTGGCTCTATGATTCAAGTCTAACTCAAAAGCATTGACTCATGATAGATGGTGATATTTCGTATATCCCGTTGCTTTTGCAATAGGTTTTCTACAACCCCTGAATCTTTCTTCATTTTCAACATCACATCCAAGACTTGATTTGATTAACCTAGTTTCTCTCTTAAATGTCCCAAAGTTATATATGAAAAACAGCATTTGTACAGATGCAACAGGATTTTAAAATAGTTCCTCCAAAATAACTCCTTTTGTAAAATCTTTGTTTAATAATTTCAAAAAAGAATAGTTCATTTTAAGCTTCCCATTCCTCGCCAATATCATGTTCTCCACGCTCTTATTGTAACTGATTAAATCAATCTCTAGTTTTCATATCGCGCTTCTTGATTGTTCCTTCTCATCTTTACGAGAACAACTGAATGGATAAATCATCAATTCATAAGTTGCAAGCATAGCCCTGTGTATTTTAGCATCTTTCCTTTCTCTTCACCATTTCTTCAAACAGAATCTCTTAATCGCAGATAAGACCTTAACATTTTGCGGCCAAGCTTTTCCGCCTATTAAACACTTCTGATTCTCAAAGAAATGATCAATTATAATGTTCCATGTAAGTATTTTTACATTTTCGAGCATTAATTTCCCTCCAATAAGTTGTCTTTAATCAATGTTGCATATTGAGGTTTGATTCCATAACTTTATTCTGAAGTATCATATGGTTTGATTTCTTTTCATTTTTTATTTAGCAGAAAAATCAATTGTTAGTCAATGCAATGTAATCAAACTTTCTCCTATAAACACCTTAAAATCTCTGCATATCAACCTTTCTTTAGTTTAGAGGAAAATAACCAACCTACAAACCATTTAACTGGCATACTAGAGTATCATATACTCTTACCATAGGTATTTGTGATCATCATATCCTCTGTTACCGCAACTTCATATCCAATCTTTATTAGTATTGTTATCTCAAAACCATATTATTTTTTAACAAAAGAAACTGAAAACCACCAACAAATACTTTCTCCCTAGATTCACTTGCATGGATACAAAGGTCTTATCAGAATTGATTCAAATTTTATCCTTCAGTATTACTTATTGTGTACAAGATAATAATATCACCTCTCAACTCCGAATGCCAAAAAGTATAAACCTACATTCGTCCCAGTTATATCTGCAATATTATCGTGCATATATTTTTTAATATTAGATTACACTGCTCATAATCTTGTAGTAAATTGATGTCCTATGCATGTGCAATACCAACTCACCATTATATCCACTACCTCACTAATAGTTGTTAGAGCATCAACATTCTATGTGGTGTAAATGGTACATTCAACTTTCACCGAACAGCATTTTTTCTGACTTCAGTCCATCTAATGCAGGGAAAAATCTCATGTCATTGAAATTGGGCATCACTTTAAAGAGCCAGCCTCGCCAGCCTTCTCACATTTTTTAAAAGCAATGTTCTTATATATTGCTTATGTGAAGTGCACTAGCTTACTAACATCCTATTTCTTAACATGATCAAGTTGGTTTGCCAAAATGGGGACACGCTGTATTGCTCATCAGTCACAAGGCTTGAGTTTTAGGGGGATCAATAAGAACCAGATCAAGATTCATCTCATAAATTCAGCCTCTGTTTCTTATGGCTTGTACTTCAACACCTTCTACATGTGATGTTCACATTCAGGGGGGCAATTCACATTCTTGAGATGTGTGAGAATGATTGTCAAAAGGAGTAAAATGTCTATATTAATGGAATATGATCATAAACATGACAAGATGTTAAAAGAACTATTAACTTATAAAATACAGGTGTGGAAACAAAATAAAATTCAAGGAGTTAGCAAGTTCAAAAAACATAACATGGGAGTTAATAGATTACGAGCATTTTTCTGGCATACCTTCTGCTCAGTTGATTTTGGTAATGGCAATATGGGCTCCTTACTTTCAGCTGGAGACAATGCAGTTGGTTCAGCTATTAATGGTTTAACCTTAGCTTTGGGTGGGTTAACTTCTACATCTTTGTTGCTCATTTGTGATGGCTCGGAGAAAGCAGACATGGAAGGGCCAGGCTGCGACAGCTGACCTGGAGTTACCAATAGTAGTGATGATTCGACTTGGCTTGAACTGGATGAGCCAATAATGGAGGACATGGCCTGGGATATAGTTTGAAGAGTAACACTGGGACTGGGAACTGTCCTCATTTTGCTACCAATGATGGATGACATATTCCGAGAGAGAGTTGGAACAGACTCAAAGGTTGATGGCGTTACAAATGGCAAATTACTAGCAAGAGCTGCTGCAGGACTTGCGGCAGGAGGAGAAGTGATAGGAGGCTTGCTTGGCATCAGACTCGCTGATGTTTCAGGAGCTAATGCACTGGCATGGGCAGGAGCCAATGTTGGAGGTGACATAGATGAGGTTAGACTAAGGGCGCTACTACCAGGTGGCAATAGAGGAGGAGGAAACTCAGGCAAACTTGGAGATCCAGATGGTAATGATGCATTAATTCCAGAATATTGCAATTGCTGTTGCATGGAAGGAGGAATTGGCAATCCAGGTGGTGGACGAAGCAAAGGTGGCTGTTGCAAATGAGGAAGCCCGGATGAGGGTGCATAATATCCCTGCCAATACATTGGCATTGCAAGCCCAGAGCCATCTGGATTTGGCAAAGGTGGTGAAGAGCCCCATGATGCTAAGCTTCCCCCAGGAGGCAAGCTGCCTTGAAAAGTTGACCTTGGGTGCTCCAATTGAGTCGCATGGGAACTGGGATCAGGTACAACGCCACTTCCAACAGAAGGCAAGCTTGTAGTTGTAGATGCAGTTGCCGGACGAGAGTAGTGTGACTGCACAAAATTGACAACCTTGCTGAGTCACAGATTCCTAAGTTAAAGCTCTATTTTACCAGGCCAGTTTGCATTACCTGAATAATAGCAGGATCGCTGTGTATATGAGCAGTCTGAACAGGTGGTGGAGACTTAACCTGTAAATCCTGAAACCAATGCAAGATAATAATTAAGAATCAGAAAAAACGAGCATACATAGGAGTAATATTTGAAGTCCCAGCATACATCAAATAAGAAATATAGATTTTGTTTTTAAGAATTCTAATTACCAATTTTTATGCACAGAAATGAAGATTGATGGTTAAGTATCCCCACAAATAGACACCGTCATAAGTTCATCACAGAGATGTGGATGGGTTGCACTCCTTATACTCAGTGGCCATCACAAACAAATGTTCACCGCTTGAATCCGTAGATTAATAATGTCCAAGCAAAAGAGAGATATAACTTAAGGCTAGAAGTTATTGTTGGATAATTTTACAGAATAGCAAGTCAGAGAGAGAGAGAGAGAGTTGGCTAACTAACTATATCATGTGGACCATCAATTCTTCAACGGATGACCAACATATGGGAAAATATAGAAACATGATGACAAACACTCATGCATTAAAACTGATACATCTTACTGATCTCATGATTCACATTCAACAGAATTAGCCAGTATCTAACAACAATGAAACACTTAAAAAACTTGACCTGAAGTTCAGTAAGTTATATGATCTTCATAAAAATATAGCTCAGACACATGGAGATCCAGAACTTGGAAGAATGACACATCACCAATGACATATGGAGATTCGGTCAAGAACATAATAGTAGGTACAGCATTTACTCAAAAACCTTAAGCCTAGCAGTATCAGCAGGTTTGTAATTGGGCATTTAACTGAAGTTTGGGAAGAAGATAAATAAATGGGTCCAATGTGAATTTTGTATTTATTTAGTTTATCTGCCACAGCGAAGATATACTGTGCATGCAGATTGTCCGTAAATACTAATGCATGACCCATATTTGTTCCCATAGTTCGGACTTATTCCTAAGATCTGAACAATAAAGTAAGCTATTTCAGGCATGTTTGTCTACCTTGATATCACTCCCACGAAAGATTATGTACTCATAGACTTTGTCACTAGCAGGAATTTGTGGACCATCCTTCTTTCGTCCTTCAGTTCCGAACGATCGCACTACCAAGACAAAATAGCAATTAACAATCAATGGGAGTTATTTCAGAAACACATAAAATCCTGCAGACCAAAGAAGTAACAAGCACAAAATAATTTTGCAAGATTATAATGTTCCAATATTACTAATACTGAAGAGAGTTGAATTGTAAGGAATTAATAGAGCAGAGCTATTGTGGAAATATTGCATATATTTCCTCAATGATAATGGAAAGAACTCTTAGTATGCAAATATGGTGCCAGTAGAGTGCTTACAAGGAATGCAATATTATGAAAAGTAGCAACAAAGTAAGCTAGCAAGCCTTGCAATTGTTGGGCATCTTTATAGAAATCCAAACAAATGACTGTCCATTGCAAGAATATAACACCATAAGCATAATTATGATTAGATAAGCTGATGCAATATGCCCAGTTCCAGACAGCTGTAAAACATGCAGCCTACATGTCTTGACCAAAAAACAAGAAACTGGCATGAGTAGGAGAAGCTTATTGGAAAAATAGATGGTTAGCAAGACCCATGTGCAAATTCTCAGGCACTGATATAAAGATCAGGACTGAGTCGTAAAACGTAGAGGGTGTTAGATCAGATCATCGATCAAATTGTGGGTCATAGGAGATTTTTTTTATTGTCTTCAAAATTTTAAAAATATAAAAGAAATGTTAATTGAAAAAATGAGTCAATTGTAAAGTAGATGAATGAAGAATAAAAAAGTCATAAATATAAGAAGTCTAGTTTCCGCCATCATAAGCCCATACATGGAATGTCCAGCAAATGAGACATCATGTCTAGTTATTAAAGATATTCATATATTACCTACTAATTCCATTATCCTTTAGGATAGAATATTTTTAAAACAATAAATCATGTGATTCCAAAATGCAGGTTGGACTCCGTGGGCATTGGTTAAGAGTCCAGCACATGGTAGGACTCTGAAGTTTTCCTATTTCATAGTTCATAAAAGAAACTTTCCAACAAGAGTAGAGAACTAGAGATCATTGTCCAAGCAGATGATGGGCTCTCTTACACAAGGCTTCCTTTTCTGACAAGCACACGCAATCCATATGCAACATGCTAGTCAGATTTTGATAAAATGTTGTAAAAAATACAAAATTGTATCTCTTGCTTTTAAGTCCATGAAGTCCAAAAAGTCCATCAAGAAAACAAACTTGATTGAGCTATGTCAGCAGGGGATTGCTCTGCTTCACTTTCTCTTACTCGTTCTATGGAAAGGGGTGTCAGGGGTAAAAGTAAGTTATCATTTCGTTCGTCCTTACGTCCTCACTTTACTTGTTTTTTTAGGGTTATATCTCTAGATAAAATCGTGTTATAAAGCTCGTTTTCTTTTTCTTTACCTTTTAGAAGTTAAAAACTCTAAGAGCTTGTCCATTTTACATGCTTGAAGCTTGTAAATGATAAATAAGTAATTTAAAATAAAATGGACTTCCATATATTTCCATATATAAATAGCATGATAAGTTCAATCTTATGATCCAAAGTACAAATCTAGATCTTATGATCATGACTGATCCCAGTAACAGGATGAAATCCAAATCACCTAGTGCTTCATTTGGATCATAAAATCTTAACAACAATATTCTCAAGCACCATCTAAAAAAATAAATAGTTTCCAACAACGTATCTTCGGTTGGTTTTATTGGAAAGTGTCTAGTAAGGTTTTATTGCCATCATTTCTTCTCATTGTATGTCTGGAGATAAGTATAAAAGTAATTTTTGTCTTAAGAACAGTAATTATTGTTTTAAGAAAAAGAAACCCAAAATTCCTCCATCTTTCCATATAATTAAGTTGCCATCAATAATAAGATTTTTTCCCGAACTTAATATGAAGCATAAAATTCATAACACTTTGTTCCTTAACTTGGTAAAACCAGTATGCTTGATATCATGTAGCTCAATATTGTAAAGACTTTCTGAATTAGAAGTAAAAAATTTCAACCATTATTCTGTATGTAAAAATTTATCTAAGATTTTTCAATTTGGTGTGGTCATATTCTTTCGAAGGAATACATTCCAACGAGTAGAAAATTAATGTTTCTCAGTGAATACTTAGAAGGTTTACTGCCATATATTTATTGATCTCCAATAAAAGAGTCCCAATATCCACCAATAGGAATTTAGTGACTATCAATTGTCATCATTATATTAAAGAACCATTATGTTCTTTGAGGATGAACAAGATTTTGTCTACCAAAACTATAAAAAGCAAAGTTTTATAGTAAAGGTAGCCAACAACTTCTGCCAATAACTCTTTCCTCTATAAACTTCTCGCTTGCATCTGTTTGGAACCTTGCATCAGCCTCATTTATTCCTTGATGGAAATTGAAAGTACAAGCCCCTTGCTAACAAAAGTTTAGAAGAAATGTTTCCCTAGCATAGCCGTTAGCCAGTATCTATGAGTCAGCAGTTGCTAAAGAATTATACAACAACTAAGTCACTGATCAAACATGAGGAATGATATACACTTACATGATCAACTCTATTAACTTCACAGTAAGATCTTTTACAACTACTCCAAATAAAATTAAAGAATATTTTGCTTTTTTCTCAATCCACCTATTGTCAAACCATCATTCCACCTAGATGTAGACTCAACTGGAGGCTATATGTGAATGCAGGATGCACGATAAACTTGAGAGTCTTAGAAAAGCAAAGAGTAGGGTAGATAAAGTAGAGATATCCTTTTCCAATGTCGTACAGTCACCAAACCAAGTAAAGGTTAATATAAAAATTCTACAATTCAATAATGTAACGAGGCCACCAAAGTCGCATCAATTGATATGATTCAGCAGTAAAAGGATCTTTCCACAAATGAAGCATTTTTTAATTTTCCTCAACCACTTAAGCACCATATACAATATTGACAAGGTGAATCTGAGATCAGAAGAGAATAGAGAACATTAAATCCAGATGGCAGTTGTTTGTGCATCATTTTTGGGTTATGAATACATGAAGAGAATTATATTCTTTAAAGAGCCGGACAGGGTTATAGATATAGATTTCATTGATTTTATTTTCATTTTTAAATATGCTGGTTAATTTGTTAAATAACATAACTAGTTATTTCCTTCTTATCATTTTCTTTCTATCATGTTCCCTCACAAATTTAGGCAAGGTTATAATTTTCTCCAAGATTTGTCGTCTCAGTACCAAACCCATTCCGGTACCATCCTATTATAGTATCGGTACGCGTTACAGTACAAGACGGCAAAGCGTGGTGCAGTACAAGACTGTATATCAGTTCCATACTAGTATGATACAGTGCGTTTGATATGGTATGGTACCAGCTGGTATGGCAAATTTTTGGTTTTTCCTTTTCGTCGTCATTTGTTAAACATGCAATCTTATCTTTTTTAATGCACATAAGGTTTCATCTTTGACCGATCTACTTTCAGTGACTAAAGAGGTTGATACACCAAAACATCACATGCATAGGATTTTCTATTTAAAAGTTAGATATCCTGTCATATAACCAACAAAAGGAAACATATAAACATCAACATTTCTAATATCAGCGAGGGCTTAAAAAGGTTAAAAATTGTTACGGAAAAAATAGAGAAAAATTGTTAATTAAAAACAAAAGCTTGCATAAGGACAAAATCAATAAAAGCATAGAGTAAGACCAAAAAAAATGAGACAAAACTGAGCATGAAGATTTTTTCCTATTGTTCATTTGTTACCAATAGTTTGTTATGGCAAGAGTGCAAGATCTAGTGGAGTATCTTGAACTAGAAGAACCTTGAACAGAACAAATTTGAAAGAGGACAAGTGCATAACCAGGTGTGAATTCTGCATCCCTTAAGCCCTACTAACCCCATAAAGGCACATAACAAATTTGCTTGCATGGAGAATGGAATAGCCAAGTACAAGACCAGAGTGCTTGGACTTGCTCTGGCAACAGAACAGTGAAATTTTTAGAAAAAGTAAAATATAAGAAGTATCTCAAAAAGAAAAAGCTCTAATACCCTCCAAATACAAAAGTTATTGCCATATGGAGGTATGGAGCTTGAACTTGAATAGAAGAGGTATCCTACTTTGTAAATTGGGCTTTGATGCATTGATGTGCAAAATATATCCATATCCCAAATTTCAATCCTGAGCACAATGCAGTGATTCATACAATAAATATTGCTAATTAAACAATTAAAGCCCAGCATAAAAACTAATCTTTCCACAAAAGAAAAAAAAATGCACCTTTAAATTATGTATAAGTCCATGCTGAATTATATGCAGATCTCATTAGAGAGCCATTCCACACAAAACTTCAAAAGGACTTTTTATATTCTTAAGAAAGTGTGACATAAAAAGAATTCCATCACGAAGAAGAATTCCATCGCGAAGAAAAGGCCAACCTAGCAAAATCTTGAGGGAGAAAGAAATACGTACAATGCCGCAAGGAGAAAAACTCTACATAATCGAGAATTACGTTAGAATAAGAAAAGTTTACAAACATGTGAAAAAATAAACGAAAACACAATTTAAGGGAAAAGAATAAAAAATAAACGAAAAAGAAAATACTGAACCAGTGAATATGAGAAGGAAAATAATTGTGAATTAGCAAAAACAACAACTAAATCCCCTACGAATGAAAACAAAAGAACCAAGACATATCGACACAAGCAACATCCACGTCAAAGAACACCTTGAATAGAAACCAATAGCCCAAAACCCTTGAAGAACGCCTCAAGAATCCAACTTTACACTAAAAGTGACCGGAAAAACCACATAAACCTAAAGAACCAAGGCAAGAAGATAGAGAGCCGCTACCGTTACGCAATCCAATGCTGGATTCCTCGATGTTGATATTGTAGAGGATGCCCTCGTATCTGATCTCGCTCTTGGAGGTCAGGCTGATGAGGCTCCCGATGTAGGAATCGGCCGAGGGCCCCGATCTCGAGCTCTCTGCGGCCATGGCCTTCGCCCTCGCGCGGCACCGATGCGAGCCGCCAAGATTCGTGCGGTTTATATACAAGGAGGGAGAGGAGGAGAGGGCGAGAGACCACCCCAACGAGGAGACAAGGTGGGGTGGTGATGGAGAAAGATGAGAAGCAAGCAGCCCCCCTCAGCTTCCCCTCTTACTTTTGCCACTGGTTTTGACCCCTACCGGGCCCCATATATATCGGATTCATGGTGCATGTACGGGCTTCGCCTGGGAATTGCGAGATATTTTTCTTGGTTTTTCCATTGGGTGCCTAGGTTTTTCCTCTCTTTGTTTTCAGATAAAAACCGAGGTTTTCTCCTTTACTATTTGAGAAGAGTCCCGCTGCTCGGCCATGCCCTTCTAGTTGTAGCCTTTAACCAGTCTTCCTAATAAAATTTTAATTGAAATTTGTGAAAATTAAATTAATATGCTTGAAAGTGTTAGATTAGCATGGAGCCACTTTGAGCCCGTTCTCGCATATTTAGAGGCACATCGTCCTTTGTGCTGCAAGTGAATATACTACTTGTTCAGAAAATTTCATTACATAATTATTCGATTACATGATATTATAAAGTTTAAATTGTTATCCATGCTATTAGGTTTATTATGACATGTTTTTTTGGATAAAATCATCCATGCAATGGCATTTTCGTAATAGCTAAGAGGTGAAATTATAACCATGATACTTTACTTCTTTGTCACCGAATAAAGGACTTTCATAAGTTTGTGAAAAAATAGGATGTTTGTAGAGTTCAAAAAAATCGACCTATATTTGACAATATAGATAATTGCCAACCAATAAATGGTCTAGAAAAGTGATTATGAAGACCATTTATAGGTTAATATTAAATCAATTAAGTCGGGCAATATGATCAGTAGCTTTTGCTGGACTCGTCGGACTTTCTTTTTCAGAGAAATATTTTCTTGCAATGGCTAAACGTGCATGAAAAATTCTTCAACCCGCTTATATTAGCTTGGCAATTCAATATTCAACCTGCCCCTGTGTATTGCATCAATTCTTATGAGTTGCACTAATTCTTCATGCGATATGAGAGAACTTTTTATGTGCACATAGCAAGCACCTCAAGCACTACTTGTGTTGTCATGAAGTAACTTCTTTTCTTTTTGTTTTTTCTTTGCTTCCGACTTACTTTTACCAAAAATAAAAAGAAAAAAACTCCATTATTTGGATAAAGATCGCGTATCTAAATCAAATTGCTAAGCAACTTGATGGAAAGTTTATTAACTTGGTCATTTGGAGGTTATTTATTCATTCAAAAACTCTAAAAAAAATCAAAATCTACCATCTAAAACTCCCATTCCTTATAAAATAGCGTAAATTAATTCCCAACCCTCCCCTTGACTACTGTATAACGCTAAGTCCCTGTTGATCCAAACCATGCTTTCTGATCCAAGATTAGGGATAATCTTAATTATCGGTCCATAACAGAGGTTTTTTTTCCGGAGTTGCCCTTTCGTTGCCGTTATGGTTGAAAACGTGGAATCGGTTGGGACATCGACCGCAAACAGAAAATATGGCTCAGATTTTCCATTGGAATCGTGGACAAACAGGATTTCTCCATTGGCAGCGAGTCGGGGAGATCGTTCGCATGGGATATGGCTCGGATTCTTCTATTTTACTTCTTGGATCCGAAAGAATCAAGCGGAAAGGGAAAAGTTTATCCATTGGAATCGTGGATGAACATGGTTTCTCCATTAGGAGTGTGTCGGGGAGATCGTTCGCAAACAGGAAATACAGTTCAGATTCTTCAATTCTGCTTCTTCTACCAGAAATAATCAAGCGGAAAATTCTGGTTGAAATACTATTCTGTGAGTTGCGGAAAATTCAAGTTCCTCCTTTTTTGTTTGCTTAGAGTCCCTTTCGATATTTAGCGACAATGGTTTCATTGCACAAGAGTAATAGAGATTGAAATGCTACTCCAATTTCTCTTAATTCACCAAGGCATCCCTCTGTTCTCCTCTGTTTCCCGAATGTTATTGAACGAAAACCCTGTTTTAGTTGGCTTATCTTGTTGTGTGTCTGTCATTACTCATATACTGTTTAGAGACATAAACGTGTGACTTCCATTGCTGATATCATATTCAAAAATAGTTGCTGTTCCTTTATTCTCCTCTGTTTTCCGACTGTGATTGAACGAAAACCCTGTTTTAGCTGGATTATCTTGTTGTTTGTCTGCCATTGCTCATATACTGTTTGGAGACCTAAACGTGTGACTTTCATTGCTGATATCATATTCGAAAAATAGTTGCTGTGGCAGCATTCCCTTCGCTTCATTGTTGTAATAGCATTCGGAACTTCAATAATTTCCTTTTTTTTCTTTTTTTCATTATCATGGCTTCAAAAAAAACAAGTAGCCCTGTTTTCATGGCTATTTGTTCTTATGGTGGCGAAGCTCTTATTATTTCCATCTCCGAGGATACAAATCTCGATCAAATTTACAAGAAAATAGTGGAAAGGTGGAGACATCTATCTGATACAATGGTAGAAGTTAAATATTTTATTCCAAACAAGTCTAGAATGCTTGTTTCGCTCCTGGGTGATAAGGATGTTCGGAATATGCATCAAATACACGTCAACTTAAATGTGCCGGTGATCGAGTTGGTTGTTAGTCATATTCCATGCTTGATCGAAGCAGCCGATGTCGTAATTGATATGAGGTAATGCTGAAGTTAATTCATCTGTTTCTATTTTGGTAATTTTAGTTTAAATCTTTGTTGTATTGCATATTTCACTTGTTAGTTTGTTCATGTTAATCACAAATTTAATAGTTAGTATGCTGAATTTTTGTTAAACTTATTGTAGGGATAGTGGCCCATCCCAAAATGTTGAGTGTAGCTACCGATCAAAAAAATTTTCAAAGGATAGCTCAAGTAATTTCGTTCGAGTTGTTGAAGAAACAAGAGCTGCAATCGAAGAGCAACCTAGTCAAAGAAATTTTTTGGATGCTTGGAAAACCTCTATTGAGGGTGTTGGTCAGGAGTTCAACGATGTGGAAACTTCGCGACATGATTCGCAACTTTTACATTGCAAATTATAGAGATTTTGTATTTGTGAAGAACGATCGCCTGCGACTGACTATGGAATGTGCATACGAAGGATGTGAATGGTGTATCCATACTTCCCGACTTGGGAATCAAGCAAGTTTTGCAATTAAAAAAATGAATAGTCAGCATACATGTGGCGGAGGGTTGCAAGTCCTGTCGCATCCTGAGGCTTCGAAACGTTGGATTTCAAACATAGTTAAAGAAAAACTTCAAGATATGCCGTTATATAGGCCGACTGATATCGTAAAGGATATTCGTCGAGAATATGGTGTTGAATTGTCGTATCATCAAGCTTGGCATGGGAAGGAGGTGGCTATGAAGGACCTTTATGGTCACAGATCAAAATCTTATGACCGGATACGCTGGTATTGCGATGCCATTCTTGAGACCAACCCTGACAGCATAGTGGAGTATGGAACTATTGAAGGTCGATTCAGACGCCTATTCATTTCATTTCATGCTTCAGTAGTGGGTTTCATAAGAGGATATAGACCTCTGATTTTTATGGATGGAACATTTATAAAGCATAAGGATGGAGGAGTAGTACTTGGCGCGACTTCCAAAGATGCGAACGATGATATGTTTTCTATTGCTTATGGTGTGGTCGATACGGAGACTGATGATAATTGGGACTGGTTTTGTCGGAATTTGAAAGAAGCAATTTATAGTTGCATTGAGTGGCGAAGTGAGCAAATCACATTTATGACGGATAGACATCAAGAAATTATTAAATCAGTGCCAAAGTACTTTTCTGGTAGTTATCACTCATATTGTTTCCGTCATGTGAAAGACAACTTCAAGAATCAGGTATGTATAATCATATTTTTAATTTTCAGCATACAATATATCTAACTAATTTAGGATGTTGATGATCTCATCCTTTTATTATTGTTAATGCAGGTGCTTGTCCATTATTGTGCAAGTGAGAGAAAGATGCTGCTCGATTTACTAAATGCTGCTGCCTATACTCCAAGGCTAAATGTTTTCCACAAATTAATTAGCAAGCTTACATTAGATGCTCCAGGAAGTAGAACTTTTCTCCTGCATGCAAATCCGAAGCATTGGGCAAATGCAGTATTTCCAGGTCCACGATGGGGTATTATGACATCTAACGTGGCAGAGTGTTTCAACAGTTGGATCTTGGAGGCTCGCCATCTTCCCGTGCCTCAGTTGGTTGACCATATCAGGCTTCAAATAATGACATTGATGCATGAACGGCGTAATCGAGGTTACAATATTCAAACAAATCTATGCCCAGATGTAGAGAAAGTATTGCATAGAAATGCAGAAGACGGTCGGAGATTATCCGTATTTACGTCAAACATAATGATATATGATGTAAAGGATACAAACTACTCTTGCGAAGTTGACCTCCAGAATAACAAATGCTCTTGCGGCGAGTGGCGAATATTCCGCATACCATGTAAGCATGCATGTGCATGCATTGAGAAGGCTGGTAGATCACTGTACCACTTCACTGATAATTGTTTCAAAACTGAAATGTACAGAGCAACATATGCTGAAGCTATTAGTCCAATTCCTGATATCGAGGAGCTCTATAGTGCCTCAGATGAGATTCATATTTTACCCCCAATCATAAAGACTCATCCAGGTAGGCCAAAAAAGAAGAGAAGACCTTCGCAAGGGGAGTTAGTACGTCATATAAAATGTGGATGCTGCGGAAAGCTTGGGCACAATAGAAGAACTTGTAATGTGGCCATCGACTAAATATTTTGGAGATTAGGTGTAATATATGGAGATCTGAATTTTTCATTTTTGTCGTAGTCATGTGCTTCTTATTTTGTTGTGGAAGAATTTTGCACAAACACTTGATGTCAATGAAATGAATGGCATAGTTCTCTGGTTGCCCCGTCACACTCTTACTGTTGATGTTATTGGAGAAATATAAGACACAAACTTCAAAAAATTCAGATGATTGCGTGTCTCTATACCGATTGGTAGTAAGCAACCCTTGGCATACCATGGCACACCTCTGGTTATGCAACATGTAAGACATAAGTACTTCTCAGCATACAGTAATCCCTAGCACACTGTTTATTAATACTGGAATACTGTATTTATAACTCTGAAAGGAGTTAATATAACATGGTACACCATGACACACTATTAAAATACAATGAAAGTTCCTGACACCATGTTAAGTATACTTCGAACACGATCTGTGAATCCAGGCACACATTCCATACTGGTGCACACTTCAGTGGATTGCAATGGAACACATTTAAGTATGATTGGAATCCACTTATAAAAACCTGGCACATAATTGTTCATTCTATGCAAACAATAAACTATGCTTGGAACACATTTCAGTATGTGGTGTGCACACTTATGAAAGCCTGGCACACATTTTATTAAGGTTTGCACCCATCAACGTTTGCTTGGAACACACTTGTTTTAGACTATCTGAGGTTTTTGAGTTGGCTTTGAAACACTTTCAGATACTTTAGTATGCCATTTGAATCATTTTCCTCCAATTCAAGTACATAGTTAGAAAATTAGTTTCAAAGATTTATGGCCTGACAGATTTGAAACAATAAAGTATGCTTCGAATGCATTTAAGTATGATTGAAAAACCACTTATAAAACCCAAGCATACAATTGAGACTTCTATTTAAACAATTGAACACACTTCTACATACCTGGCACACAATTAATTAATGTTTGCACACATCAACGTTTGGTTGGAACACACTTGTTTTAGACTATCTAAGGTTTTCGAGTTTGCTTTGAAACACTTTCATTTGCTAAAACCCGAAATGGAGGAAAATGGTTCAACTGGCACCATGCATTTCAGATATTATAGTGTGCCATTTGAACCATTTTCCTCCGATTCAAGTAGAGAGTTAGGAAATTAGTTTCCAAGATTTATGGTCTGTTTCAAATCTGTTTGACAGATTTGAAATAATAAAGTATGCTTGGAACGCATTTAAGTATGATTGGAACCCACTTATAAAACCCAAGCACACAATTGAAACTTCTATTTAAACAATTGAACACACTTCTACATACCTGGCACACAATTAATTAATGTTTGCACACATCAATGTTTGGTTGGAACACACTTATTTTAGACTATCTGAGAATTTTGAGTTTGCTTTGAAACACTTTCATTTGCTAAAAATCCGAAATGGAGGAAAACGGTTCAACTGACACCATGCATTTCAGATACTTTAGTGTGCCATTTGAACCATTTTTCTCCGATTTAAGTAGTGAGTTAGGAAATTAGTTTTCAAGATTTATGGCCTATTTCAAATCTGCCAAACAGATTTGAAACAATAAAGTATGCTTGGAACGCATTTAAGTATAATTGAAACCCACTTATAAAACCCAAGCACACATTTGAGACTTCTATTTAAACAATTGAACACACTTCTACATACCTGGCACACAATTAATTAATGTTTGCACACATCAACGTTTGGTTGAAACACACTTGTTTTAGACTATCTGAGGTTTTTGAGTTTGCTTTGAAACACTTTCATTTGCTAAAAATCCGAAATGGAGGAAAACGGTTCAACTGGCACCATGCATTTCAGATACTTTAGTATGCCATTTGAACCATTTTCCTCCAATTCAAGTAGAGAGTTAGAAAATTAGTTTCAAAGATTTATGGCATGTTTCAAATCTGTTTGAAAGTATGCTTGGAACGCATTTAAGTATGATTGGAACCCACTTATAAAACCCAAGTACACAATTGAGACTTCTATTTAAACAATTGAACATACTTATACATACCTGGCACATAATTAATTAATGTTTGCACACAATAACGTTTGGTTGGAACACACTTGATGAATCCTGTCTCAGAAGTTTGTGTTCAATAGAAACCTGATTTTCACTTGCTTGTACTTGCATATTTGTCCCGTACACTCAAGAAATGCAAAGTTGGTCATTACTTTATTCAAGACCTGCTTTTCAACTAAAATAAAAAGCTACCTGCCAGAGAATTAGTATCCAAATCAAAATAATGCAGCATGACAAACCATGGCACCCAGCTTGGTACAAAATTTGTTAATGTTTGTACACATCAACGTTTGGTTGGAACACACTTGTTGAAGTTTATCCTTGGAGGTTGTGTTCAACTGGCACCTTGCATTTCAGAAAATTCATTGTGCCATTAGAAGCATGGCACATCATGGCACAAAAAAATGATGGCAAGAAGTCACAGAAATCAACAAAGATGCATTGTCATGGCATCCTTTATATAGCACGACAGCAAAGAGAGATAGGCAAATTAGACTGTTGAAAAATCATTAAATTTAATCGTCATTACTGTCTCAACCAGTATAATTACACAAAAATTAAAAATGTTATAAGACTATTTTACATCTAAAGGCTCTAATCTCTATGCCTATTTTTTCTTCTTGTCATACCATGACCAGAACCCATCAAATGTAAGACAGCAAGTATTTAACAAAATTTTTTCTGCAACCCAGCTCCTGTATAAAGAGGGATCCTTGAACTCCTCCGGCAATGGTCTGGTTGTGCCACGTATCAATTCCTCGGCAAACATGAGCACATACACCCCGCAATCCACACTATCGGGTGTCTGTTGTGCGCACTCTCTAATTTCTCGAACGGGACAATCAGGGATATGGTATCCAACGCAGTCTTCTAGCCAGTGTCTCAAAAATGATGCCTGCAAGAATATCCACAATATATTATATCTGCTTAACTTGTGATTTAATTTAAAAATAAAAACGATGTAAAAAATTGTACAATTGATACCCACATATTTGATAACGTCATCTGCTACATGGAAGCTCCACATCAAGTTGTAGCATTCAAAACATTGATTCGTCAAGTCCAGAGAAATTAGATACCAATGCCATCTCGTATTCATTGGAATAAATAAATATCTACACTGTTCGAGATCGAAAAGTTGAATTTGCCCTAACCACTTCCGAATACTAGGCTGCAAAGAATCTAAAATTTTTCTGGTAATATCAGCTGTTACATCACGAACACTTGAAAGATGTTGAACTACAGCAGCCTATAAAATTTATAATAGCACACAATTAAATTTTTTCAATACGTAGTTTCTCTAATTTAAAATGTTGATGTAAAGAACTTGTATCTCGCAACACAGGTAAATACTTGAATTATCAACGGGCTCAACGTATTCTCGTTGGAATAGCTCCATCACAGAAAAATACACGTTCATGACCTATACTTCAGAAAAAATGTTAAAAAAGCAAATGATATAGATTAAACTGAGGTATGTCACTAATTTATGTACATCACTGCGTAGTGGCCCATCATGAAGGAGCTGGACTATGGCATCACCAGTGTATGATGGTCTCAAATTATCTGCATCTTTCCAAATTGTGTGCCTACGTATTTCATTGACATATTTAAGGTACTTTATTTGTGAGAAATGTGAAATTGCACAGTTAATAAAAGAAACTTACTTGAAGTTGTTTCCTTGTAGAAAGAAATCAATAGCTTCTTCACAGTAAAGAGGGAGTATACCTTCCCCCTTCCCATGATACATTGATACGTAAGTTTTGGTGCCACTTTTATTGACCTTTCAGGCGACGCCGATCTCTCAACATCAATTATGTTAGAGGATTGTACTAAATGCTAAGAACAATTAAATGTGAAGACAACAATATAAGTTAGCAAAGACATGGGATATTGAATCAGCAACTGATATATGGATACAGAATATTAGGAAAAATGAAAAGATTGCTATACCTCTCCAGGAGGGAGAGTTTCTTTGTCGATTGGAGTAGACCTGTGGAGCTCCATAAGTGCAGTACTTATAGGCAACAGAAACTTACTTGAGTAATCGGGCGAATCATCCATTTTGTTGACTTTCTATTTTTTATATGCCCTTTTATAAGTCTTCGAAAATTGGGATATGGCTTTTGCTTTCTCCATTGCCTTTCTCTCGCGTGCTCCAAACTTCACGCGCCGCATAAGGAGGAGACATATTTGGTAGTCGATCCACATTTCTTCTCGCAAGGAGTATCAGTAGCCCAAATAACCTGCTAGTAATATGCAATTTCAGTAACTACCAATAATTATTTAATTGTGAAATTATAATTTGCCTTACGATGCAAAAGTTACTCTACCTCCAAGTCATATGCACTATATTGCGTATCCTCTTCTTCCGCTTCACCTTGATCCATAGCCTCATCAAAAATTGTGGCATCTCGAAGGAACTTTTCGCCTTGGACATCAGTGGACCAAATAACCTGATAGGAATATGCATTTTATGTAATAACGATATACACTACAAAGCTACAATCAAATAGTGTCGGAAGAAAATAATTACAAACCTCCACCATTTCTGCACTATGTTGCAAATCCTCTAATTCCGCTGCAGCTTGGTCCAGAGCTTCACCAACTGCAGTATGCTATTCCCTCAACTGAGAATGTGTGGTATTAAATTCATAAAAAAATACAAGTTCGACAAGAAAACTGAGTTAATAATTCGTCAAACTTTGATTACCACAGTAGAACCGGTCGCATGCTCACTTCGTTGGTCATCCGACAAGAGACCCTTATCTTGGAGGACCTTTTCGACTCTGGACAACCTCTTATCTATCAGGACCAACCGGCGATCGTCCCCCCCCCCCCCCCTCGTCATCCCCAACAGTTTCAGGGTCTTGTAAACTAAAGCCATGTGTTCTTAAACACCTCTCAACCAATCTCATGTGTTTCTCTATGCTTTCCATTAGATGAGGTTCCCTATGGCTAGATGAAGGTAACTAAAACAAAAGAGTTATCCAACTAAGTGTATGTATTTCCTTAAATGCCAAATGAAATTATATGTGCGCCAGGTGTTTGTAAGCATGTGCTAGCAAGAATTAATGATGTGTGTAGAGAAGATAGGTGTGTGCCAAATGGAGCTAAGTGTATACTGGCAAGTGAAAAATGCATACCGAATTTAAGTAAATAGGTGCCTAATGGTTTAAAGTTATTGCTATTGCGAAATAATAATGGTTAAAGAAAGGATATATTGAGTGCCATATAGAAATAACAACTTCTCATCAATTTAAAGGAGTGTGCCAAGTCAAGAAAGATGAGTGCCAAGTGGTTGTCAGTGTGTGCTGCCAAGAAATAATGATGTCTAGATACAAGAGAGGTGTGTGCCATATGTACATAAGTGTGTGCCATATAGAAATAACAACTTCCCATCAATTCAAAGGAGTGTGCCAAGTCAAGAAAGATGTGTGCCGAGTGGTTGTCAGTGTGTGCTGCTAAGAATTAATGATGTCTACATACAAGAGAGGTGTGTGCCATATGTACATAAGTGTGTGCCTTCAATTGAAAGATACGTGCGAAAGTCTAGAATGCTTGTAAGTTTTTTTGTACAAACATTGAAACTTTTTTGTAAACCCTTTTGCAATGCATCATCTCTTCGCGTCTCTATCGGAGCAACGTCTCGTGGCCTTCCTCGCGAGAGAATGTGTAACTCCTCCTCTCTAGGCTCTAGTTTCTCGATTACCTGATGCAAGCGAAAATTTAAGTTTGGCATCAACTAAAATTATTTTCGATGTAAGAATTAAAAATTCAAACATGATATCGTTTTAACTTCTTCATGATTTCAGCAATCACGTCCACCTTGCGAGGAAATGGGGCATTGCTCCAACGCAGGAGACGTGGATACATGAAGGGGGGTCGTTGGCTTCCAACAAGGTTGTTCGCATGCTCAACAGGCCATGCCTGCAAAAAATCAATGTAAACATAAAATTAGAAGTAAATACATATCTTAACAATGAAATTTAAAATAGACATTAAGATGCTTACCACCAAAGCGACCGTGCAGCCGTCCATATATTTAGCCGATCCCTTACCAGTGATATTCCTTGACTGCACACTATCAGCTACACTAGGTATTTGTTGGTGAAGAAAAGCAAAAACAGCAAGACCCCAACAATATAAACCTAAGCGGTCTAAATCATCAAGATATGAACATAATGCCTTAGGAATATAATAGTATATAGTTGGAAAGAGGATAGTCACAAAGAGATATAGAACCCATAACTTTGTGAAATCCTCTACATCTTGTTGTCTGCTCTTTCCAACAAGAAATTGTAATCTATTCTTAACTGCATTTCTATTGGCTTTTTTATGGTCCCCCTCAAAAAAATGGATGATGAGGTCAGACGTGACCCTTCCCTTACTATGCAGTTTTACCTCATCGCCCGTCGCACTTAAACTAAGAATTAGTGCAAAATTGCTCCCTACAAAAGGAACTAAAACCTTACCAAACCAAAAACCCTCCTCATCATCATCCCAGAAGGAGAGCAGAGTATCCAGGATAGGTCTACTCTGTTTAATATATGGAAGACCTAGCAAATGCCCAAAAAATGTGCCGATGATCCTAACCTTCTGCTCATGAGACAATAACGGGACTAAGGTGACCATAAAATTGACAAAATGGTTGAAGTAACACTTACCATTGATCATATTTTTAGGGCCAACAGCAGGTGCTTTGCGTCTAGTCTGAATTGGAGCCATGAAAAATGTCTGCAACACAAATATATTCAAATACTAATTGTGAATAAAATCAACTCAAATATAAAAATATATAATTGAGTAAAACATAGACGGGATAATGAATGATTTTAACAAACTATAACAACGAACAGAAATGTTTCCCAAATAATCAAGCTTTTTGAAGACAAAAATCTTAATTTTGATATCATAACGTCCCTGTCTGAAAATTTCTCAAATCCTAAGCATTCGCACATTTTTAAAATAAATGTCCTACAATACTATATAACAGTTTGTTGCTACGAAAACCAAATTGAGAAAGTATGATGCAGGATTTACAAACCGTCGAAGGACTGGCAATACGCCTCGGAGAGGGTTTGGGAAGCGATGTCGAACGAAGCACCGTCGACCAACGATCGGGGCGAAGTCGCGAGCGTCAAGGAAAGAATCTGGTGTGGGAGTCGACAAAATGCCGTCGACTCAGAACTCTAAGTCGGAGACCTGCCGAAAAATAGAGTCGACAGAGGAACTCTTAGTCGGGAGCAAGAGCGATTTGCCGGTGGGAACTTGTTTACGATCTTAGGGTTTGAAACAGGGGACACCAGATCAACCGGAATCGGTGAGGAAGATGGAAAATTTCGTGGGGAGATAGGATTGCAAAAGGGGGGAAATATGAATCCTTAACGATGAGAGCTATTTCTGTGTGAAGATAAGAGTGAAAAATGGGAAGAGATGAAGCCGAATCGGTGGGAACTTCAGGGCTATTTTCGTCTCAAACAGAAAGCCAGAAACGGGATGGACCGGCTGTTTCGGTGGGAACTTTAGGGCTATTTTCGTTCCAAACAGAAAGCCAAAAACGGGATGGACCGGCTGTTACAAAAAGAGTAAACAGGGACTAAAAATTATAGTCCGGTCCAACACTGGACCGGCTATTAATTACCCCTATAAAATATTCTTCTTCAATTATTCGCACATGCATATGGCTAAATACTTACCATACGAGGTTGATGCTTGCATGTATTCACTAGCCTTTTAATTGTAAATTATAAATGTCAAAATGACTATGACTAGTTATTGCCTTAACTTACCCTCTATCCTAAACCCCAACCTAGCAATAGCTTCTACAATCCAATGGTAAAGATCACCTCGTGATGTAGGTTGGGGCCCTAGTGCTAGCTCTAGGCCTACCCAACAAAAGGCTCAATTACCTGAGCAATGATCTTAAACTACTAAGTAGAAATTAAACTAATATTAGAAGTAAAAAAGCAAAATAACTTTGAAACTAAAGGCTAAGGAAAATAAAAAACTAATCTACCCAAGGATAATTAATAACTTGCTGCCTCACTACTAAGAGCACTTTGCTGCCAACAAAGACTTCACCAATGGATGCCGTTGCGGCAAGCCGCAACCAAAGACTCAACCAAATGATCTCGCCTTCGACCTCAAAATCCACCAAAACTTGGGCAAAATCCACCATGCAAAAAAAAGAGTTTTGGACCAACGACGAGCTAACATGAACTCGATAGAAAGAAATTTTATTTGTGTACAATCGAACATTCAAATATTGGGTAGTTCTACCCTTACTATCCTAGTCATAGACTATATTGATATTGCTCTGGTATTTTGCTCATAACTTCTTCATCTGAGCTTTGATTCAAGCAATTCAAATGGCATTGATAAAGCTCATATAACATTGGACATTGTAGAAGTAAGCTTAGAATTCAACTTATGACAATCATAATGAAATCATTTTTTGGATTGATGTACACTAGACTATACCTGTCATTGCAACTTAACCTAAATTTATAAAATGTTGAGCCTTTTAAACGCTTTATAGTCAGATGTCACCTTGTAGTCTTCCCTCATGTTGGTCTAAAGGTAGTCTGAAGGTCACCCGAGGATCTTGTAACTATTAGAGGGGTGGTTCCAGCTTGCACCTCCTCATCTACCAATAGCTACCAAAGAAGGCAATGAAAAATTTATCGATACTTGATTTGTGGATGGAAATAGTGGAACTAAAAATGAAGGCAAAACTGCAAGGCATTGTTTAATAAAACCCTAAAGGTCTACAAGGGTGAGCTTACTACCGATGTTCATATCCACCACCAACAATGTCAAGGTTCAAGATTTCTCCATCTCCATTAGCCTCAAGTCCAAAAGATACATGGAGCTTTATTGTTTAAATTTCTTGTTGCCCATGTAACTAGTACACAAAAATAGAACCACTTCTCCACATATTTAAATTGTGAGAAAAGATTTTGTGTTTCATTTATTATTCTGCTAGTAAATATGTGCTATACGCAGGCAAAATTACTTTGCTTTAGATTTTTTTATTTTTCTAAAAAATATAAATTATAAATTATAAAATTAATGATTATTTATAGTAATCTAATTTCAAGAAAAGTTAAATACAATGAAATATCATGAAATGGCTACATTTTGTACAAACTACACAAAAAACGATAATAAAAGTAGCATCATTTATGGCAAATATTTCTACTATATTTTATATTTAAATAGGCAAATAATTACTAGTGAAGAAAATAACTTAAAGTTGATATGATGGATTTTTATGTTGATTCATATCTATGATACCTCTATTTGTAATCTTTAAATTATTTCAACAATTTATTATAATTCATCTAAGTTAAATTAGGATTTTCTCTTTTTTCGTAACCCTTTAATCTAAGTCTGTTGAGGTTCTTTACTATTCTTTTTAAAAAATAAATAATTATATTAATATGTTATTATTTTAATTTATTATCTATTTAGTAGTATTTTTGATTCAGTAGTTATAAAGTTTAATTATTTGATTTAATTTATATTTATATACCGATATGCGATAAAATAAATTTAAATATAAATTTTTATATCTAACCAATATTTATATTTATTAAATAAAATAAATATAAATATATTAGTATTCGATCTGTATGTAATTTTCCAGTAGGATGTACAAGATATGTTTTAAGATGCAAATGTTGGTTTTTTTATTTTCTTTTTTTGTTAAAAAAAGAGGTAGGGGGAGGAAGGGACAAGCCCACCCCCTAGCAAATCTCACGGGGCCCTCACCCCATCAGAAGAATGTTCGATACGGGCAGACAAGTTTTACTCATATTCTCCCCATCAAAAAATGAGTACGTTACACCTCGCACCACCAAAGCTACCAGCGTACCAATAAGCGCTCCTAGACCCTATATCCAAGCAGTGTCACCATATTTTAATCGACGCACAGGGCGATTCGAACTTGAAACTATATAGTTAGAAGATAATATCCAGCTTCACTAAACTACCATTTTGGTGGTATGCAAATGTTGGTTTCACTATCTCAATTACTCTTGCATGCCGGAATTTTTTTTTTTGATAATATACAAATAGCCACCTTTTTTTTAAATAAAAACTAACGGCTGTCTGCTTGGTGCCATTGAAATGACTACCACACAGAACAGGCACTCCTCACCCGAATAACTAGGGTTTCAGAAGAGGGTTTAAGCCAAGAAGAAAGAAGACCGGAGAGAAGCTCCTCCCATGGCCTCTACCTCCTCCTACTTCGCCTCCCTCTCGAGGCGTCTCCTCTCTCGCCCTCTCCTCCCCCGCCCCTTCTTCTCCTCCGCTCGCTTCTTCTCCACTCCCCTCGTCGGCGACGAGTCCGACTCGGACGATTTCCGTCCCGATGCCGACCAAGCCACTCCTCAGTCGTCGTCCTCCTCCCCCGGCGCAACCCCTCAGCAGCGCCTCCAATTCCAGCGCCCCCTCGAGAAGGGTCTCGACGCTGGGGTCTATAAGGTAAATCCAAAACCGAATCCAGCCCCCTTAGATCGCGAAAGTTAGAATTTCTACGGGTTTTTCTTGATCGGTGGTTTTCTTGTGGGTGATTTTGAAGGCTATATTGGTCGGCAAGGTCGGGCAGAGGCCGGTCCAGAAGCAGCTTAAGAGCGGGCGGGGGTTGGTTCTGTTTTCCCTCGGGACTGGAGGGATTCGGAACAACCGGCGGCCGCTCGAAAACGAGGATCCAAGGCAGTATGCCGACCGTTGCGCCGTGCAGTGGCACCGGGTCTGCGTGTACCCGGAGCGACTCGGAAACCTCGCACTCAAGCACGTCATGCCTGGGTAAGTGCCGGTCGTCTTCGAACCCCTATTTTTGACATTCTTTATTACATGGAATTATCCTTCTTTTTTTTTTGAAATTACAATTACAATTCTTTACAATGAGGGATTTTGGTTAATTTCTACAGAATACCAAATAAAATGGATGTTGTATTTATAATATTTAGTAATGTGATTATGCTAACATAAGAACGTTCTAGACCATCATCTTAAAATTGTTATTGAAAGTTTTTGTTAATTTTAACGAATCATAACCATTTTTTCTTACTGAAAAATTGCATTCTTACATTTATAGCTATGATTCGAACCAATTGTTAGTCATTTAACTTATATTCAGTAATCTATTGGCAAAAATGATATTTTTTTAGTTGTATTTTGTATGGAACAATTGTAGCAGATACATGTAAACTGAAAAATAAGTTTGTCTGCAGTGCTGTCAGTTAGACATAAGAGATTGTTACTGAAACACCCAAAGTTACATATAGCAAAGGAAACAAATTGTTCTTCTACTGATTTAATCTCTTTTTTTTCCCCCAGTCAACAGTAAAACTGCAAACTTATTGATTAATCCTTATCATTTAGTGGACTTTTTTGGCAGCATTCTGTTTCTGTTGGTTTTGCTTTTGAACACATTTTTTTTATAAACCAGTTTTTAATTTTTGTATCTGCAGAACTATTTTAGAATTTTTGAAAAATATTTATACTGGAAAATTTCTTTTGCTCAATTTTTGTTTTCTGTTTGCATAGCTGCCCCAACCACTGCCCCTGTTATCAGTTCCTCTCATTATTGTTCATCGAGTAAATCTGTGTTCATCTTTCGCATGTGAACCTTTTCTTTTCTTTCCTTTAGGATACATTAGATAATGTCTTATCAATTTGTGTGTCGAACCAACTAAGCTGTCTTGTTTACTTTCATTGCATGTGATAAAAGGTGTGGTTTTAAGCCATCCTGAAAAAAGGTGTATGTTTTGGCAGTTGAGTTGTTTTAGTTGTAGAATTCTCCACTCTTTTCAACTTATATTCTCCAGCAGGTCTTTGAAACTCTCGTGGAGTGGTTGGCATGCACCATGACGATGCTGCTTGTATTTAGAATGCTTTGTTGGATTTCATGGAAGCAGTGAAGATATGCCTTCTTCTTTTTTACAGCAAACTTGGTAAATTGGATGGAATTAATTGTTGTGGATGTGTATATCCATATTCTGCTGCTCAAATCTGCTGTATGATTACATTGCAAATGCTATTATACACAAGGTTGTCCATTACTGTTTTTTAATGGTTGGAAACTGCTCATCCTTCTTTCTTTGAATTGTCCACCTCTTCTTTTGAAATTTATTTTCAGTGGAATTTATAATGACCTGCATTTTGTTCTTTTCTTTTCTTTTTTTAAAACTATTTCATTGCTTTTGCTCTCTGTAAACATGAGGTTGGTTCCTAAAACTACAGGGAATGAATTGAATCTTTTAGGCCTAGTCAGAGTTGTATAAATTTCATAAGATATGCTAAATGTTCTTTTACTTGCTTTTGAGTGCGAGGTTGTTATTTTAGTTTGAATGATTTGCATCCATTGGAATGCATAATATGTGCATAAACTTGTATCCAATTCCTTAATCCAACTTACTGGTTTGGATACATGATGTCCCAATCCTTTAATTGGGCTTCCTGAAATTTTGTTGCTTGATATGAGATGCAGTTAAAAAATTTTTGTGTCTTAGTGCTGTTTTTTGTTCTTTTATTTAGTACTCAGTATTATCTAATCCAAATAATGTGGGTATATTTTTGTTTATTACTTGTTTTTTCTTTTGTATTGCAGATCTGTTTTATATTTAGAAGGCAATCTGGAGACCAAAGTATTCAGTGATCCACTAACTGGACTTGTTAGGCGCATAAGAGAAATTGCTATCCGCCGAGATGGTAATGCTACCCTCTTCTTATGCTGTTCAAATCTTAAGGGTTAAATAGTTCTACAAAATCTACGTAATGCCGCATGGTTGTGTCATCATTTTTTTTTTTGACCTGCTGTTCCAGTTTGCTAATTAATAAATGGTACTAGAAAGGTTGCTAAAATTAAGAAAAGCTGATATCTGAAACAATTATTTCCTGATACGTACATATCTTGCATCAATTCAATTTCAGGGTTTGAACTTCAAAACTATAAACATGGATGAACAAGACAGCAGAATGTGGCCACGATTAAGTTCTCTACTTCAAATCAATATCACACCTGACACCTTTTTGTACCAAAAGAGCGCATATAAAAACTAAAAACAGACCGTTTGTACTTGCTGTATGCCTCTGATATATGCTGCATATTAATACTAATAATGATTTATGAATAACATCAAAATTCTCTTTTGACTCACCATGGGACCATTATGTCCCCTGTTGATCTCCTTTTGGTGGCTGGCACCAACAACTACTAAGCAAGCAAGTCTTGCTTCCTGTTCCCCCTATCTACTTGCTTCCGGGGCATCCACTTTCACAGGCTTATTCTCCAACAAATCAGCAATGTGAGACCCCACTCCACCTCCACACCTCTCTGACATTTGCCATCGCTGCCTGTTCCCCCTATCTACTTGCTTCCTCGGCAGCCACTTTCCCAGGTTTATTCTCTGAAAAATCACCAATGTGATACCCCACTCCACCTCCACACCTCCCTGGCATTTGCCATCGCTGCCTGAGGCCACCACTTTGCCGTAAGCCTAACTCCCCTTACTCTTTCCTTCCCCATCCTTTGATCACTCCCTTTGAAGCTCCAACTCCTTTGTGCTTTATCCCCATTTCGTGCAACCCTCCCACTTCTTCATCATCCCTGCGCCTCCCAACATCTCAACCTAGTTTCTCTCTCTCTTACCCTCTGCCACAACCTAGTTTCTCTCTCTCTTACCCTCTGCCACCAGCTACCATTCGAACCCCATCAGTTAACCAGCTCACCCTCCCCCACAAAGGCCTCGTTGGTTTAGGTAATCATGTTGAATATCAACTAGGTTAGTAGAAAATGATTTTGCTGACCTGTTAGGTCCTTTGGTTGCATTGGTTGGCCATTTAAGATATCTGTTCAAATTTGGGTCATCCCCCACCTAAGCTGTTCTGACCCATCGACAAGCATAGCCTGAGTTATGCATGGGTGAGTAAAACTATTGGGACATGAAAATGAGGGTTAACATACTTTGAGTTGAAAATGGCCAACTGCAGAGGAAGGCAAATGGAAGGGATGGTGCCACAGGAGAATGGGTTCTCTGTGATCTAGGGGTGTGTATTGGGATGCATGAAATTAGGTGAAAAATATTTATTCTGTGCTTGCTCCAATGCATATGTATACATTTTGATTATTGATGAAGGTTGGACCAAGGTTAGAACCTATCCGAACCGGCCGGTTCCGCCCGTTTCGAACCATACCGGTGTTTCACTGGTACGGTTCCGACTTAGAAAATGGAATGCTATCCCGAAGACAGAGAAGAAGGAAAGAGAGACAGAGCGGGGGAGGGAGGGAGAGGGAGAGGACGCCGGCGGAGGTTGCGAGGGGGCCGACGACCAAGAAGGAGCCTTGGGAGAGACAGAACGAGAGAGGAAGAGAGAGAGAGAGAGAGAGCGGGGGAGGGAGGGAGGGACGCCGGCGGACTTCGGCAGAGGCCGCGAGGGGGCTGGCGCTGAGGAAGAAGGCCGCTTAAAAAATTTGAAGATTCGTAAGTGAAGTCGGCAATCGATTTGTCAACTTCACTTACGAATCGCGAAATTAAAAAAAAAAAATTGAAAATTCGTAAGTGAAGTCGACAAATCGATTGCTGACTTCACTTACGAATCCCCAAATTTTTTATGCGGCCTTTTTCCTCGGCGCCGGCGGCCTCGCGGTCTCCGCTGAGGTCCGCTTGGCTCCGCCGGCGTCCTCTCCTTTCCTCTCTCTCTCTCTCTCTTCCTGTCTTGTTTGGCATCTCCCTCACCCATCTGTTTGCTATGTCGGTACGGGCCCGGCCCGGCATGGCGCGGGCCCCTACCGAGCCGTCTCACCGAGGAACCGGTATGGGGTCCAGTACCGGTTCCTCCGATCTTGATCAAAACAAGTAGTTTAATTCATGTAATTGCATGAACGAAAGTACTTAAATTATTGTAATTGCATTGCTGGGTATGTTTCATGAGTAAATTAGTGGTTGATTTTTCCTCCTACTTGAATATATCAGAAATCTGCCTGGATTGTAATCTTGTTATTATGTGTTATCATAGATTTTTCACAAAATTAATTTTGGGAAGACATGAAACATCTAAATTTAGACGTAAAAGCTGAAGAATGGTCTAGGCAGGACAGATCGCAAGAAATACAGTTAAATATTTAGCTTATGCATGCAAAATGTTTAGGTAGAACTCTGACAAAATTAAGTTCATGAACAGGTCGTCTCGTCTTTCTTGGTAAAGGTAGTGATGCCAGCCAATCAGAGCAAGTAGAGTTGAGAAGTGCAGGCTATTACTAAGGTGATGTTGAAGATGATCCTGGATGATACATTGTTGTAGAGATGAAAAGCACAATGCTGCCTCTTCTGAACATGCGAGAGAAATATCGACATACTATTTCTCCAGTTGCACAATCTGATGATCAACCATGCAACTGTGTGCTCATAGTGTCAGCCTTTGCTGACGATTGTGATTGGCCATAAAAATGCAGGATGTGATGAGTATTTTGCTTCAAGAACGCAAGCTAAATTTGGTAATTACATTGTCAATCATATGAATCTATCAAATTTACAATTTGGGGAGGCATTCTTTTTTTTTTTTGGTTATTTTTATCTTTCCTTCCAACTCTGTCCAGGCATTTTCTGCAATGCTTATTGGAAGAATTTTGTTATGCTATGAATTCTTATGTATGTTCTCATTTTGTTTGCTCTTTCATGCAAATTCTGTCGGACCGCTTTGATGGATTGGCATCTCTCTCTCTCTCTCTCTCTCATGTATCTGGTGGTTATGCGTGTGTTGCTCCCGTGCGCGTGCACATGGTGCATTTGTAATCTAACACACTGGAAGTAAAAAGAGGTTTTGCACTTGCTATTAGATTCAATGGTGAAAGTTGCAAAGTGAGTCCGAACCGTTCCATGTGATCTATAAAGTTAAAAATGTCTAAAAATAAGACATATAATAAGATTATCTTTTGGAAACTCTCAGGCTATGCATTGATTTTTTTTTTTTGGTTTGAATTAATGGTTACAATGCCATGACACAGTGGGCTGATTTTTTTGGATGGCTTGATGTACAGGTAACAAGTCTCCAAAATATATAATTTTGTTTATAAGCGTTTTAGATGATCTAGTCCTCCATTTTGCATTTCCTATCATTGGATTTTAGTGCAGGTAAAGTTTTGTGACCTCTCAACGGTGGTTCACGTAATGTCTATTGATCCACTTCATTTTCATTGAAAACGCTGAAACTGACCTCAAAAACGGACTAATAACCCTGTAGGGTCAGGGTTGGTGCCTCTTTATCGGATGAAAGCCTTTGTCTGGGTGACAAGACACCAAACCTGTTTCTTAAGGATAATCTGTGTGCCTCTTTATATTGGTTTCATGCCAGCGGTTGACTGAATCCTGACATATATGGTGCTCCACAGTTGGTGCTACAGTCTCGAGTGATCAGGGCTGGCTCGAGTCTTAGGCGATCATCTCGGCCCAAAAGCAGGCCTTCCGGACTGGAAGAAAGCAGGCCTTCCGGACTGGAAGAATAAGAGAAGATAATCACATAAGGGAAAAGACAAAAAAGCACCGACTTGCGATGAAATAAAGAGAAGAGAGGTGAGAGAGATTGAGAGAGAGGGGAGGGGAGAGTAGGGAGGTTCTTTGTCCTATTTTCTGTGTCTGACCGTGACCAAAAGAAAGCAAAGGCCTCATATAACGGGAACAGGCGCTGGCTACAAGTCTTTCCTCTTGATGGAAGGGAGGTGGAGGGTTTCCTGGCCTGCAGAGGGGCAATTTGGGAAGTTGGGGACAGTAGTTTGGTTTTGGGTGGAGAGAAAGAGAGAGAGAGGAGGGATTTGGTTGGCTTGATGCACGTCTGAAGCCACTGTTATCTTTCATCCCTTCTCTTTTTTGGTTTTGGTCTTGGTTTTCCTTTCCTCACATTACTCAGGAAGAAAGATTGGGGGATTGGAGATGGACTTCTTGGAGGGTGGAGATTCTTTTAATTTTCTCCTCGCTGTTTCTTCTCCCCTCTTGGGTGGTAGAGAGAGAAAACGAGGGAGGGGGTTGAATGGCTGCTGTGCTGTGATGTTGCAGTTGCTGCTTGGGTACTCGCTTGAAGGGGAGATGGTGGGATGGGACTTTTATTAATTAGATGGATTGATTTCCCATAATGCCCCTACTTTCTCTTATAGAGGTCCATCTATGGACAAATTCTTTCCTTCGCCTTGACCATGAAATGCCATGGGATAACCTTTTCCTATTCTGCTCTTGCTTGACATCGTAACAGTATTGCCAAACATTATCCCAGTTCATGACCTTTCTCTTAGAATAATTACTTTTTCGTGCTTTCATTCAAAAATTATATTAGATTAAAGTAATTTCTTGTTAGATTCATGCATCTTTATTGGAATAGTCTATTTTCATATCATTTTTTAAATAATTTATACTTATTAAAAAAAATTATTATTAAAAAAAAGGATTTTTTGTATAGATATCTTTCTAAATATTAGATTTTGCGTGAATATTTTTTGAAAATTGGTATTTGCATGTATACCCTCGTAAAACTCTGTTATTGTACAAATATCCCTAATATAACGATTGTTCTAACTGTGTTAAAAAAATCATATTTTTATTAATTAAAAATAAAATTAAAATATGAAATGACGTTATTATTCTTGCTCCCCCCCCCCCCCCCCCCCCCCCGCGGCGCGCTGGTCTCCCCCCCCTCCCACCGCGCCCGGCTCCCCCTCCTCCCACCGCGCCCGTCCACCACCTCCCCCCGCGCTGGTCTCCAACCCCCCCCCCCTCCTCCCACCGCGCCCGGCTCCCCCTCCTCCCACCGCGCCCGTCCACCACCTCCCCCCCACCGCGCCCGTCTTCCGCACTCAACGCGCCCGGCTTCCTCCTCCTCGCGCCCGGCTTCCACATCACCCCCTCCCCCCGCCCCCGGCTTCCCCCCGGCGCCCGTCTTCCCTCCCGTCTTACCAAGCCAAATTTCATATCACACTATTTTTTATCTATATGACTGATTGGACGGAACTTGTCGTCTCCCAGCTCTCCTCTCTCGAGGACAAAAAAAAATCCCAGACCTTCTTCCAAAATCCAATTCCATTGCAGAAAATTGACACGACCCATATTTCGTTCAGTGTTCCCTCACTTTCTCCCTTCAAAAGTTACAAGAAACAAAAACAAAAAAACAGAAGGAAAAAAAAAAAAAAAACAGCTACTGAGACACCAGAAGTATCAACAGTGTAATAGAGAGAGAGAGAGAATCCTGACGGGCCGAGGTTCCTTTGGATTCTGTGAACCTATGCTTGTTGCCATCCTTCCACGCTTGAACCCTACTCCCCTTATGATATTAATCCCATTATCAGATCAAATGCAGGAGGTAAATTTAGATGCAGCCAATTTACAAATCCTATTGTATATTTTTATTATATTCATAATAAAGAAACAGGCCTTTGGTCAGAGAACCAAATACATTTCCTAATAAATACAGGATTATAAAGGCTATCACATTAATTAATGTATCTAAATTCTTTTCATTTACTAGGATTTGTTTTGCGTAAATACCCTTCTAAATATAGAAAATTGTATGAATATCCTTGTAAAGTTACTATTTGCTTGTATACCCTTATAAAAATTTCTATTTGCACGCTTACCCATTAAGGATATTTTAGTCATTTTAATTTGAAACCGTTAATTTTTTAACGGCGTTAGATGGCATGGGTATATATGCAAAAATAAGAATAAAAGCGGATAGAATAGCAAAACAAGTATTTTACGAGGGTATACATGCAAATATCAATTTTGGAAGGGTATTCACGCAAAATTCGATATTTAGAAGGGTATCCATGCAAAAAACCCAAAAAAAAAAAGCCTAATTGCCGCCCCTCTGAGTGATATGCCTTTACTTTCCTCATGGAAATATGAAGATATGGCAATGGTGAATTTTTCAAATGCAATTTTCCTTCTTCACGGCCAACCTCAATATGAGCGTCCCCCCCCCCCCCCTCCCCCACAACACACACACACACACACACACACACCAATCCCCCTCTCCCGATTCAGCTCGCAGCAGTATATGCTATCCTATGATCCTACCACAAGAATATCTGTTCTTAATCATATCACACATGAAAGTTCCCAAGAAATTATGCAAAAACATGCCTACTTTTTAAGAAACTATCATTATCTTCAGAGTAATTTCATTAGCAATAGTTTATGAGGGTGACATGATCATCATCTTCTCCTCCTCCTCCCTCTTCTCTTTCTTCTCCTTTTCTTCTTCTCCGTCTTCCTTCTCTCCTTCTTCTCCTCTTTCTCCCCTCTTCCTTCTTCTTTTCTTTTTTCTGCTTAGGTAGATCGTAAGCTCATTGAACAGAAAAAATTACTCCAGACTTCATAATTCTGCTACAAGAATATCTATTTTCTTGATCCCTCATCATGGCAGTTTTGAATATGGAACCACCTTTGTAAAAGTTTGATTTAGGCTAGCCTCCTTTTCTGTATCAGAAAAAAGAATTATGCAAAAGATAGCATGCCCACCCTTAGGAAATTCTACCATTATCTTCGGATATATATATATATTTTTATGTAACATAATTCGTAAAGGTGACTTATCTTTTTTTGGATAATTTTTACGATTTTGGTCAATATTTTTTGGCAACAGGGCAATTTGGGCCTCTCCTCCTCCTCCTCTCCTTTATTTCCTTTCATAAGTTTGTTGAACAGATTTCCTCACTCCAGACTTCCATTCTTGATCCTATTGTACCTACGTGGCAGTTTGCAAGAAGTTATGCAACGATAGCATGCCAACTCCAAGGAAATCCTACCATTATCTTCAGATATAGTTTTACTAGAGACAGTCTGTACGGCTGACTTGATCTCAACCTTTTTCAGACATGTGTTAACTCCTTTTAATTTTCTTTTCTCTTCTTTTTCTTCTTCTCCTCAGTCTTTTACTTCAGTAGTCGATAAGTTCATTGAAGACATTTACTCAATCCAGACTTATAATTCTACCACGAGAATATGTATTCTTGATCCTATCATACGTGGCAGTCCGCAAGAAATTATGCAAAAGATAGCATGACTACTTTTAAGAAATTCTGCCATTATCCTCAGATATAAATTTATTAGATACAGTTTGCAACGGTGACTTGATCTCACCTTTTTTTGGGGACATTTTTTAACACATTTTTTCGGTCAATATTTTTGGCACCAGGTCAAGTTGGGCCTCTTTTGGGTAATTAGTTTCACTGAAGAGACGAAAGTTACGCTAGACTTCATAATTCTGCCACAAGAATATCTATTCTCCATCCAATAGCTTGGAAGTTTGCAAGAAATTTTGCAAAAGATAGCATGGCTACCCTCAGGAAATTCCGCCATTATCTTCATATATATAGTTTTGTTAAATATAATTTGTAAGGATGATTTGATCTCAACTTTTCTCGGTTTTAACAAAATTTTCTATTAATCTCAATTTTATTTTGGACATTTTTTAACAATTTTTTTTTATCAATATGTTTTGTCCTCCTCTCCTTCTTCAAGATGCTCATTTTGTACCTGCCCTCTCTACGCTTTCTTATTCTTCTTCTTGCCGTAACAGTAATATAGATGTCAAAAAAGGCTTTAAAACACATTCTTGAAGGTTAGCACCAGCTATGACCTGCTGAAGTCATGCAGGTTGCCATGACAGAATGGAGTACTGTGCTTCTTTTTGTTCACTACATAGAAAATCCAAATTTGCAAGCATTACTTTCTCCAATCTCATTAAAGCACTAAACACACCAGTTAAAATGCAGTGATGAAAGACCATTCCAATCATCAAGAACATTTGAACTCCCCTGTTCAAGTCTAAATAGGAAGAACAACAAGCTCAGCATGTATTCAGGTATGCAACCGTAGCTGATCAGTCTCCATGCTAGTATGTCACGTTTCATGCATATGGTTCGAAAGAAAGTGCCTCAATCTTGGAAGCGTTTACTGACTGCTCTTCAATCTTTTGGGTGGTGGGGACATAAAAAGCTTTCGGACAGAAATGATGGGATCATCTTCCTGCATCACACATAGTGCCAATCCAGAGATCAGCTTCAGATAACAGATGGGGAAGCAAACAGAATTCAATATAAAAAAATCAGAAAAAAACAGTACCTCATCAAGTAAATCAGAAGGGTTCTCCAAATTTAAGGGTGTCGGAGAATCTTTCACTTGATGAACTAAAGCTGAAAGTGTCAGTTTCCATCCAGGCATGGTTACTCCCTCATTGGGAGCGATCCAGGGGCAGAAGGGCCTGTGCTGCCTGATTGGGTCAAAGTTGTTGATTTTACTATGCACCAGTTTTGGATTTTTTTCTGAATCACCAAAACAGAAAAGAAAAAGCACAGGTCAGCCTCCATTTCTTTCATGAGATACAGAGGATCGCAAACAGTACAACAGATTGTTATATCTCCAATGCTTTAAGCAAGCCAGTGAAGGGAAATGAAGAAAAGAAGAGATCAGCAGAAGTTGCTGATTAGCTCAGTAGCTTCAGTTTTTGCAGATCCAGACATCTGAATAGCATGAAAACACCAGAAGCAGGAGGTTGGGTAGTTTTCATCACTGAATTCTTGCGTTGTTGAATTCACCATCCTAATATTGAGTTCTCAACTTATAAAATGAATTTAAAACAAGCTGCAGGAGGGCTTTGTAGTTACTACACTAATGCTTAAATTTGTTGGAACAAAAAGGCCTAGGTCATGTCCGGATAACCTTAAGATATTGGGCATTAAAATTATATAAGAAACTCAAAGTTTGCATTAGGAAAACACATCACACCCAGATTCAAGTAATTGAAATTCATGGATAGCATAAGTAAGATTAATCTACCAATACATGACTAAGATTAATCTAACAATGCATGATAGCAATATAGAACAGTTTGCTCAAGCAAGGGGGGCACTAGAATTTAAGATCATAAATATTAGAGAAAAAATAACAAACGCTTGGGGATTACGCTAGGATAAACTAATGATGCCAGAGTCCTGCTTGAAGACCAACTTCTAAGAGGAGGAAATATATACATCGTAATTATTTAGAGATAAGAATGATAAAATTGATGTATCACAAAACCTTAAAGTGATGTGTTAGAAGGTCTGGTACCAATTATGATACAAAGAAAAAAGAAAATCAAAGGGAAAGATGCTGAAGGTTAGAGAGTAGAAGGATGTGTGACTCAAGTGCATACTGCGTCAAAAAATCTGCCACAGCTCAACAGTCTTTTATATCATAAGACACAATAACAAGAGTCTCTACCTTCAAGACCTAAAAGATACCTACCGCCTAAAAAGACGAGCAAATTCCAACTTAAACCAGTAATTAGTCTTAAAAATTAATTTTAGTTCTTTTTAGATCTTAAAAAACCACCAATTATTCTCAGGATATGCTACTTAAACCAGTTGAACATCACCCAAAAGCGGCGATGATGGTAGCCTAAAAACGATTTGCAGAATACAAAGAAATATTATACTTTCGGTAAAGGTAATTAAACTGTAACCTTTTGTAGTCCTTTAAATTGCAAATATCTTGTTTGGTTAAAGGCCATGATATTTTTGTCTGCACTCTGATTTGTGTGATACTTAATGCATTGGAATGCTAATTTAAATGATATCCAATGGCTCTGCTCTAATTTCTGATACACCAGATATTTTAATAGGTGAAGCATCTGAACCACTGCTGCTCTCGGAGGACAAATCTCTCCATTGCTTCTTGTCTTTCACATGCTTCTAGCTTATGAACTGCTCACTAATATGCATCACACATTCTCGCTGCACAGAAGCTCGTCCCCCCAATTACACACATTCTCGGTAGCTTGTGTTCAAAACAAGACAATGATAGACAATAATAGATTGATAAAACCTCTTCATGCATTGAGCAATGGCCACAAAAGATAATAGCAATAACATGTAGCAATCCCCTCAATGTATGGATTCCTTAAAAAATAGAGAGCCCGTTAAGATTCTCTTGAAGAGATATCAACAATAAAACCATGTGTATTTGATGGTATCAATGAAAATTCACTATCCACAAGATCTCAAGGACCTCCATCAAATAATATCCTTGACTACCACATTTTGTCATGTCATCCTCATGGAAATCCACATAAAGATTTTATAATTCTTGCATAGGATTTTCACTAATCAAATATACACCATACGTTGAAGGATAAATCAATTTTATTAAATGTCATTCTAGAATTTAGCAATTCTTGGAATTTCTTCTCCTTCTTCTTCTTCACTTTTTTAAAAGTCGCTCCAAGGTAAGAGAACAAGAAGAGGTATGCAGAGGGGGTACATTTCCTTGAGTCCTTGGAATTTTCCCTATGGTCACAATCCACCCATTTGTAACTCTATTTGACAAAAGATATTTCTCTCCATAGGAATGATATCTGAGCGATCCATAAAGCCAATCACGTGCAATGTAGAAAGACATGTTGGGTATACTTATGGTTGGCTTTTTGACATGGAAAGCTAAAGACCTCCAATTAAAGAATTGGTTGAAAAGTATTTAAAGCTCTATCTGATACAGGATGCTGTCTGGGCTAAGAAAGCATAATTATCAAAAAAAGAAACAAATTTTTGCTTACATAATGATCTACATGGTAATTTATAACTTACTTGGTACCTCCAAAACATGCGGTGAAAGGAGTTTGAAGCTTAAAGTGGAAGAGGATTTCACCCTGATTAGAACGGATAACATAAATACGACACTAAAATTACATAAAGCTGATTATTCATAATGACAGTCTATAATCATGCTTGGCGAAATATTATGCACAAATAAGGACACTGTATTCCTTGAAGTGTCGGAAGTTGCTTGATGGCCAAGCCACAAGGATTATTTGCTCAGGAGTTCCACATCCTTTTATTTCAAATTCTGTTAATATTTTATTGAAATTGATTTCAAGAGTCATTTTAATCATAAGCTGCAATTCAGCATGATGAAAAAGGCCCACCATAAAGTGAAAAGGCATCTCCAAAGTATATTTTTGTTACTCTAATAGGATCAACAAATGGATGAAAATTGAAAACAAGGACTTCTTCAAAACTCATCAGAAACATGAATGTGTCAATGACATAAACTAAAATCAGTTTACAAAGCATAAATTGAATCATTTGGTTTTTATTTTTGTTATTTTTTTAAAGATAAGTAAGAGATTGAGACAATGGAAGGAATCAAAAATCTATTAAACAATAGCAAAGACAAGTTATAAAATCATAACTTGAACATTAAGGTTCAATAAGCCTTATCTCCCAATATATGGCTTTGAATTAATGGATCATGTTATGATCTATCAATGTTTTAGAATGTTTTGTATTGAACTCTAAGACTAGCACATCAGAACACTACTAATAGGCGACAAATTCTAAGGTAAGAAAATTATGGGCAAAAGACCAACCAGCCATGAAAATTAGGAGTTTAAATAGGTGTAGCTGGCAATGGATTTATATCAACTATGGCCATTTGGTTAATTAGCATGCAAGTACTACATAACTCTAGAAAATTAGTTCGCATAGTGCATAATTCATCCACATGAACTAAAAGAAATGCATGAACTGACATGAACTTGCTACATGAAATTCTTTAGCTTTTGAAAAATTTTGGTGCAGTGTGCATGCAGTTACTGCACTAAGTAAAATAACTCAGTACATCATCTAGAACAATCAAAAGAAAAAAAATGTTTATTAGTTATCCAATGTAACAAACTACAATCACAAGTAATATGAACTTAATTATTTTTGTCTCAATCAAATGACCAATGAAAGGGTCTATTTAGAGCATCAAGAAGGGTATCATTAAATGTTCCTGTAGTTGTAGGTAGGACAATCCTGTTGGGTATTATGTGACACAAAAAGAACCTAAATGATAGCGAGAAGAGTAGAGCTGATATTTTGCAAAGTTGTAGCTCATGTACCACTTTGAATAGAACAAGTTTACAGATATAATAAAGGACATGAAAACCAATGAACTTCAACTGTGACCGATATTATTTAAGATGGTAAAGAATCTGTCCCATTGGCTAATTGACAAGAAATGCTGACACAGCGGATGGAAACAAGTAATTTAAATGAATCTCCTTCTTAGAAGCTTAAAACTAGAATGATACTGGACCTTAAATTTGTCACAAAAGAAAAAAGGATCAAAAGAATCCTTACCTGGTGCGTTGTTTGCTTCTGCTTTACCGCTGACATTCATCAATCCATTGGCCTTTTGATTTATTGCCTTTGCATCCTCAATGTTTTGGAGATCAGAATCCTTGTCACCTTTTCCTGAATTTATATTGTGGCTACTGGACAGAGATGCCTTGGTAGATGAACAAGATGCAATATTAGACGAATCATCATGATTCATTTCAGAAGCTTCACCGTAATGTACTGAATCTAATCTTGAAACACTGTTGCAATTTTGGTTGCAGACATCTTCTGATTCAATAACTAAGTTGTTCCCACAGGGTTCAGCATCATTTTGTATCGTACTTATGCCTTCTCCAACTTTAACACTATTATCAGCCTTGTTTTCTTCAGGGGGCACCTCTCCTTTCTCTTTATAATCAATATTGGTTCGTTGCAGAACTTCCGGTGCACATTGAATGGCATCTTTCGGATTTTCAACATTGCTATTTTTATGCAATGAGTGATCTCCTTGCTCGCTGTAGTTACCTTCAAAGGAGGTATTGCCACTAGGAGTATTGTTGCCCCCACGTATCTCCCCTTCAGGATGCGACTGAAAGTAGACATCACTGCTGAGTTCATTTTCACTTCTTTTGCGCTTTAGCAAACTTGCACCTTCTGGAATAACAAGACCGCCATTGATATCTTTTTGATACTGCAATAGATCATCATTTTGTGAGGAATGCTGAGTATGTGTTTGACTCGAGCTTGAATCTTCAAATGATGCATGATTTCTGCTAACACCGAGTTCAGCTCTTAAATGTCGGCTAACAATGGGGAAAGAAACTCTTGGTCTATAGTTTTGTCTAGTCGGTGGAGGACCACCTGCAATCGAAAAATTTAAGCCCAAATTTTTTTCTTTGGCCGATGAAATACTATAACCAGTATCACTGATTCCTTTGTTTGAACTGTAAATTCCTAAGCCCAAATTTTCCGCCCTTGGAGCTTGTACTCTACGAACTAGGTCTGCACCAAAAGTGGCTGGCTCATTTTGGCTGCTCGAATCTGCAACCACACTGAAAATTTCCAGAGGGCATTGCATTGTTGTTAAAGCCCATAATGCTACACGTGCTCCACAAAATCTGCAGTCTAAGACAACAGATGCAGGATCATATTGGTAATCACCAAAGGGAGGGTTGATATGTTCTCCCCCCTCAGCTTCACCCTGCCCATTTGACGAGTGAATTTTGACGCCTTCTTTTTGTTCATGAAGTATATGTTCTGATGTTTCAGATGTAGAGGTACCTTTGCCAAATGAACTTGATCTATCCTCACTTTCAACAGCATATGGAAGCAGTCGAGGTTCCCATCCACATAAACTTACAATTTTCAGTGCCTACAATTTATAGACCAACTGTTACCTTTGGAAGTATAAAAAACTAAAGAACAAGCAACATGTATCTCCAAAGGTTATGTAAAGCTATATCATGACATGGCATAACACAATTCTTATTGAGAAATCCAGAAGACACTTGAAAAGCATGTTTCCAGTCATTAATTGGTAGAAGAATAACAACATGAGTATATATAAGTAAACTAAACCCGCACTATGTAAGGAAGAATGACAACCAATGCAAATTGTAGTTATCTAGCCTTTAGGAATTGCTCTGACCTAATGTTTTGCTTAATGAGAAATAGCAAGCATCCATTGTCCTGCTATATAAGTGCTCCATTAGACAGCATCCTAATACAACTTTATGTTAATCAACATATTATTAACAATGAATTGTTCATAATCTCCTTCATGCCAAACATGCTCTAGCTATGCATGGGAACTGGTACAGCATGGAACTGACATATAAAAGTCTGGTTAGCATGAAGTACATCCTGAAAAAGGTTTGTAGAGCACACCCTGAAAAATCTGATATTAGAATGGCAAAGAATATTACTCTCAATTCTTCACCCTTGAGGATATATCATCTCAATGATCTAGAAAGAGCTATTAAATAAGTCAGCAGCAAACAAATAAATGATTCTTTGGCTAGGAAAAAAAATAGTTGTCGAATGTTTTCCTGAGTTCACTACAAGAGTACGGAGGGGCTTGCTCAGCACTAGTGCCGAAAATGCAATGAGTGCCAGAAGCATGGTTTTAGGAATAACCAATATCAGAATTTATTCTAATTTCTTGAGTCAACCTTAGGAAAGATTCATTCCTTCAGAATCATCAGCAACATAGATGGGTCAATATGTTGATTTTGTTTCTTACATAATTTTGAAGGACTAGGATATTTGTAGAATGAGTAGCAAGCTTGGATCTGCAAAGGATTATCTATTTCAAATCTCCAAGTCTATCAATTTAGAAATGCTGAATAGATTTAAGCCTCTTACTTTGGTTACATACATACATAAACACAATTGATACCATGGTATGCTCAACCGGCCTGTACCATCCGGTTCAGTACATATCGGACCAGTCTGGTACGGTGGCAGGAAACGTTTCCAACCCCTATGGGGCCAAAATCGAGTGGTACAGAGGCGTACCGGTACGAACCAGACTAGTTCGCACTGGTACGCCTTCAGTGATCACAGCGTGCTATAGCCAAAATCCTCTTGAACCAGTGGTACCAGTTTGGTACGGCCCGAACCGGTCCGGTAGGCCACCGGACGCCTATCGGTACCAGTTCGGCAAACACTGATCGATGCCTTAAGCACATGAAGCCTCGCAGTACGTTCACTTGTAGTTGGTTGTGTTGACACATAACATGTAAAGTGAATGTTCTATTTGACCATACCCAAACGTTTGCAATTCATAAGCGATGTAAAATGTGAGAACATACAAAGTAGTTATACTAGATTCTCCAGACAATTGAGAGGTTCAAAGATCACAATAACTAGATGAGAGAAATTAAACAAGGAAACAAAAAACATAAACCAGATGCCACATTGATAGGATGTCTGTAGTAGTGGTAGCACGAGTAATTGACAACTTCCTATCTCATTTAAATTTGGTGCACACTCCACACATTTTACCATCCTTGTTCTGAAGCTCATATATTATTAAACAAGGAGAAGGAGATGCTCATATGCAAGTCTCTTGAGATTCTAAGAAAGAAGATAAATCTTCTGAGACTTTAACCAATAATTTTTCAACTCAAGCAGTTGCAGTTTATGGCAATGTTCCAGAAGTTTAGCATAATATGCTGGAACCAAAGAGATAATCAGAAGTTTGGCTGTTTGCCACAGACAATTGGCTGAATCAAGTTCTAAATTTGTGTTTCTTCCCATCACAAGCACTCAGTCCTCCAAATATTAAGTACCACAACTTGCTCCCAAAAGATGGTAGATTTAGTAAATAGATGAATATTCGAATCCAAAGATGTTCTTGCAGTTAAATAGAAAGATATTTTTGAAGAATTCCATCTCCTTCTATAATACCGGACATATACTCTTCACAACAAAAGGATAAATAAACTAGACAAAAGAGTGTATTAAGTGAAACACAATATGAAATGCTAATGAAGAGGATAATACAATGCTATACATGATGCAGAAGTCTGAGTACACCAATCTCAACTTTGTTATATGGCTTGCAACACTTGTTGTGCAAAAGAACAAGAGTAGATAATCATTAAAATATTCCAGTTGAAGGACAGGCATGTGGTTAGTGAAGTATGCAATCTTGGGTCCATTTTGCAACACTATTGGCTTTCTTATTTTATTAAAACAGGTTACAAACCTCGTTCACAATTTTTTAAACAGGGAATAATTTGGTACTCTAACTGTTTTGTAAGTTCGCAAACATAAATAAACGAAAACAGATTTGGTGGTTGTGGGAGCTTTGTAAGAAGAAAATAAAAAACAAAAATATTAGGAACAGAAAATTCCCCTTCTAAAGAATATTTTTTTTATTAGATTAAAAAAAAAGGCTTACCAAACACATTTTACGTCTCAATTACTATTTCAGTTTCCAAAATCATAAATTAGGAAATGAAAATGCAATCAAGTGGCTACTGATAGTGGAAATATAAAGTGTGTTTCTTGATACTTCATGGGCAAGTGTAATCTAAAAGTGGTGCGCAGAAGATGGTTATATTGTTAAACTTGGTATAGGAGTAACAGTAGTACCAGAGCTATGCTCTGATGTTTAATTAATAACTCAGTTGGAACTTGAAAGTGATAATTATGTGGTGGCATTTTGTATTATACCTAGGATAGTTCTGCATTTACCATAAAGGCAGCAATGGACATACCTAGAATCGCTCAAAATTCCATATCCACCCATATCTGTATATGCAATAGGAGATGAATCCCGATTGAATTACAATGTCTCACATGAAAAAGTTTTCAAAATAACAGTTTTGTTTTTATATATATACAAATCTTATGTACATAGGTTAAAGATTCAACTCTAATATTTTCCTTCCAAGAAGCAAAAGAATGGTACCCTGATCGATCCAAAGAAAAAAATCGTGATGTGAGGAAAGTGCTACATTCTGAGTGTATCCTTAGGTTGTAAAATACACAACAATGAAGTTCCTAAGCAACCAAATAACATCTAACAAGGCTAGTGGCCTAATGCGCTGAACCAGTAGTTGGAACCTAGCTTAGTCAAAATCTCTGAATATAATAACAAGCATCAGATCTATTCAATACAATTTGGAAAAACTAAATTCCTAGATAACTAAGAACCCAAATCTTTAATAAATTTTATTTTCCTCCTGAACCCTATGACCCCCAATTGAAACTCTCCTCTTCCTCTATATCAAATTGCCTACCACTCTTTGTAGAATACCACCCAAGAACCTTCCACATAATTAGCATAAGATGTCTCTGGCTAACGAAGAAGAGATTTCTAGTTTAAACATAAATAGGGTTCAAAAAAGAAAAAAAGAAAGGAAATTAATTTGTTGTCAAGTGGTTTTCACCATTTCAAGGTAATGCCATATATCATGGCAACATCACAATCTTTATCATACACAGCCAGTTCACTGAATTTGGGCTTCAGGTGAGGGGATGCTGGGTTTAGTTGCAACGGTCTTTTTGAAAAATGCACAACATGCAGTTTATTTCCTCAACCAGCATGTCTTCAAGGATAATTTCAACCAACCAATTCTTATGATGTCAGCAACTTAGGAGCATAAGCATGTTATACCTGGTAATATAGATCAGAGTTAGCAGCTTCCAACGCACTCTCCCAATCTTTGCTTTTAGGACCAACTGTAAGCCTAATGCCATTTTTTAGGACAATTGATGCATGAGAAGGCAGTGTCAAAAATTCTTCTAATGTAGGGCTCTTCATCTTCATGTAATCAATAGCTGAGGATGAAATTAAAGGAAGGGCTGCGAGACGTAGGAGTGCAGAAAAACGTTCATTGTAACTCTCAACAAGTGCTGGAGGAGGTGTTGGAGGAAACAGTGCCAATGCTTCATCACATGCATTGTCAATCCATGGACATAGCAGTTTATGTCCATTGTCGAGCTTTAAGCTGAACACAGCAGCAGCCTTTTCAACTGCAGTAAGAGAATATGGTTTCAGAATAAGAATAACAAGGTAAAGAAATATGACATATGTTCAACAGTAGGATCAGAATTATATCAAAACCTACGAGTCAAAATCAACTCGAAGCATCTATAGCATCCAATATATTTATGCTGATACTAACTAATAGAACACATCATAGACATCCAATTAACAAGATTATAAAAATATTGCACTATATAACTCTTAAGATAAGCCATTGGCTATTAGTGAAACTTGAAAAAAGGATTCGGTCACATTTAGTTACAACAAATTTCAGCTATGGCTATTCCATGTGACAACTGGCTTATTTAAAGTTGGCCCGAAAAGCATGGAATTTCTTGTAACTATTGGGGCCATGTTAGCATAATCCTTGCAAGCAGGCAATGATTGGAACTTCGATGCTTGTTCTTAAGGTAAAGATGATACACAATGCATAACGGACCTTGTTGCAGTGTCCAAGAAGATGGAGTAGAAAAAAGAAGTCGTGCTCCACATGCTTCACATGCTATAACATCCATCTCTACATTAATCCAACCTCTCCTTGCACAATTTACAGGACGGATCACCTGTGTACAATGTAAAATAATAGTAAAAACATCCACTTGCAAACCATCAACAAGCATGTAAAGATTACCTTTTCATATATGCACATAACAGATGAAAAATATCTTGCAAAAGTTGATGCTAGAGTTCTACACTTCTATAGTACTTCCAATTCAAGAATACAATGCCTAAATACCTAAAAAAACTCTTGATTTAATTGTTGCCACGTCCCAAAACTTTAAATCATTTATACCAACATGATATTATATTACAAATTTAAGAAGAGTTCAGGCTGAAGCTTCAATAAATAAATACACATTTACTATTTGAACTGCAACACAGCACTCATTTGTAAAATCATCACATTCGCTGGGGACCAAAAAAAAAAAAACGTAACCTCATAAATCAAAAATGCTAATTCTATATATGCTCACTATTCGTAAACATGTCCATCAAAATTAGTTCCACCGTATCACTATTAGTTCACCTTATACGTAAAATATCTTCCTTTCTCTCGTGAAATTAATTCACAAATGGCAATACTTGATTTTCTTTGTTATCAGAAACCCTCATTAAATCTGTCTTCTTGCTCTACAACTCTACCCGATTAACAAACAATCGTAAGACTCAGATGCCTAACTTGGAAAGAAAATCTCTAGCATCTAAAAACCTAAAATTACCCACTAGAATCCAAAAATTATGATCTTTTTAATTCTTCTTCAACTTCTTCTATTGTATTGGGCCGAGAGGGAGACATCCAAACCTTCGGTTTTCCGAACCAGGTCATGGCCTTGAACGTAGCCAGCCTCCTCATCAAATCCCCTCGATCCCACGGCCGGCACGGAGGAGTTGGTCCGAGCATTCCCATTGAAGCCACGGTCGGAAGCCTCAGCCCCTCACCCAGACCTGCTCTCGAACCCAATTCCAGCCTCTTCCCTCTGTCCACCGAGCTGATCCCCCTATCACATAAAAAATGAAGGCGATTCAGCTAAAATCCATTAAAGATCAAAGAAAACAAAGAAAAAAGAATATCAAACCCCTATATTTTTCTAGGGTTTCGAAGGAGGACCTGGAGGGAGAGGGCTTCGGCCTGGGAGACTGGTAGAGCTTGTCCAAGACCTTCTGGAGTCGCTTCTCGGAATCGCCCGACATTCTTTTCCTTGGAATCGTGTTATCGAGTATCGATAGATCGATCGAGATATCCGCCGCCTCGAGCTGGAGAGAACGGTGGAGGGGAGCTCTCCTTGTTTGCCCTTCAGGCGCTCCGAACGGCCATTAGAGCCGCTCGAGAGCTCTTCTTTGCTTTTGGGTTGGCTGGGTCTCGCTCTGTCCTTGTTCGAGTCACCCGCAGGTCGTGTTAATCTATCGTGACCACTTACGTGGCAGTTATTGGTTTGCTGCTACGATCCCTGCCGAGGAAAATTGAAACGTCTGATCGGCTGTTACTTCGCGTACGAGCGGACAGCGGCTTCAGCGAATGGGCACCTGCAAAGTTCTCAATATCCAATTGGACCGGATTGAGTGCGGATCCGGCACGGCCCTGATGGGACCGGAATTAGCTTCGAAGCATGGTTTAGTATAACGGACATGATGACGTGATAACAGTTTCAGCCATTCATTAGGAATCCAACATATTATGTGATCGTTGCCCATCCATCCATGTACATCTCTTGTACATGTAATTCGCTAATTGGATACAGAAAGAAAAATTATAAAAATCATTATTCAAATTCAATTTACTTTATATAGTTATCAAAAATGGTGGGGGGTTTGCTGTAATTAACTTCTTGTGTGGCGTCTTTGAGTGCTTTCTCATAATCCTAATATTATTTTAAAAGGGTACACTCTAAGAAGAAAAATTGAGGCAAGAGGGGATCGTATATGTTAGTTTTAAGCATCTTTATTATACAGTACCATATATAATATCCAAATATTATTTTAGATTAATAAATAAAGATCACATTGTAATAGTGCTACATAATAGTCATGATTGCTATTCTCTAATTTATCCTGACATGATTCATCATATATCATATTTTTCCTTACATTAATATCTACAGAAATAGAATTACCGACCGTTGTACAGTATAAACCCTCCTAAAACAAGGGTCCGGCCTCCGCTCCCTTAACCAATTAAATCGAGACATCCTGGCGATAGGAGCCCCGACCACGGCTGCAAACCATTGTGAGGGACTGACGAAGACCTCAGTAACCATATCTGATGGTGTTATCGACCGGAAAGAATAAAATAAAATCGAAAAATCCAAAGAAAACAAGGAAAACATAGCATTCGATCCTTCACAAAAATCAGACGAGCCAGATTCAAGGCTTTAAGAAGTACAAAAGGAGGAGAAGATAGATAAAAGCTAGTTGGGGCCTTACCTGATTCTGGCGGCAAATGGTGGCGGCGACGGTGCGAAAGACAATCGGTGCTCGTAGAGGAAAGTTGCCAAAATATCCGGTGAAGAGCTCCAATCGAGTTCGGCTTCCCGGTGGAGGAGGATGGGGAGAAATGTTAGATTTTGGTTAAATAATGATTAAAAGTTTTCATACTTAAAACATATATATTATGCATATAAGTTAAGAAGGGAGTATGGCGTGGATGGTTGGTGTGTTGGTTTGAGGTGGATGAGGTTATTGGTTTGACTCTCTCTTTCCTTTTTATATTCTCATATAGAGGATTTATTTACGTGAAGGAGAGGCAGCTTGGTTATATTTCTCGGTTCTCTGTGCTTGTCCGAAGCGCGAAGAGCCGAGGTCGTATCTTGCCCGTGCTCGTCCAAGAGGAGCCGAGGCTGAGGTCGGACCACAGGTGCGATGAGCCTAGAGGAGCCGAGGTCGGACCATAGGTGCGATGAGCTGTGCCTCGCACCCAAGGCGCCAAGAGCCACGTCGCTTCCTCGCTTGCACCTCTTCGCAACCGACCTCGCATCCGCTGGCCCTACTCTCAGTGCTTTTCAAACTTTCTTACCAGTTTTGACTGTTGGATCAGTTTTAGGTCGCGTCTGTCCCGAAGAAGTCTATAAGTAGACCTCTTTAGATTAGACAGAGTACACAATCGAAAGCAGAGAAATTCTATTCTCCCTTTCTGCTATTTTTCTTTCAATCAACGGGTTTGCTGCATACTGATTCTGGGTTCGAAGGCTTCTTTGATCCGTGCAAATCATTGAGGCAGAAGGAACAGTGCGACAGGCTATTGTATCTCAGGAGTAGAACGCCATCCAATCCTAGTGCACTGTAAGGCGGCGAAAACCTACTTAAAAAAAGTGGCCAACATACCACGCCTCAGCATCTTGGATTTCATTTTTCTACTTTCTCTATTTATTTTCTCTAAGCTTATTTCTGCCTATTATTTGTTGAAGTAGAATATTTTAGATTTTACTAATTCTGTGACAGTTTATTCCCAACAAGAATGTGGAGGAGCACTTATAAATCTTGGCGGCGATTGGAATCCAACTCGGAGTCGAATACTCGGATTCCGTCCGACCAACTCGAGGAGGGGGGAGTCTTCTCCTTCTCAGGCACACGTGCCTTTTTTCTCCTTTTCTTTGGGCCGAAGCAGACTGGGCTAAGCAGACTTTTGGGCCGGTCAAATGGGCTTGGCCAAGTTCAGGCTTTAAAAGGCCTGACTATTACAGTTTTATTACGCCATCGCTAAAGCACCTTGCTTGAGTCTTCCATTTATTATAAATTGTTATATTATTATGTTGTATTTCGAGAATAACCGAAAAAAGAAAGGAAGAACATGTGACTTAAGCTAGTAAAATTACTAAACTATTGATATAACGGCCTATGCAATTATTTACATCTTATATGCAGCCCTCGCCTAAAGCTATTATAAATTAGATCTAGAAAAACCATTACTTAAAAAATAATTATTCGTTCAACCGTAGCCATTGCAAGAAGCAATGTTGAGAAGAGTATGGAAGACGAGAGCGACGGAAAGGGGCAAGCCATCTGCTATCGACCTCCGCCACCGTCAGAAGACAAGAACGACGGCAAAAGGCGACCGATCTGCTATCGACCTTAGCCACCGCCAACAGACGAGAACGACGGCAAGAAGCATGCAATCCTTTCCCCCTTTCCTGGCATTCTCTCTGGATGCTTGCTATGGTTCTTTCTTTCTTTCTTTCTTTCTTGTTTTCTTGCTTTTCCTTTGAATTTTAGTGACAGTTCTTGATTTCTAGTTTTGCTTCGTTGTTCTTTGGATTCTAGAGACGGTTCTTGATTTCTAATTGGTTTTGATGTTTGTTTGGATTCTTGATATGGTTACTTGATTATTCGGTTCTTAGTGTCCTGCGTTTTCTTTGGATTCTACTGGAGGTTCTTGATTTATAATTTGGTTTCAGTGTTCTTTGGATTCTAGAGATGATTCTTGAATTCTAGATTGGTTTCGGTGTCCTTTGGGTTCTAGAGATGATTCTTGATTTCTAGTTGGGTTTCGGGTATGTTGACTTCAGTTGCCTGCGGGGGGAGCCCAAATAGGAGGGCAGTAATACCTAAATTTAACCGGGATAACCATTCATATGATTTTATATCATTTATTTGATTTATTTCAATTTTACATGTCGGATGGTGACTGGATTTTTATTTTTTTTATATATATATCATGTAAGTGTTCATTTTACAAATCAAACTTCATAGTTTTTGTTTTTTCAGTTCACTTTGTAAGTTTCTGTTTGTTAGCTTCTCTGTTTTTATTTATGTCGGGTTCCTGTATCTGTTTGAAAATTCAGTTATATATTTTCTTTTACACTTTTTATTATTATTATTTTTAAATATTCGTATATTCAGTTTTCCAATTTTTTTATTTTTCTCCTGTGTATTTTCTTTTTTAACTAATATTTTTTTGTTCTTTCCTTGTATGTCCTGTTTTGTATTTTATGTTCCATTTTTTCTAATTTATATATGTTGCTTACTATTGACTCATTTTCATATTCAGTTTACAAAATCAGTTGCATACATCATTTTTGAAAAATTCTTCTGTTTGGTAATCTTTGCCTTTGTTCTTCTATAATTGAGTTGTTTTTTTTGTTGCAAATTCTGTTCTTTATTTTCCTTTTCTGTCAACTAAATGTTGATTTATATTCTGCTTTCTGTTGCTGTCTTTACATATTCAGTTGTCTATATTTGTTTTGGGTTTCATTTTACCTTTTATTTTATAGTTTCTTTTTCGAATTTTATATATCTTATCTGCTCTTTGTCCTTCATTTATATACCTTATTCGGTCTTATTTCAATTTTTAGTATTCTTGGACTTCTTTTTTTTCTGTGTTTTCAACATATATCTTTCTTTGATAGCAAAGTTTCCCAGGGGTGCATATGTTGTAACTTGCATAGTCAAACATAAAAGTCATATCCTGTTCTACTTTAGGGGGTTTATATATATGTTTCTTTATTAGAGAATTTAGCTTCAATATTTTGATATCCAATTTAATAATAGTTAACATATGTTTTTAACTCGGACAATGAAACATTACAGTCATATCCTATTTTACTTAAGGGGGTTTTGTACATGTGTTTCTTTGTAAACAAATTCTGCTTCGATAATTTGATCTAATTTATTAATAGTTAATATAAGAAAATAAATGATATGTTATAAAATAAGTAGTCTTTTTCTTGTAGTGTGGCTTCCATGTGCAAATTTACTAGTTAAAAGAAAAGGCAATCATTATATGGTAGAGCATGATACTATACTTGCAATGTTGTACTATCTATTTCATACCAAGCTCTTAATTTTATATTATATTTAACTTGTTACTTGTTATGTGATGCTGGATCTTTATCTTCTATGGATTTTTGAGATGATAGAGATAAGTCCATGATCAAAAATTTCCTGGTTCTGTCCTTTTATATCAATCTGTACATCATGTGGTGTTTGCCTGTTTGGTCTCTTCTTATATAGACCTATGAGGAGGCTGGGAGCTACAACTTTGTAAGCATCACCTGGATTTTCTCATTTGTTTAGGTTAATTATTTAGCTCGCAAATACATGATGCTAGATTATCCCTCTGAGGGATTTGTGAGAGGAATAGTGACCTGTGATATTGTAGTGTGGCTTCTGAGATGGAAAAGAGGCAATTGAAGCTATATGCCTGTAAGAATTGCCTAATAATTTTATTTTTTTATTTTGAAGGGACTTTGTAGAAGGATATGGAGAACTGAAGCAATGACCTTGTGACAATCATTCTGCTCTTTTATTTTGTGTTTGTCACATTATCCGTGATTTTTGTGGCAACATATTAAGATGGTGGCTAGAGGGACCGAAACCTATAAATGGATATTGCAAGAAATGCCCTGTTATACACACACACACACACACACACATATGTATGTATATGTATGTATATATATATATGTGTGTGTGTATGTGTGTGTGTATTTATGTATATGTATGTATATATATATGTGTGTGTGTATATATATATATGTGTGTGTGTGTGTGTTAAGTGGGTTAAATGTCATCCTGTGCTTGTATATCATTAGATGTCTGTTTACTGGACTTACCATAATTAACTGATCCAGTCTGTTACAGTTACTCTCAATGATCAAAGTCATTTTCTCTATGATATTATGATTTTATCATTACGTTGCATCGTGTTAGATTCTCCTGCGGGACGTTTGATAATTGAAATATGTTCCAGTCACTGCATGCTATTGTTATTGACTGTCCAGAATTTATTTATTCAGTTGTCAGTGATAAGCAAAGTCAAATTCTCTACCATATTGTAATACTACTATTGTCTTCACCTATATTTTGTAATGTTAAATGATTGAAAAAATTTCTTGTTGCCTCTGATGTGGAGTTGTTACTGATGTTCTTGATAGGGTGTTTCCTCTGATTTTTTTTTTTGCACATATTGGATTTTAATCGTCTTATCTGTTGCAATGAGTGATCTTTTAGATTAATCTTTTTATAAGTTTTTTTTTCTTCAATTATAATGGATGGAGTTTATGTAGATGCGTTGATGGTTTACAGATATTATAGAGTATGATGGCACGGTTCCCTTTGCTTTATTGGTGCGGTGTCTTTTTGTTTTTTAATTTTTTGGCACGGTTCCCTTGACGATTGATTCCTATAGATGATGTTAAAGTTTTTTTTTTTTTTTTGCGATCAGTCAAATATCTTGATTTTAGTTGTCTATTATGGTTTTTTCTTTTACTGTTAGCTTAATTTTTTTTAATGTTATTCAGCAATGTGGAAATCCTAATTTCCCCTTTGTGCTTGCAATTGATGTGAGGATGCTTCCTTATTGATATGCTTACATTAAATTTCAAGTCTTTTTAACCATGTAATGGTTGGTATATTGGAGATTGTTTTGTAGTGCTTTTTTTGATTATTTTGGTTCAAGTTGATGCAGAATTTATAGATATTATGGAAGATTGATATTATCGTTAGCTTTTTTAGCTGGCCCAATTGTTTTTGGTAGTTGTAGCAGCCTCTACTGTCACAGAATATGAAGTCTTTGATATGCCATATACTTCCAAAACCTGACAGGTGGCAGTTAAAAAAACGTATACTTTAGTTGACCTATGCAGTTCTATTTTGCCATGTGTCATTAGAACCAAATTGTGAGGTTTTATATTTTGTATTAGAAGGGCTTTCCAATATTTAGAATTGTTTTATATATTCTTTTGAGGATCAAAGACATGTTTTTTGCTACCATCTTGGTATGAATTTTCTGTTGTTCAGTATTTTTTTTCTTTTTCTTTGAAGAGTTACAGCTGATGTTCTTGATAAAAGGTTTACAATTGAATGTTTTCACATATCTTGAATTTTCATTGTCTTTTTTTTCTGGAGACTGAGCTATTGGAGTAGTTTTTTTCCAGAAGAGCTGCTTTTCCTTAGTCAAGAAGGATTTGGGATTTCTACATGTATGTTTTTTTGTGGTCTCTAAAGATTATGGAGGATGGTCTATCTTTTGTTCTGCTGGCAGTTTAGATCTCACAGTATAATTGGTTCGTGAAATATTATTCTCTTTCCAGAAGCATGGTCAGTGGTAATTTTGAAGGTCTAATAATTTACTTTATCTCCAAGAAGTGATTATAGAGTATGATGATACCTCTTTCACTTCCTTTGCAATTTGTAATTTTGTGGTTTGTTTAGTTTGTGATATGTTATAATTTTTTTCAAGTCTTATAAATGGTCAGTTTGTTCTTAGTTCAACTTTTCTATATAGGTTCCCCATCTTCAGTTTGCCTGTGACATGAGATGCAGCTGAAAGTTGTTGAGTTTTTTTTTTTGAATGATTGAAAAAGTTTAAGTCCTTTCGTATTTTTTTGGTTGCTGAATTTCTTTGAACTCGATTGGGTTGCTGTGCTGTTGGAAAATGTAGTCTTGTCATCCATAAATCCTTGTGGAGAACTTTTGTCAATGTACATATACATGCAGAACACCGATCTAGCCACCATCGTGGATTTATTAGATTTGTGCTTTTGTGGGTGTCTCCTAATGGGCTAATCTTTTTTTATCCTCCTAAGTCCTAACCATTTACTAGGGTTATTTTACTACAATAGCTCTTAGTGTATATGTTACAATAGGTAGGTATCATCAAAATTTTTTATGTAACTTAATGTTTTTCTTACCATTATTTATATAGTATAGTGGTATTGCAAGTTTTGAATTCCATTATATATTTTTAAGATATAATACACGAATCTTTGCTACTTTGATCTACAGTAAACAACAATAATTTATGGTTTGGCTTTTGATATATCTGTGGATAGCTTTAAGCATTAGATATTCTTTCTAATTTGTTAATAATTCTTAATGGCTCCATGTTTGAAGTTTGTGGTTCTTGGAACTTTTTGGTTGCTGAAGACGTCTCTTTTTGGTAAATGAGTCTGTAAGTTTGTATAAGGTCTGGCTTTTATGATCTACTCTTGTGATACTAATCAAATTTCTTCCTAATTTATGTATCAGTTTTGCACTTTTGGTTGCCTGTTGCCTTTTTTGCTTTGTTTTTTTCACTCTTCTTGATAGAGATGATTTTTTTTCACAGGGCACAGCAAAAATCAGCTTTTGAGGAGTGTGCTTTCATTAGAATGTTAGTTGGTGATTGAAATTTTACCATGATTTTTTTTGTGTAATTTAGGAGTCTATTTTCCTTCGCTTTCGTGATATTTTTTGTTGTTTCAGGAGTCTATTTGCCTTCAACTTGGTTATTTTATTATAACTGTGATTCACATAAATTCTAATAGGTTCCAAGCAATAAACATCATGCTACAGGACGAACAGAGGTGGCTCAAGTTATTAATCTTGTATGAATCACCTGATTCTTATGAATGATATCTTACTAATTTTTGATTGTCTTCTGCAATGACTGATCTGTTGGAGCAATCTTTTAGCAGGGCATCATCCAACTGCTTCAGTTCAACTTACATGAATAATCACATAGACGATGCTAAAATATTTGTGCATGGAAAATCTTTTTAGACCTATGCTTTATTCAACTTACATGGTTAGACAGCTCAAGCATCTAGATAATGTTACTTGATAGTAGATGATTTTCTTATAAGATTATTTTTGAATGTATATGTACATCCATGCAAGTACATATGTATACATGCATAGATAAATGTATTTCTCTGTCTGCACGTATAAAATTTAGTAAAGCATGAGGTGAACGGTATTTCGTGATAGACTGGAGGAAAAGGAAATTCCTTGGATGCTTTCAAATGTGGATATCAGCATGCTCTTTAAAGAATATATCGTGTCCTTCCTGTAGAAATATATATAATTTAATGAAGTGCATGATAAAAAAAATGCAGGGATAAGTACATGATTGGAGCATTAATTATTAAGTGGAACTGTTTCCTTGGAATTTAGATTTTGGAGAACTGAAGTTGATCATGAATGGCCTCTCAGCAAAAGTCACTCTCACACAGTTGGCCAGGGGAAGTAAGACGAGCACCAAATACAGCTCTGTCAGTTTCTCTCCAAGTATGCAGACCAACTAATCTGCTGTTTTTTCTGCCAAAAAAAAAAGAAGCTAAGCTGCTATTTGGTTAGCCACTTAGCCTATCCAAACTTGTCTTGAAATAGGCATTTACCATTGTCTCCACTGAGCCTTCCGACATTTCCTTCTTTTCGTGGAAATAAAGGCTCTTCCTGGATTGAATTGGAATATCTGGTATACTATTTAGCATACTATTCATACACCAAGGTGCCGGCCACCCAAAATAAATTTAGTTAGTCCCTTCCAATATGATTCCAAAACAAGCTTACCAATCTCTTGAATTTCAGCTCTAAACAATTAGATTCCATGGCATGCAAGGGCCATGCAATAAGAAAATAATTGTCCCACGTTACGTGAATAATTGACAGATACATAATCGTTAGAGGATATCATCATGTCAATTTTAAGAATCATGTAATGCAAATATATTTATTAAGAAAAAATAGTTTTCTCATTTAAGAAAGCTTCTAAGCTACCGGGAAAAAGAAGTTATTATTAAAATAGCAATTTATGATAATCAAGCCTCTTTACAATATAGTAGAATTAACAAATGATTGTTGTACTTCACTCACTACTCGCTGGCTCCTTCATTTACTTGTTCATGAACTCGTTGCATCGTCAGATGCGCCTAGTTGCTTCCTTTTCCTCCACCGAAAGATATTTAGCTATCATTGAGGTGGTAGCCTAGTGGTTTCGAGTTCGAAACGCACGGGCGTTGATTAAATTGTGAAGACCGGATGCTTCCTGCTCGGACACGGGGTCTGGAAGGGCGTATCGCTCTACTGGTAGCCTCAGTGGTGCTAGATGTGACGTACTTATATGTGGTATTCGTGCCGGAGCCCAGAGGGTTTACTGAGCCGGGCCCACGGGTGGGGAAGGTATGAGTAAAACCGGTCGGGATGCCCAACATACGGTCATTTCTGCCCGTATCGAATATTCTCCTGGCGGGATGGGGGCTGCTACGCGGGGGTGGGCTCCCCCTTCCTCCCCCCCTTCTTCTTTTGTTAAAGCAAAAAAAAAAAAAAAGAAGAAGAAGAAGAAGAAGAAGATATTTAGCTAGAAGTGATAAAGGAGGAGAGCTGGGGGAGGCTGTTGTAGAAGCTTTTCCCCTTGCTCCTCGTATATCTGCAACCCTAGAGAAAAGATATTTAATGAATAATACAAATCAAAATAACTATAGAAGGAAAAAATTGCCAAGTAGTCTTTAGAAAAAACTGCATCAAACATAATATAGCATAAATCCTAAAAGAAGAAATAAAATATTTGGTTGTTCTATGTGAACCTGGTATGTATTGTGGAACATCTGAATTGCAGGCAAATATAGTTCCATATAGAAATATCGATCCATTTAGTCTAATATGGCATGGGAGAGTCCAATTGTATTTCTAGATTTTGACTTAGGCATAGAAAAATTCTTTCTCAATTGGCAAGGTAGTAAAAGCTATTGCAAGAGCTATCTCAAGAGTTATCTCAAGTTATTTTTGCGTGGTAATAAGTGGCTTTTTGAGGTTAGAGCATGCTAATTAGCATGCAAAAAACACACGGGAGAGATTTTTTTCGGATTTTTCATAAATGGTTGGAACGGTTACGCTAGGGGAGTTATCTCGAATTATTTTCATTGGTTGGCTCAGAGGCGTCGCATTTATAGTCCAATGGGTGTCTGGCAAGCGTGCTGGCCCATCAACTTTTCCACCGCTCTAAGCCGTCATCAACCTCAAATAAATCAATTTCGTCGAGGTTGGTAGTGGTGATGATTGATACTGTCTTATACGAGATTACAGTTGCAATGTACATTTAGTTAAAAGGCTTAGGCTTATACAAAATTACTGTTGCAGTGTATATTTAGTTACAGGCTTAGTCTTATACAAAATTACTGTTGCAGTGTATATTTAGTTACAGGCGATCTTATACAAAATTATACTTGTAGTTGCAGTCTTAATGAATCTCAAAATTTAAATCCAGTGAAAACATCGAATCCATTGCAACGGCCTTTATAACGTCACACCAGTTGTCAATTATACTATTATATTTTTTGGTACAACTATCTCTATTATTTTATTTATTTAATTTTTTTCGTTGCGTCCGGCTAACGCTGGCTGATGGTGTCGTTGCCTATATGATGGTGTCGTTGCCTCCAGTGGATTTTGGAGGGGGATAGAAATACTAGGTTCTTCCACCAGGCGACAGTTATTAGAAGGCATCAGAACAGGATCAGAGTTATCAGGGGTGAGGATGGGCAGTTGACAGAGGATCCGGATATGATTCAGAGGATTATGGTTAGTTTCTTCAGGGCCAGGTGGACCGAGCAGACTACAGGAGGGAGTACGGTGGGTATTCCACCGCCGTCGACAGGGGTATCTGAGGATGAGTCTGATGCGTTGATCAGTCCGGTGTCGGAGAGGGAGATCAGAGAGGCGATATGGTCCCTTGAGGGAGACAAGGCTCCGGGGCCGGATGGCTTCCCTCCGATGTTCTTCCAGAGATACTGGATGATTGTAGGACGAGATGTGACGGCGGCCATACAGCAGTTCTTCGACACGGCAGTGATGGCGGCAGATTGGCAGCGGACCTTTATTACCTTGATTCCGAAGCGGCAGGACGCTACGGAACCGAGTCATTACCGGCCGATTAGCCTTTGTACGACCTTGTACAAAGCCACGGCCAAGATTATTGCTGCTAGGCTGAGAGTTGTCCTCCCGAGACTCATTGGTCCAGAGCAGGGGGCTTTCCTGGAGGGGCGGTGCATATCTGATAATGTGCTTATTGCCCAGGAGTTTATGTTTGATCTCGGTAGGGCCCCGGTGAGGGGAAGCTTGATGGGGATTAAGCTTGATATGGAGCGGGCATATGACAGGATGAGATGGGATTTCTTGCAGCAGACTTTGCAGGGGTTTGGTTTTCATGAGAGGTGGATTAGTTGGGTTATGGGCTGCATTCGGATCCCTTCCTTTGCCATTCTGGTGAATGGCACGCCGTCCCAGTTCTTTGTGTCATCTGGAGGGTTGCGCCAGGGGTGTCCCCTATCCCCGCTACTGTTTATCATTTGTGCAGATGCCCTGTCTAGATCCCTGCGCCAGGCTGTGGACACTCAGGAGCTGGAGGCTTATAGACCGGCGATTGGGGCCCCTGCGATATCTCATTTACTCTTCGCCGATGATTGTTTGCTTCTTGCCAGGTCGACGCGTCAGTCAGCCCGGGTTATAGGTCAGATTCTCCAGGTCTACTGTGCAGCGTCAGGTCAGAGGGTCAATTTGACCAAGTCAGCCATCATCTTCAGCCCAAAGACCAGACTGGCTATGAAGCATTCGATAGTGGAGATTCTGGGGGTCGGTGAGCAGGTGGGCACGATGACATATTTGGGTATCCCATTGTCCGACCGGCGGCTGCGGAGTGGGGATTGTCTGCCGTGTGAGCTTGGTATCAGACGCAGATTAGCGGGGTGGCGGATGCATGCTCTGTCTATGGTAGGGAGGATCACCTTGGTGCGTTCGGTTCTGTCGTCAGTCCCTATCTATTTGCTTACTAATGCCATTGTTCCGGTGAGATTCCTGCGATCCCTGGAGCGGTTGTTCAGGGACTTCATATGGGGGAGGAGCAGTGGTCGAGGTGGTGTTCACTTGATGGCATGGGAGGTGGTGTGCCAGCCTACTAGCTGTGGTGGTTTGGGGGTTCAGGCATTGGCAGCGAGGCGTGAGATCCTGCTAGCCAGACATGTGGCTAGATTTGTGCTTGAGCCCGAGAGTCTATGGTCCTCGCTGATGAGGGCTAAGTATGGCGCCTTGGTACCGGGCGTGCGTGGGGGTCGTCGTCATTCCCCGGTGTGGAGGGAGATGTGTGCCAGAGCTACGGTGGTGCTTCCGGAGATCGGATGGGCTATTGGCGACGGTCTGTCTATCGATGTGATGGAGGACAGATGGGTGACTGAGGTACCGCTATGCAGTATGCCGACCATGGTGGACTCGGCGAGATTAGCAGGGTGGAGGGTCAGTGACTTACTGGATGCCGAGGGAGGGCGATGGAGAGAGGGGTTGGTTCGGGAGGTTTTTGGAGAGCAGTTGGCAGAGTTGGTTCTAGCCCGAGCGACCCCTAGGGGGGGAGGCAGATAGGCTGGTATGGATACCGACGGGGCGATCACGGGTGCGAGCTAGGGATCTTCATGCAGTGTTCAGGAGGGAGCCAGTCCGACAGTTTGAGGGGCGGTGGATATGGAGGATGCGGGTGCACCCGCGCGTGGCACTCTTCATCTGGAAGGTGGCGTGGGGCTGCCTTCCGACTAGGAGTGTGCTAGCGCGGCGTGGCATGAGGATCCCTCAGTTTTGTGAGGATTGTGCAGATATTGAGGAGACTATGGAGCATGTTTTGCTGCAGTGCCCTAGGGCCCGAGACATATGGAGGAGGTCACCGATACAGTTACCAGCCTCGGTGATGCTGGTGCAGGATCTGATCCATCTGCTGAGAGTTTCCATGCGGCATCCCAGATCTGTTGAGGCAGGGATCTGTGTAGCATACCTGTCCTACCATATATGGTTGGACAGGAATACTGGTATATTTGAGGGGAGGAGGGCGCCTCCGAGGTTGGTGGTAGACCGGGCGCTGCTGCTTGCGAGGGAGGTTGTTGGGGCGACTTCGGTAGTCACTTCTGGGCTGGTCAAGGATATCTGGGGTGTTCACCACGCTGCTTCAGCGCCACGGTTTGCCATTGTTTCTTGGGCACCCCCACCCTCTGGCTATCTCAAGGTGAACTTTGATGGGAGTAGGTCGGTAGATGGCTTGTGCGGAGGGGTCGGTTTTGTGGTCAGGGACCATTGTGGCAGGATGGTAGCAGCAGGAGGACGGCGTACGCCTGGATTTACTGTGGTTGGTGCAGAGCTACAGGCAGCCTGGGAGGGCTTATCCTTTGCGAGGCAGTTAGCCGGGGCCGAGCGGGTGTACCTCGAGGGTGATTCATCGGTGGTCATTGATCTGATTCGGGGTGTGGATCGGTTTGGGGATGGCCATCCCCTCATTCGAGAGACCCGTAGGATGGCTCAGATGATGGCTGATTTTCAGGCAGCACACGTGTTTAGGGAGGCGAACCGGGCAGCAGATTGGGTCGCCTCCTTTGTCGCTCGGCACTCAGGTGCTTTTTTGTGGACGTCTGATGTAGACGTCCCTTCACAGTTGTACCTTTTACTCTCCCGTGAATTGGAGGGCTGTACTCACGTTCGTACTATATGATATGAGTAGCCGTTTTTACAAAAAAAAAAAAAAAAGCGCCCCTTCGCCCGTTTTTGGCCCCGCCTAAGTTTTTCGTCCTCCCTTCCGCTCTCGACCCCTTCTCTCCCGACGATCAATCAGATTCCGGCGATCGAGCGAGCGGGGACGAGCCTGGCGTCGGCCCTCTTCTTCGCGTCCCTGGAGCCGCGATCCTGCTATCGGCCTCCGCCACCGCCGGAAGACGAGAACGACAGCAACGGGCAAGCCACCTGCTATCGTCCTCCGCCACCTCCAGAAGACAAGAACGACAGTAAGGGGCCAGCCATCTTTTATCAATCTCCGCCACCGCCGGAAAACGTGAACACCGGTAAGGGCAAGCCATCGGCTATCGACCTCCACCACCGCCAGAAAACCAAAACGACGGAAAGATCCAACCAATCCGTTCCCCCTTTCCTAGCCTTCATGTGGATTCTTGATGTGGTTCTTGATTAGTTTCTTTCTTGTTTTCTTGTTTTTTTTTTCCGAATTTTAGTGACGCTTCTTGATCTCTAGTTTTGTTTTGTTGTTATTTGGACTCTAGAGACGTTCTTGATTTCTATGGGTTTTGATTTTTGTCTGTATTCTTGATATGGTTCCTGGTTACTTGATTATTCGTTTCTTAGTATCTTGTCTTTTTCTTGGATTTTACTGGCGGTTCTTGATTTATACTTTGGTTACAATGTTCTTTGGATTCTTGTTTTCGGTTTCGGTTGGTTCTTATCTATAGTCTGGTTCTTGGTTATTTGGTTCATTAAAATTCTTTGAGGTTTTGGTGATTTATTTTTGTTGCTGGAATTTGAACCCGAGGGTGACTGCTGACCGAGGAGGAGGAGCTCCGGCTGGCTTGGCAGTGGATGGCTGTCTCCGGCGGACCTGCAAGAAGTTGGCCGGGGTTTCCGACGCCGGCCCTCCGATGATTAAGTCAGAGATAGATTTTTTTTAATGGGGAAAAGTAATGGAGAGGAAGGATATAAGAATATATTAGCTGGGGCCGAAGAACCGATCCCTTGCCTAGAGCTCTCTCCCTTTTTTATAGGGGGTGCAGTGGTTACCTGTGATCGGACGTGATTGCGTGAATCAATGAGTTACCATAACGACCCGAGATTTCGGGTTAGCTGACGATCCGTTGAGATCGGGTGCATTCAAATATTGACAGCCGTTGAGGCGAAGATCGTAGGATTTGATCTCGGATATGGAGGGCTTGATTTTCGGTGTGGTGGGAAGGTCTACTTCTCCCTTTGACTGGGTCTTCCCTGGTCATGAAGTCGACCGAGCTTAACTTTGCCGAGACTGTGCCTGCAAAGGCCATGCCGAGATCGAGGTTGTGGGCTCTGTGGTTGTCGATGCCGAGACTGGGCGCTCCAAGATCGGGCGCTCTGAGGTCGGAACTGCCGAGAGCATATTTGCCATTGTTACATTCACCATTGAGTGCCGGCAGTTTGACCACGCGTTTTAGGTGATCCATTTTTTTCTCAACACTACCCTCCGAGTTCCGAGTTCAAGCTGTTTCGGAGCTCGGGCGAAGGAAGTAATTACCTTTATCATGCCGATGAGATCAGGCGATTTTGAATTGTTTTGTCGTTTTGAACTCTTTTGAGCATCTTCAATGATAACATGAGCAGATTGCTTTTTGCTTTTCGAAGTGATTTTGAGCCGTGGGTTCATCATGAGGCTCCAGTACCTGACAGGACGCCACTTCGATTTTGCCTTTAAGGCGACGATCCAATGTTGATACGCTGGTTCAGTTTCTGAGGTCGGCACGTGGCGCGATCTAAACGGGGGGCGCGACTTAGTCTTGTCGATCTAAACCGTCGGGAGGGTCTCTATAAATCCTGGCCCGGCCTTAAAAGCCTTCATTTGGCCGCCGTAGTTCTTGTCTTCTTCTTGTTTCGCTTTCTTCTTCTCCCAATCCTTGTTTAGCTTTCTCCGATGGCGCTTCCAGGCGCTTTCCGGTGATCGCCTTAATCCCTCGCTTCCGGCCGTCAATGATTTCGGTGAAACCCACAGTAGGTCTCTTACCTATGTTTGTTCGGAGGACTATCACTTTTTTTTTCCTTCTCCTTTCTTCTGCTTTATCTTTTCTACTTGGTGAGCACAACAATATCGTGTGGTGCTTCGTCTTCCGGTAGGGACCTTTTCCCTAGGAAGGGGGTCGTATCGGAGATGGGCCATGGCCCGGATGGAATCGGGCCAAACTTGGCCGAGGAGGAATTGGACCTGATTCGAGCTCAGTTTTTCCCTTAGCGCGGGTTTCGCCTTGAGCCTGCGAGGTTGGAAGACCGGGTTACAAGACCTCCTCCGAGTCGGATCGGAGTGTACGTGAAAACACTCTGGGCCGGCCTGCGATTTTCTCTGCAGGGTTTGTGAACGAGCTCTTGGCGGCGTACCAGCTCATCCCAACGCAGCTCACTCCGAACTTGTGGAGGACTATCATCGGCTTTTTATCACTTTACCTTGCGCACGAGATACCGACCTCGGTGAACGTCTTTCGTCGGTGTTTCATGTTGAAATCTAACCCCGCGGATGGAGAATGGCTTTACCTTGCCCTTCGGGGTAATAGGCCATTTTTTCGAGGTGCTCCTTCCTCCATTCATGGGTGAAAGGAGAAATTTTTCTTCCTATCCTCCGAGCGCACGTGAGAGTTCGACCCATCATGGGGGCTGCCCCAGCTCAAGGCCATCAACAAGCCCCCCAAGCTTTCGGTGAGCAAACAGAAGATTCACGACGCTCTTCACAGCCTCGAGGGAGACATTTTTTTGAACGACCTCCTGAGCGAGGAGGCTCTGATGAACGTTGGCCTGAGCTCGGTGCGCCCTATGGGTAAAAGTGGTCGTACTGCTCCTCTTCTAATTCGTCGCCTTAATATTTCTTTTTTTCTTTATTTCCTCAGTCGGTTTGGGGGCTTTGCTTTGCTTTAGCTTTTTCTTTTTTTTCTACAAGTTTCGAGGATGGTGTCTAGCAACAACGCTCTCCTAGCTCGGTATAACAAGAGGGTGGCAGAGGCCAGCGGAGCTCATCCAGTCCCGAGGAAGAAGCCTAGGACTACCTCGACTTCTGCTCCCATCGAAGATCTTGAGGTTGAAATCCCTCAGCTTGTTCGAAAAAACAGCCGAAAGGGGGCTGGGGAGCCTGGACCGGAGGAGGCTCCCCCTACTGAGCGCGCTACTTCTGTTGAGTGTGCAATTTCTACCGAGGCTGCGGAGGAGCCATCGACTCGTGCTTGCCCGAACTCGGGCCCTTCTAGGACCCATAAAGTCATCCGTCTGCGGCGCTCAGGACCCGAGGCGGGGAGCGGCCTAGGGGTCCCGAGCTCTTCTCAGGCTCCTTTGTCGGGTCCTTCGGGGCCTGATGTCCCGAGTTCTTCGGCGGTTGAACATCGCCCCGAGAGAAAGCTCTATTGCCCCGAGTGGGCAATCTTCGAGGATGACTCCACAATTCATAATAGCGAAGTCGCTCGCTAAGTCATCCGCTGCACACTGCTCCCGTCTGACCGCATCGAGCTCCACGCCATTAGAGTCAGCGACTTTGTTGATCAAGCCTACTGTTCGGCCATCAGGGTAAGTTTTTTCCTGCTCTTTCATTTTCATGCCCCGTCGGATTTTTAGTCTTGGTTGACCTTTGCTTGTTCTTGTTACAGCACCTCCACGATATCGATATGTTTGTCTCTGCGGTGGCCGACTACCAGGCTCGGGCTCGGAGGAGCCAGAGAGGGGAGGAGGTTGCGGTGAAGAAGCTCACCGAGAGCGAGGCCAGGTGGAAAGAATCCACCGTGAAGCTGGAAGCTCTTGAATCCAAGCTCAAGCTTATGGCTAAGCGTTTTCAGGAGGAGGAGGCTTCGCACTCCCTCGCCAGGTCAACCCTTCGTGCTGCCGAGGCCTGCTTGGCCGATGCCCAGTATGAGCTCTTGGGCCTTAAATATGAAGCAGGAGTTCTCCGACTGAGGATCAAGCAGCTCGAGGCTCAAGAGAAGAGGGTGACGGAGTGAGCCTGGAATGCGGTGCAGATCTTCCGTAAATCAGCCGAGTTTCGGAACTTGATGGAGGAGGACGCAATTGGCGGGCTTATACGTGGCTTCGAGGACTGCCGGTCCCAAGTTTGGAAGCTTTGCCCTAAGCTCGACCTCAGCGGTCTCCAAGCTCGTCTAGGGGTCGCTGAGGACGACAGCACGCCCGGGAGCTCTGAGGATGAGGGCATGCTTGACAGCGCGCTCGAGAGTCCTGTAGCCGAGACCGAGCGTACCGTTGTCGAGGCTGAGGCCGGGGTAGCTGAACAAGTCGCTCGTGAGGACCTCTCAGGAGAGGTGACTCTTGAATCTGCTCCCGAGGTCGCACATGAAGCTACTCCTGAGATCGTGCCTGATGCTACTTCCGAGGTCACCCATGAAGCTGCTCTCGAGATCGCGCTTAAGGCCGCTTTCGAGGTCACCCCGAAGTTGGCTCTGCTCCAGAGGCAGCCTGATTCTCTTTTTCTTTTTCTCCTGCTTGTATTTTGCCAGTGAGGTTGGCTGCCGAAAGCATTGTATGGGCCAACCTCAGTTTTTGTACTTAGCCTTAGGGCTTTTTCAATGAAAGCAATGTGTTTTTCAATTTTGTTGTGCTTCTAAACTTGCTTCTGCTTGCTTTCTCAATGGGCCCTTGTCTTCGACGGCTTGGGTTTGGACCTCGCGCATCATCGGCTCTCTCAAGTGATTCTGATGTTTTTGAAGAATTCCGCTATGTTATTATGCTCGAATTTTTGAAGAATTTCGCTAAGTCTTTAGGCTTGGACTCGGTTGTAGTGTGAGTCGAGGCTGGGTTGATGTTTGGCCGTCGAAACTTGAGTGCTTCTTGACTTGTAGCTTTTGCCTTAGGTATTTTTGACTATGGCTCTGATTCTGTTCATTAGATAGGACTCGAGGTTGTCACAGCAGGTTACCTTGAATCTGGTTGAAACATCTGAACTTGGTCGGGGCATCCCGAGCTTGGTCGGGGCATCCCGATATCGCTAGATTCCCCTTAAGGACTTGAATCATCTCAGGATCCTGGAGTTCACAAGCGAATTATCATCAGAAGAATCATTGAATAATTAAGAGAAAACCAGGAGAAATGTCTTATTAGCAATGTTCTCAAACATCGAAGACCCCCGAGGGGTTTTACTGATAATACGTTCGAAGGTTCTCGGAGTGCCAGCTTCGGGGAATGGGGGTCCCATCAATGGACTTTAACTTGTATGCTTCGAGCCGTTGGACTCGAGCAATTCGATACGGTCCTTCCCAGTTCGAGGCAAGCTTCCCTTGTTCGGTAGGTTGAGAAGCCTCAGCTTTCCTTAGGATAAGGTCTCCTTTTTTAAAGAGCTTGACCCTCACCCTGGAATTGTAGTATTATGCCGCCTTCTGTTGGTATCTTGCCATACGAATTCGAGCGGCTTCCCTTGTTTCTTTGAGGAGATCCAAGTTATTTCTAAGTCGCGATGAGTTGGAAGTCGTGTCGTAGCTCTTTACTCTTGGCGATGGGAACCCGATATCTAGGGGGATGACTGCTTCTGTCCTGTAGGCCAAATTGAAGGGAGTTTCGTCAATTGGGATTCGAAACGTTGTTCTATAGGCCTAGAGGATGTTGTAGAGGTCTTCGACTCATTGCCCTTTGGATCGGTCGAGCCTGGCCTTGAGTCTTTGAAGGATGGTCCGATTTGTCACCTCTGTTTCTTTATTCGCCTGTGGATGAGCGATTGAGATGAAACGATGATCGATGCCGAGCTCGGAGCAGAACTTCCTAAGCAGGCATTGTTGAACTGACGGCCGTTGTCGGATATGAGGATGCGGGGGAGCCCAAACCTGCAAATTATTGATTTTCAAATGAAATCTCGCACTTTCGGCTCGAAGATTTGGGCCACCGGCTTAGCTTCGACCCACTTGGTGAAGTAGTCGATGGAGACGATGAGGAACTTTTTTTGTCCTGTGGCTTGAAAAAATGGCTCCAAGATGTTGATCCCCTATTGGGCAAATGGCTAGGGAGCACTGATCGAGGTCAGTGGGACTGAGGGTTGGCGTTGAATGTTGGCATTTCGCTGACATCGGTCGCACCTTTGGACGAAGTCCGCAACATTTTTCTGGAGTGTTGGCGAGTAATATCCTTAGTGTAGAATCTTGTAGGCCAGTGCCCGACCTCCTAGGTGGTTCCCACAGATTTCTTCATGGACCTCTCGCATGACATAATCCGCTTTCGAAGGGCGGAGGCACTTGAGGAGGGGAGAGGTTGTTGACCCCCTAATGGATTTTGATGAATACAAAACACTAGAGTATAATTCCATTTATCTTAACAATTTACTTGAGGATTTCATGTGTTTAATTAAGAATATTGTTAAGAAATGTCTAGGCAAGTTTCCATAATTTTTATGAATTTATTGAAGAATTTTTGAGATGAAGAAAACAGATCAGGGACAGCCGAGACGTCTCCGGTTTGTTCCAGAGACGTCTCTGGCACAAACAGGAAGAACTGGCACGTTTGGAGACGTCCCCGGCACCTGGCGAGGCGTCTCGCAGGGTCGGAGTCGACTCTCTCAGAAGCGGAGTCGACTCTCTCAGTGGCGGCAGAAAGGCCGATTTCAAGAGATGCGCGCGAGCCGTCTCCACAGTACGCGGAGTCGTCCCCGCAAGTAAAAGCTGAGTTTCCGAGTCGTCCCCAGAGAGTGCGGAGTCGACTCTCTCAGGGTATTCCAGAGGATGTCTTTTTCGGTGATAAGGCAGCGGAGACGTCCCCTGAAAGAGCGGAGTCGACTCTCTCAGAGAATTCCAGAAGACTTGTTTTTCGGAGATATAACGGCGGAGTCGTCCCCAAGGCAGCGGAGTCGTCCCCATGCAAAAAGCGCAAACAAGCCGAGACGTCCCCGTAAAGTGCCGAGGCGACCCTCTCAGAAAAACAGAAAAACAAGGATTCAAACCGTTCATCATCGGAGTCGTCCCCGTAAAGCGCCGAGTCGACCCCAAACAACGTCAAAAGTAAAATCTTACAGCCGAGACGTCTCGCGTTGAAGCGGAGACGTCTCCGAAGCGCCTGGGACGCGACTGACAACTTTTTCAGGTTTGGTTTGAATTTCAAACTCCCTTAACTTTATCTCTAACGGCTATATTTGCCTTTTGGGCTATAAAAGGGAGCTCTTAAGTGCTTTCCAATAACTTCTGACCAACCCAACACAAGATCATTCAAGAGAGAAGAAAGAAAAAGAGGTTCAAGGGAGTTAGTGCATTTAAGTGAAGAAATCAAGTGCCTTCAAGCTTCCCAAGTGATTTCGTGCTCAACTACTCTCTTCCGCTAGGCATTCAAAGCTCACATTCAAGCCAACGCGATCCACATCGGAAGAACCACCATTTCCCACGCTTCCAACGGCTAAAAGGGTTCTTCCGGGTTCTATTATTTCTCACTGTTTTATTTGCTTCTTGAGAGCTTTTAAATCCTTGTAAAACTTTTTCAATATTGTGCTTGTTCCAGTCAAGGGACTTGGAACAAGGGAAAGGCGTTCCAAGCCTAGGTGAAATTGGGGGTTATAGGGTTCGTTGTTAGTCCGGTGTAAAACGAGTTGGGTAGTGCACTCGCAAAACTACCGGACTGTAATCTTGGATTATAGTGGAAATTCCCAAAGGTGCTTTGGGGAGTGGATGTAGGAGCAGTGGAAGCTCCGAACCACTATAAAACCTTGTGTTTGCGATTGATTGTTCTCATACCTCTATCTTTACTTTAGTTCATACATTTGTGTGTTTTATTTTTAATTAGGCAAAAAGTTTTAAAACACCCAATTCATCCCCCTCTTGGGTGACCATCTCTGGGCAACAAGTGGTATCAGAGCGGGTGCTCTGTGTATTTCTTGAAAGACCTAACTGTCTTAGCCAAAGATCTAGATGGCAACACCCTTTAACAATGTTCCTGCTGAGGGGCAGGCAACCAATAGACCTCCACTCTTCAATGGGACAAATTATACCTATTGGAAGACTAGAATGAGGATTTTTATTCAAGCACAAGATTATGCCTTGTGGAGGGTCATAATCAAGAAACCACACGAACCATCTCACATGGTTAATGGCATTCAAGTTCCCAAACCTGAGGAGGATTGGGATGAGAATGACAGTAAGATGGTTCAACTCAATTCTAGAGCCATGAACTCATTATTCTGTGCTCTAGATGTAAATGAGTTCAATAGAGTCTCCACCTGTAGTTCCGCCAAGAAAATATGGGATAGGCTTGAAGTTACCCACGAGGGTACGAATCAAGTCAAAGAGTCTAAAGTGAACATTCTAGTTCACAAATATGAGTTGTTTAAGATGGAACCCAATGAAACCATCACATGCATGTTTACACGCTTCACCGATATAATTAATGGTCTAAAGAGTTTGGGTAAATCCTATACTAATCCGGAACTTGTGAGTAAAATTCTCAGGTCTTTGCCGAAAGCATGGGAAGCAAAGGTCACGGCGATCATAGAAGCCAAAGATCTCAACACTTTGGGACTAGAACAACTATTGGGCTCATTGATGACGCATGAGCTCACAATGAAGCAACATGAAGAAGAGTTGCCAAAGAAGAAGACAATTGCACTCAAGGCTACTTCGAGTATGTGTGAAGAAGAAAGTAGTGAGAGTGAAGAAGAAAGCGAAGATGAGGACTTGGATTTAATAGTAAGGAAGTTTAAGAAATTCATGAGAAGAAAGAAACCCTTTCCAAGAAAGAAATTTGGAGGGAGAAATGATTGGAAAAAAGAAAAGAAAAAAGAAAGAGACCCAATCATATGCTATGATTGCAAGAGACCGGGACACATTCGTTCCGAATGCCCTCAACAAAAGAAGCACTTTGGAAAGAAGAAGAAGAAGGCGTTGAAGGCAACGTGGGACGATAGTGACACATCCTCCTCCGAGGAAGAGAAGGAAGAGACCGCAAATTTGTGCTTCATGGCATTTGAAAACGACGAGGTATGTCAAAGCTCAACTATAAATTTTACTTTAGAAGAATTATATGAAGCTTTTCAAGAACTTATGAGTGATTGTAGTATGTTAGGAGCAAAGAATAAAGAACTAAAGGCCTCCAATCAAAAACTAAAGGATGATATTAAAAAACTATTGATTGAGAAAGAGAGCGTTGAAAATGTTAACACCATTGATCTAGAAAATAAAAATTCAAAACTTAGCATTGAAAATGAAACGGCAAAAACACTAATTAAGGAATTGAATCTAAAAGTTAAATCTCTACTCAATAATAATACCTCACTTGCACAAAATGTTGAATCCCTTAAAAAGGATAAGGAAGAACTAGTTAAAGAAAATTTGGATCTTAAGAATGAGGTACATAAGTACAAACCAATTGTTGAAAAATTTACACAAAGCTCTGAGAAATTAAATCTTATTCTTTCAAATCAAAGAGCTGTTTTTAATAAAGCCGGATTAGGATATAAAACTAACAAGCAACAAAAGTATCTAAAGAATTTCTTTGTGAAAGCAAAAGATGTCAAAACTGAAAAACCTACATGCTTTCATTGTGGAAAAAGTGGACATAAAGCCTACTCTTGTATTCAAAGAAAGATCCAAACTAACAAGAGTACATTTGTAAAAGCTAAAAACATAACTAAAGTATGGGTGCCTAAGGGAACCAACTACACTAACCACGAAGGACCCAAGAAAACTTGGGTACCTAAGAGCTTCACATGATCATTTTGCAGGTATGCCTTGCAGCCGGGAATAAAAAGAGAATGTGGTATCTTGATAGTGGTTGCTCAAGGCATATAACCGGTGACAAGAGTCTCTTCATCACTTTAAAATCAAAAGAAGGAGTAGTCACATTTGGAGACAATGCTAAAGGTCAAATCATTAGTGTTGGTAAAATCTCCATATCACCCTCCTCATTTATTGACAATGTATTGTTAGTTAATGGACTCAAACATAATTTATTAAGTATAAGTCAATTTTGTGACAAGGGCTTTAAAGTGTCATTTGAATCTTCACTTTGCATAATTAGTAGTCCAGTTGACAATGAGATCATACTTACAGGACATAGGCATGGAAATGTTTACATGGTAGATCTTGATGATCTCACCATGAAGGATGGCCAATGTCTTGTAGCCATGGATCCCAAAGTCAATGAGACTAGTTGGTTATGGCATCGTAGGTTAGGGCATGCTAGCATGGATTTAATCTCTAAATTGATTACAAAAGATCTAGTCAAAGGACTACCAAAAATAGATTTTGAAAAGAACAAAATTTGTGCTGCATGTCAATTAGGGAAACAAACGAGAAGCTCTTTCAAGTCTAAAAACATAGTCTCAACATCAAAACCCTTAGAACTAATTCACATGGATTTATTTGGACCCACTAGAACTGCTAGTCTGGGGGGTAAAAAATTTGGTCTTGTAATTGTTGATGATTTTTCACGTTTTACATGGGTTTCATTTCTTGCACACAAAGATGAGTCCTTTCCCGCTTTTATCAAGTTTCATAATAGGGTTTCGAATGAACTCAATCTTAAACTAAAAGCAATTAGGAGTGATCATGGTACCGAGTTTGAAAATCAGTATTTTGAAAAATTTTGTGAAGAAAATGGTATCAATCACAATTTCTCGGCACCTAGGACACCCCAACAAAACGGGATGGTAGAAAGGAAGAATCGCACACTAGCAGATATGGCTCGTACCATGTTGTGCGAATCGGATTTACCAAAGTACTTTTGGGCTGAAGCAATAAATACTTCATGTCATATTTTAAACCGTGCTTTAGTTAGATCCATCTTAAAGAAAACACCACATGAGTTGATAAAAAGTAAGAAACCAAATATAAGCTATTTTCATGTTTTCGGTTGTCGATGCTTTATTTTAAACAATGAAAAGGACAATCTAAGTAAATTTAGTGCTAAATCAGATGAGGGGACCTTCTTAGGTTATTCCTCATCTAGTAGAGCATACAGGGTCTTCAACAAGAGAACTCTCGTTGTTGAAGAATCCATTCATGTTGTTTTTGATGAAGCTAATGGAGATTCTTCTAGAAAAGAAGAAGATGGTGATGCAGGTATACTTGAAGACCGAATGAAGGAATTCTCCATACAAGACAAACAACATGAGGATGAGATCAAAGAAGATACAATTCAGCAAGATGAAGAAGATCAACCTCCATCGAGAAATCAAGATCTTCCTAAGGAATGGAGGTATGCACATGGTCATCCAAGGGATCTAATCCTTGGTGATCCTTCACAAGGAATAAGAACTAGATCCTCTTTAAGAAACACTAGTAATTATCTTGCATTCGTTTCACAAATCGAGCCTAAATCACTAGAAGAAGCGGAAAAAGATGAAAATTGGATGAATGCTATGCAAGAGGAATTAAACCAATTTGAAAGAAATGAAGTTTGGACTCTAATGAAAAGACCCCCTAATGTTTCAATTATAGGCACCAAATGGGTATATAGAAATAAACTAGATGAAGATGGAATAATAATAAGAAACAAAGCTAGGCTAGTAGCCAAAGGATATAATCAGGAGGAAGGAATAGACTTTGATGAAACTTTTGCTCCTGTTGCTAGATTAGAGGCTATTAGACTACTTTTGGCATATGCATGCTTTATGGAGTTCTGATGACCCAAAGATTGATTTAAAGATTGATTTTGATGATCACAAAACCTTGAAGTATAAATACTAATGTTTGTGTTGCAAGAAGAAAGATTATTTATTTTGCAAGGAACATAGCAAGTTGGAAGAATTCAAGAAGGCCTCCAAAGCTCTCAAGAAAAGTTGGAAGAAAGCTACAATTTATTGGCCCAAGTTTCAAGTTCAAAGGATTCAAGTTGGAGGAGCAAATTCAAAGAAAAATTCAAAAGAATAGTCCTCGAGTCGACTCCTGAAGAATTCGAGTCGACTCCGATGCTTGCCGAGTCGACTCCAGGGTAGTATGAGTCGACTCCTAGGAGTCACAGGCAGAAAAGTCAGAGAGCAGTTTTCGGTTCTGAGATTCGAGTCGACTCCAGTGGAACGCGAGTCGACTCCGATGGTTGGCAAGACGACTCCAAAGAAAGTGAGAGTCGACTCTCAGAGAAATACAAGGCAAAAAGTCAGAGAGCCAATTTCAGACACTGAGAGCCGAGTCGACTCCCGCAAAGTCCGAGTCGACTCCAAGACAGCGCAACCCCAAAGACAGAAGACGGTATTTTCGTCTCTGAGAGGCGAGTCGACTCTAAGACAGTTCGAGTCGACTCCAAGGCAGCGCGACCCCAAAATACAGAGGATCAGTTTTCGGGCTCTGAGAGCCGAGTCGACTCCAAGAGAATCCGAGTCGACTCGAGGAAGAAAAATCAGAAAATATGTCCTCTGGATTCCTGAGAATGAGCCGACCCCTAAGTGCCCGAGTCGTCTCCAGCTATTGGCGAGTCGACTCCAGTTTGGTCCGAGTCGACTCTAGGACAAAGCGAGCACATTAATTCAAATTTGGAACAGTGGCCGAGTCGTCTCCAGTCAAGCACGAGTCGACTCCTGCAACAGGCGAGTCGACTCCAGATCGCACGAGTCGACTCCGATCCCAACGGAAATATTGTCAGGAGGTACAGACTGTGTCCAACGGCTCTATTTTTGTCTTTAACGGCTAGATTCTTGTTTCCACGCCATCTAAAGCTATAAAATCAAGAGGAGAGCTAGGGAAGAAGGTATGGAAGTGGGAAAGAACATTTAGAGAAGAGATCTCAAAGAGATTACAAGGGAAATCTCCCATAAGCACAAAAGGGCCATCCAAAGTGAAATAGAGAGAAGAAGAGCATCCAAGTGAATCCCAAAGCTTCCTCTCCATCCGTGTGCTGCCTCGGTGATCCTCTACTTCGTGCCAAATCAGAAGAGGGTCAAGTAAAGAAGAAGCCGAGCTCCTTCATCTTCAAAACTCGTTTGAGGGCTTCTCTTTACTCTATTTGGTTATATTGTTATATTTGCTTGTTTAAGAAGCTTTGATTTGTTTTTAAACCTTTGTTTTAATATCTTGTAACTTGATTCAATCAAGGGATTGAATCAAGGGGTTAAGGTTTGTTGGTGAGCCAAAGAGAAAACCAACGGTAATAGGTTTGTTGGTGAGCCTAGGTTGAAACCAACGGTGTAAGGGTTCGATTGTGATCCCGGGAAAACAATCGGGGTGGTTCTAGTCGGTGAGCCTGGGAAAACCGACCGAGTTCGTTGCGACCTCGTAAAACAACAAGTTGGGTTGTGAGCTTGTAAAACAACCGGCTGTAATCTGTAGGATTATAGTGAAATTTCCAAGAGGTCTTGGGGAGTGGATGTAGGTGCTGGGGTGCACCGAACCACTATATGTTTGTTGTGTTTGTAATGCCTCTTGTCATTGTCTAACTTACTCACTTACTTACTTAGATAAATTGCTTGCTTAACTCTTATCCGCGCATCCTTTAGTTGCAAGCATATTCAATCAAGTCACATTCTATACATCAAACTGTTGCTAAGTTTAAATTTCACTGTGCATCTATACAACTTAGCATAATTAATCAAAAAGTTTTAGAAGTAGTCTAAAAGTTTTAAAAGACCCAATTCACCCCCCTCTTGGGTTGTATCTACTGGGCAACAAGTTTAAACTCTATCAAATGGATGTAAAAAGCGCCTTTTTAAATGGTTATATAATGGAGGAAGTTTATGTAGGACAACCTCCAGGTTTTGAGAACCACTTACGTCCAGATTATGTTTTTAAATTGCATAAAGCATTATATGGACTTAAGCAAGCCCCTAGGGCATGGTATGAAAGATTAAGTAATTTCCTAATTGAAAATAAATTTAAAAGAGAAAATGTGGACAAAACCCTCTTCATTAAAAGAAAAGAAAATGACTTATTGCTTGTGCAAATTTATGTGGATGATATAATTTTTGGTGCTACTAATGATAGTCTTTGTCAAGAGTTTGCCAAGCTTATGCAGGGAGAATTTGAAATGAGCATGATGGGTGAGCTCAACTTCTTCCTTGGGCTACAAATAAAACAATCAGAGGAAGGCATCTTCATCAGTCAGTCCAAATATATCAAGGAGATGTTGGAAAAATTCAAGATGAAGGATGCAAAGGAAATCAGCACACCCATGGGCTCAAGTTGCAAGCTTGACAAAGATGAAAAAGGTAAAAGTATAGACTGCAAATTGTACAGAGGTATGATAGGCTCTTTACTTTACTTTACTGCTAGTAGACCAGATATATTATTCAGTGTTTGTATGTGTGCTAGATACCAAGCATGTCCTAAGGAATCACACTTGCAAGCTGTTAAAAGAATTTTTAGATATCTAGTAGGGACATCTAATGTAGGCTTATGGTATTCTAAACAATCTGACATAAATTTAATTACTTATTCCGATGCTGATTTTGCCGGGTGCAAACTCGACAGAAAAAGCACAAGTGGCACATGTCAATTCTTGGGTGCTAATGTGGTTTCTTGGTTTAGCAAGAAACAGAATTCAGTTGCCTTATCCACAGCTGAGGCTGAGTACATTGCAGCTGGAAGCTGTTGTGCCCAAGTTCTATGGATTAAGCAACAACTTGAAGACTTCGGTATCAAAATGGACAATATACCAATTAAATGTGATAATACAAGTGCAATTAATTTAACAAAAAATCCTGTCCAACACTCAAAATCAAAACATATAGAGATTAGGCATCACTTTATTAGGGATCATGTGCTGAAAAATGATGTGATGATTGAGTATGTATGTACTGAAAATCAATTGGCCGATATCTTTACAAAGCCCCTTTGTAAAGATAGGTTCAACTTCTTAAGGAATGCATTGAGCTTGTATGATCCTAGCAATTAAATTGAACTTGCATTGCAATGCTTTGCTACTCAAACTAGTAATCCACCTCAAGGTCAACATAAGTGAAAGCATGAATCTATCTAAGTTAAATGACGAATTGTTCGACTTTCTGGAGGATGGTTACCCTCCCTTGGACTCTTCATGGAGATATTTTCAGAGCCTACTTCATAGGTATTCGAAATTTGGTCAAACATTCCTCATTTCAATGTTAATAATTCAAAAAATCATTATTAAACTTTTATAGGATATATTATTAAGGGGGAGGATCACAAACAAACTCACTCTGTATTCACCAAAAGAAATCATGTTGATTAGTGTGATTGAGTAAAATAAATTGGGAAAAGATAGAAATTAGTCTGAAATTTTTCAGTGCCGGAGACGTCTCTGGCAAATCGCAGAGACGTCCCCCCGGCGAGACGTCTCGCATCAGTCGCGGAGACGTCTCGGGGACCGAACGAGGGTTTTTAAATAGGTGAAACAGCTCGAGCCGACCCGAGCTATTCTCTTCCATCCCCGACAAAAACAAAAACCCTAGCCTCCATTTGCTCTCCATCACAAACCCTAGCATCCATGGCACCTAAGAGGGCTAGACGAACCGGTGGGAGGCGTCCTAGGGTAGCAACCGACGGTGAGGAACGGAGGGAAGAGCCATCCGCGCCGTCCCCTCCGGTTGCTCCGCCAACCACGACCATTTCCTGTGCGAATCGCACAGTAACCACCGGTAGGTACATAGATTTCCATTTTCTAGATAGTGAGGGGTTCTCTATTGGAGAGAAACTCCGTGCCCAAGGGTGGGAATACCTTTGTACCCTCAATACATCGACCTACCCCGGCCTAGTTAGAGAGATGTTTAGTAATATGGCCTTAGGGGACTTAGGGTACACTGCACATGTCCGGGGGACGTTGGTAGAGATTAACGAGGATATCCTTTTTAGCGTGTTGCAAATCCCTAAAGACGGTGAGGCTCCGACCTCACATCCCCAAAGGGAAATAGCCCTAAACCTACTATTAGGGAGAGAGGACTGCGGCCCTCTTGATGTAGTTAACTCACAAGACCTAAATGCCGAAATGAGACTACTTTTGAGTATTGTCAACCGGGTCTTGTTTCCAAAAACCGGTCGCTTCGATTTTGTTTCGGAGCGAGACCTAGTTATCATGCACCACATCCTACTAGGGATTCCCCTAAACCTTCCTAGACTTATGTTGAACTACATTGCTATATGTCATAGGTATTCTAGGTTTAGCATACCCTATGGGATGATCTTACCCTAGTATTCAAACATTTTAAAGTTCACATTCCAGAAAATGAACCTGCAAAACCCTTGAGAAACACCGACTATTATAATGAGAGCACAATGCGTAGAATGGAGTTTCACAAGGTAGATGGGTCATGGGTTAAGGTACCAAAAAGAAAAGCTCAAACCTTAGACCCTGAGATCCCACATCAGGAGCCTGATGTAATAACTCCAAATTTTTTTTTTTTTTATATAAAAAGGGATAGAATAGTCCTTTAAAATTGATATAAGGGGTAAAATTGGAAGGAATCAAAAGATAATGGCATAGTTGTAGATATGTTGAAGTGTTAGGGGCAAAATGGGAATTTAATAATATTAAACAAAGGTGAATAGTGCTTTGATGTGATTTAAATGGGGTGGTTGGTGGCTCACGGGAATGAAGCAGAGAGAAGAAAGGGAGGGGTTCTCAGGCGACAGAGAGGAAGAAAAAGAAGAAGAGGAAAGGAAAGGAAGAAAGGAAGAGGAAGAAGAAGAAGAAAAAGAAAGGGAAAGAAATCCCGGATGCACTTCCAGCTAAAGGAAAAAACGTAGATCTCCTTCCCCTCTACGCAAGGACCTCGATTTCAAAAAAAGAAAAAGGTAAATATCCGTCCCTACCTAGTCTTTTGATGATATTAGGCTATACAAAGGGTGGATGTAGTCTAGAGGGGTCAGATAAGGGTTGTAGAGGTGGTTAAAAGAGAAAGAATCGGATTTCGACAAATTTTTCCGACACTACAGAAAAATCGTGTCAAAGTTCCAACTTTGGCAAATTATTTAGGGGGTCAAACGGCCTCCGATAGTGATGCATGTTATCTCTTTGGAATCCTCTATGAGTGTAGAATGTTAGGTAAAAATTTCATCAAATTTGGAGTCCTGAAAGTGGATCAAAACCGGGATGAAGTAACCCACTGTCAGTTCGGGTTACTGTTCATCCAGGTGGAAAATAGGGGATTTCATGCTATAATAGAGTATTAAGCCTAGATCAAGCTAAAAGGGACCTTGTACTCATGCAAAGGAGTCCCTAATATACATAAATGGTGAGTTAATTAATTAAAAAGAAAAAGAAGAAAGAAAAGAAAAGATTTAGGGAACAGGGGAGTTGAATCAATTAAAGTTCCCTATGTTATAATTGGCACGTAGATTATAGCCCTTGATACAAGACTAAATGTATTGTAAATGCATGTCACAGTTGGGCAAGAAGCTAGGGAACAAGAGGAAGAAGTTCCCCACTGCCTGCTGTAGATTTTTGGAGGCGTATCAGGGCTGTGCCGGATTGACAGGTGAGTGGGAGTCATGTACTTTGCACCATGAGCATCCTTAATTCATTTTCATGAATACCGCCAAGTGTGAATTGATTCCACTTGTGCATATTGATTGATATTGTAGTAGATTCCTCTATAATTTTGTTTCTCCATACTTGATTATCTTGTGCACACATTTGAGGGAACATTGAGAGGAATTACGAGGGGTTGATGAGTAACCAAATTGATTTCGAATTGTGAAATAACTTCTTTTGTAAATTGATTTCATTTCCTATATTTCAAAGACTTATGAGTGGTAGCCTTGATTATACTCTTTATGAGTAATTAAATTGGATCTGAATTGTGAAATGACTTCTTTTGTAAATTGATTTCATTTCCTCTATTTCAAAGACTTGTAAGTGGTAACCTTGATTATACTCTTTATGAGTAATTAAATTAGATCTGAATTGTGAAATGACTTCTTTTGTAAATTGATTTCATTTCCTCTATTTCAAAGATTTGTAGAGCCCATTTCAGTGGTATATTGAGTTGCATTACACACCCTTGACCCCTCACTCCCAAACCTGATGTTAGTTTATGATTGGGTCGGAGTCGAGTGAGTGGTAGTCTTAATTATGCTCCTTTTAGTAGAGTATTGGGAGGGTGCATTATGGCATTCATGCATGGCTTGACAGTATCTGCAGGACACCTATAGTCGATGGGGTTGAACATCGGCCTTTGTGCACATAGTAGCCTTCTGGGTGGGCGGAGCCCAGTCCCTTCCTAGGGGGGACACGGCCCTAGGCGTAGGATCGGCCGGTCCTACGACTTATATTCTGCTTGCCGCCGGTCATAGTAAGACTCCGCGAGGTGCAGTATGGCTTTCCGCGGATGTAGAATTCCCGCGAGGTGCCGTTTAGTATGTAGATGTGAGATGGATTTCTGTTCTGGATACTGGCCGGCATTTACATGATTAGTGTGGTGTCTTATCCTGCATATGCATGTGACAGTAGGAAGTTGTTGCTGGTTCGCCTGGGGCGTAAAACCCACCTTCCGACAGCTGTCTAGCATTTACTTTATCGATATGGTGTCTTATCCTGCATATGCATGTGACAGTAGGGAGTTGTTGCTGGTTCGCCTGGGGCGTAAAACCCACCTCCCGACAGCTGTCTAGTGATGATTTCAGCATATTGACACCTGATTTGTATGTTCCAGCATTATGATCTGTTGAGCATATTCATGAGTAGTATATATGTTTACTTGATTATTCCATATATGCTTCAGATGAGTTGATATTGATTGTGGTGATATTGATGATTTACTCCATATTCTCTATGTTGAGTTCATGTTCATGTTGTTATTGATCTTGAGATTTCATCTCGAGCCATGATTATATTCTGTCTCATGTGCATAGTACTCTCTACTCCACTCACTGAGTATTTATATACTCACTCCCCAGTTTGGTATTTTTGATTGCAGGGCAGGTATTGTATAGAGAAGAGCAGGGTTAGAGATTGCCTGCTAGCTGTGCCGCTCCATAGTATAGTATAGTATAATGTAGATAAAGGTTTATACATTTTGGTGTATTATGAACCTTCTATTGTATATAGTGTATAGTTACAGTCATAGATCCTGTTGTGGATATGGGTTTGACCATGGATGGAATGGGAACCAGATTTTTATACAGATGAGTTATATGCCTGAGATAATGTATTGATATATATTGTCCAGGTTCATTATGTGACGGATTATGTGATTGCTGCTCTGACAGGTAGTGTGTTGTATGTATTGAGATAATCCTGACAGGTCACTATAGGAAAAGTGATCATTTTGTGCATGTATCATGCCAAATTTTTCAAGATCTATTGATGATTGATAGGTAGTAGGGTTCTACGCGGTGGCTGGTGGCCTTATGCCTACCCGCACCCTAGGACCGTCGCGGCGGCCCGCCGGGAATGGGGCGGGGGTCGTGACAAAGCTTGGTATCAGAGCAAAGGTTAAGAAGAGTCCTGTCAGAGCAATAGAGTGAGTCAGAATTAAGTATAGGATTATACTATGGAGCATAGGATTTTTCTGTATATTAATTTATGAGTCATTTACAATTCAGTAAAATATATTATGGCTCTGTGTAACGACTGTCCTCTCTTTTTGACTCTTTTAGAGACATATAAAGAATACTTCCAAGGAGAATGGAGCCAGATATAGCATTGGATGCGGGTTCCGCACATGTCGAGCCCCAAAGAGAAAAATCTCCTCCTGCTGATAGACGGAGGGTTGATGATCAAGGAGAGGTAGGAAGTAGAGATGCATTAATGGAACAGTTACTGGCGGAGAATCAGGCTCTGAAGGAGCAGATTGCTCGGGGGAAATCTCCTGCCCCGTCAGTAGTATCCATCCCACCTCCTGTAGTTGTGCCAAGAAGTTTGGCCAGGCGGGCTCTAGATGATGAGGGGATTACTGTACAGGAATTTCTGAGGCTCAGAACCCCAGAGTTTAAGGGGGAAGAAGGTGAAGATCCTCAGAGATTCCTGGAGGAGACTGAAAAGATGATACGGAGACTGCCCTATTCTGATGCAAGGGCAATAGAACTTGTAGGGCTCACAATGAAAGAAGATGCCTGGGGCTGGTACCAGAGGCACGTGGAGGACAGATTGTACAGTAGGAATCCTCCAACCTGGAAAGAGTTCAGGCAAGCAGTGATGAATGAGTTTTTGTCTCCGGCTGAGAGGCAGAATCGGGCTCTTCAGTTTGAGAGGCTGAAGCAGATGCCCGGAATGAGTGTATCTGAGTACGCTCGTGAGTTCACTAGATTGGGGAAGTATGCTCCTTACATCATCCCCACTGAAGCTGCCAGGATAGAAAGATTCAGGCGGGGTCTGATTTCTCCGCTTTATAATGCAGTGCTGGCAGTAGAGGTCCCCACCTTGTCTAGGCTGATTGATAAAGCAAAACAGTGGGAGATCAGAAACAAAGAGGAAAGGGCTGAAAGAGAACATAGGAAAATGAGTAAGGGGAAAGGGTAAAGCAGCCGAGGTAGATCTGAGGGAGCAAGTCTTCCGGAGGGCCCGACGGAACAGTCTGTACGCTCAGCTCCACCTGCCCCACGTAAGAGGAAGTGGAGGAGAAGAGGTCAGTCACAGGATGCTTCTCTACCATTAGCACCTCGTCCTCCGGTCACTATGGCCAGAACTGAATCCAAGTTCCAATCATGGCCAGTGTGTGGCATATGTGGGAAGCAGATTAAGTTCACTTGGACAGATTCTTGTGAACAGAGCTTCCAGAAGCTGAAAGATTGCCTCACATCAGCTCCAATTTTGACTCTACCCACAGATACAGGCGGGTTTGTAGTTTACTGTGATGCTTCTAAAGTGGGATTGGGATGTGTGTTGATGCAGAATGGCAAGGTGATTGCATATGCATCCAGACAGCTAAGAAAGCATGAAGTAAACTATCCCACTCATGATTTGGAAATGGCTGCTGTCATATTTGCATTAAAGATATGGAGGCATTATTTATATGGTGAGAAATGTGAAATATATACTGATCATAAAAGCCTCCAGTACATTCAGCAGCAAAGAGATTTGAATCTCAGACAGAGAAGATGGATAGAACTGTTGAAGGATTATGACTGCCAAATCCTGTATCATCCGGGCAAGGCTAATGTTGTAGCAGATGCATTGAGCCGGAAATCAATGGGCAGTTTATCTCACATCTCCGGCCAGAGGAGAGAGATAGTCAGAGATCTGGCAGATTTATTTGCTCAGGGACTATCTTTTGAGGTATTAGAGGTTCGTGTTGGCGTCCGACCGCACCGGAACCCACTCACACCGGCACTGCCCACCAACGTCGGAAAACAAAGAGAGAATAACTCTCTCGCTCCCTCGACACCGGACTCAAGGATCACCGCTTCGCTTATCCCTACGAAGGGCAAAAGATTACCCCGTGGTATCAATAGGGTAAAACACTTGAGCACCGCAGCGGATTATCAAACCAAAGGAAGAAGAAATAGGAAGAAGATGGCAAAGCAAACACAAAGATGTAACGAGGTTCGGCTACAAATAGCCTACGTCCTCCACCGCTCCAAATCTCAACTAGGATGAATAGATTACAGAGATGGCACACACCCGAACGATCACACGAGATCGCTCTACAAGAGATTCACACAGAATTCCCTTTGCACAAGAAGTAGGATCCCAATCCTCTTCTTCTCTAGAACCCTAGCCTCACAAACAAGAGTCTCTCTCAAATATACGGCCAATAGCTATACCCTAGGGCTCTCATGAGTCCTATATATAGTCTCAAGACCTTCAGATGATCATAGCCGTCGAAACGCCAACAAAACACCAAAAGAAAACTCATCCGTATGATTTCCGCGAGCTCGAGTCGACTCGGCTTTAGTTCGAGTCGACTCGGGCACGTCTGGACAACTTCCAGTATGACTGGCACGATCTCGAGTCGACTCGACTGTGGCTCGAGTCGACTCGACGATGCTTCGAGTCGACTCGACTGTAGCTCGAGTCGACTCTGACAGTCCAGACAGAAACATGGTTTTTCGGCCTTTCTTCTCCCGGGTCGACTCGATGGACCTCGAGTCGACTCGACTGTTCCCGAGTCGACTCGACTGAAGCTCGAGTCGACTCCGACAGTCCGCCAGACAGAAAACTATGCAGAATTGATTTTTCTTCAATTCTCTTCATCACCAAAGGTCTCCACATACCCCAACAATCTCCCACTTGGAGACCTTGGGTATATCCTCTTGTTACTTGGCTCTCCTCTGTGCTCCCACTGAAACTGAATCATCCTAGTGAAATAGGTACGATGCCTCCTCAACGTCTTCAAGCATGAAGACCAGCAGAAGCTGAACAACTCCTCAGCTTCTCCACCGTGACGACCTTCGTCAGCATATCTGCAGGATTCTGACTTGTATGAATCTTCTCCAACTTGACGAGTCCCTGCTCGAGCAATGACCTCACGAAGTGGTACCGTATGTCAATATGCTTCGTCCTCGAATGGAAAGCTGAATTCTTCGCCAGATGAATTGCACTTTGACTATCTGAATATAACATGCAATCCTTCTGCTCCTTCCCAAGCTCCTTCATCAAGCCTTGAAGCCATATTAGTTCCTTGCACGCCTCTGTGGCTGCCACATACTCCGCCTCCGTAGTCGACAATGCAACAACTGGTTGCAACCTGGAAATCCAACTGACGGCTCCACTGCCCAAGGTGAACAAGTACCCTGTCGTGCTTCTCCTGCCGTCCAAGTCCCCTGCCATGTCTGAGTCCACAAAGCCCTGTAACTGGATCTCAGAACCTCCATAGCACAATGACATGTGCTCCGTGCCCTTCAGATACCTCAGTATCCATTTGACCGCGCGCCAATGCTCCAAGCCTGGGCAGCTCATAAAGCGACTCACAACTCCCACTGCTTGAGCAATGTCTGGTCTTGTACACACCATAGCGTACATCAAGCTCCCCACCGCCGATGCATACGGAATTTTTGACATATTGAGCTCCTCCACCCGCGTCTTCGGACTTTGCCCTTTGGAAAGCTTTAAGTGGGCACCCAGCGGTGTGCCAACAGGTTTGGCACCCTCCATGCAGAATCTCCTGAGTACTCGGCTGATGTACTCCGCCTGAGATAGTCTGAGGATATGTTTAAACCTATCTCTGCTGATCCGCATTCCAAGGATCTGTTTCGCTGCTCCTAGATCCTTCATTGCAAATTTTCTTGACAGCTTCAGCTTCAATTTTGCAATCTCATGCATGCTAGCTCCTGCAACTAACATGTCATCAACATACAATAGTAAGATAATGTAAGATGTACCGAAGTCCCGGAAGTAGCAACAGTGATCCTCCTGACATCTCCTGTATCCTATCTTAAGCATGTAGCTATCGAACTTGAGATACCATTGCCTGGGCGCTTGTTTCAAACCATAGAGGCTTTTCTTTAATTTGCAAACCAAGTCACCCGTGCCAGCTGCAATGTATCCCTCCGGCTGCTGCATATATATCTCCTCATCGAGATCTCCGTGGAGAAAAGGCGTCTTCACATCAAACTGCTCTAAGTGAAGATCCTCTTCTGCCACCATGCTCAGCACCGCCCGAATAGAACTCATCTTGACTACAGGAGAAAAGATCTCCGTGAAGTCGATACCTGCTCTCTGCTGAAACCCTTTTACAACCAGCCTGGCCTTGTATCGCTTCTTCCCATTCTGCTCTTCCTTCAGCCTGTAAACCCATTTGTTTGACAGTGCTTTCTTCCCCTTGGGCAGATCCACCAAATTCCACGTTTGGTTCTGCTCCAATGACTTCATCTCATCATCCATGGCCAACTCCCACTCCTTCCTGGTATCAACCTCCAATGCCTCCGTGAAGCATTCAGGTTCGCCATTATCTGTGAGCAGCAAATAACTAAGAGTCCCATCATACCTTTGAGGAGGCTTCCCATGAGTACTACGAGTGGACCTTCTTAGTTGTGGAGGGGGTGCCAATACTTCAGGTTCTTGCTCTGACTGAGTCTTCTGACCAGAATTTGTAGACTCCTCTTCAGGATCCACAAAACACGGCTCAACAGGTTTTGTTTCTGATTCAGTGCTCTGCTGCATTTTCTCATTGAATACCACATCATTACTACGAATGATCTTCCTGTGTTCGGGATCCCAAAACCGATACCCAAACTGTTGACCTCCGTATCCAACGAAAATGCACTTCTTTGATTTGGCGTCTAGTTTGCTTCTTTGACTGGAATCAACATGGACATAACTGGTACAACCGAATACTCGTAAGTGCGCCAAATCAATCTTCTTTGCTGTCCATGCTTCCTCAGGAATCCCAAATTCAAGTTTCTTTGATGGCCCTCTGTTGATCAAATAGGCAGCAGTGTTAACTGCTTCCGCCCAAAACTGCTGTGGCAATCCAGCATGTATCCTCATACTCCTGGCACGCTCATTAATTGTTCTGTTCATCCTTTCAGCAACTCCATTTTGTTGTGGTGTCCCTGGAACTGTCCTCTGCCTGACGATCCCAGCCTCTGCACAGTAGTCCTCAAACTCCCTGCTACAATACTCACCACCGTTGTCTGATCTCAGGCATTTTAACCTCCTTCCTGTCTCGAGTTCTACCATTGCCTGCCATCTCCTGAAGGCCCCAAATACCTCTGACTTGTGCTTCAAGAAGAACACCCAAAGCTTCCTGGTAGCATCATCAATAAAAGTAACATAGTACTGAGATCCACCAATGGAAGAAACCGGTGCAGGCCCCCACACGTCCGTGTGCACGAGATCTAGCTTTTCTTGCTTCCGAGGTTTACCTTCTTTGTTGAATGAAACACGCTTCTGCTTTCCGAGAATACAATCCTCACAGAAGTCCATCTCAACACTCCTGAGATCCTGCAGCTTTCCCAACTGGTGCATCACCTCCAGTCCCTGATAACTCATGTGCCCAAGTCTGCAATGCCATAACTTGGCGTCCACATCTGCTGCAGCAACTCCAATAGAGTTTTCTGTGCCATTGGCGACATAAAGTGTCCCAATCTTCTTGCCACTAGCCACCGTCAACGAACCTCTGGATACCTTCCACTGATCAGCTGTGAAAGTAGTCTTGTACCCTTTGCTCGCCAACTGTCCAACAGAGATCAGATTTCTCTGCAGTTGAGGCACGTGCCGTACGTCCTCAAGCTCAAGTGAAGATCCAGAAATCAACTTCACTTCCGCGCTTCCCCTTCCTTGTATAGTGCAAGGCTCTCCATCCCCTAGGTAGACTTTGCCGAAGTCTCCCTTCTCATATCCTCCAAGAAGCTTCCGTTGGGATGTAGCATGGAAGGACGCGCCCGAGTCTATCACCCAAGACTCGTCACCGGTAGATAAAGATAGAACGAGGGCATCCATGTCACCGTCTTCAGCAAGATTTGCCAGATCTTTGCTGACTCCTTCGGTGTGGTCGCCTTGCTTCCCTTTAGGAGATTTGCAGTCCCTCCTAAAGTGCCCCATCTTCCCGCAGTTCCAGCACTTCGCTCCCTTGTTCTGAGGTGCTCGAGACCTGCTGGATCTCGACTTCGAGTCGCTTCGAAATCGACCGTCCTTCTTTTGTCTTCCCCGGTCAGAGGTGTTTAGTGCACTTCCAGACGACTCCGCAGCTCCAGAAGATTTCCTTCTTGCTTCTTCACTCAGAAGCACTCTCACAACGTCATCAAAGATCAACTTCCCCGTTGCCGAAGAGTTGCTCACCGCCATCACCAGGCCCTCCTAGTTATCAGGTAATCCGGAGAGAATTAGCAATGCCCGAATCTCATCGTCAAAACTAATCTCCACTGACTCCAACTGGGCCGTGAGTCCATTGAACTCGTTGAGGTATTCTGCTACGCTGCCGCCATTTTTCATACGAAGATTAAACAACCTCTTCATGAGAAATACCTTGTTTGATGCTGAGGGTTTCTCGTACATCCGCGACAATGTTGCCATCAACTCCATCGTCGTCTTCTCGTTTTTGATGTTGAATGCCACTTGGGATGCAAGTGACAATCTTATGGTGCCGAGCGTCTTCCGATCGAGGACCTCCCAGTCTTCATCGGACATCTTCTCTGGTTTCTTCGCTCTACCTCCAAGAGGTAAATAGAGATCCTTCTGGTAAAGGTAATCCTCTATTTGCATCTTCCAAAACCCGAAGTTCGTTCCATTGAACTTCTCAATTCGCAACTTCCCTTCATCCGCCATTGCAGAAAACCAATAGGTCTGATACCAATTGTTGGCGTCCGACCGCACCGGAACCCACTCACACCGGCACTGCCCACCAACGTCGGAAAACAAAGAGAGAATAACTCTCTCGCTCCCTCGACACCGGACTCAAGGATCACCGCTTCGCTTATCCCTACGAAGGGCAAAAGATTACCCCGTGGTATCAATAGGGTAAAACACTTGAGCACCGCAGCGGATTATCAAACCAAAGGAAGAAGAAATAGGAAGAAGATGGCAAAGCAAACACAAAGATGTAACGAGGTTCGGCTACAAATAGCCTACGTCCTCCACCGCTCCAAATCTCAACTAGGATGAATAGATTACAGAGATGGCACACACCCGAACGATCACACGAGATCGCTCTACAAGAGATTCACACAGAATTCCCTTTGCACAAGAAGTAGGATCCCAATCCTCTTCTTCTCTAGAACCCTAGCCTCACAAACAAGAGTCTCTCTCAAATATACGGCCAATAGCTATACCCTAGGGCTCTCATGAGTCCTATATATAGTCTCAAGACCTTCAAATGATCATAGCCGTCGAAACGCCAACAAACACCAAAAGAAAACTCATCCGTATGATTTCCGCGAGCTCGAGTCGACTCGGCTTTAGTTCGAGTCGACTCGGGCACGTCTGGACAACTTCCAGTATGACTGGCACGATCTCGAGTCGACTCGACTGTGGCTCGAGTCGACTCGACGATGCTTCGAGTCGACTCGACTGTAGCTCGAGTCGACTCTGACAGTCCAGACAGAAACATGGTTTTTCGGCCTTTCTTCTCCCGGGTCGACTCGATGGACCTCGAGTCGACTCGACTGTTCCCGAGTCGACTCGACTGAAGCTCGAGTCGACTCCGACAGTCCGCCAGACAGAAAACTATGCAGAATTGATTTTTCTTCAATTCTCTTCATCACCAAAGGTCTCCACATACCCCAACAGTTCGTCCTTTGATTGCACAGTTTCAGGTGAAACCGAGGTTGATAGATGAAATCAAAGTTTCACAGGATTTAGATCCAATCCTTGTGAAACTGAAAGGAGAAGTGCAATCAGGACAGACAGAAAAGTTCCAGATTATGGATGAGATGTTGATGTGTGGCAGTAGGCTATGTGTGCCGAATGTGGGAGATCTGAGACAGAGGATTATGCATGAAGCACACAACACTCCCTATAGCATTCATCCTGGTTCCACCAAAATGTATCATGATATCAAAGGCATATATTGGTGGAACAGATTAAAAAGGGATGTGGCCAAATATGTGGCTTCTTGTTTGACTTGTCAACAAGTGAAATTTGAACATCAGAAGCCAACAGGGCTTTTGCAAGAGTTATCTTTGCCCGAGTGGAAATGGGAAAGGATAACTATGGATTTTGTGGTCGGGCTGCCCAGAACACAAAAAGGATATGATTCCATCTGGGTGATTGTGGATAGATTGACAAAATCAGCCCATTTTCTACCGGTGAAAACCACATATTCAGTAGCTCAGTATGCCGAAATATATGTGAATAAAATAGGATCTCTGCATGGAGTGCCAGTTTCTATTATATCAGATAGAGGTTCACAGTTTACCTCTAGATTTTGGCAGAAACTCCATGAGGCATTAGGAACTCAGCTTGATTTCAGTACAGCATTTCACCCTCAAACAGATGGGCAATCGGAGAGGACTATTCAGACCCTCGAGGATATGCTCAGAATGTGTGTACTGGATTTCAGAGGTAGCTGGGACAGATACTTACCTTTAGTGGAGTTTGCATATAATAACAGTTATCACTCCACTATTGGTATGGCACCTTATGAGGCACTTTATGGGAGAAAATGTAGATCTCCCTTGTGCTGGTCTGAGATTGGAGAGAAGCACCTAGAAGGACCAGATTTGATCAGAGAGACATCAGAAAAAGTGCCAATGATACAGGAAAGGTTGAGGACAGTGTTCAGTAGGCAGAAGAGCTACTCAGATGTCAGAAGAAGAGATGTGCAGTTTGGCACGGGGGATCATGTTTTCTTAAAGATCTCTCCTATGAAAGGGGTAATGAGGTTTGGAAAGAGGGGCAAGCTTAGTCCCAGATACATTGGCCCCTTTGAAATATTAGATAAAGTTGGCAATGTATCTTACAGACTAGCACTGCCTCCAAACCTCAGCCATGTGCATCCAGTATTCCACATATCTATGCTCCGGAAGTATATGCCGGATCCATCTCATGTGCTATCAGTGCAGGAAGTTACAGTAGAAGAAGATCTTTCTTATGAAGAACTTCCTGTCGCTATTCTTGATACTCAGATCAGGAAGCTGAGAAATAAGGAAATATATATGGTCAAGGTCCAATGGCACCGACACAATGTTGAAGAATGCACTTGGGAGTCGGAGCAAAGTATGAAGAGCAAATACCCTCACCTCTTTGAGTAATCAGGTAATTTACTCTTTTAAATTCGAGGACGAATTTTATATAAGGAGGGGAGGATGTAATAACCCCAAAAAAATTTTTTTTTTATATAAAAAGGGATAGAATAGTCCTTTAAAATTGATATAAGGGGTAAAATTGGAAGGAATCAAAAGATAATGGCATAGTTGTAGATATGTTGAAGTGTTAGGGGCAAAATGGGAATTTAATAATATTAAACAAAGGTGAATAGTGCTTTGATGTGATTTAAATGGGGTGGTTGGTGGCTCACGGGAATGAAGCAGAGAGAAGAAAGGGAGGGGTTCTCAGGCGACAGAGAGGAAGAAAAAGAAGAAGAGGAAAGGAAAGGAAGAAAGGAAGAGGAAGAAGAAGAAGAAAAAGAAAGGGAAAGAAATCCCGGGTGCACTTCCAGCTAAAGGAAAAAACGTAGATCTCCTTCCCCTCTACGCAAGGACCTCGATTTCAAAAAAGAAAAAGGTAAATATCCGTCCCTACCTAGTCTTTTGATGATATTAGGCTATACAAAGGGTGGATGTAGTCTAGAGGGGTCAGATAAGGGTTGTAGAAGTGGTTAAAAGAGAAAGAATCGGATTTCGACAAATTTTTCCGGCACTACGAAAAAATCGTGTCAAAGTTCCAACTTTGGCAAATTATTTAGGGGGTCAAACGGCCTCCGATAGTGATGCATGTTATCTCTTTGGAATTCTCTATGAGTGTAGAATGTTAGGTAAAAATTTCATCAAATTTAGAGTCCTGAAAGTGGATCAAAACTGGGATGAAGTAACCCACTGTCAGTTCGGGTTACTGTTCATCCGGGTGGAAAATAGGGGATTTCATGCTATAATAGAGTATTAAGCCTAGATCAAGCTAAAAGGGACCTTGTACTCATGCAAAGGAGTCCCTAATACACATAAATGGTGAGTTAATTAATTAAAAAGAAAAAGAAGAAAGAAAAGAAAAGATTTAGGGAACAGGGGAGTTGAATCAATTAAAGTTTCCTATGTTATAATTGGCACGTAGATTATAGCCCTTGATACAAGACTAAATGTATTGTAAATGCATGTCACAGTTGGGCAAGAAGCTAGGGAACAAGAGGAAGAAGTTCCCCACTGCCTGCTGTAGATTTTTGGAGGCGTATCAGGGCTGTGCCGGATTGACAGGTGAGTGGGAGTCATGTACTTTGCACCATGAGCATCCTTAATTCATTTTCATGAATACCGCCAAGTGTGAATTGATTCCACTTGTGCATATTGATTGATATTGTAGTAGATTCCTCTATAATTTTGTTTCTCCATACTTGATTATCTTGTGCACACATTTGAGGGAACATTGAGAGGAATTACGAGGGGTTGATGAGTAACCAAATTGATTTCGAATTGTGAAATAACTTCTTTTATAAATTGATTTCATTTTCTCTATTTCAAAGACTTATGAGTAGTAGCCTTGATTATACTCTTTATGAGTAATTAAATTGGATCTGAATTGTGAAATGACTTCTTTTGTAAATTGATTTCATTTCCTCTATTTCAAAGACTTGTAAGTGGTAACCTTGATTATACTCTTTATGAGTAATTAAATTAGATCTGAATTGTGAAATGACTTTTTTTGTAAATTGATTTCATTTCCTCTATTTCAATGATTTGTAGAGCCCATTTCAGTGGTATATTGAGTTGCATTGCACACCCTTGACCCCTCACTCCCAAACTTGATGTTAGTTTATGATTGGGTCGGAGTCGAGTGAGTGGTAGTCTTAATTATGCTCCTTTTAGTAGAGTATTGGGAGGGTGCATTATGGCATTCATGCATGGCTTGACAGTATCTGCAGGACACCTATAGTCGATGGGGTTGAACATCGGCCTTTGTGCACATAGTAGCCTTCTGAGTGGGCGGAGCCCAGTCCCTTCCTAGGGGGGACACGGCCCTAGGCGTAGGATCGGCCGGTCCTACGACTTATATTCTGCTTGCCGCCGGGCATAGTAAGACCTCGCGAGGTGCAGTATGGCTTTCCGCGAATGTAGAATTTCCGCGAGGTGCCGTTTAGTATGTAGATGTGAGATGGATTTCTGTTCTGGATACTGGCCGGCATTTACATGATTAGTGTGGTGTCTTATCCTGCATATGCATGTGACAGTAGGAAGTTGTTGCTGGTTCGCCTGGGGCGTAAAACCCACCTTCCGACAGCTGTCTAGCATTTACTTTATCGATATGGTGTCTTATCCTGCATATGCATGTGACAGTAGGGAGTTGTTGCTGGTTCGCCTGGGGCATAAAACCCACCTCCCGACAGCTGTCTAGTGATGATTTCAGCATATTGACACCTGATTTGTATGTTCCAGCATTATGATCTGTTGAACATATTCATGAGTAGCATATATGTTTACTTGATTATTCCATATATGCTTCAGATGAGTTGATATTGATTGTGGTGATATTGATGATTTACTCCATATTCTCTATGTTGAGTTCATGTTCATGTTGTTATTGATCTTGAGATTTCATCTCGAGCCATGATTATATTCTGTCTCATGTGCATAGTACTCTCTACTCCACTCACTGAGTATTTATATACTCACTCCCCAGTTTGGTGTTTTTGATTGCAGGGCAGGTATTGTATAGAGAAGAGCAGGGTTAGAGATTGCCTGCTAGCTGTGCCACTCCATAGTATAGTATAGTATAATGTAGATAAAGGTTTATACATTTTGGTGTATTATGAACCTTCTATTGTATATAGTGTATAGTTACAGTCATAGATCCTGTTGTGGATATGGGTTTGACCATGGATGGAATGGGAACCAGATTTTTATACAGATGAGTTATATGCCTGAGATAATGTATTGATATATATTGTCCAGGTTCATTATGTGACGGATTATGTGATTGCTGCTCTGACAGGTAGTGTGTTGTATGTATTGAGATAATCCTGACAGGTCACTATAGGAAAAGTGATCATTTTGTGCATGTATCATGCCAAATTTTTCAAGATCTATTGATGATTGATAGGTAGTAGGGTTCTACGCGGTGGCTGGTGGCCTTATGCCTACCCGCACCCTAGGACCGTCGCGGCGGCCCGCCGGAAATGGGGCGGGGGTCGTGACACCTGACCACCACTCTCCTCCACTCAGCCACATGGACTTCCCTGATATACCCTCCAGCTCAGCTGGACCTTCCACCTCTATGCCACCTCCTCCTACAGTCACTGGGCCCTTCTCCCTATCAGAAGAACAGATGCGCACTTTAGCATCTGTGATATGCCAGCAAATGAGGGAGGAAATGAGATCGATGATCTCTACTGAGTTGGCCCCCATCAGAGCCTCACATGAAGGGCTTCTACAAGAGTTGAAGGAAATCAGAACTCAGATAGAAGCTACAGCGCAAGAACTAGTTAGTGTGAGTGCCACCCAAACCTTCAGATCAATTGAGCTACAAGACAGTGATGCGGGACAGCTGATTTAGAGAAGAAATTAGGAAGGGGAAGGAGGAGGGAGGAGTCTGGAGTCCACCAGATGCCAAAGCAAAATCTTTTTTTTTTAATCCAAATATTCTGCCTCCAACAGTAGATATGGGGGTGCCATATATAACCCCAATACAACTACCCATGATCCCCACAAATGAGATCATGTAACTACCCATGATCCAACAACATCACGGGTCACTACACTAGCTAAATACAATCAAACAAGCCAGCAACTAATAAAAGACGAAAATACATAAGAAATAAATGAAAATACACAAGAAAATAAAACTAGGGTGGCCAAAGTGCTATGCACGCCGGCGACGCCTGTATACATGCTGGAAACGGTGGTTTGTGTCCCCACCAACTCTCCTCAGCGGAGAAGAGTTCGCCTCTGGCGAAACGGATGTCTGGTAATGCTCCAACAGGTCTGAAGCAAGTCGCTGAAGCTCATCTCTGCTAATCCAAGTATCATCTGACGGAGGTCGACCATGCCATCTGACCAGGTATCGCTGATAACCACCGTTCTGCGTACTAACAATCTGATCATCCAAAATCTGTTCCACTGTGTCTGTGATCTGTGGAGAAAAAGGTACATGAGGCAAGGCAGGAGCAGGAGATATGTTCTCAAAATTGGATGTGCAGTCAGTGTCAGGCTCATTGAGTGGGTCTGTAGGAATAGTTGTCAGACCTCGGTAGGCAACTAAGTCTTCTACGTTAAAAACTGGATTAATCCCAAAATCACTTGGAATATCCACCACATATGCATTAGATCCAACCCGTTTCAGAATTTTGTATGGACCCATACTTCGGGCGTGCAATTTCCTAACGGCTCCTGGTGGAAACCGTTCAGGTCTGATTCTGATCATTACATCATCACCCGCTCGAAATTCTTGATAACGTCGACGTAAGTCAACGGCCGTTTTATATCTCGCATTGTTGATTTCGATTTTCTTCTTAATCTCTTTATGTAAATTTTGCATGTGTTGCGCAAAGGATTCAGCGGTCTCAGAGATTCTATTGTTAGGGGCTACTGGGATAAGATCAACAGGTTTTCGTGGTACATAGCCTAAGACAATTTCAAAAGGGCTCAAGCCAGTGGTCCTGTTTACAGAGCTATTGTAGGCGAATTCAGCTATGCATAGAAGAAGATCCCAATTACCTGGGTGGTCACCTACCAAACATCGTAGAAGGGTTCCTAGACTGCGGTTGACCACCTCAGTTTGCCCGTCTGTCTGAGGGTGATAGGCTGTGGAATATTTAAGCTTAGTACCCATAAAGTTCTAGAGGGTCTTCCAAAAATAACTAACAAATTTGACATCTCTATCAGTCACTATCGAGGTTGGAAGCCCGTGGAGCCTAACGACCTCATCAAAGATAATCCTCGCAACTTTGGAGGCATCAGAAGTCTTGGAAGTGGGTAGAAAATGTGCCATCTTAGAGAACCGATCCACTACCACGAGAATGGAATCATGCTTACTTCTAGTCTTTGGCAATCCTAGCACGAAATCCATACTAATGTCCTGCCAAGGACGATCTGGGACAGGAAGGGGAGTATATAAACCAGTGTTTTGTTTGCGCTGTTTGGATAGTTGACAAGTACGACACTGACTAACAATTTTTGCAACATCCCGTTTTAAACTAGGCCAATAAAATCTTTGTTCGACCATATCAATGGTCTTATTTCTACCAAAATGGCCAGCTATTCCTCCCGCATGAAGTTCCCAAACAAGAAAATCTCTAAGGGATGTTTGAGGGATACATAGCTTGTTTCCTCGGAACAGAAAGGCATCAACCACAAGGTAATCGCTATTGTCCCTGATGTGACCATCTAAGACGCTTGCATAGATCTCAGCGAAGTCTGGACAAGTTGCATAATCGTCAATCATACGTTCAAATCCAGTAACATTTATGCTTACCGACAAAAGTAATGCTACACGTCGGCTTAAGGCATCAGCTGCTTTGTTGTCAATACCTGCTTTGTGACACAATACGAAGGTATATTCTTGAAGAAATTCAGCCCACTTTCCGTGTCGTGAATTCAATCGCATTTGGAAATTTAAGTACCTCAAAGCTTCATGGTCGGAATATAATACGAATTCCTGAGGTAGCAAATAGTAACGCCAGTGACGCAGCGCTTGTACAACTGCATAAAATTCTTTGTCATAGGTGGAATATTTTCGTTTGGCATCATTCAGCTTTTCACTGAAGTATGCGATAGGATGCTTTTCTTGGCTTAGGACACCACCTATACCTATACCAGATGCGTCACAAGAGACTTCAAAAACTTTAGTAAAATCTGGGAGGCGCATCACCGGGGCTTCAGTCCTTCTAGTCTTGATCTCTTGGAATGCCCTTGAGGCCGCAACGGTCCAATGAAATTCACCTTTCCGGATACAATCCGTAATCGGTGCAGTGATCGTACTAAAATTCTTGATGAACCTTCTATAAAAGGTGGCTAGGCCGTGGAAGCTTCGCACCTCAAATAATGTAGTGGGTTCGGGCCATTCAAGAATAGCTTGGACCTTCTGTGGGTCTGCTGAAACACCCTCAGAAGAAACAACGAATCCTAAGAAGATTACACGATCTGTCATAAATGAACACTTCTTAAGATTCGCATATAGGCTTTCTTTTCTTAGTGAATTACAAACCAAACGTAGGTGCTCAAGGTGTTGTTCCTTGTTTTTGCTGTAAATTAAGATATCGTCAAAGTAGACTACAAGGAATTTACCCATGAAAGGTCTTAGTACTTGGGTCATAATTCGCATAAATGTACTAGGTGCATTTGTTAATCCAAAGGGCATGACTAGCCACTCGTATAACCCATCCTTGGTTTTGAAAGCTGTTTTCCATTCATCACCTGGACGGATACGGATTTGGTGGTAACCACTCTTAAGGTCAATTTTGGAAAAGATAGTGGCACCTGCCATCATATCAAGCATGTCATCCAATCGTGGTATTGGAAACCGATATTTAACCGTTATCTTATTAATTGCCCTGCTATCCACACACATTCTCCAAGTGCCGTCTTTTTTGGGCGTTAGAAGCGCCGGCACCGCACACGGGCTAAGACTTTCTCGGATGAACCCTTTTTGGAGTAGTTCATCAACTTGCCGTTTCAATTCAGCGTGTTCGATCGGATTTAGTCTATAATGAGGCAAGTTCGGGAGAGTCGCCCCTGGAACCAAGTCTATGGCGTGCTGAATGTCACGCATAGGGGGAAGCTCATCAGGAAGGTCCTCAGGAAAGAGATCCTTAAATTCTTCCAGAACATGATGAACTTCCTTCGAAAAATCTATTTGAAAATCAGGAATAACTTCTTTGGACACTAACACAAGGACTATGGATCCTTGGGATGCTGCTTTCTCAAATTCCTTAGGGCTAATGATTTGAAGGCGCTTTTCAACCTTCACATCCTTCTTTCCAGCATTAGAAGGTCTAGGTGGTAGAGGGTTTAGTCGAATTTTCTTTCCTTGGTGAACAAAAAAACAGGAATTGGATTTGCCATAAATGGTCACATCCAAATCATAAAGCCATGGTCGACCAAGGATGATGTGTCCAACGTCCATGGGAATAACATCACACCAGACCTTATCATTATATTCAGAAAAGTTGATTTGAACTAGACAACGCTCAGTGACTGGTATAGCGGTTTTATCCACCCAAGACACATTATAAGGGTTAGGATGAGGCACTGTCTTTAACTGTAGCTTCTTGATAGTTCTTGTGGATACAACATTGACACTACTCCCACTGTCAATGATAACCTTACAGCTATGTTCGCCACATTTGATATAAGTGTGAAATATGGATCGACGTCTCCAGTCATCATCTTCTTGCTTAGGTTGTGTAAGGACACACCTAACTACGCCTAAAGGAGTGGAACCCTCAAGTGAGCCGGATTCCTCACCTTCATCTGACTCTTCAGGGTCTATCTCTGGTTCATAGACCAACTCATTCTCTTCTTCATTTCTATCTTCTTCGATGACCAGTGTTTTCTTAGTAGGACATTGACTAGCTCTATGCCCAAAACCAAAACATCTGTAACACTGATCTCTAGAAATTTTGTGTGGTTCACTTAAAATTCCCTTATTCTTTTGATCATTAATTTTTGGGGACTCGGTCGCTTGATTTCTAATATTAGGCTTACTCCAAGTATTAGTTTGACTACCGTGGGTGTTCTTATAATTGGTCTCCTTAAGATCAAATCGCCTAAAGGTTGTCTTATTAGTATAACGCTCAATGTCTTGGACAAGTTGATAAGCATGTTCTAATGAATTGACCTCACGCAGAATAAGCTCTTTTTGTAAATCATCTCGCAATCCGGACCTAAACCTAGAAAGGGTCAATTCCACACTCTCACGTGCATCACATCGCATGAAAAACTCATCAAAACGAGCGATGTACTCAGACACAGGTTTGTTTCCTTGAATCAGTCGTTGCCACTGATCTAACAGGCGACTCTTATAGGATGTTGGGAGATATTTTTCTTTTAACTTCTCCTTCATTTCATCCCAATGTACCACAGGGGGTTGTCTAGCTCTAGCAAGCATATTTTCTATTGTGTTCCAATGTAATTTTGCAGGACCAATGAGCTTCATTTTTGCAAAACGAACTCTGCGATCGTCAGACAAGCTATACCATTCAAAGTAATGATCCATATCAGCGAGCCAATCGATGAAGACTTTTGGGTCAAGACGACCATCATAACTTGGTGCATCGATCTTAATACTGCGCATTACATGCTCATCTGGTGTCTCACGTGCTCTTAGGTAGTCCCTTTGGTGTTGTGGCCCAAGGCCTCTGGGGCGGGACGGTTCAATCTCACCAAGTTCAGATTCTCCATCGTTGTGAGTCACTTGGAGGTTGGTGATTGAATTTTCAGCCATAGTCAAGCGAGTGTTCAGCCTAGTTTCAAGGTCAGTGATTCTTGCTCCTAATCTGATTTCTAATGCTGCTATGGCATCTAACACCTGTTGGTTTGGGTTGGTCGACATCTCATGTGAGTAAGATGTACCGCTGCGAGTTGTCATACTCTAGAATTCAAAAATCCTAGATATATAATTAACATTCAAAATAAAATCAACAATGTTGAATAAAAGACGACTTTTGACGTAGTCTTGGTTACCTTCGAATTAGCACAGGTGATAACTAAATATCAGGACCTTAGGTACTGCTAACCTTGGTCTGGATCATGCAAAATCTTTACAGGTTAATCTAATGAAAGTGGGGTCCTTCAAATTGATTTGGGTTTCACCAGATTCAAGTAAAATTTCCTAGTTGCCTTTCGAGGATTTGAAAATAATTTGTAAGGCTCAATATGTGTTTTCAAGGGGCATAGGCTTTTATAAAATTAAAGTCCTATCTCAAATCGACAACATGAAGTGAAAACAATAATAATCTAAAGATAAACTAGTTTATAGGGAAAGGCTGAAAAATAATTATGTAAAGGAAAGATACGACCTCTTCTTACAGATCTGATTCAGTGGATGAGTTTGGATGTCAGAGTGTAGGATGCAGAACCGGAACCCGACGATTTGTAGAAGATGCTGCTGAAAAATGGCTGACTGCAGTGTCGTTGTAGAAGCCCAACTCACGGCAGGGTCTGGATCCAGGTGCAGGTCCTGAAAGCTGGGCCCGCAAGATACTGGGCCAGAGGATCAGCTGGGCTCGCGTGACAGCAGGCTAGATGCTGGGCCGGCCCACTCGCCCGAAAGTGGAGACTAGATGGGACCCGAAGCTTCTAGATGGCTTCGGATCCCTCTGTGTGATCGGGAGAGGAGCTGAGGGAGATCGGGTGGAAGAAGAGAGGCGGATGATGGGTGGCGATCTTCGTTTTGGGGAGCGAAGGAAGCGGCGAGGGTGGACGATGGAGTCGGCAACGGAGGTGGAGGTGGTGGCGTGGGGAAAGAGATGGGAGAACTCCCAAACTGATGAGGTATGGAAGGGAGGTTTCGGTGAGATGGGAGGGAGAAGAAAAGAAGATTAGGGTCTGAGGGATGAGGTATGGAAGGGAGAAGGGTCTCGGTGAGCTGGAAGGGGGAAGAAATGGGAGAACTCGAGGGTTGGGGAAAGAGTGGAGGCAACGGAGAAGATGGAGGGAGTAGCGGCGGTGTGACCGGGCAGCAGTGTATGTGGTCGCAGAGAAAAGCGGCGGCGGCGGTGGATGAGGATGGTCCGATGACAAGAAGAGAGGCGGCTCGGTGGCAGCAAGAGAGCGGCGACAGTGGCGGTGGAGGCGCGGCAGCGAAGCGTCGACGGCGGCAGTGGTGGCGGAACCCTAGATCTAGGGTTCTTCTCCGTCGACGACAAGGTACGATCTTTCTTGCTGCTTTTTTTTTTTTTTTGAACAGCACGTGCAAGTCACGTGCTGCGTCTGGAGCTGTCACGTGTGATGTCACGTGCGAGACTCACGTGAGGGTCATGTGACCTTTTTTTTTTCTCTCTCTCTCTTTTTTTTTTTTTTTTGGTGGAAACGGATCCGGGTTAATAGACTGGGTAACGGGTGAGGGACTTACCCGTTAGCTGGTGTTTCTTCAACCTCCCGACGGTTTCGGGAGGTGGTACCGGGCTCTGCGGCTACGGTTGCCGAGCGGAACCTGTGGCCTGCTGCGATGGACAGCAATCGATTACAAGCCCTTGACTGGTTGGAGAGATTATAGAAGAAGAAACCTCTCCTTGCTCCTTCTGGTGAAAGCCGATCGAGAGGGAGGTGAATAGAGACGTAAGACTCTCCCTCTTCTTCACACTGTGCGCTGGTCGTCGGCATTCATCATGCTCCGGTGTCCGTGGTGCAAAGTCTTCCGTGAAGAACTCGTGCGGCATACGAAGCAGGGGCAGCCTGTCCATACACCAGGTCTTTGGGGATTAGGACGGCTACAGATGTACCGAGAGGGAGTCAGGAGGGAAATAGAATGACAGGATCAGGGCGTTGGCACAGAGGCAAAGCCCTGGCTGGCTCTGATACCAAACTGATGCGGGACAGCTGATTTAGAGAAGAAATTAGGAAGGGGAAGGAGGAGGGAGGAGTCTGGAGTCCACCAGATGCCAAAGCAAAATCTTTTTTTTTTTAATCCAAATATTCTGCCTCCAACAGTAGATATGGGGGTGCCATATATAGCCCCAATACAACTACCCATGATCCCCACAAATGAGATCATGTAACTACCCATGATCCAACAACATCATGGGTCACTACACTAGCTAAATACAATCAAACAAGCCAGCAACTAATAAAAGACGAAAATACATAAGAAATAAATGAAAATACACAAGAAAATAAAACTAGGGTGGCCAAAGTGCTACGCACGCCGGCGACGCCTGTATACATGCTGGAAACGGTGGTTTGTGTCCCCACCAGACAGCTTGAGGAACATTTCAGATGGTCTTCAAGAGTTGACAAGCCCTGGAGGCAATGTGGGCACCGTGGCTGCCCAACTTAGAGGAAGAATTGAAAGGGCAAGCATTGAATTTGAAGCACTAGTGGCAGCCTTCCATCAATCTCAAGGAGAGCAGTTCAAAACTCTACTGGACTCAATTAATGCATTTATAGATGCAGCTGCTAGGGCTTATGAGCAACGTCGCCGATGAGGGACATTTTGTAGACATCTAGAGTTCATCTGTTTTTGTAAAACCCTAGGCTCATTTTGAAACTTCTTTTGTATTAGGAATCAATACTTGTAATGATTTCCATTTTAACCTTGTAATGACTTCAAATGTTTACAATGAATGACATACAATTCTTTTTGAAACCTTGTGTATGTAAATTTGACACAACTTATCAATGCATATGAAACAGGGGGAGCACAACCTGAATATCAAAGGGGGAGTGAAATGAATTCTGAATTCATTAATAAAACAATAGACAGAGGGAGCATAACTTGAATATCCTTGAGTGGTTCATTGTAATATGCTGAATTTCCCTAGGAATTGTGCTTTAAGTACCTACGTATAATTTGTCCCCTTCATTGTTGATGACAAAAAGGGGGAGTAGATATATAGAACTTATATATGGAGTAGAACCTGAATATGGAATGCAAAATTTACACTCATACTTAAAGTTGAATTAGAAAAGATAAAATTGAAGAATATTGGCTTTAAGATAATTGCCCTTCTAGAAAAGAAAGGGGGAGTCAAAAAGAACTTAGCTTTCAGTTATCTTTAGCATCAATATTTCATTTTAACTTGATTCAAATTCAGTTGATATGCTAAAATTGCTTAAGAGCTATTAAGATCAATCTTATGCATAAGGATAGAACTGAAAATTGACTATTTTGAATTATGCACACTGTATCTAGCTCTAATCAAAACATTATACTTGTACATCTGATCAAATACTGTGTATATGTTTAAATTTCGAATTTTGCATATACTCAGTGTTTTGTCATCATCAAAAAGGGGGAGATTGTTGACCCCCTAATGGATTTTGATGAATACAAAACACTAGAGTATAATTCCATTTATCTTAACAATTTACTTGAGGATTTCATGTGTTTAATTAAGAATATTGTTAAAAAATGTCTAGGCAAGTTCCCATAATTTTTATGAATTTATTGAAGAATTTTTGAGATGAAGAAAACAGATCAGGGACAGCCGAGACGTCTCCGGTTTGTTCCAGAGACGTCTCTGGCACAAACAGGAAGAACTGGCACGTTTGGAGACGTCCCCGGCACCTGGCGAGGCGTCTCGCAGGGTCGGAGTCGACTCTCTCAGAAGCGGAGTCGACTCTCTCAGTGGCGGCAGAAAGGCCGATTTCAAGAGATGCGCGCGAGCCGTCTCCACAGTACGCGGAGTCGTCCCCGCAAGTAAAAGCTGAGTTTCCGAGTCGTCCCCAGAGAGTGCGGAGTCAACTCTCTCAGGGTATTCCAGAGGATGTCTTTTTCGGTGATAAGGCAGCGGAGACGTCCCCTGAAAGAGCGGAGTCGACTCTCTCAGAGAATTCCAGAAGACTTGTTTTTCGGAGATATAACGGCGGAGTCGTCCCCAAGGCAGCGGAGTCGTCCCCATGCAAAAAGCGCAAACAAGCCGAGACGTCCCCGTAAAGTGCCGAGGCGACCCTCTCAGAAAAACAGAAAAACAAGGATTCAAACCGTTCATCATCGGAGTCGTCCCCGTAAAGCGCCGAGTCGACCAACGTCAAAAGTAAAATCTTACAGCCGAGACGTCTCGCGTTGAAGCGGAGACGTCTCCGAAGCGCCTGGGACGCGACTGACAACTTTTTCAGGTTTGGTTTGAATTTCAAACTCCCTTAACTTTATCTCTAACGGCTATATTTGCTTTTTGGGCTATAAAAGGGAGCTCTTAAGTGCTTTCCAATAACTTCTGACCAACCCAACACAAGATCATTCAAGAGAGAAGAAAGAAAAAGAGGTTCAAGGGAGTTAGTGCATTTAAGTGAAGAAATCAAGTGCCTTCAAGCTTCCCAAGTGATTTCGTGCTCAACTACTCTCTTCCGCTAGGCATTCAAAACTCACATTCAAGCCAACGCGATCCACATCGGAAGAACCACCATTTCCCACGCTTCCAACGGCTAAAAGGGTTCTTCCGGGTTCTATTATTTCTCACTATTTTATTTGCTTCTTGAGAGCTTTTAAATCCTTGTAAAACTTTTTCAATATTGTGCTTGTTCCAGTCAAGGGACTTGGAACAAGGGAAAGGCGTCCCAAGCCTAGGTGAAATTGGGGGTTATAGGGTTCGTTGTTAGCCCGGTGTAAAACAACGAGTTGGGTAGTGCACTCGCAAAACTACCGGACTGTAATATTGGATTATAGTGGAAATTCCCAAAGGTGCTTTGGGGAGTGGATGTAGGAGCAGTGGAAGCTCCGAACCACTATAAAACCTTGTGTTTGCGATTGATTGTTCTCATACCTCTATCTTTACTTTAGTTCATACATTTGTGTGTTTTATTTTTAATTAGGCAAAAAGTTTTAAAACACCCAATTCACCCCCCTCTTGGGTGACCATCTCTGGGCAACAGAGGTGAAGGACCTGCGATAGAGCTTGCCTTCATGCAAGAGGTATCGGAAAGCCTGATGCTTGATTCAGCGGGCCTCGAGCTCATTGTCGGGAAGGATTTCATTTTGCAGATAGTTGACGAACGTATCTATCCAGCTTGGTTTAGCTTCAATACAGAGGACCGGCTCAGGCTCCTCAATGCTCGGTATTTTGAGGTACTTGAGCGTTGTGGTCTTTGGGAGCTCGCTCATGCGGGATATCGCCAACTTTGATAGCAAGTCGGCCCTTGTGTTTTTCGCCCTAAGGTTATGTTGGATGTTGAAGGTGCTTAGCATGGAGGTGATGTCTCGCACCTTCTGGAGGTATTTCTGCATTGACGGCTTTCTTGCTTCAAAGTCTCCCAAGATCTGGCTCACGACCAGTTGGGAGTCACTAGGACCTTCAGCTTTTCGACCTTGAGCTCCTTTCGCCAATTTCAGCCCAGCGACGAGCACCTCGTATTCCACCTCATTGTTCGAGGCAGAAAATTCAAAGCGTAGTTCTTGTTCTGCGGCCACCCCATCTGGGCTTGTGAGAATGAGGCTTGCACCGCTACCCCCCAAGGTCGAGGAGCCGTCGACATGTAAAATCCATGGTTGCTCTAGGGCTTCCCCTTTTGGTGTGAGTTCGGCCTCGGGCTCATCCGGCAAGGTGCATTCCACAATGAAGTTGGCGAGCACTATGCTTTGATTGCTGGCCTCGGGCGGTACTCGAGGTTGAATTCTTCAAGCTCGACCGCCCACCTCACAATTCTCTCCGCTCGATCCGACCATTGCAAGACTTGCTTTATAGGTTGGTCGGTTAATACAGCCACGGTATGGGCTTGGAAGTAAGGTCGGAATCTTCGAGCTGAAATGAGCAGTGCATAGACTGTTTTTTCTAGCTTGGAGTATCGGATCTCGGCGCCCCTTAGAACTCGGCTGATGTAGTATATTGGTCTCTAAGACTTGTCATCTTTTCGAACTAGGACCAAGCTCACCATTACCGGGGAGACGACCAAGTATAGATAGAGGAGCTCGCCCTGCTGAGGCTTGGTGAGCAATGGAGGGGAGGCAAGGTGGCGTCTGAGCTCTTCGAAAGCTTGTTGGCATTCTTCGGTCTATGCAAAATTCTTTGGCCACTTGAGGATCTTGAAGAACGGGAGGCACCGTTCTGCTGACTTAGAGACAAACCTTCCTAGGGCTGCAACCCGCCCAACGAGCTGCTGCACTTCTTTGACCGTCCTCGGTGATGTCATCTCCTATAGTGCTCGGATTTTTTTACGGTTGGTTTTGATTCCGCATTGGGTTGCCACGAACCCGAGGAACTTTTTTGAGGTAACTCCGAAAGCGCATTTCGTGGGGTTAAGCTTCATCCGATAATTCCGGAGGGTCGAGAACGCTTCCTCGAGGTCAGCTATGTGACATTCGGCAGTCTGGCTTTTTACCAACATGTCGTCTACATAGATCTCCATGTTCCGACCTATCTGATTTTTGAAGACCTTGTTGACCAACCTCTGGTAGGTAGCCCCAACATTTTCCAACCTGAAGGGCATTACTTTGTAACAGTAGAGGCCTTTGTCGGTAATGAACGCCGTCTTCTCCTCATCCTCGGGTGCCATCCGAAGCTGATTGTATCTCGAGAAGGCATCCATGAAGGTCAGCAACTGATGTCTCGAGGTGGAATCGACGAGCTGATCGATCCTAGGAAGGAAAAAACTATCCTTTGGACATGCTTTATTCAGGTCGGTGTAGTCCACGCACATACGCCATTTTCCATTAGCTTTCTTTACGAGGACTATATTGGCGAGCCAATCTGGGTAGGAGACTTCTCGAATGAAGCCAACCTCGAGGAGTTTGTCGACCTCCTCGGCCGCTGCTCGCTATTGTTCAGGTGTGAAGCTCCATTTTTTCTACCTCACGGGCTTGTAGGTTGGTTTCACCTGGAGTTGGTGGACCATAACCTCGGGATCTATCCCTGACATATCAGTGGGCGACCAAGCAAAGATGTTTGCATTGGATCGGAGGAACTCAATCAAGCGATCCCGTTCGCGGGGGCTCAGGCCAGAGCCAATTTGTACGGTCTGCCTCGAACAATCTTTTCTCAAGGGGATTTGAATGAGGAGCTCGCCCGGTTCTGCCCGTTCCCTCTTAGGCTCATCTCGTACCTTCAAGATTCCAATTGGCAGAGCCTGGTTCGAGACTTTGGGCTGACACGTCAGTTGGTTGCTCTACTTAGCTTGGTGTCTCGACTGGTTGCTTTGCTTTGAGGGTCGCCGTGTAGCATTGCTTGGCTATCATCTGATCCCCTCGAACAGGTATTCTGTTATTTTTAGCTTTCTCTACTTCAGGCGATTTCAGATATTGACGCAATGAAATCTTTACCAAGCTGCAGGAAGTCAAAGTCAGGCAGGCAAAAAATATAGTCCCGGCCAGGCCCAGGCAGTGAGCTTTAAGCGATGTCAAGGCCCGCGAGTGCATGAATGTGATATTTTCACCAACTCCTCGCTCGGTAGGGAACCGCACGAGTAGATGGTAAGTCGAGACTACGGCTCGGAGGGCATTGAGTCCTGATCGGCCGAGGATAGCGTTGTAGACTGAAGGCAGATGGACCACAAGAAAGTCCGTCCTCACAGTGCTTTCTAGAGGAGCGAGCCCGGCCATGATGGGTAAGTTAATTACGCCTTCAACCGAGACTGAATCTCCGGTAAATCCGACCAGTGGAGCATTTATTCTTCGGAGCTGACCCTCCATCATTTCTATTTTTTGGAAAGCATCATAACATAAAATGTTTGTCGAGTTTCCATTATCAACTAAAATGTATTTTACATCAAATTTATTTATGACCATAGAAACAACCACAGCACCGTCATGAGGAGTTTCAACTCTTTTTAGGTCCTCGTTCGAGAACGAGATGGCTTCAAGGGTGCGTTGACGCTTCGAAGGGACTTTCCTCTCAGTCAGTCCTTCAGTTGAGCTCCCTTCGGTCGGGCCTCTCCCTATGGTGTTGATGGTGCCAGCGATGGGCTTGTTGTCGTTTTGACCTTCAGGCGGCGTAGTATTCTCCGTTGGTCTTCCTTCGTCACGCCGGTTCTGCACGAACCAGTTAAGCACCCCACGGCGGATGAGTGCTTCGATCTCGTCTCGGAGTCGGAGGCACTCCTCGGTGTCATGACCATGGTCTCGGTGGAAGCGACAGTACTTCCTAGAGCATTGCCGAGCTTCTGAGTCCCGCATTGGTGGCGGCAGTTGAAGATACCCGCGGCCTTCTATCTCTATGAGAATCTTGGACCGAGTAGCAGTGAGGGGAGTATAGTTCCCGTACTTTCTTGAGGGTGTTCTCTGCTGAGGTGGTGATCTCGGTCGGGGACGCGGTCTCGGGCGAGGAGGACTCCTCAGCCGAGGCATGTTTTTCTCGTGGTGGGGTGATCGGCTCCTCAAGCGATCGCGTTCCTCATGACGTCTCTTCTGCCCTTTTGCGAGAAGCCATGGCTTCCTCGGCCTTTGCATACTTCCGAGCTCGGGCTAGCATCTCCATGAAGTCGGTGGGAAAATTTTTCTAAAGGGAGAAGAGGAACTTGTAGGACCGAGCTCCTGTTTTCAGTGCAGACATGGCAATCGACTGATCGAGATCACGGGCCTCCCAGGTTGTATCAGTGAAACGGTTGATGTAGTCCTTGAGGGACTCTCCTTCTTTTTGCTTGACGTTAAGAAGAGAATCTGACGTCCGCCGCTGGCATTTGTTGGCGGCAAAATTGGCAGCAAACTACTTACCCAGCTGCTCGAAGGATGACACGGTGCTCGGCTTTAGACCGGGGAACTAAAGCTGAGCCGTTCCTCGGAGAGTTACAGGAAAAGCCTTGCAGAGCACGGCCTCCGAGGATCCCTGTAGCACCATGAGGGCTTGGTAATTTTCTAAGTGGTCCAAGGGGTCGGTGGTCCCGTTCTAAGGCTCTATTTGAGGCATTTTGAACCTCGGTGGGATTGGTTCGTCCTCAATCTGGCGGGAGAAAGGCAACTTGGTGGCGAACTCAAGGTTGCCCTCACGCCTTGCCCTCTGGTCCTGGAGAGCTTCGATCTGCCGCTCGAGTTTCTCGACCTTCTTGTCGAGTTCTCCGCCTTGGGAGATCACCACGGTGGTCTGCTCCGGTATCGACTGACCTGGGGTCGATTTGGCTTCGGAAGGCTGTAGTCTTTTGTCCTGGTTCTTCCCTAGTGGCTCTCTTCAGGGGGACGCCCGGGTCGAACCCTGGTGATAGCGCTGTCCTCCATTGTTGACTCTCAAGGAGTTATGGGGGTCTCGACCTTGGGACATGGGTCCATCTGGAAGAAGCGCCGATGGAACATGATCCCACGGAGGCGGCGTGGGAGGGGCCTCCATATGTTGCAGGCCTTAGACTGCTGCTGTGAGGGCCTGGACTTGCTGCACCAGCATGTTGAATTGCTCTGGCTGGATCTGAGGAACTTGATCTACTGGAGGCCTTAGTGGTGGATTCTGGACAGAGTGGCCAGGACTTGGTGCGCGATGCTGAGTGGCATTAGAGGCTCCTCTGCTCCTTAATCTCATGGTCACGACTCAGTCCTTTCCTCTAGCGCTAACTGTTGCTGAAATTTAGACCCGGGGATGATCGCAGACCGAGGAGGAGGAGCTTCGACTGGCTTGGCGGCGGGAGGCTGTCTCCGGCGGACCTACAAGAAGCCAGTGGCCGGGGTTTTCGGTGTTGGCCCTCCGATGATTAAGTCAGAGAGGGGCTTTTTTAATGGGAAAAAGTAATGAAGAGGAAGGATATAAGAATATATTGGCTGGGGCCGAAGAATTGATCCCTTGCCTAGAGCTCTTCCTCCTTTTTATAGGGGGTGCAGTGGTTACATGTGACCGGGCGTGATTACGTGAATCAATGAGTTACCATAACGATCCGAGATTTCGGGCTAGCTGGCGATCCGTTGAGATCGGGTGCATTCAAATATTGATAGCCGTTGAGGTGGAGATCGCAGGATTTGATCCTGGATATGGAGGGCTTGATTTTCGGTGTGCTGAGGAGGTCTGCTTCTCCTTTTGATTGGGTCTTCTCTGGTTATGAGGTCGACCGAGCTCAACTCTGCCGAGACTGTGCCTGCAAAGGTCATGCCGAGATCGAGGTTGTGGGCTCTGTGGTTGTCGGTGCCGAGATCGGACGCTTCGAGATCGGGTGCTCTGAGGTCGGAACTGCCGAGAGCATGTTTGCCGTTGTTACATTTACTATTGAGTGCCGACGATTTGACCACGCGCTTTGGGTGATTCATTTTTTCCCCAACAATTTTCATCCTTTGAAACCGTGATATGTTGACATCAGTGGATGTAGGTAAACATGGTTTTAGATTCCCGCCCCCGTGGAATGATATCTAAGGTTGGCAGGGATAACTGTTCATAGGATTTTATAATATTTATTTGCTTTATTTTTATTTTACATGTCAAATGGTGATTGAATTTTAAGGGAGATTGAACTATTTTGCAAGGATTAGAGTTGGAAATATATGTAGCATCTTTCATATATTCTTTTGGGGTTGAAGGTTGGTTTACTTTTTTCATTGATCTGCATGTTGTATTATTTGTTTTGGTGTTCTTGAAAGGATTTTTATTTCTTGTAAGACTTTTGGATTTTGATCATCTTTTCTTTCCTATTCATTGATGATTGGGATGAATTTTTGAACATCGATGATTGGAATTAGAGTTCAAAAATGTGTTTTTGGATCAGGTTATTTATTTGCTGTATTGTTCTGCAATGATAAAGTTGTTAATAATGTCATGTTTTGTGAGTTCAATGTTCTATTTTCTTATTTAGTCCGTTTTCATATATTTATATTAAGTTCTTGGTATGTTTGATTGGATAATACATTTTTAGTTTATTTTAATTCATTTGCATCTGTTTTTGTAATCTTTTTTTTTGTATATTTGGTTTTGTATGTTTGTCTAGGTTTCCAGATTATTTAATTTTTTTGTCATTTCAGTTTTGTATTTTCTTTTGGGTTATTTTTGCATACACACCCTCCCAAATATTAGAATTTACGTGAATACCCTTCCAAAATTGATATTTGCATGTATACCCTCATCAATTACTTATTTTGTATGCATACCCATATCATGTAACACCGTTAAGAAGTTAGCGGTTTAAAATTAAAATGATAAAAATACCATTAATGGATAAACATGCAAAAAGAAACGTTTATAAGGGTATACACAAAAATAGTAATTTTGAAAAATATTTATGTAAATTCAAATATATAGGAGGGTATACATGCAAAAAAAACTTATATTTTTGCATAAATACCCTTCTAAATATGAAAATTTGCACGAATACCTTCCAAATTGAGATTTACTTATTAGCCCTCACAAAACACTATTTTTGTATGAATACTTTTGACATAACGATTCAGCTAACGTATTAACCAATATTATATTTATTTAAATTAAAATTTAATTAAAATTAGAAAGTATCTTTTATTTCTAAAATGGATAACGGGTTAACAGATCTCACTGAAAACTAAAACAGGTTGAAATAGAAAAAATAAAATTAGATTTTTTTCATGTAAACCCTCATAAATATGTGAAATTGCATGAATATCCTCACAAAGTATTACTTGCATCTATACCCTTATCAAATATATATTTTTTGTATATCTACCTATTAAGAGTATTTTAGTCATTTTTAATTTTAAACTGCTAATTTCTTAACGGCGTTAGATGGGATGGACATATATGCAAGAAAAAAGAAAAATGAAGAGTATACACGCAAAACTATTTTGTAAATGTATACATGCAAATATCAATTTTGGAAGGGTATTCACGCAAATTTCAATATTTAGAAGAATATGTAAGCAAAAAACCCTTTTCTTTTTATTCTATTTTGACTTTTATTTAATTTCCATATTTATATTTGCTTCCACAATTCAATTTTGGTTTCTATGTTTTTAATTTTCTTTTCATTTTTATTTGCATCATTATGTATTCTATAATCTGATTTTATATATTGTATATTTGTTTGAAGTTTTAGTTTATTTTATTTCATTCAAATTTAGTTTTATATTTTCATATCTATTTTATGTTTTCTGCCTACATTCCATTTTTACATTTGCTTTGCCATACCAAATTTATATCTTCTTTTCTAATCTATTGTTCTTCATTTTTACTATCTGTTTTCTTATCTGTTTTCATATTTTCAATATTTTTTTACTTTATATTGATTTTTTGTCATCCTCTTTGGTGGTCTGTTTTTATATATCCAAGCTTGCATATCTATTTGGAATTTCATTTTATTTTATTTTTGTGTATCAAGTTTTTTTTCATTCTATTTGTTTTTGTTATATAAGTTCATTTTACTAATCAAATTTCATATTTTATGTATTTTTAGTTCACTTTCTCAATTTTTGTTTGTTAATTTGTCTGTTTTTATTTATTATATTCTTGTATTTGCTTGAATATTCATTTATATATTTTCTTTATAATTTTTTTTAAAATTTATTTTAAATCTTCATTTATTCAGTTTTTCATTCTTTAGTTTTCTCTCCTTTGTATTTTCTTTTTTATAAACTAATAATTATGTGTTCTTTTCTTGTATGTCCTGTTTTGTGTCCTTATTAATAGGGGGCAAAATGGATCGTCGTGCTCAGGGCAACGGATCGTCCCATCCTAGCCGGGCAGACCACAACACTGACCAGGCAAGACCTCAATCGCGTTTGAAACCAGCCGATCTTGGACTCCACCGAAGGTTCAATTGATCTTGGTCGGACCTCTCCGCTGCTACGACCTGCGGCAACCTCTTCTGACGCTTATAATGACGTCTGAGGCCCGAGCTCGAAATGCCTTGCTGTGTCAGCTACATACCTAAGAGCTCTTTCGACCATAGGTCTATTCGCCGATGCGCCCCGACCGGGCTTGGGGTGCCCCTTATATTCGTCGATGCGCCCTGGCCGAGCCTGGGGCGCCTTTATATTCGACGATACAATCCGGCTAAGTTCAGAGTGCCCCATCTAATAACGCGCCCCAACCCTCGAGCTCGGAGAACCTTACTGAGAAAACCTTGCCTTGCTCGGACCTAGCCCGAGCAGGGTTGGCAGCTTCAATCTGAGCGAGCTCGCCCTGCTCAATCCCAGAGCTAGAGGCAGCTCTGGCCCTCTTCGGTTTTCTCTCGGACTGAGCTCCGTCTGAGGTGGCCACCCTCTTTCTGTACCGGGCCATCAAAGTCTCGGCTTCGCAAATCATCCCTATGATTTCTGGCAATAAAAGATTTAGTTAGAATCCAGCCTAAAAAAAGGAAAAGAGAAGTAGATGTGTTGCCCTTACCATTGGGACGAGCCGAGCTCAGGCCAACATTCAACAGGGCCTCCTCGCCGAGCAGGTCGGGAAGCTATGGAGTCCCTTCCAGCCCGAGCAGCCTGTCTAAAACGCCTTGCTCGGACTGTGATAACTGGAGGAGCTTGTTATTCACCGTGGACCATGAAAAGCTCCAGATCGGGTTAAACCCCCACGACCACTCGGAGGAAACAAAAAAAGAATCTATCCTTCCACCCATGAATGGAGGAAGGAATGTCCTGAAAGAGCTTATGGCCTCTCTAGAAAGAAAAGTACCACCACCCTTGGTCTGCGGGGTTGCCTTTTAATATAAAGCAACTCCGAAAGACACTCATCAAGGGAGTAGATCATGTGCAAGGCAAAGGGCGAGGAAGCCGATTATCATTCTCCACGAGTTTGGAGCGAGCTGTGCGGAGATGGTAAGCCGTCAGGAGCTCGATCACGAACCTGTGCAGAGGGAACCTCAACCATGCTCAGAGTGTTTCTATGTACACCCCAATCTAACCTTTAGGCGGGTCGGCGGCTCAAGCCCCGGTCTCCGGGAGCTCAAGGACGAACTCAAGAGGGAAGAAGAACCGAGCCCGAATCAGGCCTATCTCCTCTACACTGATGCTCGAACTGGTCCCATACGGACCTTGGCCCACCCCGAGCTCAGCCTCCTCCACATCTAAAGAAGCCTAAGCTCGGGATGATCCTATATCGAGCATCAAAGCCCTTGAGGGCGACCTATTGCCTTCGTCACAGAATCAAAAGGAGAAAAAGGGGAAAAAGGCGAAACTCTCCGAGCGACCGAAAGGGGATAAAACACATACCCAAGAGTTCGCCGAAGGAGAGGACTGAGAGAAAAAGGGTGATCGCCGGAAATTGAGAGCAAGGCTCGTCATCAAGACCATTGGGAAGCTCCAAAAACACCCAAAGAGAAGCTCGAACACCACGGCAACGATGGCCTGAAAGAAAAGAAATAAGGGCAAGAGGGATCAAATAAGGATCCTAGGGTCCTCTCCAGGCCTTATATGTCCCACTACAACAGCTCTGATCGGCTAACCTAAGAGATCAAGCGAGCCAAACCCCGCCGCGTGGCAGGCCCGGGAGCAACCTAGCAAATCTTCCTAGATCACGACACTAAAAGCCAATCATTATGAGAGACACTTCGGAGCACGAGATATTAATAAACGACCCCTCGTGTTCCATCATGCGAGGCGCTTCGGAGAATAGGACATTAATGATTGGCCCTCTTTGCATTCCATCCAACGATGCCTCGGAAAGAAGCGCATACGTGGCACATTAAAGAGCTCCCACAGCTGTTTCTACTTAGAGTGATGTGGCAACCTAAGCCACCCAAGCCCGGCTCAAAGCCATCGGCCCCAACAATACACCAAGTGTTTCCTGCTCGGTGCACGCATCTTCATAAGCACTTAGCCACGACGTAGGACGACCAACAATCCAACTACTTCCTTCGCCTGAGTTAAAGAGCAACTCGACCTCGAAAGTCGGGGGGCAAATGATGGGGGGCAAAATGGATCGTCCTGCTCAGGGCAAGGGATCGTCCCATCCCAGCTAGGCAGACCACAACACCAACCAGGTAGAACCTCGATTGCGTTCGGAACCAGCCCGATCTTGGACTCCACCGAAGGTTCAGTTGACCTCGGCCAGACCTCTCCACTGCTCCGACTCGAGCCCGAGCTCGAAACGCCCTGTTGTGTCAGTTGCAAGCCTAAGAGCTCCTTCGACCACAGGTTTATTCGCTGACGCGCCTCGACCGGGCTCGGGGCACCCCTTATATTCGCCGACGCGCCCTGGCCGAGCCTGGGGCGCCCTATATTCGACGATACACTCCGGCCAAGTTCAGAGCGCCCCATTTAACAACGCGCCCCAATCCTCGAGCTCGAGGCACCTTCCCGACAAAACCTCGGAATCAAGGATGCTAGGCCGACCTCAGCATCCGCCAAATCGACCTCGTTAAATATATGATGCGACCTCTCATCGAGCTTGACCTCGCCCACGACCGCATCTACGTGCAAGTCCACCCCCACCTACGTGGTCATACATTACAATGCCACTACGCCAAGCTTTGCTTACTGGTCAACAACAGCCAAGAACAACACCATACTGTGCCAGCCATACCCCGTCATACTCATCGACGCCTTACCGTTTACAGGAACGGCCTACGCCGTGTGCCTCAAGCAAGCTCCAGCTGCGCGCCGTCTAAAACCTACCTCCTCCCATGATGAGGATGGGCCATACCTCCGCCACCTGGACATCTTTACGGGACTATAAATACCCCCATCAGGTAACATTACAGGGACTTTTAGACCAACGAAGATCCATTCTAACTTGAGCGTCAAAGGACCCTTACCGTTGACTTTTAGACCAACGAAGATCCATTCTAACTTGAGCATCGAAGGGCCCTCACCGAAACTACCGGTGAGGCTTTATACAGGTATACTGTCGCGCAGGAGGTGGCTCCCCTTTCTCCGCCCCAGCCGCTCTCTCGACTCCCCCGACATGGTCACCCTCGGGCCAAATTTGAACCACAACACTTATGTTCCATTTTAATAATTTACACATGTTTTTTTATTATCGACTCCTTTCATATTAACTTTTACAAAATCAGTTCTTTACAAATTTTTTTAAAGTTTTTTAATTGGTAATCTTTGCCTTTGTTCTTCTACAATGCAGTTGTTTTTTTTGTTGCAAATTCTTTTCTTTATTTTCCTTTTCTTGTTAACTAAATTTGATATCCCACCACCCCAGTAGTTTTGCCTCCAGAACTGCCATGTCAGTTGGCGCTCCTCATATATTCATCAATATTCGTGCAATTTCAGATAACAGAAAAGCTAAATCCCTGTAAACCTTTCAAAACAACGAAAGATGTCAGCAACATTTACACAGCAGAGAGTCAATGGCTTATGAACAGCAAGACAGCATCTATTCCCGCTCATGGTGTGCCAAAACTCTCTTCATCAATAACCCGCAACTTAGAAGATCTAAACTGTCTCATTACCATAACGTGAGATATTTCAGTGACAAAATTGACAGAATAAGAGGTGCCCAATATTGATATATTAGAAGTTAAAAGTGTTGTGCATACAATCTATAAGAACTTATAACTGGAAAGTTAAACTGGATACAACATCACAAAAAACATTGGGAGCAAAAGCTTGATTTAGGTTGAAATGAATACACCTCAAAATAATCAGTTGCTAAGTTGGAAAAATGTAGTATCCTCAACTTTATTTTATGAAAAGATTAGATCATTCCACACACAGAGTGTCAAGCAAGTTTTCAGTGGCTTTGCTCACAACCACATTCTCCATCTTCAACCGCCTCCGCATCCCTGGGCTGTTCTTCCCAGCAGCAGAATATGTCCTTACAAGGGCCTCAAATATCTCTGCCCCCAGATCCTTCTCCACTTTCTGTAGAAGCTCAATGAACTTTTCAGCACCTCCAACATCTTTCTTCTCCTCAAAATACGCCATTATAGCCAGGATCACCTCACGAGGTGGGACCCAAACCCTACCATGGCTTCTCCCCTTCTTAATTGCACGGTCAGCACACAAATGCACCATTTTCATATCACCTTTACTCAGATAATATTCCATGAATATCTGCCATGTTTTGGCATTGAGTCTTCCGCCTCGCATCTTTGCACGCTTCTTAACAGCTTCAGCCTTATCTAACATGCCCTCTTTAGCATAAGCTCTAATCATTGCATTTGCCACCCGGATATCATATGTTGAGCATTTGGCTTCCCATTCCTTGAAACATGCTTCAGCACCTGGCAAGTCCTTCAAATTCACCAGCACCTGAATCATATTTAGATAGCTTATGTTTGCCATCTTAGGATGTGCCAGCTTCAGAGAACGCCAGATACGGTGCACTTCAACTAGATTGCCAGTTCGGCCATACAATGTGATCAAGAACTGATAGGCTCCAAGATCTTGATCCGTGCATCTCTTCTCAAGCTCTTTGAGAGCCCCTTCTGCCTTCTGAAACATGCCAGCATCTACATAAATGGATGCTAGATTACTATAAGTAGTCCAATCAGCAGTAACCCGCCCATCCCTTTTCATCTCTTCTATGATTCTTTCAACACCAGAGATATCGTTGATGGCAGCCAGAGCCCTCATCCAAACATTGTAAGTATAACAATCCAGCAACACATCATTAGCCTTCATCTCTTGTATAACACTAGGAACCTTTTCTGGTTGGTTGGTTTTAGTGTAGAGGGTCATTAAGCTGTTATAGGCCATAGGACTTGAGGCAAACTTCAGTTCCTTCATTTTTTCCATGAGGGCCTCAGCCTTGTCCGTCATTGATTCCTTGCAGTAGCAGTTCAGGAGTGCACCATATGTAAGGTGATTTTTAGCAGGTTCTGGGAGATTGATGAAATACTCCTCAGCAGAAACAATGCCTCTGGCTTTGGCTACAAGATCTAGACATATAGCTTGATCGCTGAGAGTTAAGTTCATACCTCTTCTGGCCATGGTCTCTGAAAGCTGCAGCAAGAAAGATCATAAATATTTTGTGAACAAATGGGACATGGAAGAAAATTCTCCTCACTAGAATTTTCTTTTCATATTTATCTTATCTTTCTTTACTATGTTTGGTGTTCTACAAAAAAAAAAAGATTTAATATCAAAAAAAAAATACTTCTATTCCAAGGGCAGAAGCTGGAGCCAAATCAAATGCATATAAGCAAAATGGAACAAATAATTCATGTAGCACAAATCTATCTGAGAAATAGTTTTAGGAGCTTCTGAAACCAAGTATTCAGATAATGAGACAATCAGATAGCAAAGAAGAATATAGTATCAATGAATGAATTAACAATGCACAACAAGGCAAAATAGCATTCCTATTCTCGACCCCCTCCCCTGGTGCAAAAGAATAACAGATATGCAGACTCCTTCTATACAGTTGAAACTCTCTAAAATCCCAACTCTTTATTATGCAACAAAGTTACCATTATACTTGTAGTTAAGAAGGAAAAACTTGGAAAAAAACCTGAGAATAGTAGACTAGCATTGCAGAAAAACGAGACTCTGTATAGATTGAAGTAAGTATTGCCTCAAAGAGATGATAAAAAGCTTTGACCAGGGTTACTTCTTCGAATATTCAAAAAGTGCTAGCTCAGGGCACCCAGGAAGCAGGTGTAGATGTTGGAAACCTGATAAACCCAAAGCATCATAGTTGGAAATTGCATTCAGTGTAGAGACAACGGAAGTGTTGTTATTCAATAGTTGGTGGCAGGCTCGTTACAAAGCATGACATAAATATGAAATGTGGATTCAGCAAAATATAAACATATTGATACAACAAATTTGAAAAATATAAGGGCATAAATGTGGTTAAGATGTGAGAATAAACAAATATAATTTTTGTTTATTTACAACTGCATTATATATAACAAACATTATATTTTTTGGTTTAGATTATATAATTTCTACAATTTCTAGAATTGAAGCTTATGATAATTAGCAACCACATGAATGGCCGTAATTTTTTCGTCAGGAAAGAAACTGTAATTCACGCCATGAGGATCAAAATATACAATATACTAAGTAAAGAAGCAAGAAGAAAAAAGGCAAAAAGAGGGGAGTAGGAAAGGGAGAAAAGAGCTTTCAAAAAACGGAAAAGAAAACCTTGTAGAGGTTTCTTTTGCTAAGTCCCATCAATGCTAGCTATTCTTCTCACTTTTTCTCCCTCCCTTCCCTCCCTTATCTAGGGCGCACATTATGGGAGAAAGGGGGCTTTGTATACCCTAACTGACCGTAGATCCAAAAGTTGAATGTGAGTTGATCTGTAGCTCATAAGCTCTCAAGGGTACTAGAACATGTTGAAGAACCATTCAAACAGTATCCTCACTATATTGCCGCGTTTGATGACAATAAAATAAAAGGATATTTGCAAGAAGTATCCGATATATCATATTGTATTCAAGGTAAATCTATACAACATGTTCCAAATACAGCATGGGATAGTATATGTGCCTTTCAGTCATATCATGGTTATTGTCATGCCTTACATTGATGTTTTTACTATAATTAAGGAAGAGGCTGAGGGCAAAGATAAAAGCGTAAGGTCCCTATAAAAAAAAAAATTGACAATACAAGTGGGATGTTAAAGTATTAAAAAAAAGTATCTTACTGAAAAATATCAAAAAGAGATCAAAAAATATAAATAGCTAAACCCAAATGCAGAAGATGTTTAATTTGAACAACTGAATCCAACTACTGAAAGTTTGCAAATTTGTGTATGTCTTTTTCTAACACTTGTAGCAAATTCCTCAATATTAAGATCACTTCACCTTCCAAGAACATTCACACAAGGTTTTATGGAAGTTTTTTTCTGGAATCTAGCTAATGACCAACTCCTGAATAAATTCTGTTGAGCTTTATAAAAAAAATGGACACTGCCAACTTAGCTTTGCAATGTTTGAATGATGAGATCAAACCCTGGTTAGTGTAACCATCATCTAGGAAAAAACAATTTCTCAAGTTTATCAGTCACCTTAGACCTTCTGGTGATAAGTATCCTTGTTCAATAAGTTTTACAATCAAATTCTACTTTATAATTTCATCTTCTCGTTTCACTTCATCTTTTTGCCCCATTTCTGGTCGGCTGATGATAATGAATCAATCAACTTCTGTATAAGGCAGTATAGCACTTTGAATTAACAAACCAAGAAGAAAAACATAGACTCCAATGTCTCAAATTCATAATAGACCCAGCTAGATGAAAAGCTAACACACCCTTAATGTTTTAAAGGGCCTAAAAGTCAACCAGTCCTGTAGTACTATCCAACGCCCCTTTTGAACTGTTGTTTTCAAAGATATGACCGTTCCCTTCTCCAACCTAAGCTTCAGAACTAACTCTCTATAACATCATTATAGAACAACTTTCAAATTCATGATAACTCCGAACAAAGAGAATCAAATGTTGAGAGAGTACTTACAAGGCGATATTTTGATTACCAGGTTGCTACAACAATAAAGGGCTAAAAATTGGAATTTGGTTTAAAGTATATTTCAGCTTATGCTATGTGGATGTCAATTCATGAAACGAGTTCAATCCATAACAAATGAAAAGGCCGTATTTCATATGGACTTAATAGGCCTTCAATATTCAAAAACCTAATAGGTATTGACCCCACACTTGCCAGCTGCAATACTGGCCCAACATGGTATGTGCCAGCAAGCACGGTCTGGCACTTTGAATTTCATATGCTGTCAGCAAAAAAATGACGAACTCAAATCTTAGCCTTAAAATAAGAGAAAAACCTCAATTTTCTTTCAGAAGTAGAGGGTTAGTACATAGCGCCATGGAGTTCAAAAGCATTCAACAAAAAGGAGCATTGTGTAGCAATGCCGTAAAGACAAAAGTTTGAGCTTGTGATGAAAATACATAACAACAGCAAGGGTTCTAGTCTTGACATGATGAAGGTAAATATAAAACTTTGTCATCAAGATAAAATCATTGACATACATTCTAAGAAGAAAAGAGGGCAAAAACCCCTTATATTCCAAAGTAGAAGGTAAGTGGCTAAGTGCATTGTGGCTTGGACTTCAAAGCAAAATGTGTTTTTCATTGAATAGAAGCTGTGTAACAGTCTGAGGCTATAACAAGGAATACATTGCAGTTGTGGTTGTAGGAATGATGATATAGACAATATACAAGCACAATTTTGTTAACAAACTATGCATACGACATTCTCCTAAATGGTTCTGTATTGAAATTTACTAAGATGCTAAGAGTAAAAAAAAATGAGGTGAAGTTAGTCACAGTTTGTTATCCATGGGGCATTTTACATCAAATGCAGCATTAGGAAACAAGGGACCTAACCAAGAGAGATTCCCATGTAAGAGATTTTCCTTTCAAATTTGTCCCATGCAACACTAGAAGTCGTAAGAAAACTACTACATCGGTATAATGGCATTATCACCACCTAGTTGTTATCTATATGCAAACTGTAGTAGGAACTAGGAAGAATACTTTACATATGCCTTATTCTCACAACGAAGAAAAAAACTAATTTATTTTTCACAACAAACGCTCAATAAACTCATGCAGACTTGTAAAATGATTTGAGACTAGAGAGAGAACACCTCTCAGAGCTCTTTCAATTTTTTGCTTTATTCACACAGCTTGAATCAGAATTCATGTATGAAGAACTTGTATCTCTCTACACGCAAAAAAAAAAAAAAAACAATGCAGACACTTCACTAATAACACTAGTTTCATATTTTTCCCATTCTCTTGATATCTTTTTATTCTCATAATACTGAAATTGCATCCGCATCATTAAGTATACCACTATCATGCCAAGAGGTCATGTCCTTTTGCCAACCAGGGTGAAATCTATGAAGTATGTACCTTAACAAAGAAAAGATAGAAAGATTAAAAATGTTGGCAGATGTAAAACTGACTCCTTGAACATCTGGCACATTATTTGTCTTATATGTTTTTTAATGTATCTGGCTTAACCATGGTTTTTCAATTACAATTAAAAATTTTCAGCTAGGGCATCGCATAATGATCCATTCTGGATCTCACTTCATGATGCCTATATTGCTAATTAATCAAGTCTACTCCTGGTTGAAGTCATACTATTTTTTTTAAGAATGTGATACCTTCAAATAGAAATTAATTCTTACATTACAGGATGCAATATATCTTTTCTTTTCAAAGCACCCAGACATTTTGAAAAGGATGGAGTAGTTCCTTCTTTCAAAGTACCTTAGAACCTGAATTATAGACTTCGAATAAACTCTTTAATCCCACTAACCACTATGTATTTATAAGCTTAACAATAACTCCTCATGTTTACATAACAATAGCAAGAACAATACTATTGATCAATGCTAGTCTCATCCAGGTCCTCTCTTCCTGTGTCACTATCCCAGAAGACACCAAGTATACAAATACAAAATTTGTGCAATAGATCCCATTGATTTTCTAGCTTAAAAGCATTCATAAGTGTTGAAAGAGTACACCTGTAATCATAGCCACGCAGTTATCATTCCTTAAAGAAGGCCCATGTTATATACTTACAGTGCCAACTCAAAAAGGAAAAAAAAAAAAATCCGTGGTGAATTTTACCCATATAAAACTTTATCGAGCAAATCAAGAATGCAACAAATGACACATAATTATCTAATCATTGATTAGCACTTCAATCAGTAGCTTAGGGTAAACCAATACACGGGACGCGCGTTCAGTTTATACTAGCATGATTAATATTACGGCATAGAGCATCTTCATTACCTTGAATATAATCTCTAGCCAAAAAATACCAAGCGGAATATCCAGTCATTTTCGCAAACAGTTAACGTACCACAAGGTGAGGGATATAATAGACCATATATTAAACTCAACTCAAGTACACAACAAGATATATTAAACTCCAACTATTACAGAACTTGTTGATTGAAAAGAACGAATCGCATAAATTTGATCTCAGAAGAATGAGACAAGGGGCGAAGCGAAAAAAGAGAACGAGAAGAGAGGGAGAGAGGAGGAAAGGAGGAGACCTTGAGGGCGGGGCGGAAGCGCTTGCGGTCGCGGAGCTTGCGGATGGAGACACCGACCTCCCATTTGAAGACGCGCTTGCGGCTCTTGAGGAAATCGTCGAGCTCCTGGCGGACGCTCGCCGGCGAGCTCCCCTGCCGGAAGAGCCTCCTGTACAGCGCCTCCTCCAGATACTTGCTCGACCGCTTCGCCACCAACTTCGTCCGCGTCGCCATCGCAAGCGCCTCCACTTGCTTCCTCCCCTCTCTCCGGCACCAGGGCTTTTTGTTGCCAAAGCCTAAAAGGGTTCTGCTGGGCCGACACCGGTCCAGTTGGATCCGGCCCGGCTGATAAGGGGCAACCCCGGGAAAAAGAAAACGAAAATATAGCTGGGCACGTGCGTTGCACGTGGAGTCGTCATCGTCATCATTATTATTTGCCTGTGTTATATAAAAAAAGAGAGAAAAAGGCCATTTAATGGAGGTCGTGAAACGGGCCAGATTGCTCATGCTATATCACCCTTTCCTTATAGTTGCAAGGCTATATGACTTGACCGCTCGGAAAGAACTCAAAAAATTGATGCACTCTTTTTATGCTATTCACTTGCCTTAGAGGGACAAACTATGTTCTTGCAATTGAATCTTTATAATTAAAATTCTTTCCATGCATTCATTAACTTAATATTTCATGATATTTTGAAATTTTAATAGTTAACTAAGAAATCGGATTCTTGTAATTAAAGTATAATTAACAAATCACAATAACTTAAGATAATACGGTTTTCATGTTTAAATGTCATTATTAGCTGTCTATCTATTGTTTGATTACCTTTCCAAAGAAATTTGTATTAATGATAATATTTATGCTAATTGCAATCTGAGAAATCATGAAAGTAACATGATTCTAATGCGCAATGAATTGCATAACAGATCATGTAGGTAACATGATTTAGCTTACATTTTTTTGAAACCACCTACCATGGTAGCAAAAATATATAATTACATGATAGTTTATAGTAAGTATGGGAGTTTAGAATCAGAGAATAACTTATGGAAAAAAAAGTCCTTACCATGATCCTTGGAAGTTGCTCTCCGGTATAATTTTCATCTGTTAGGGGAGTCAGATTTCAACAAAGTAGATAAAATGTTTTAGTAATTTACATTTGATTTATTTAGTTTTATTTGCTAAACACTAATTTACTTTTATAGTTTAATAATGTGAGATATTGGAGGTACCAATACTTTCCCTCGTTATCTTCCCTTCCCTCTGTTCGCGGCCTTCGATCTCAACGACCGCCAAAAAGAGATGTAGAAAAAGAATAAATCAATCAAAATTATTTACCATGTTCTAAATTATATGAGTGATTTTTTTACTTATTATGACGTTCAAGTAATTAAATAATCATTCAATATGCATTGTGATATTTTATATTTTAATTATTATTTCTATAAAAGATAAATCAATTTCTTTAATAAAAATAAAAGTTAAATTTATATATTTTCAATATTTTATTGCTAAAAATATTTAAAAATATTAGTAACTTCTATGCACAGCTATAATTATATAAAATAAGCACTCTAAAAAATGGATAATTCATTTTTTTATTTATGCTATAACTAAAGAGTAATAATAATATTCTATAAAGGATTAATATTTTTATCATATTTATTTCAAATAAATTTAATACAAATTTGGTCGAACGAATAACTTAGGATTCTTGACCAAATTGGCCTACAACCATGCATTAAATCATTATTTATCTTGGGTTTCATGCAATCTACATAATAAATTATGTTACTATCCTTTATGATAATATAACTAATATTAGTTTTCATCATTAAATTTCACCAAAAATCTAATTTATATCTAAATAATATCCAACTTATAAATGTATATAAATAGAAAAAAATATAGATATGCCTAATATTTGATTTGTATCTATTTTTGTTTAGACCAAATATGGACACTAATTTTGATATCCATTTAATATTCATATCTATATTCATATTCGTTGAAAAATATGGATATAAATATAGATATACTGGCATTCGATATGTATTTAGTCCGTTTTCGGCTCTAGTTAGATAAAAGCTTGTTCTCAAAAAGAAAATGTAAATATAAAAATAAAAATATTGTAGAATTGTATACTTTGAGAATTTCATGTATCTATTGAGGCAATATACATTTTGTTGTAATTTGAGAATTTTCCACCCCTTCTTCTATCTGGCAATATACGAGTCATTAATAGAATTATAATTTATGTAAGTAGATTGGAGTTTGTAACGTAAAAATGATTTTTTTTTCCATCCAGTAGATATAAAAATAATTATTTTCATTTTCTAAATATGCTAGAGAGTCAAGTATTGTTCTTAATGTGGAATGATATAATTTATATTGACACCGTAAATAAACTGGCTAGAACAATATTAATCAGGGTCATTCCCATGCTTAGCTATCTAAAACCCCTTAATACATGTCTGATATGGACTACAAACATGACCATGTGGGTCCCACATCCATTATCGTAATTATAGACATTAGAACGGGTGAGTAGTCTAGACCTCGAGAGAGCAGCATGATTCACTTCAGCTGTCCCTTTTGACACTTTTCCTCGTTGTCTTGTCAAACGGAAGTGTTTTATATGTATGTATCTAGGAATGATAAATAATATATAAACATTTGATACCATAGACTCCATAGTGACAACCATTTGCAAAATCGAATAGGGGAATAGCATTACCCAAATCATAAGCTAACATTCAAACCAGCTGAATTAAGATCTTGAACAAACAAAAATTAAGAACATATAGTGCCATTTGGCATCACTTTTATTTGTTTTCCTATTTTATAAATTAAAAAAACTATTTTTATTTTTTTTATTTTTTAAAATAAAAAAGGTTTGATATACTTAATTTTTTTTAAAATATAAAGATGGTGTTAGTGATAGAGATGATGCTAGTAGTGATAGGAGCAGTGGAGGCGCTAATGATGTTGGTAGCAGGAGCGATGATGGTATGGTGGAGGTGACAGTGATGTTTACGGTAGCAGCCATCGCGGTGGCAACAACCATGGTGGCAGGGGCACCATTAATGTAGCAGAAACGATGACGATTATGACGATGATGTGGTGAAGGCAATGACATGATGGTGGCGGAAGGCGGTGCAAGCTATTAGGTGAATTGTGGTAGTGATAATGATAGTAACAAAGGTACCAACAATATAGCAAGGTAATGATGATAATAGGGGTGGAGGGGTAAAGATGACGATGGTGGTAGTGATGGTAATAACAACAATGGAGGTGACAAATTGCAGTGGTAATGGATGTAATGATAATGGTAGTGAAGGTGGTAGTGATGGTAGTAAAAAGTTCTCATCATAAAAACTTCTTCTATGGCAAGTTTCAATTAGCCCTACGGCACGGCATGCTAAGAATATTTTATATTTCGTAAAAAAAAATTTCGTGACATGATTAGGAATTTCAACTAGTCCCACCACCTAGTGCATCGAGACTAATTTATGCATATTTGAAGAAATCTTAGATTCAACTAGGTCAGGTACACTGCTTGCCGAGACTAGTTCACATGGTACAAGATAAACTTTCATCTATTCCCTTCACGCTGTGCATAGACTAATGTATATTTGACAAAAGTTGCTATGACAAATTATAGTTAGCTCAACAAAGTAGTTGTGCTCTTACTATGTGCCTTCAGTTGTTTGGTAAGTAGCCAACAAATGCTAACGTTTTCATATACATTAAGAATTTTTGAAATCTTATTCTTGAAATTGAAATAATTTGGCATCCTTTGTGAAACCAAAAGAACATCGTTCCTCAAAATACTAGAAGTACGAAGAATGAAAGGATACGAACTTTCAAAAAGCGATCAATATATGTACAGTAAATAATAAGATGCTTTCTTTCACACAGTCCACCTTCCGAAAAGTCTTAACAAACTACTTGACATTTAATACTTAGTGCATCTATCCTTATAAACATATGAACTTGCTTTCATTGGCCTGAGAAGCAAAATTACTCAAGTCCCTGGTACAATAGATTTGTTATTGATCGAGGAATATGCTCTTCCACATGTTTCAATAGAGCTCATGCCCCAGCTTCACAGGGATTTCCAGTGAAGCTAGCTGGCTTGCGTAATACCAATAAAATTGGGTCATTCAGCTCTCTCTACATACTGAAAGAGCTAAAATGTCCATAACTGTTGCAACTGACTAGTTTGATGTCACATAATACTTTTTTGAGGAAACATCATATAATATTCTTAATGTCATATATTATTTCTCTAGAAATTCTGCTAAAGGGATTGACATAAAATCTTTGACCAATGCCATTGATCAATTATTTATTGGTTTATCCCTTGGCAGCTTGACAGTCATATCTATGATGGAAGACTAATAATATTATACTGCATCGACCAATACCAACCTTACAGAATAAAAATAATTGTAGCATTAAAAAGGAAATGCTATGTCATTATGATCAGCATTCATCCCTTCTCATTTGTAATCAAAGTTAATCTCCTAATCAAGCTAAGTTTGGTATAGTTTGAAGACAAAAGATGAACCATCCTCAAGCTCAACCATTAACCTGTTATTAGTACCTAAATTTCCTTCATCACATCGACCAATAACAGCGCCATGCTAGATCTAATGCTGGCTAGAAATCAGAAAGTAGAAACCATATTATTATAATTGTAAAAGATATTTAACCAGTAACTATTTATTTACAGTCAGGAGCCAAAGGTTCTTCATGCTGTATACTGTTTAGTTCCATTCCATGTGCATCAGAGTTAAGGTTACTTGTTAATCTATTATTCATTCTCTTAATCCAAAACTGAACATCTATACATTTGCAAGCCAGATATGCTCTAACGACAAAGGGAATCAATCATCTTTAAACCAATAAATTGGATTTAATAAATACATTTTCTTAGGTAGGGGGAAAAATTATCTCCTATCTTCACATTGTAAATTACATCGATGATAAAAAAAGATCTGATCTTTGCATAGATTTGCATTAGTTTATCCAATAATATAGCACACTGGATAGAAATCATGTATTACCAGAAATCATGACAAGAACAGCAGCCTTGCACAAACCGATGATATCGATTTGGATCCTTCAGGATGATTTCTCTATCATAGATCAATGATATGAATTTGAACGCTTCATGGCAATCTCTACAGACTCGAAGGTTCTTACCTATGCGGATCAGTCTTTCACCTTGGAAATGCATCAGTACGAAACCAAGAGCCAACTTCTCTGTATGACCACATAAATCACTCACCTTTTCTTCCTCATTAATTTTATGACCAACATTTGATGTATCCCGCACAAACCCAGCTCTCTCCATGATCAAGCCTAATGTCTCTAAGAACTTGTAGATCTTTTCAGAACATGTCTTTATGTGATCACCAACAGTAAACCTGTACACCTTGCCCCTCAATTCTACCCAACTACATGCAGTTGTTGCCCTTAATCCCACCTCCTTCATGAGTGACCTGACCTTAGCAAAATCCTCCCACCGTCCTGCATCAGCATAGAGCCGAGACAATAGCAGATAGTTACCAACATCATACTGGTCTAACTCTAAGGCTTTTTTGGCTGCATACTCCCCCAACTCAAGATTTTTGTGATTCCTGCACGAAGAAAGAAGTGATCCCCAAACAATCTTGGACGGTTCAACTGGCATTGTCTTTACAAAATCATGTGCCTCGTCGAGAAGCCCTGCTCGTCCGTATAGATCCACCATACAGACAAAATGCACCATCTCTGGAACAATATTATAATCTCGTTGCATTGAATAATACAGTTGCCGACCTTCATCAACTAGCCCACCATGGCTGCAGGCTGACAAGATTGCAACAAAGGAGACTCCATCTGGCCTAATTCCCGATTTCTTCATGTCATCGAATGTCTCTAGAGCTTTTCTACTCAATCCATGCGCACCATATCCAGCAATCATAATCGTCCAAGTTACCACATTTCTTTTTGCTGTCCTTCTGAAAAGTGATATGGCAGATTCCATATCTCCACTCTTGACATACAAGTCGATAATAGCATTATACATTATCAAGCACTCTAGTTCACTGCTGTTGCCAATGCATTTAAGAACATATCCATGTATCTCTTTCCCTTTCCGGAGGTCGGTAGTTACCCCACATATATTCAGCACTGCTGCAATTGTAGAAGATCTGGGATGCCGCCAACCTTCCAAAAGCATGTCCTTGAACAGTGCAAGAGCAACCTCGAATGACCCATTTAAAAAGTAGGCATTGATGATCGAATTCCATGAAATCAAGTTTCTTGCACTCATTCTATCGAAGACTCTCTTAGCATGGCACAAGTTTCCACATTTTGCATACATATCTAATAACGCAGTCTGCAGTATCATATCAGGCTTGTCAAGAAGATGACTTCTCAAAGAAGCCCCATGGAGAACCCTGCCCAAAGTATGCTCCCTCAGTCGTGAGCAAGCCGACAATGCACTAGTAATGGTTATGCTGTTGGGTCTCATCCCCTCTTCCAACATTTCAGAAAAGAAGTGCAACGCTTGGCCCCCGAGCCCATTCTGTGAGAATCCACAAATCATGGCAGTAAACAAAACCACATCCCTTTTGGAAATTTCACCGAACAGCTGACGGGGGGCATCAACTTGGCCATTCTTGAAGTACATCTCCACTAAACCTGTACTAACGAATAGGTCATTGATGTACCCAGATTTGATAGAAAAAGTATGGATCTGCTCTCCATGGAGAAAGGGTTCTTCTAGCTCAAGAGCGAGTTTAAGAAGGGATGGGATTGTGAATTTGTCCGGCCTAAGGCCTTGTCTTTGTGATTCTAAGAAACGTTTCAGTGCTTTCTCTGGTTGCCCTAATCTGAGATGAGACCTTATGGTGGAATTGAGAGAGAAGGTGCTTTGCTTCCTAACGTTAACATATAAGCAAAAGCAAGAAAGCAATTGGGAGAGATAGAAGACAGATGGTCTCCTTTGAACGGGATTTTGTTTGAAGGGTGTTTTGCAGAATCTCTGCATGCATAACAAAAATTAAATTTGAGGTATTTATGACACAACAGGCGTCCTTGATCCAATTGCAGATTTATGAGTCGATGACATAAATCTGATGCTAAATTAACAGTGTTTTTGATCCTTATATTCAATAAATGACACAGAACTCTTCCAGCATTAAATCTACTATCTCATGGCAATTCAGAGTGTTTTCTTCATCCCAAAAAAAAAAACTCTGTTAGCTTTTATATAGGAACAAAGAAGAATATGGGATGCAGTGAATCAAAGGAGGAGCTCGAAAACAAGACTTACAGCAATTGAAGGGCAAAAATAAGGGTTTTGGAGCAAGATTGTAGATACTCTAAATTCCATAACTGATTATAGTTGATTAAATTCCGAATTTTGAATTCGTTTATATATAAACCAGGAAAGATGGGACAAGAAGAAGATTATATAATTATGGAATCAAAAGTCAAAATAAAATACTGTTAAAACAATAAAATTAGAATAAAATAAGAAAAGAATATTAATGTAACCAATAACCACAAGTGCGATACATTCGAATAGCTAGGAGTAGGGCAAGATGTTTCTATTTAGGGTTTGGCTTCGTTCTTTATCCCAGAATGAGGGTTTGCCTGAGCTCGAGAAGAGGGGCATGGGGAGCGAAGCACGAATCAATGAAGAATTAAATAATGGGCCGGTCGGGCCGCCCCCCAAACAGATCCCAATTTACCGAACCGCGTACAATGCGCGAGGTATGGGCCTCGAGCCTAAATTATATTCATTGTAAGTCACATTTTAGGCCGAGCCTATTTAATATTTAATATATTTTTTGCCAAACCCGGTCCATGATTATTGCAGAGATAAAAGATAGGACTCGTTCTCTCTTAACAAATAAATGATGTGCAACGGTATTTTTGAAATAGACTAAAAAAATGGAATCCAAAGTAGATTAATCGGATATTAGAAGGTTTTAGTTTGCACGTAACACTTTGCAGTTGACTCTTTTTTTTTAAAAAAAAAGTAGCTTTTGTCTGTATTTTTGATATCATTCTGTTCCCGGGCACTACTACCTTGCAATTTCGTATTAGAAATTCAATTTTAGAAACCTCACCGGTGACATGCCAATAAATGAACCTTTTTTTTTTTTTTTCAGAAACATGGTTCGAATGCCACCTTCCATTTCAAACTCAGGATCTCTTCCATGAGAAAATAATGTATAATGCTCACGTACGCAATCCAATGAAACCAATCAAAAATTTAACGCCAGAAACATGAGCTAATGATTTCAAATATAGTGATGCAATCTCATATTAGTTTGTAGTTGCAATCTCTCTCTCTTTCTCGGAAACTGTTACATAGCACGATTTTTCAAGGATGAGTAAAATCATTTATCATCCATTTTTTCCCAAGCTTGGTGCAAAAAGTGCAAAGCCATCCTCCTCATTCTTCTTCACTTGCTTCTCATTGCTGCAGCACAAACGCATTTGCAGCTGCTTGCACCAGCAGGCTGGTTTTGGGTGAAAGAACAGCATCAAGTAACATTTTCCGCAGTATATACATCTTTGATCTTCCACGATCATAACACAATTCAGGTGCAGGAAGAAACAGATAGCAATTAGTTATATTGCATGAATGCTAAGTTCAGCCAAGAGAATTATTATTCATATCCATCAAAAATATCTCTAATTCAAGCAGTACAATAAAAACCATACTAGATTAGTGCAGCTCCAAGGAAATAATGGTTGCCTAGAGTCCTCTCTACCACTCCAATAATAACCAAACCTTATTAGCGCCAAATTGGTTGAGCGCCGACACAATAATTTAGTCCCATTGTATTTCTCGGTGAAAAGTCCACTCAGAAGGGTTGAAGGTAGATGCTCCATCAGAAGCTACGAGATAATAACGTGAATCCTCCCCAAACTCGGTGGGCAAGGACTTCCAGTGTAGTGAAGGCTCCCACTCAGCTTCTTTAAGGACCTTCAAAATCTCTGCCACTACTATCTTGCTTCCTTCAGAGGAAAAGTGAATGCCATCCCTGAAAGAATTTTTATCAGTACAACATCTTGAAATACTTCATCCATGATGCACATAATTAATCACCAATGAAACCAGACAAAAGAATTTTAGAAACAAGAGAAAGCAAGCAAATTTATTGCATTTGAACATTTCTGAACATTCACTGCAGACAAATATGGATTATCGGATAAGTGAAGCAAATGCAGCTATATAACATCGGTCTGTCCTGATGAGGAAATGCCAAACTCTTGTCAAGACCTAAAAGGAAAAATTGTAGTGATATGAGACAGGAAAATAGATAAAAATTCCATTTCCTGTTGTAACCAAGAAGATGCGCAAAAATAAAAACTTCAAGGGTCCAGAGTTTCAGTAACATGAGCAGAAAATGAGGAAGCAGACTCACGTGAAGCAGACAGTAGCCCAGTCATCGCGCTTTTGTATAGCAGTCCAAAGATCAACAACCTTCAGGTCCATATCATTACACAGTTGTATACAAGCTTCAGAATATTTTCGGCACAACTCATTTGACCGCACTATCTCCCCTAGAACAGGACTGGGTTGGAAAACAAACAGATTAAGTCTTCAAAACAAGAACAACAAATACAACAAATATGTAGGCATTATAGCACCTTCTTAACTGGCGAAGCATTTCCTCATTGATAGGAGGGCAACTGAGGAAAATAATGCGTGTCTTTTCAGATAGACTCTGAATATAAAGTAATATTTCATGTCAGAAAATTCTTTAAAATGCATGTATCAATGATTTTAGGCTCAAAGTTACCTTAAGATGTTCTGCAATCCTAGTCATGTTTTCAATGTATTCTGGAAGTGGCACATGAGGACCTAAGCCAGATGGATGAGGTCCCATTGAGTCATTGCCACCAAAGTAGACTATCACCAAAGAAGGTTGCACAGCTGCATCCTAAGACACAATAAACAGATGCAAAGTAACTTAGTTAACCTAATATATGAAGGGTAAGAGTTGAAACAAGCAATATAATATAATAATAGGAATACCATCCAACTCTTAAAGTAAGCAAACTGAAGTAGGAAGAGTAAGAGATGGTGCATTGTTCATCTAAACAATGAAGTGAATGCAAAATTTGGAAAATCTTGCAATAGCATTAGAGTTCCGTGTTTTAAGACCCAGGCAGATTGACCAGGCTGACCATCCTGACCTGTCACTCATAACCTTTGGCAGGTTGGATCAACTTGAAGCCTTTGCTGCCAACATCCAACAGCCAGATCTCATCTCCTTAAGGTTTAAAACATTTTTGCCAATGCTGTAGGAAAGAAAAGGGTGGTATTTTGCACTCTTCTCCCTCAAAGTTCGAAGACAATTTGAGTCGACATGCATCACCTCTCCTCCTCCATCCTCTTATTTAAACTGGCTACCGGCATCAAGGAGGCCATTAGCTACCAGCTGCTAGCCTCCAGTAGTCCCGTCATCATTGATTGGGGGTGATCTCTATTTTGACTGTGTAGTTGTTACTTTCCCCATTCTCGTGAAGGTATCCACAGAAAGTTGAGATTATCATATCTCTATTCTTTAAGTAGTAACTGAACATTGAACAGAGCTTTATACCCATAATTCATAACAGGGATTTCTGGATTTCATACTCTAGCTAATCTCTTGGTAACATACCGCTTGTATTATACTCTAATTCTTTATTAAACTGGACTTCATTCTTTACAGGTTGGAACTCTATTATTGATTCCCCATATCCTCTGTCATGAAATATGCTCTTTCATATATGGAAAGGCCAACAAATCCATCAGTCTCCTGGGAAATATTGCTCTTCTCATACATAGAAGGCAAAGGGGTGCATTTCTGTTCAATGATGATATGTGAATTAATTTATGCACTTTGTTGGTTGTTAAGACTGTGAGCATGTTTTCCACCAAATACTTGTTGCCATGCGACTACATCTATTTAGGGCATTGGTTATTTTTCAGTTAGATGGCTTCTATGATACGTATCTTAATGTAGTCATCAATTTATTGTAATAAAAGGCTACTGTATTTTTTTAAACATTTCCATTTTTCTAATATTTTTTATTTTTATACTATTTTTGGATTTTTTATGATATCATAGCTTAATCTGTTCGTCTATAGTCGAACAGCAGTTGAATAGTCGACCCATGAGCTGGCCGCTAAAACAGATTGGTCCAGGACAATCATTTCAGAACATTGCCAAAGGTAGCATTAAAACCATTTGTGATAATATTTCCTACAGTCAACAAAAAGGGGTGAAGGCTTGTTGACAGTAATACTTTACGAAAGTAAAGATCAACAAAAGCATGAGTTTGCATCGATATGTCAAATTGGAATTATATAGGTGTCATCTGTTACCTACACTAGATCATGGCACATTCAAACGCACGTGATTGCTTTAAGTGTCATGGGATGACTATGTTCATCAATCAAAAATTTTCACAATGGATTGATAGATATACTCCCCTTTTTGTTTATATATGTTCAAAGGAGTTAGCATGGCCTAGGACTCTCGAATGGAAGGATGGACATGGAACTCTCAGATGGATCACAGAATCAAATAACTGGAGGACCTTCTTCTTTTTCTAAAGAATAGGCGGGTTTATCTTTTAATATAATACATGGGACAGGTGGCTAAAAGGAAGTATGCTGAGGGCTTCATGGGGCCATGAACAGATGGCTCAAAAGTTTGCTTTATAAAGTGAAAAGATGGTTATAGTTCTTTTCCAGATTGAGAGGCAGCAGCTATTACCACTGGTTAAAATCCAGTTGAGCTTGGACTTTTCAAGACCTGAATGAGGCCTTGGCATTTTTTGTATGTGAGTAAACACGTGGGTTATCCAATCATGTCACTGTAGTTTTTGTTTTTATTCACACACTAGATATAAACAGTTGAGAAATGTGGACTACATGAAATAAACCATTTTTCTAACAGGATGCATGCATTGTAGCAAAGTTTCCACACAAACAACTCACCAATTGGATAGGCATACATGCATTATGAATTGACCTAGAATTGTTGCAACCAATTGAACAATAGCCTAAAAGAGTAGTAGTTTCAGCCATCAATGAATCGCTTACCTAAGTTATTCAACAAAGTGATGTTTGAAAAAAGTAAAATCTATACCTTGGGGAAGATTTTGTCAATCACTTGGAGAGCAAGTCTTGAGTTCCAACCAGCATATCCTCGCAGCAAAATATCAGCCTATTCCGAATCACAGAGAAAACGATAAAAGCAGCCAAGTGATTATAGAATTTGTACAAAATTCAAATGCCAAATAAATATGTTAAACAAAACACTAAATGGACTTTAGGTTTCCACCGCTAGATATATGGCCATAGGGTTGTGTAGGGAAAATTTTAGGATATTATTTACATTTTGGTATTGCTCTTAGTCTAACTATGAAGTGTCTATTAGAGTTCACCCCCACCTCGTGGTTTAAAGGAAATGTTCCCTTAGTCTTCCAAGTTTCCAAACTTTTAACAGCAACAAGCTATTCCTATATTTCCCGAGGAAAAAATAATCCATGCCTTTGGATATTTTCACCCTTTCAGGTGCTGTTTGGTTGACAGTTTGATGGAAACTCTTTTTAGAAAGTCATAATTTTGTAAAAACATGTTTTGCTAAAACATATTTTACAAGATTTGTTGTATGGCAAGAAATTGGGAGAATCTATCTAAATCCGGATTACTAAGATGCAGGAGAGCCTGTTTTGAGAAAAACATAGAACCCCAAGTCTTTCATAAAACCTATTTTTCTTATTTTGCGAGACACCCAGATTTGTTAAAACCGTTAAAAGTTTTTCCACAAACAGCTGGTTTCATAAAATTCTAAAATTTTTTATTTTAAAAATAATTTGCTAAAACTGTCCAACAAAACAACACCTTAGAGTCCCATCCAAACATTCAGGTATTTGGACTTAACACTGCAAATCAGTAAACATGTGATGCAGCAGAGAGTGGTGAATGTAAGACCATTAGGAATAGTTCACCACTTTCCCATCTTGGTTTGAGTTCTTTCTTGTCTAATTTCTTTAATGACTCTTAAATAACAGATTTAAGTAGCATTTTCGTTTGTGAAATGGTTCCTATTGATATCCAAGCATAAACTTATCTGTATCTACCACATGAAAAAATGAGAGATGATGGAGACTCATCAGATGATAAAGTCTATCCGATAGGATTGTCGTTAGCAAGATGAAGTAGAGAGGAACACTTGAGGTCGTATGTGCTCCATGCATGCCTTTTGAGAATTGGGGGAAATTTGCAAGATAGTGAACAGGTCCACAAGGTAATTTTGGTTTATATAATTCTGCAACAAAAATGACCAAAGCATATAAAATGAGTGTAGCAAATAGACAAAGATCCCCCAAAAAACTCTTTTTTCTTTTCCTTTTTTGGTAGAAAGGTAGAGAATTCCCAATACCCATTCTATCCTTCTTTTTCCTTGCTTCTTTTCCTCTTTCCAGTGTCTTCAGAAAATCCAAGCATTTCTGATTGATTCAAGATCCTCTGTACTTGAAATGTGCGCCTTGAGAAGGATCCTAAGTCATATCTTGGAGATTGTAGAATCCAATGCATATTTTTGCAGGGGAAATGGGAGAGAACTTGTTTCAGGACAATACTTAAAAAAGTCTCAACCAAAATTAAGTTCTTCTGATTCTCTTTCATGGATTTTATGGGTAATTGAACTGCCCTACTAAGCTTTACTCAAACAATTTAAATAAATATTTAAATTCTCAATATGTAGATTGCGTCAACATGACTTTTGCTAAGAAAAACTCTCCCAAGATTGAGTTTCTCCGGACAGGAATAATAGTGTCGGTGACGATAAAACTGAGTATTCGCTCATCATATTGTGTTTATCTTTCATTCACTAAAGCATGTTCTATTCTTCGCACAAGAAGATTGAAACCTCTTCCACTGGATTGGGCAAATCCTCTACGAAACAAGATCATCTTTATACATGCTGAATAGCATTTATTGCAGCATTACTAGAATACATGAATTATCAGAAGATTTGTCCAAGAAAATTACATGTATAAATTATTTTAGATGGTTGACACTAGGTACGTTATGTAATAAAACCATAAACTCCAAGTGATAATGCATAAATTCAACCTAAGTGACATGGCATATAAGCATGGTCAAAATAGCTGCCGTGATTAAGAAGATGACATTCTCCTAGGAATATCAAATGAAGGTGAGAAGCTGAAGCTAAAGAACCATAATCAATCCAATTTAAGAAGAAACCTAAGGAAAAGAAAGGAAACTTAAACAAACTGTCATAATAAAATATCAGATTTGACCATCATTTGATTATGAAACACTGACTCTCCTTTAGATCCTAAGACAAAAAATTCATCTTTTTTTATCTTTTTCAGTCCTCTATCCAAGCATGCATTCGAGATTTTGTAAGAAGCTATATATTATTGCCCTTTGATTCATTTATTTTGGTGGCAATGCTAAATCGTTGTCCCAGAAATTTGTTCAAAGACAAGATAATGGAGTTATGAAGGTTGGTGGTGCGCGGAAGGCAATTGTTGTTTGATAGGATAAGTTGCACTTAAAAGAATATTTGGTTGGATTTTGTAGCCTAAATATGTCAAATGCAGCTCTGCAATTTTTTCTTCAAGTTTTGTTCAAGACTATTTTCAGTTTCTTACACTTTCGTCAGCCTCCTAAATTAATTGAAGCTGCTACGCCCATGGAATTTTTCAGTGAATGCCCTCTTGCATAGAGAAGAAGGGTCCTAAGAATTTAAAAAAAAAAGAGAAAGAAATGTCGCAGAAAGGCGTAGAATTTTATCTACTCCTCTTCAAAAGATGACATAGAGGTGGACTGGTGATTGAAGAGAGGGATGAAGAGAGGGGTTATGGAGGCAAGAATGGCGGGGATTGCGATGCGACTACGAGTATCTAATAATGAGAACCAGATCGTGAAGAAACGAATGCTCTGTTGAAAGAAATGACCCGTACTGTATTAGCTAACTTGGGATTTTTTGACACTCTTAAGATGACTCATTGGAACAAGCCGACAACACTTGCTAAACTCATGCTCATCTTAATGGAAATCCTCGATATCGAACATCAAAATCTTCAATCGACATGATCTATTGGCCCTTTCGAACATAAATTAAATCATCAACATATCTCTTCTTCAGATGGAGACATTTCATCAGAGCCAACATACAAGAGAACGATTATTGAACAAGCATCAGTTTATCCGGGTGCGGATCCAGAATTCTAAATCAGAATTCTATGAAAATGGATGACAAATAACGAAATAAGAGGGGTTTGGAGGGTGCGTATCAGATACCTTGCGTGCGTAGATGTCGGCGAGGGTGGCCCCCCATCCCTCGTTGCTGAAGCTGAACTGGACGATGGAGGAACCGAACAGAACGAACAACGGCCGCTCCGGCCCCACCATTCCTCTTCCTCTTCGTGATTCCGCCGCCTCCATTCTCCCTCTCTCCCTCTCTACATACATCTCTTCACCATGTTCGTTGCATGTATCTCTCCACCATGCTCGCTGCACGTGTTTTGCACGTGACTTGGACCTTTTCTCGCGTTTCCAAAATAAAATAATCTGAGGACGTCAAGCAAGCCGTCCGGAAAAGACGCATGGCGGTTTATTTTATTGGATAATTTGTGTCAATTATTTCAGAATACCCTCCGGCACCCTCTCACTCCTCCCATATAAAAAAAAAAGCAAGCAAGCACAACCGCTCTTTTATTATTCTCATTTGGCACTCCTGCTGTCTCGAATTAGGCCCTGTTTGGGGGAGCTTTTGGAGGGCCAGAAAGCACTCCAAAAGTACTTTTAAATAAAAAACTGTGTTTGGTAAATTTTTCAAAAAGCTGTTTCAGCTTTTGCGGAAAGCTGAAAACAGCTTTTGGAAGGAAGCTCCAACTTGGAGCTTTTGGAAGGAAGCTGTTTCAGCTTTTTCGGAAAGCTGTATTTTTGACAAAAATGCCCATATTAAAATAACATAATTACATAGTTTATCCCTGTATAAACTTAAAAATCTGCTGGAGCCAAGAACCCAAGCCGTCAGACTCCCTTCCGTAAGAAAAGGTATTTTTCTTTTCAATTTTTGTATGCATCTCTTGAACCACATTTTAGAAGAAAAAAATTTTAATCCTTTTCCATACCTTCCAAAATCAATCTATTGTTTTTTTTTTTTATCATCAACCTCGCGGCCCACGCTAAGGTCCTCCTCGAGCGTGGACCACGAAGAAGAGCCCATGGACCGCGGAAAATTATTTTATGGGAAATTATAGAAAATTATTATGGGAAATTATTTTATACCAATAATTATAATATTTTATACCTTTATTTTTGTATTATACTATAAATATAATATCATATTATATTATATCATAATACATTAATTTGTTATGTTAAATAATTTAATATTATGTTATATTATGGAAAATTAATTTATACTAATAATTATAATATTTTATACCTTTATTTTCGTATTATACTATAAATATAATATCATATTATATTATATCATAATACATTAATATGTTATGTTAAATAATTTAATATTATGTTATATTATGGAAAATTAATTTATACTAATAATTATAATATTTTATACCTTTATTATTGTATTATACTATAAATATTATATTATATTACATTACATTATAATATATTAATATGTTATTTTAAATAATTTAATATTATGTTATATTATGGAAAATTAATTTATAATATTAATTATAATATTTTATACCTTTATTATTGTATTATACTATAAATATTGTATTATATTACATTACATTATAATACATTAATATGTTATTTTAAATAATTTAATATTATGTTATATTATGAGAAATTAATTTATACTAATAATTATAATATTTTATACTTTAATTATTGTATTATACTATTAATATAATATATATTACATTATATCATAATACATTAATATGTTATGTTAAATAATTTAATATTATGTTATATTACCAAATATTAATTTACTCTAATAATTATATTACTATTATGCTATATTAACATAATATTATTTTATATTACAATAATATTATACTATATCGTATATTTATGTATTAATTTATGTTATGTTTTATTATATTCTGTTGTATAATACTATGCAATGTCCTTTATAGTAATTTTGTCATATAAAAGTACTTCTCAATTTGTTTATCAAACACAAAACAAAGCACCACAGCACTTTACGAATGTAGTTACCAAACAGCAAACAGCTTTTTATAACAGCTCTACTTCAGACAGCTCTACTTCCAACAGCTCTACTGTCAACAGCTCTACTGTCAACAGCTCTACTGCCAACAGCTCCCCCAAACAGGCACTTAATGGCCCATCAATTTGATTCGTCTCATTGTCAAAATAATTTTTAGGATCCTCCCATCTGTCTCAAAAGTGTAATCCAAAGACCCTGCGGTTGTCATTAAGCTGAATAAATTCGGTTTCTATAACCTGTTGCTTAAGGAGTTATTTTACATCCAGAATATTGAAATTTATGTGAATATTTTTTTTAAAATTAATATATATATATATATATATATATATATATATATATATATCCGCATCAAATACTTGTTTTCTATGTATACACATGTCATCTAACGTCATTAAACAGTTTGTGATTTAAATTAAAATGAAGAAAAGAAAGATAAATATGCAAAAAAAAAATATTTATAAGAGTATACATGAAAATAGCAATTTTGGAAGGTATTCATGCAATTTCATATATTTGAAGGATATACATGCAAAAGAAATTTAGATTTTTGCATAAATACCCTTTTAAATATTAAAATTTGTATGAATGCCTTCCAAATTAATATTTACTTATATGTTCTCACAAAATACTATTTTTGTATGAATACTTTTGATATAACGATTCAGCTAACGTAATTAGCCAAAATTATATTTATTTAAATTAAAAATTAATTATAATTATGAAAGTATCTTTTTATTTCTAAAATGGGTAACAGGTTAACAGATCTCACTCTAACTAAAACAAGTTGAAATAGTAAAAATAAAATTAGATTTTTTGCATGTAAATCCTCATAAATATGTAAAATTGAATGAATACCCTCACATAGTATTATTTGCATATTTACCTTTATCAAATATTTCTTTTTACACATCTACCTATTAAGGATATTTCAGTTATTTTTAATTTTAAACCACTAATTTCTTAACCGTATTAGATGGGATGGGCATATATGCAAGAAAAAAGAAAAATAGAGGATATATACGCGAAGCAAGTATTTTATAAAGGTATACATGCAAATATCAATTTTGAAAGGGTATTTATATAAATTTTAATATTTAGAAGGATATGTATGCAAAAAAAAAATAATAATAATTTTTAGGATACTTTCCATCCCTCTCAAAAGTGTAATCCAAAGACCCTGCGGATAAATTTGGTTTCTATAACCTGCTGCTTAAGGAGTTATTTTACATCCAAAAATTAGATCCTTCGCTAAATAGGTCGGAGTTGAGTTACGGAATGTCCCCTCTTAAATTGGAATCAGTTTTGTTGCATCAAGAGGCAGCCCCCCTCCCATGAACTGCACTCTTCAATTGCCCTGGAGACACAACGATTCCGATGATCCTCCCCTACTCTGAAGTAATCCCCAGGGCTTGTAAATCTGTTTCACTCCTATTTGCAGCATGAAGCATTAAAATTTATCTTTAACATCTAATTATGTTCACTTGACAAACCCCTCTCTTTTGCGGCCACAATAAGTTGGAGGCCGGTCAAAGTGAGCTTCTGAAAACACTACCCTGCATCTTTGATTAGGAATTGCAAGTACTAAAATTAATGAGGATTCGATTATAAGAAGCAAATCCGAGCTTTCCCTCTCCTCGTGAATGACCTCCATGTGCTCTTCATTTGTGAAGCCGTGCGGTTACAAGATGCGCCGGTTGGATCCCGATGTCAGATTAGGTAATATGTCAGGCCGGAACAATTTTGCTTTGCACACTGGCCCGATTTATTTTATCTATCACTTTAACTCATAACTTAACAAAATATTTATCAAATAATTAATATTAAATCAAATTCTAATATCATGTTAGAAAGATTTCCAAAAATAATCAAAATAACTCAAGATGATATAACAATCATCCAAAAGTATAAAAAATAAATATGTTCTTCTTTCTTTTTAAGGACAATTTTAACTTTTAATATGAGACGGACAATTTCACTAATGTTATTAATTTAACTGGATGTAAATATAGGTTTGACAATAGCGTATGTGCATGCCCTTAGTACATCTCTAAAAGCTGCCAACCTTTATGGTTGATTTACTTTCTTTTCTCCATGTGTAGCAAATTATGAGCTGTGAGGAAGCTTTGCTTGCACTATGTGAATCAGCATGGCCGTCCAAATAGCCAATCATAGCAGTTGAGATTTCTACAATGGTGCACTGAGATGCATGCTTAATAAATAGGATCCATAAAACTCAATAACCATGATTGGATGCCGTGTAGGCAATAATTTTTCAAGCTCTACTGGGCAGGCACACTAAAATCTTTTGCGGTGCAAGTCATAGGATGACCTTATGGCACATAGCGGGGGAACATACTTTGTGAACGAGCTAGGGCTTGGTAAAATCTTCCTTGTCCAACTAAAGCAGATCTTCGATCCACCAACAACCAACCTTGCCCGTAGCCAAGTTTAAACTATGGAGCCAGAACACGTACAGTACTTGTCCAACAGTGACAGGCTGCCCCTGATCAATAGCCTTCATTAGTCGACAATCTCAATCTCTATAGCAGTTGGCATGGATCTCTTCCTTCTACCAACACCCAACCCCATCTCTTCAATCTCATGCATTAACATGTATAAGAACTCACTGCACCACCCCAACAAATTGTGGTAATCATAGCTTCATCACACATTCCAAGATGGGTCTAATTCCATCATCTGGTATCCCATATTGCGTCCTCCTCCTCCTGCTGCTCCTACTACCACTCTTCCATGGTATGTCCGATGGCTGTGGACTCCAGAATTGGACCACAAGCTTTGTTTCGAAGGAACGAGGCCATTCTGATCTCCATCGTCACAAAAGTCTCATGGATTTTGGCTCCCGACGATGGCCGTCCAGCTTCTTCGACAGAAGGGCTCCTGTACCACCTTCGGCCCCATCGGAAAGGCACAACTCCATTCGTCCTGACAGAGAAGTCTCTCCATGAGACTCATGCCTTCAACATTCGGTCTTATCTTCGAGCCCTTTCTTTTCTTTTCCCCTCTTGTCCTTTGATGTCATCTAGGATCGGATTGTGACACTATTGAAATGACTCTTTATTTTTCATTTGTGTTGGCCTTTGTTTGGAGTTGCCTTTGTTTTTTTATATATGGTTTGGAGTTAGCATTTGCTTCCCATTATTAAATCTCGACCGGCCTTGTTGTGCCTTTGGAGATACCATTTGCTTTCCAGTTATTAAAATTTTTACTTGAGAGTCAGCGGAAGGTATTATTTGAGTGCATAGTCCACACGAATCCTTATATACTCTTTTTGTTTATGTATTAGTGTGCCCGCTAGGTTAAAAATTCAAATCTAATCACAAGCACCATGATTGACTCGTGGTCAGCCCCAATAGATTTGTATCCTCTAGTCCACTTAATAATTCAAAATCTCATCCAAATTATCTAACTGAAAGGTATTATTTGGATTTTTTAAACATGTATAAGTATCTAAAAATTTTTCGATAAATAAGCGATGCAGGACTAAATACATATCCGTACGGATCCTCATAGAGAGACCATGAGATTTCTACTTATTACTGTTGGATACTGATGCATGCAATGCACTCCAAAGAAAACTTGAGCAGCAGCGACTACGTTGAGGAGAGGGGAGTCAATTAGATATGATTAAAGACGAGAAAGATTGAAGTTGGATGGTTAAGAAAGAAGTTGAGAGCTGGAGCCCGCAATTCTGATTTTTTTGGGAGAGAAGAACAGTAATTGGCTGGGCTTTGTGAAGGACTTGGCATTCGCATTTCATGGAAGAGCTTCTTCCCTCCTTTTAATACCTGCTCCATTAGGAGGGAAAGGTCGCAGGAACTAGTTGCGCAAGGTTGATCTCCAACCCCCAACACTTTGGTTGTAGACTTTGTTCCATTACACTGCTGCTCGGTGGGTAAGCGTGTCCTTATCTGTTATATATCCTTTTGTATTATATATATTAGAATTTAACACGCGTGGTGCGTATGCGAAAAAAACTATTCTTTTTTAGCCTCCTTAGGAGCAAGAGATGCATATGGCAGTAGATCTACAATAAATTATGTGCCATTTGCACTCGATGCATGATGTAAGAATAGTCGTTGATAACTACGTATACTCACCCTATAAGTGGAATCTCTGAAGTATGCCACGCGCAATGGTCCACCAAGTGAAAACATCTTGCATGGTTTTCATTTCGCAGTGAATCCAAACTGTTCCAGTATAGTTTTGGCAGGGCATTATACCAAACAATGTCAAGCACGGCTGATGATGAATACCATTAATTATTACATTTTTGTCAAGCAAGTAATTCTCTCCCTTTTCAGTTCTATGAAACATGTTAAAGTGCAGTGTGTATTTTATTGTAAATATGCTGCCGCTGGTGTCATCATCAGAGACATTTGCATGCAAGGCTAACCAGCATGAGGGGAGTTTGTTCACCTAATTCAGGTTAGCTTTTGAAGTATTACAATCTTGTAAAGCATCAGGTCAAGCTACTATTGTTGAACAAGAACTGAAGGGTTAAAAAGAAAAATCAACTCGATTATTAACCGCCACCAACTGTTGCAAAATAAAAATATAAACCACGCGATACGATCTAGAAAATCAAAAATATTACAATCCAGGGCCTCACCCAAAAAGATCATTTGGAATATGTTATTTAAATTTCTTGGTCCAGTACAAGTATCCCAGATCTATCCAATATATAGCCGATCTGAGAGTAAACATATGTCCGCGTAGATACTTACATACTCTCTTCGTTTAAGTTTTGATGTTGTTACCAGAACAAGGATCCAAATCTATTTAAATCCAATCACAAGCACTATGATAAGCCCCTTGTCAGTCTATATAAACCATGCTGCAATATTTCCAAGTCCATATAGGCCATGAGTCAGATCCGCTCTGATATCATGTATCACAACTCAGGACCTCACCCAAAAAATTTAGTCGGAAGGTGTTATTTGGTTTTTTTGGTCCCATACAAGTATCCAAAGTCTATTCAGTGCATAGCTGATAGGAGACAAAATACATGCCCGCATAAATCCTCATAAAATATATATGTAAATAAAAAAATATATTTTAAGTTCTCCAGATTATACATCAATTGATTCCAATCAATAGTTATAGTAGCACTGATGGGGGGCGGGCTACAACAAAAGGGCCACCCAATTTTGGCCTAATAAGCACCGACGTCAACCAGGCATGTCCTTGGTCCGGCCCGAAATCGGCCCGACCTTGGAGTCCGCCAAAAGCTCCCTCGACCTCTTGTATTCGTCGATTCGCCCGACCCTTGAGCCCGAGGCACTCCGCTAGGCACGCCTCGAAATCTGAGGTGCTGGGCTTGCCACACCACCTATCAGGCCGAACTCATCGAATGCATGATGCGACCTCTCGACGTACTCGGCCTCCCCAACGGCTGCAACCATGTGCGAGCCCACGCCCTCCTACGTGGATGTATATTGCAATGCCACTATGCCACGCTTCACTAGCTGGTCCACGACAGTCAAATAACGGCTCCGTGACTACTCCGGCCATGCCCTACTACGACTGTCAAGACCCTAACGTCCTGAGGAACGGGGGGCACCATACACCACCGCCCAGCTCTAGCTGTGCGCATTTGGCTAAGAGCCATTCCCCCTTATGATGAAGGCGGGCAATGCCTCCGCCACCTGGGCCTTTCCACCGAAACTATAAATAGCTCCATCAGGTAACCCCAAAGGGGGGGACTCTCTCTAGAGAAAAACCAAATGTACACCTCCCTAACTTGATCGTCGGAGGGCCCTCACCGGAAACACCGGTGAGGCTTTGTGCAGATGCTTTGGTACGCAGGTGGCGTACCTTACCCCCTTTTCCCTGATGCCCAAGCGACTTCCTCAACTCCTCCGGTTTGGCTACCCTCGGGCCAAATTTGAACCACAATATATTTGGCGCTAAAAAAAGGGCCTGAGTTGTGATCATGGAGCCGAGTCATGGAGCTCCGAACGCGTCGAGTAGCCAGGTTTCAGCACCCGGCTACCCCTTTTAAAGTCCACCCCCTGCAGTGCCTGCACTAGTGGACCAAATCCCTCAGGTCCGCCTAAAGCAGTTCTATCTACTCATCCAAAAAAGCTAGCCGAAGATCCAAGATCTATCCAGTATATAACTGATGTGGAACTAAACACATGTCTGCATGAATTCTTATATACTCCCTCCATTTAAATCTTGATGTCGTCGCCAGACCAAGGGTCTAAATCTATATAAATCTAATCACAAGCACTATGATTAACCCCCTGGTCAGTCTACATGAACCTATGTTGCAGTGTTTTCAAGTCCATATAGGTCATGGACCGAATTTATTCTGATATTATTTATCACAACTTAGGACTTCACCCAAAAAAATCTAGCCGGAAGGTATTATTTAGGTTCCTTGATCCTATATAAATATCCAAAATTTACTCAGTGCATAGCTAATAGAAGATAAAATGCATGCCTGCATAGATCCTCATAAAAAATATATATAAATAAAAAAAATATATTTTAAAGTTCTCCGGTTTATGCATCAGTTGATTCCAATCAATAGTTATAGTAGCACGATATCTGTTTGAGAAAATATAATAGCATGATACTATGCGTTGATTTCCAATAGATTAAGAAATCTCCAAAATACAGGATATTTTGTTTATAGATGTCCTGAGAATTAATATATATTGTCACATGAAAATTAAATGGGGATTTCTGAAGCTTATGGGCAAATGTCAGTCAAGGCCCACTAATATAAGGCCTACTACAATCGCAATTCCTCACACAGGTAAGTGGCCTACTACTACGAACATGTCTACCCAGCCCACTGCCATCAGAACCAAGTATCTTTTACATCAGCTTAAAGCCAAGAAGACCGGATCTATATGCCCCATTGCCCCCTTTATTTATGACGGTTCACTGTAGCAAAATATATTATTTTAAAAAGAAGATTTTGAAAAGCACCGACCGTTAGAAGCTGACACCCAGTTTCGACCGTTGCACCGTCTCCCAAATTTCAAAGTTCTCTCCCACCTCCCCTTCCAGCCGTCCGTTCCCACCGCAATCAACGCCCTAGATCGACCCCTAAAGATCTTCCCCGAGTCCATCCTCTCTTCGAAACTCTCCTACAAGCTACTGCACTTTGTTCTCTGCTACTGGTGCGAAAGGGCAAAAATCTCCCATCTATTTCCTTCCAAGAAATTCATTTCCCTGGATCTCCACACAAAAATCTGAATCTTCCCACAAAAAAGATTGGATCTTGGTTTTGGGGCATTCGAGAATTCTTCAATCCCATGCCTGAATAGCCCAATTCTTCCACTTCCCCTCCCCCTCGTTTTCTGTGGGTAGAGCATGCCGGTCTCCACCCGGTCGCAGATCTCCGTCAGCCGCGATGAAACAATCTCGGCAGACCACCGGTCGCGGCAGCCGCCGCCGCCGCCGTCCAATCAAGAACCGCCGCTGCACCCGGCTCATGGTTCAGCCCTCCTCCGGAACCCGCACCATGGACTCAAGGAGAAGATGCGGGCCCTCACCCTCTTCTACGAGCAGCACAAGCAGCAGTTAGCCTCCTCCAAGGACCACTCCTCCCGATCGGAGTCCCGGGTTTTGGCGACCCACCACCGGAGCGTGGAGCTCGTCGACTCCAACCGCAAGAAGGGAGAAGAAGAACAAGAAGGTGAAGAGAAGCGGAAGAAGGAAGCTGATGGAGGAGTAGAGTTGGTGATGAAGGAGAATATCGTGATGCCAGGCCAACCGAAGGCGACGACGAATCCCATCGTCTTCCCAAGAACTAACGCCAAGGAGAACCAAGAAGTCGATGGTGGTGACCGCGTCACTGCGTACTCCTGCCCCAAGAAGCCTGCCGCGACGACGACGGCAGCGGCCAGGAAGCTCTCAATGGGGGGCTTTGGTGCGCAGTCCGAAGGGAGATTTACGAGGAGGAAGGCTGGTGGGGAGCTGGGGGCGATTTCAGAGAATAGCCAGTCAGGGAGCCGGATACTTGTGTTTGTAAGGCTCCGGCCTATGGCCAAGAAGGAGAAGGAGGCCGGATCTCGGTGCTGCGTCAAGATCGTGAACAGAAAGGAAGTATACTTGACAGAGTTTTCATCGGAAACCGACTATCTCCGGCTAAAGAGGCTCCGAGGGCGCCATTTTTGCTTTGATGCCTCGTTTCCTGATTCCACAACACAGCAAGAAGTTTATGGTACCACGTAAGAATTTTCGTCGCACTGGCTTTGTTGGTAGTAGATAAGATGTTGTGATATCTCCATTAAAATCATGTCTGTTATTCTCTTCGCTTTTCTTGATGGTAATGGATTCCCCAAGATTTTTTTCAACAAAAACTCATGGATTAGGATTTGTCTTTGGGCATGATTATTTTTGGAAAAAAGGTTGTTTCTTGTTATACAAACAATAAAATTTCCTAATTAGTCATAAATATCTTTTAAAATATTAGGAATTCTTTTTTCTTCTCAAATTTGACCACTAAAAGGTTGTAAAATGTGTCCTTTTGGATCTAAAGTATATGGTTGACCTTTATATAGTGGATGGTCCCAACATTTGTTAACCATCAATTATGGATGGTCCCATCATGTGAACAGCTCTTAATTTTTTTCTATTAATACCTACTTCTGTGCATCTATGCTGCTGCATTCAATTGCCCTCATGCAAATGACTAGTCTTTCTAACTTTCGCATCAAACAAATCTGTGAAAATATCATGACATTTGGTTGCATACGTTCGATTTGGTCAAAGTCTCAATCTTATTTATATTTCAATTCAAAGAAAAATATGAATTATTATACCACATACACTATTAATCTCCTCTACTAAATGCCAAGGTTTTCATGGATTGCTTTGTGAGTGCTTGTATATTTGCAGAACAGCAGATCTTGTAGAGGGCGTGCTACAAGGGAGGAATGGGTCAGTTTTCTGCTACGGGGCAACAGGAGCTGGCAAAACATACACAATGTTGGGAACGGTAGAGAACCCGGGGGTGATGGTGCTGGCCATCAAGGACCTCTTCTCTAAAATAAGGCAAAGGAGCTATGATGGAAACCATTCAGTCCAGCTTTCTTATCTTGAGGTCTACAATGAGACTGTTAGAGATTTGTTGTCCCCTGGTAGACCTCTGATCCTCAGAGAAGATAAACAGGTAGGCTTCAGCTGCCTACTTCGTAGTAACCTCGACATAGTGCAGCTGTCAATTTTGCACTTAATCAACATTTTTTTCTGATTGGTTCTTTCAATTCATGAAATGAAAGTACTTTTCTTGGAATAAACATGGTAAAGCGAAGTCTAATCTCAGAATTCATTCACTGCCTCATGGAACCTATCTTTTATGGTTTTAGTGATTCCTGTGGTTAAGTTCTACAAATTCTACATTCTGCTCTACATTTTGTTGGTTGCTTCAAGTCTCAATTTGTCGAAACATCTTGCTCCTTTCCCAGCACATCATGTGACTAGTTACCTGACTGAGGTGACACTAGGCTGATCATTTTGAACATTTATGTATGGAACTGGCATCTGATGGTAGCTTGGTCCATTTCTCTTTTCTTCCTTACCACCTAATATATGTACCAGAAAATGCTTATGCATTTTCTTTGGAACCTTCATTTGTAATCCTGTGCTTGACTGAGAAGCTTCATCAAACAGCATTTATGAGTTTTAAGGGAAAAAAAAGAAGAAGAAACAGTTTTGTGCTCATTGCAATGCAGCAATCAGTGTTAATTTGTTCTGATCCTGAATGAAGATTTTGACATTTTTTCCTGAAGGATAATTGTTGTCTGTTATCACGCTGTTTGCTTTAAATGTAGAGAGATTGTTTTCTTTATTTTATTATTGCAAGTGAAAACATTTTTGTTGAAATTTTGCTTCCAAAATAGGAGGTCCATAATTCAAAATTTTAACTTGCTGTTATATAGAATAGATTAATCCTTTTTTCTTTTCTTTTCAAATTCATCTTTCTTGTTCTTTCTATTTTTTTTTTTTTTTTTCAAAGTCTAGATGGAATTCCTGTTCTTTGCTATATGCTGCAAAATTCGAACTGCTCTTATTTGACTAAATATAAGATGGAAGCTGCTGAAATTTCTTGTTCAACATGGCCTCTTGTACATTGCTGTGATGTCAGATAAAATGGAAAGTATGATTCTAGGTTGGCTGTTTCATGAGAATAAGTTCACATATTTTGCCACACTTTCATCTAATAAGCTTAGGTGATGCATTATGTTATCGATCTTTTATTTTAGTTCATGTGCTAAAAGAGAAGACAATCTGGTCTGCAAATATTTCAGGGAATTGTAGCTGCAGGCCTTACTCAGTACAGAGCTTACTCAACAGATGAAGTAATCTTCCTCTTCAGTATTCTAATTTCTCAGAAGCTGACTTGCATATAACAAAGCTCACCGAAGATGGTGCTGTTTATCTCTCTTATAGGTTATGGCATTGCTTCAGCAAGGCAATCAAAACCGAACCACCGAACCAACTCGAGTCAACGAGACCTCTTCCAGGTCTCATGCAATACTGCAGGTAATTTTCTTTGTAATTCTCTATTTTTCCATTTGTTCGAATTCCTCAAATATCAAACTCAATATTGATTATGTCAATTGATCTTTTACCCATTGTAGGTCGTTGCCGAATTTAGAGTCAAAGAATCAGGTAATGTTGCATCCCGAGTGGGGAAGCTCTCGCTCATTGACTTAGCTGGATCAGAGAGAGCACTAGCGACTGACCAACGTTCTCAGAGAACAATTGAGGGAGCCAACATTAACCGCTCCCTCCTTGCTTTAAGCAGTTGCATCAATGCTCTTGTGGAGGGAAAGAAGCACATCCCCTATCGCAATTCCAAGCTCACCCAGCTACTCAAGGACTCACTAGGAGGGTCATGCAACACTGTTATGATTGCAAACATAAGCCCAAGCAATCTCTCATTTGGTGAGACGCAAAACACTCTTCACTGGGCAGACCGTGCCAAGGAGATAAAGACGAAGGTTTGCTACTATTGAAATCTCTTGACTAAAGCCTTGAAAAGCCTGTCACGTAGTGTCATTTTGAAATAACTTACACAATCCCACTTCATGAAAGTACGAATTGTTTAATAATTGAAAACATGGAATCAACTAAACTGTAGACTTTCCTGGTATTGTTCGAGTAAGAAATTATACAAACACTTCAAATTGCAACAGATACAAGGAACATTGAATTGCCTTATACTATATCTTTCCACAAAAGTGACCAAAGAAATTATAACATTATCTCTTTTTTTCTTCCAACGTGTTAATAAGTTAACATACATAGATGCTAATATGACAAGCAGTATATGTAATTTAGTAGCTATATTCAAACCCATTTTACCTTAACTATAATTTCTTGCTACTCTACCAATTAATTGATCCTGGTGTTATTTAGAATATCCATGTTACAATAACTTGTGACATGTTTTAGCTGAATTTTAGATGAAAGGCAATTTTGGATTGCAAAATATAGAAAACAACAGCAAGCTACATCTTTTTTGCTCAAATTATGTTTTCTCAAATGTTTGCATCTCACTGAAAGCCATAACTATTTACTATTTTCATTACAAAGGTGGCCAGATTTGAACAATTTCTTACGTCGTCCTTATTTCTATTTCACGATGTCTTAAAGCCTTAAAGGACATGCAGAATTTGCTGAGTCTTTACAAATTCAAAACTTTTCAGGCTTGCAATGCAAATGAGGAAGTGATACTGGTGCCAGAATCTGAAACAGAACAGGCAAAACTGCTACTGGAGTTACACAAGGAGAATAGCGAGCTAAGGCAGCAGTTGGTGCGCCACCAACAAAAGCTACTTACTATCCAAGCTCAATCACTGGCAGCAAACTCCTCGCCAGCACCCCCAGCTGTTTCCTCCCCTCTTCTCTCTCCGCCATGTTCGACCCAACGAAAAGTGAAGCGCTCCATCTTATCTGGGAACTGCTTCAGCACGCCTGAGTCGAAGAAGAAATCGACCACTGATGATGCAGTAGTCCAGGAGCTAAAGAAAACAGTGAAAACTTTGGAGGCTGAGATTGAGAGGCTCAAAAAGGAGCATATGCTGCAGATCAAGCAGAAGGATGATTTCATCCATGAACTGATAAATAAAAATGGTTTATTGCCTTTGGAAGAAGGGGCAAAGAGGGTCGTCACGAGAGCTAGCTTGCGTAAGGGAGCGAGGGCGGCAACCGAAGGAGCGTTGAAGAGCCCAAGTCACCGGTTTGTATCCCCTGTGCCGACTGCTAAGAAGCGCAGCTTCTGGGATATAACAACTGGTAACAGCCCATCAGTTCTTGCGGCTAAAGGCAGAAAGACTAGAAGCCATGTTGCTACTGAAACCCCTCCAGCTCCTTCCATGCTGCTTCAGGTATAGATTCCAGTGCTCTGTAGACGTATCTCTTAGTATAAGGAGAAAAGTATGGGCTCGCTGGTTGTGTAATACATTAGATGGCCCATGTGTAAGTACAGTAGCTGCTGTCAATAATGGCTGTTGGTATACATGGAGAATCTCTTGTATTTTACACCAACTGTTTTAGTTGGAGTCTGCCCATTCTCCTTATCTTATTTACTTCAGTATGTGAGCATTCTCCTACTGATGCAGCTTGCATATCAATGTTTCTGGTTTGTGTTCTTGTTGGGGCCTCATATTGCAAATCACTTCATTTCAGCCGGGCTTCACTCGTCCGAGACCTGATCCTTCCAAACGTTGACACAATATGGAGGAGAAAGATGCAGGAGGAGAAAGAGAGAGGTCTATTCTTTTCTTGTTTGTCTCGCATGCCCCATGTAGTTTGTCAGGGTGATTATTTCTTGCTTTTTTCCCACACCATATCCGAACCTTGTTCCTTGTTGTTCTCGGCTTTTCAGTGTATTTAACCTAGATTCTTCAACATGTAATGAATTCATTTCATCAGGAAAGGCTCACAATTCTTTTGGCATGACTGCACTTTGTTTGTTTATTTAATTTTTTATTTTATTTGAAGAGATGCACAGATCAAAATGAATGTGGAAGCAAAAGGGACACAATCTCAATCTCTGTTATCGGCTGCTGACCAGAAAGAATCATATTTATTTATTCGAGTTCTCCACTTTTATGATTGGTATTATATATATATATATATGTGTGTGTGTGTGTGTGTGTGTGTGTGTGTGTGTGTGTGTCACCTCTTTTCTGGGGAAGGTAAGATGTTTACTGACTGATAAGCCATGATACTACAGTTATACACTGTTTATATCAGAACCTCTCGAACGTAATGAGCTTTTATCTCGTGAAAGGAAACCAAACTTCTGATTTGCATTGATCCTTCATTTCATATTTTGATATTTGTGTGTAAGATATTTTATGTCCCACATGACCAGAAACATTGAATGACTTTTGGTTTATTTGACTCTTAAGTCTTTTGGCTCTTTCAATTCCCCATAAAGTGTGTTAATAGTCTTAAAGTGTGTTAATGGTCCAATTTATGATGAGTTAATTTCCTTTTGAAACTCCCACTATGATGGCGGTAGAGAGTCTTATGGTATGTAAAAGGTTGGAAATGTGATTCTCTCTTTACCCTATAAATGAATACTATCTCCATCATTTTGGTGTATCTGAATTGAGGGCTAAGTGAGAGAAATCATTTTCCTAAAAAGTATCTGCTCTAAAGATTTCAACAGCAACAAGAAGACTTGGTCCAGGTATGTCTTCTAAATTACTTAGCCTTATGTTTATATTTGTGAAAATCAAGATAGTTAAAGGTCTTGGGGTTTATGTTTATTAGATCTCTTATGTATTTAGATCTATCCTATTGATTAACATTGTGGGCAAAAATGATTCGAAAGATGGGCGGAAAAATTGGCAAAAATGATTTGAAAGATGGGTGGAAAAATCATTAACTTAAAATTTTATAACATGCTGTATTTATGTCAGTTTTTTTCTTCTCCATTATGGGAGCTTTCTAGATAACTTAATGGCGATGTAAATATTCAAAGTTTCAAACAAGTCTCAAAGAATTGTAACGGAATTGAGGTATTGGTAGTTTTTAGTGCGTGAGCTCCTATAATCATTTCATATCAGAATAAGAAGATTCAGACATGGTTACGGAGAGTTTAGATTCTCTCTAGTTCTTGGAGTACTTCCATTCTGCCAAACACTACAAAACCGACGTATAAAGATCCTCTTAGCGCTGCTACATGAAATCTCTGCCAACATATATTCCTACCGAGCTTTTCTGCCTTTGAGTTTTCATTTTTTTCCACTTATGTTTCATAGATGTTTTCTTTCTAGCCAATTCTCATTCATTGTAACCAAAATGTGCCTAACCGAGCCAAACCATTCAGTTCAGACAGTACCGAACCGATCCGGTGCGAAACCAAATCGATTCTCCATTTCAATTCGGTTCCCACAGGCCGGAACCACAAAGGGATCGGCTGGTTTGATGCCAACTCAGTACGAACTGGTCAGTTCGCACCGAGTCAACCCAGTTTTAAACTGGATTGTATGGATTCTGGTACCGGTTCGATAGTTCTTGGTTGTAATACTTGTGACACCCACTCTTTCTTCTTCAAGTTCTTATCTTTGTGATTTATGGTAATAAAGTTTACATCTTTTTGGGGGAAAAAGAGTTTGGTCAAACTACTGCATCCTTAGGAGGGCAATTCAGAGCACAACTAAGAAGTTCGAATTCTCTTGCTACATACGTTTTCGAAGCTAGGAAGTTAGATTCTTTGGCAGTTCAAATGTGAATTGTGACAATAATCCCCTATCCAAAGTAATAATGTACACTGACCAATCCTTATAAGGGTAGGCATGTGATTTATCTTGTATTGCTTGCACGTGATGCACTGTTTGTCATTAACTTATGGCCCTCAAATGACTAAAAGACTTGAGGGATTGTGATAACAAAGGTCGTAAGAAAAGTTAATCCTCATTTGATCAAATAAATTCCATATGTTTACTGAGTTTTCTCGCTAATCTTATTTTTATCTCTTGTTTCTTCAAATTCACCATCAACCACAATTTTCAGAATATTGTCAAGAAGTTAAAGAACTAGTACAGAATGATCTATATAGAAAGAAGTCATGCTCCTGTCACACATAACAAGCTTGTTCTAGAGGAAAAGCGTGTTCGAGTTCATTTGTGTTGGATTGGATTGATTTCCACATGGTTGGGGAATCTAAATATTCATTTCCTAACACCACATCATTTCTAGGTTACTAAGAACATTACAGTGGTGGAGGTGGCAAGGATCCGTTCCTGTTGAACTCACCTATCATTGCATACGGCAATAGGAATATTTTAACGCCTAGGAGTGATCCCAGGCGGCATTGTTAGTCCAACGGGCCAAATCCATTACCATACTAACTTGCATTCCACTTAACAAGTTGACATCATTCTCTGACTACTTGAATATTTGGGACCTTTGTATGAAGTGTTTAGTCCTATGTCAGTATGCACTAGGTAAATCTTAATTCCTTATACAAGACCAAAGAACCTAAAAAGTACGTTCTGACTTGCCTTTTTTTTGTGAAATCCTAAATTGTTACAAATGGTATTAAAGCGGCGGATCTGGCCTATGGCTTATATGGACTAAAGGACACTACAACATGGATTTATAGAGATCGATCACCAGCTGATCGTAGCATTTGTGATTAGATTTAAATGGATTTAAACTCCTAACGCGACGAGGAGCCAGAATTTAAATGTAGCATTTGTACATATCTTAGGTATTTATATAAGATCAAAGAATCTAAATAACACTTTTTGATTAGTCTTTTTCATGAACTTTGGAGTTGGTACATTTGTACCCAAAAAGAAAATATCAATTTAATTTTTTTATCTGAGAGGGGGTACTGGCATGTCTTGAATCTTGATATGGTAGACAGCATGATAATGGGCTACCCAAATTTTTTATGAGGTTTGGTGAAGCAATAGTATTCATGTAGCTGTAATCCATCTACCAAAAGAGCTGAGCTCGGTACATGAAGGCTTCTTAGTATCTTCCACATAAAAAATTTTCAATACTCTCAACTGTATGAATTTAAAACCTTTTAGTGCTGCATCATTATAAAGTCCGATTAAGCCAATTAAAGACTATATGAATCCTTCCTGTCCCTCGAATCTTGGTATTTCAATACCTTGGTCGATTTGGAATTAAATATGGCTTAAATTCTGGTATAAAAGAGAGTTTCCTCATCGGTTATCGTGCTTTGCAACGGCAACTTTGGTCATGATGGAGAAATTTAGTAGGAACCGACGAGAGACAATCCACTGCTACGCTGTGATATAAAAGCATCCAATATAGTGTTATTTGTGGTGCCCATTATGATGTTAAATTCTCTCCTATAACCCTTAATTTCGCCCCCTCTTTTTGGGCTCATTTAACCTTGAGTCGACCCCACAGACAAGTGCCAGCTATAAGTTTCATGTTTTCAAGAACTTGATGTTTAAATGGTTGATTTTTTCCCCTTATTTTCTTGAGTGAAAATGTGGCAGGTTACCATATTTATTAGAGACATGTAATAAGAGTTAGGTAGTCGGTCCAAAAGTTGGAAGAATTCATAGCCAAGTTACGTGGGTTGGGTTTTGGATTAAATTATTTGGAGGATTTAGACTTTTTTAAAGAATTTATATTGGAAATAGCACTTGATTATTGAATCAAACTGAAAACCCAACCTGAGTTTCACATTGGGACGAGTCACTTGGCTGAGCCTAGATCGGCAAACGTTATTTGATGTTAATATACCACTTGATTCAACTTAGTGATAGAGCATGGCCAATTTTAGAAAAGAATAAAAAAATATTAATTGAGGCAATCCAAAGTTTTAAGTTTTGAGCGCTTATACAACAATTCGTTAGGATGCGTTTGATTGGAGTAATCTAGTATGGAAAAATAAATCTTATATCAAGTTACCATATTTGGTATAAAAAATAGATGAAAGAGATGGTAAAATAAATGCTAGATCCTAAATCTATTTTTCTGAAAGAGAAAATAAAATAAATATCGCCAGAGTGGTATTTATTTTTCTACACTAGATGACAAAGTGGTGGTTATATGAAAAATATCATTTTACGAAAATGCTCTCACTTATATTAATTACACTAATATATTATATTAATATTATATTAATATATTGACTAATAATATTTATAAAAATAATATATTTAATATATTTATTAATAAAGATTAACTATTAGTAAATAATAACACATATTTATTAATTATCAATAAATCTAACATAGGATTTATTAACAAATAATATATTTATTTGTATATCCAAATAAACTAAAAATTATTTATAATATGAAATATATTTTTAATATATATATTAATTAATTTAAAATATTTATTAACTCATGTAAATATATTTAATAGTCGAAACAACTAATATTGACCGTGTTTATGTAAGTAGGCCATAAATGGCCAATTAATAGACTGAAAAAAATATTTTACTAGAATTATTTATTTAAGGGTATTGTTGAAAATTTGACAATATTTTTATATAAGCTTATCTCCAACCAAACATAGTAATTTTTTTCGATGGTATTTTTTTAAGTATTTTTTCTACAATCAAACATGGTAAAATATATTTTCTCACGTAATTATTTTTTTAGATAAATAATTTTTAGAAATTATCAGATGACTCCTGATCTGATATCCCAACCAAATGAATATTTAGCATCCATAGATTCTTTCATGTAGGTGGTGTAACTCTTAATGTAGGAAAGTCTGGAACAATTGAGGGCCTGCAGATTCTCCCTCTGTATGTGTGTCTGCTGTATCTTTCTGTGTGCAAAATTTGGACTATCACTTATATGAAGAGATATGTCACTCTTAACTGAAGTGGACTTCATGTGCTTCCCTTTGACAATAGAGTAGCTCTAACACATATAATCATTTGAAATGTTCTATGTCTCTCTCTCTCTCTCTCTTAAAAAAAAAAAGATTTCTAAATCAACTACTGATATAATATGAATTAGACTAACTGGTTAGGTTAACACTAATTTATTTTAAACTCAAAGACTGATGTTTAAGGCTTGCAGAGGTTTGAGTTTGCCAATTTTCTGTTTCCAAACCTAAATCGGATACACAAGATTGAAACTGCACTCAATTTGCAAATATGCATCCGTACTTGATTGTTTATCTAATAATTATAGTATTGGGCTTGGACGTGCAATGGATATGTGTGGATTTTAAAAGCTCTCCTGTAGCTCGATGGCTTAAGCTTGTTCCATACACACAAATTAGTTCGAGTATAGACTGAGCTAAGCTTAAAACCAATTTGGCCTAGAATATCTTACGTGTGTCCCTCTAGATAGAGAAAAATCCCACTCAATTTGAAGTAGAGCAACAAACTTAGAGAATTCTGTAATTTTATTTTCAAATTGAAAGGAACTTACGAGCTAGTGTTTCATATAAAGGTCTCGAGGGAGGTTTAGAGAGAGTCTGATGTAGAGAGCTTTTGCTATGATGGTATATATAATGAATGACCTCATGCTGCCATACAGTAACATCCTTAATAAGATGGATTTCTATTGAAGTATATAGTTTAACAATATATAATTTTAAATTTTTATACTACTGGAGCACTTCACATTGTTATACATAAACAACTGATGCTAAATTTTTAAGGATCCATGTGGACATGTATTTAGTCCCACATTGGCTATACAACATATATATTTTGTCAAGAAACTTAAATAATATCTTCCGACTAGTTTTTTAGGTGAAGTTTTCAATCATCACAAATAATATCAGAGCGGATCCAATCCGTAATCTATGTGGACCAGAGGGCACTACAGTAAGAGTTTATGAAAGCTAATTGTGATGCTTGTGATTAGATTTAAATGTATTTAGATCCTTAGTTTCGTGAGAACGTTAGAATTTAAATGAAGAAAGTATGTAAGAATATGTGTAGGTAGGTATTTAGTTTTATTTTCGACCTTAGACATCTGTATAGGATCAAAATTTTTAAATAGCACCTTTCGCTAGTTTTGAGAGGGTTTTTCATGCAACGAGGCAACGTAGATACAGTCGGATCTGATCTCTCCCTCACCCAAAAAGTACGAAAAAACAAAACAAAAAAAAATCGCTCGTCTGTTAACTCATTGGCTAACTAAAGAATTCGAGACTATAAGCCCTTTCCTGCCTCCTAGCTTCACTCTGGTCAGAATTAGGATCCAAGAACTTATGGATTCCTTTATAGGAACTCGTTCCCCCATTTTATCGTTATGCGACACAAAGGTACACAGTCATGATAGCTGCGATAATAACGATAATAATAAACTAATGATGGCCCAACATAGCAAAAGCAGCAAAAGCCTCCAAAGTGGTTCCATGTTCCAAACTTTAGCTTTGAGCCCTTTGAACGACAGTATGAATAAATCCCATGTCTGATAATTCCAAGGGCTCTCCCAACGAGGTCACAATCCATCTAGATTCTCATGTCCCAGCTGTAACCAACACTCTCTGAAATCTCCCTCCCTCACTCTCTCTCTCTCCCTCTCCCTGCTTTGCTTTCGCATGCCTCGGGATGGCAAATCTGACCAAGAGTCCAAATTCCCAAAGACCACATTTCAACACCTCCTTCCCTCTTCCTATTACCTTTCACCCCCCCCCCCACCCCAAAAAAAATGTTTGGCTTAGAGCACCCAACACTGCTCCACAAGTGACAGGATATTCCACTCGAAAGCTATAGATGGGGCTGCACTGTCCCGCTTAGAATTGATTGGTCACATCTATGGTGATGTGAGGATGATGGGCTTGGAGTCATCTTGTGAAAATTGAAATCACTTAACATGAACAAGGAATCCACACGCAACTGCTGATTGATCAAGTTTTGGATGGTTTGACATGATTTAATCCTGACAGATTGATTTAATTTAGTATTAATAAGTCGCTCTAAGGGAAGGTGGCTCTCCTTTTCTAAATCAGCAACAGTTGCCTTCATGATTTGCATCAGCGATGAGCTTCTATGGAAATTAGCAGAAGGTTAGTATGAAAATCCATACCACACATCCATACCCAAAGCCTTGTCCACAAAGTAAGCCAGAGGTCTTCACATATAATTCTCAAGGCTTAATTATGTTAAAGAAAACTTTATTCTGAGCCACAACATAAAACTAAATCTACTTTTATTACTTGGATAAAAATCTCTTGATATGTAAGTTAAAGTGCCCATTAGCTTATAGAAGTTTGCTCCGATGGAAAATTATTAAGAACCATACAGGTTGATCAGCTATTTGCTAAATGGATCCATATATCTATATTGTTAATCAAACAACCAAGATAGCAAGGTTGAAGAGAACCAAGACGGAATCTTTGGCCGGAAGACTTGTGTAGTGTTGCACCTTGCTCGTATTCCGGATCATTATGGAGTACTATAACACCTTAATCTTTCTTCTATAAAAAGGATTACAGCTAAGCAAGAGTGGAGCAATATCTCTATGCGATTGGCCGATAAACCAATAATGGCCAACGCTGAAAGCACAGCATGGGGCATGATGTCGCACGAGTTGCTCTCGAAATATTAGTTTAACTAAGGGCAGTGGTATACATTATTGAGGTATACTTGGTCTACATTGAGTAGGCTGTCTATTCTTCTTGTGTCAAACATGTCCCCTCTATGGCCTAAACCATCATAAAATGAATCAAAGCAAATGCACCAAAACCCATCTTTTCTATGGTTTGTCCTGTTTGAATATAATAACACGGACATCACTTCCAAGTTCAATCCACAGACCAACGAATTGAATATTATTAAGTACCTTCACCCGCTATCATTTCGCCTGCTGTAGGAACCTTGACTACTGGAAATGACGATGCACCACTATCTCTCACGGTTTGACTATGTTCAGGCATTTATATGTCCGGCTATATTTAAATCCTAACCGTTGCAAAAAAAGGACAGTTCATTTATTGGTTAGCAAAAATTAAGAGAAAAGTTGGCAAACACAACTATTCACCCTGTTCATCAAACAACAAAATAGACTTTAAAAAAAAAAAAAAAAATCTCCTCCTCCTGGTGTTGCTGCTCCTGTTCTTCCTCCCCCCCCCCCCCCCCCCCAAAAAAAAAAGAAGAAAAAATCATTTAGAAAAACTAATCCATCCCAAAGCATGGGATGAAGAAATTACTTCTGAGAGATCCATTTAGAAACACTTATCAGAGTGGATTCCTTACCTTGGATCCTCCTATTCTCCAAATAGAAATTATAAGAAAGAGATATAAACACATAAATAGCCAACTACAATATATACTCCCAACTTATACGATGTTACAACAATTGTTTTGACAAACCTTCAAGCCAACCACTAGTTTTAAGCATTACCAGTAGAGCACTATACCGCTATGGAACACCTTATCTACTAAATCTAACAAAACAGTCCCCAAAGCAAACGAGTTTATTACCAGCAGAATGGACGGGGAAAGAAGAAGAAGAAAAAGAAAAAGAGGAGGAAAAGGGCAAAACAGAACCAACCACCCAAAGTACCATGCTTACCAGAAAGAACCTAAATCTTTTTCCATGGCCAAGGAGAGAATAGGATCAGAATCCATTTGGATCATCAAACTCTTAGCAAGTAGATACTGAGCTCAGGGCCGCCATTGTTATCAGGGTTCATCATGTAGAAGGCCTCGGAGTCTTTAGATCCCACCACCCGCTCGAACCTCGCCCTCATGTACATCATCTCCCCCTCGGAGCTGGAGCCGCCATCCCCCGGCAGCACCCCTGCGCCCATCGACACCGGCTCGACCGCCCGCAGCACCCTCCAATCCGCCGGCCCGCACTCGCGCCGCACCGCGTAGCCGCACTTCTTCCCGTTGCAGTACGCGCGCCAAAGAGGCTCCTCCAGCAGCTTCCCCGCCGCCTTCCCGTCCCTCCGCTCGCACTCGAGGGCAATTCGCACCAGCCCCGATGCCATCTCCCTCACGAGCGTGCTCGTCGGCGTCGCGAGCTCGATGAGCAGCGCCGGGCACGACCGGGGGTCCACCTGGAATGCGAAGTGGACGTGGCCCCGGCGGTGCCCGAACAGGGTGCCGGTGACACGGGGACCAAGGCCCCCCAGCCGATGCCGCCGGGCAATTGCCGCTGCTATCACCGACCGGAACCTCGAGACGGCTACGGCAGCAGAGGAAGCCCCCCTTTTCCTTGCAGCCGGTGGAGCAGCCCCCACGGCCTCATCCTCACAACCATTCGATGAGGAGTTGGAGAAAGCGAGAAACTCGTCCTCTGCCTTCCCATCTCCATTCTTCCTCTCCTCACCCCCACCTCCCTTTCCGATAATCCGTTGGAAGTGCCTCTTGGAGAAGGAGAAGGATGACTCATGGGGGGTTCTCGCCATGATGGTCCTCATCTGCAAGGGAGCTAAAGACAACAGGAGTCAAAGAAACGAGAGGGAGGTGCGAAAGAAAAAAAAAAAGAGTGGAGAGCGCGCTGAATGATCGAGGAGTAAAGACAATAGCGAGATTAGAGATTCCCTTCTTGTGTCTCCTTTTGGGCTTGGGGCTCATTTATTCCATGCTTCTGGTCCTTTTTGTCAGCCGCTGGGGTCCGTACTGGGAGATGGCTAGAGGATACTGACAGCAGGAGGGAGGTGACCAGACCCACCAAACTGTTTACAAGAAATAATTAAAAAAAAAAAAAAAGCAAAACAAACACAAACAGTACCAGATACAAGAGAGAGGAGGAAACAAAGGAGGGGCGATCGAAAGTGAGATAAGACCGTTGGTGTGAAAACCTTGGGATGGGTGGGCGGAGGTGGGCCCAGAGATGAGGGGAAAGTAAAAGAGCAGCTTTGACTGGCTGAGGTGCATGGCAAACACCTTAACTGCAGGTGAAGACACAGCAACCGTACTTAGCCTATGGGAGACAAACACCACAGCTGCTGTCTTCCTTGTGCTGGTCTCCGATTTGATAGGGGTCGGCTGATGGTCCCGGGGTTTCGAGGGAGGGGCACTTGGAGGTGCGGCACAAGCATATGACATGTCTAATGTATCCATATATAGAATCCTTTCTCGCCGAAGAACCTCTAAACTCTTCAACAGGCTTCTAATTTGAGGTCTGGTCTCGAATTTGGAGTAGATTGCAGTACTACCAACCACTCATTTAGATGCAAAAGCTGTCCTCCTTTCGCATCTTTGTGCATGCTATGTGATGCGAGACATGATTAGTTTCTCATTGTGCACTGTGCACAAGAAGACTGGTGTAGCAATTCATCAGCAACCATCCGATCGGAGACGATCGGTATTGTCAAAATTATTGTAGGTCTATTGACTTATTTGTGATTGATTGTATCAAATATAGCCGTTCTTATCAAATTTCATCAACTTCTTACTACTGTTCTTATAAATATAATTCTCTTCTCAAAAAAAAAAGAAAGCAATCAATGATCCTACAGCCATCACCAAAAACATCTCTCTCGTAACTGGAAAGACCGATACAGGACGAACCGTTCATGACAAATACAGCTAATGCTAAACCTGGATCAATAATTTTAGCAACAAAAAACTTGGGAATATGGGCATGGATGGGAATAAGCAAACATAAGCGGCACTAAGATGGCACGATACACAAAGGAGTACTGCATCCGAGTACCTATCCTTTTTCTGTTGAAATCCTGGTAGGCTTCCATGGCTACAGTTATTACAAACAGATTAATGAATGCAGGCTCATTCATACACCGTCCCTCTTTGTGATTTCGCCTCTAGTCTGGGGTTGCATGGACAGGAATCCTTGGGGTCCAATTCTTGCTACCAGTCTATGATATCAAGGTGATAATAGAAAGCCATGCTAAAGAAGTATGAATTGGGGCAATGTCAGAGAAATCCATTTGAAATTTCGCCGGGATGGACTTCATCGTTTCGATGAAGATGACCTCTCCGAGCTCGTAGTTAGTAGAATCAACTTGCAATTGCGAAAGATAAACTCTAATGATTAGCTGATATGGAAGAAGTTTTTGACACACCTTGAACTGGAAAGCCATCATAGCCGAAGTCATGAGCAACCGGCGGTCCTGGCAGTTCGCCTAATTTAGGGTTGGAATGTTCCTAAAAGGCAAAGGTACATTGGTCCATGGAAACTCAATTATCCTCTTCCCTGGAGGTTCCAGTCAAGCACACCCTGTTCATTTATTTTAGCCTACTAGTTGGCATATCTAGGCTGATCTTACACTACATAAAAAAGACATTCTCAGAGTTAGCCAACACATGCCACTAAAAGATTTAACGAATATGCACACTGATATACATAATATAGGAAATTGAGTAAGACTCTTCATTTTTAAGATTGGGAGACTGATTCAGACATTGTAAAGATAATTAAGAGTACCTTCCGAGCATTCTTTGAGGTTGAAATCAAAATATGAGATGGCCTTTAAATGATCTAGCAGTTCTGCTGCTAAGAGTTATGGAGTAAAAAGGATATCTTTTATCCCCAAAGGTCGCAAAACAGTTTTTCCAGCACCAAATTGATCATTAAACAGTGCAAAAGGCCGTCGTTGCAGCAGGGTTCAGAAGTTGTTCGACCAGGTGTGAGCAATGACAGGAGCATGATGCAAGATACATATAAAAGTTAAACAGTACATAGAATAAAAATATGGAAGCAAATGGCAATGTTTCTATAAATGGACTAAAGCCAAGAGAAGGAAAGTTGATAGGCTTGTCTGATATTGTCCGAGTATAGTTGCTCCCCAAACACAGTCAGCCTGATGTCCTTAATGTTCGGAACGAAACAGAGATATTTAATAATGTGAAAAACATAGTAAGACAATGGTACGAATGGACAAGATCCTAGTCAGAGCAATATGTTGGAAAAACGACCCAGATTCATGAGCCTACAGGTGAAGGAAGACCTTCAAACCTTGCACAGACTATTGACTGATTTTTGCATCCACAATGCTTCTCACTATTTTTGTTCACAAACACCTCCTTTTCCCCCCCTCTTTTTAGAGAAAAATACCTGCATGTTTGGACATGCAGTAAGGTCACAGATTCTGTCCAAGTCTAGGGAATGTTTAAAGGATTACTCTTGCACCTCAGTTGCATGAGCATAGACTATGACCGATAATGTCAGCCTTCCTAAATGTCAACCAGCCTTCTAGGTTCAGCATAGGCCCTCTTTTGTCTAAAGTTGCATTGGCCTGTATGCTGAGACCCAATTTTAGAAGGTTGATGTCAGGTTGACCACTTAAAACAAGAATCAGCTTAGACATTCCAAGGAGCCTCTACGGGTTAGAATTATGCTTCCCTAGACAACCTATTTTGATGAAAAGGTTGGATGGTAATGACCATCTTTTTGACACTGTTATATGAGCTTATGCTGATGACTGCCTACCATGTTTTAAGTTTGTGGATATAGGGAAGAAGAAAAAGGAAATGCATGTCCAACACTACAGTGAATTTGGATTTATACATTAAGTTGTTATGGAACTTTACAATAGATAAGATATCACATAAGACTTTAGGAACATAATCATACCTAAACTGAGTTCGGGTTATCATTAGGGCTTCTAGATCACTTTCATGGGAACTTACTCCCTCAAATCTCACGCGTGAACAGAAAAATGGATGACAAATATCTGCATGGAATTAATACTGAGAAAAGAAGAACAATAAGATCACAATGGCATGATTCATATTGCAGGAGGAGATACTGCAATTCTATTGTGATTAAGTTGTGATTTCCATTTGTAAGGTTGGAGATAATATCGTTGTCAAAGTACCTGAGATCTTCTCAACAGACAAGATTTGAAATCAAGATGTGCGGATCTTTGCCTTTTTGATACACTAACACTGCCTGTGGTATAGCATCTATTAGAAAATTCCCCTACATTCTACAACCTCTCAGAAAGTCAAAAAAGTGTCTTGAACTGTGGAATCAATATCAAATCAGTGGAGAAGGCAGTGCAATACAGCAAGATTCAGATGTTATCAATCCAAACTTGAAAGACAAGGGGGAAACAAAAGATAAAATAACATTTTGGAAGCAAATGATATGTTTCAGAAATTGGAAAAGAATTCAGGATAAATTGTTCGAGCTCTCTTATGCAATTTAAAAGTAGCTATCTCCTTTAGTCTACATGATTAGCATGATATAAAAAAGCTTCCAAGTACGGAGAGAACTATATCTACAAAGTAAAGGCCAGCAATGACAGAAGAATAATCAGCGAGATATTAAAATAAGCAAGCAAAATCCTATCATACATCTCATTAGGGGTTAGAAAAATGACATTCCTCGTATTTTTTGCGGATATGTCAGCTGAAATGTGAAAACAGACCTACACCCTGATTGTTATTGTCTGCATTGTTTTATACTTTTAACTATTTTTAGAACATACATCCTAACTTTGTTAGACATTTTTGAGATATATGTGTGTAAATATACACATATATTAAATGCTAATATTTTCTTGAGAGAATAGCTAAGATGGTCCTCTCGCCTTCAAAATCAATGATAGACCATCCAAATTCAATATCTAAACTGCTGAACATGATCTACACAATAAAAGATATTCATAAACCAAATCATGTGTTTTGATAATCTCTAACCTACGCATTATAGTAGTACAAAAACAAACACTATTAATTGCACTAGTGTGATAAGATACACAATAGGACATATAAATTGAAAATTCACTTTATGGATCATTATGCAGACATCTGAAAACATGGTACATATAAATTTAATAGGTCTTAATGGATTAGATCGTAGTAAAACATACATGGGATAGGAATTGTTGATAAGAGTCTCCTCATCTCTAGAAATTTGTGTCTACAAAAACATGAGACAATTCTTCTGTGATTGAACATGTCAATAAAGCACCTTATATTTCCTACAATTTTCAAATATTGTTTTAAATTTTATTTCAAGTGTTCTACATGGATTTGAATTCATGAGAGCACCCATTATCATGATTCTATCAAATGATTTCCTAACTATGATCTCCCCTTGTTGCCCAAGATGACAACCCAAGAGGGGGGGTGAATTGGGTTTTTCTAAATTTTTAATGCTTTAAAAGTTTTCTTGTTAAGAGCTGTGGAAGCTTTCTTAAGTTACTTGTGTGAACTTACCCTAGAGCAAGAATCAAATATAAAGCAAGAATAAATACAAGAACAAGCACAACACAAACAAGACAATGTATAGTGGTTCGGTGCCCTCCAAGCACCTACGTCCACTCCCCAAGCCTCTCCTTGGGAATTTACTATAATTCCTTGGATTACAGTTGGATTGTTTTCCGGGCTCACAATCCAAAAACCTTTACATTTTGGTTTTCCGGGATCACCAAAAATCTATGTTGGTTTTACGGGCTCACCAACGAACCTTCACAATTGGTTTTACGGGTTCACCAACAACCTACGTTGGTTTTACGGGCTTACTAACAACCTACGTTGGTTTTACGGGCTTACCAACAAATCTTACAACAAGAGTAATAAGTAAAGAATGAAATCTCCTAAAAGAGCAAATAAGGCAATTATAAACTACAAAGAAGAGTTTAGAGAATGTTTATCACTTTGAAGGAGCTATTCTCTTCTTTGTCAAGCTTGCTTCACTTCACAAGGGTTGGCGGAGCTATTGATGACTCTTTGAAACTGCTCAACCACTTCCTTTTGGCTCTTAAGATGAAGCAATTGAATGAGGCTTGCTTTTCTAGGGTTTTCTCTTGAATGTGCTTCTTGATTTCCAAAAGCTTACTTCCTCTGATGAATATTCCCTCTTAAATACTTCTCCAACCTCCAAATAGACCTTCCTAACCGTTGGATTGAAGAAACTAGCCGTTGGGAGTCCAAAAAGCACTTCTGCACAACTAGCCGTTATGCTTCTGCCCGTGCTTGGGTCGACCCAAACTTTCCTGGGGTCGACTCAAACCACTGTTCATCAGACTTGGGGTCAACTCAACTTTCACTGGGGTCGACCCAACTTTCACTGGGGTCGACTCATGCTACATTGGGGTCGGCCCTCTCAGGAAACACAGAACCTTATATTTCAGCCGTTTTTCACTGGGGTCGACTCAACTCTTTTTGGGGTCGACTCAAGGTTGGGTCGACTCAAGTTCAGTTAGGGTCGACTCAAGGTTGGGTCGACTCAAGTTCAGTTAGGGTTGACTCAAGGTGGGGTCGACTCAAGTTCCATTGGGGTCGACCCTCTCAGGGATTTCAGAGACTTGTTTTCTTGAAGCTTGAGGATGGGGTCGACTCAACTTTCACTTGGGTCGACCCAAGTACTGTTCATCCTTGCCATTAATGCTAGAATATTGCAGAATTTTTCTAAACGTGCCAGGGTTGACTCCATCTCTTCTAGGGTCGACTCCATCTCTGTGCCAAGTGTTCCAAAGGCGTGCCATTTCGTTCCAAGGCGTGCCAAATGTATCGGGATCGACTCCAAACTAATTGGGGTCGACTCTAACCATGTTTTTCTGCACTTTAAAGGTTAGTTATGCACATTGAAACAACAATATGATATTCCAAGCAAATTACGATGCATGGCACAATAAAGTTTCATACCCTTAACAGTAGAAATTACAGAATTGCCCTTTTAGGTATCTTTAACGTGAAACTTTGCCAAAATAGATTCTTGAGCTTTCTACCATTCTCTATTACAAATTTTATCTCGTTATCAATTCTTGAGAGTGGTTTTGACCATATATTCTTAATGTATCGTGAATATATCGAGGGTGTGTCATTTATCAATGATGTATCGAATATTTCTTCCTTACTCACTTATGTACTGGATTAATTGAGTTAATAGCATTAGCACTTCTATATGGCCTCAATGGCTTTGTAAGCATCAAAATAACACTAGGATCCTCACCCCTGTCTTATAATCTTGCCAACAAGCCGTTAAAATATTTATGACAATTGATGCTCAAAAAGCCTAAAAGTGCTAAACTTTCTGTATAAATATTTTAATTATCATCATTATACAACTTAAATTGATAAAAAATTCTGAAAGCATCATTGAATGCTTGTTTCTATCTTCTTAGATGGATGGGCACAATTATTTGTTCCTGTGGAATCTACAGGCAGGCAGATCTCATGCACAGTAACTTTTGGAACAGGATGCAGCAACTCACTTCTCTTATGATTTAATAGTTGAGGATATTGTGCCAGTTCATGCCATAATGTTCAATTTGAACAGATATCTTGCTAATCAGTGCATGAAACTTGCAGCAGGAAGGAGGAACAAGCCTAACCTTGGGGTGTTTCTGATACTGGTGCAGCAGTTCATTGACAGCCATCCAATGGAAGTTGAATGCCATCAAAGAAATCTGCCAGAAATGTAGACAGGATGAAAAATACAGCAATAAGATTTTCACTACAAAGAAGAGATTTAACAACCAGGAATTCAGATTTCAATAACCACAAGTTTTACCTACGAGAAAGCTTTACCTTGCTGGGCAGATACAACCATATGAATATGACGAGCACTATACTTCTATTTGCGGCTCCATGTGAAGAAACAACAACTGTCCATACTACCCTTCCTGACTCCAGATTTAAGTCTGAAATTGAACAGAAAATAAACCATTTCACTTCTGTGATTTTCCCAGTGCTTTCATATGACAAGGGTTACCATGGTATTGATGCTCCAGATGGTTGTTGGTCTATGGCAGCACTTGGAGAAATTATAAAGATTTACGAAAAAATTTTGCATGCCAAAACCCTTTTTGTGCAAGTCTGCAACTGATGAGCAAATGCACCTCTTCACTTCTACCATGTTGCCTATTGACTGGACTATATGAGCTTCTGTGGCACCATTCTTGAGACAGGCTGTCACCCTGTGCCACAGAATGAGAAGTTATGATGGTACAAAAGGAGGGGAAAAGCCAAAGACTAGCTGTTTGTTCCCCTATAGCAAGTTGCAGCACATATGAAATAGCCATTTTACAATTGCATATGAAATATGGCGCAGCTGCTTTGAAACCTACTGAAGAATATCCAAGAAAGCAAGAAGGCAAGAAACAAAGTGTTGTTGCAAGTTGAAGTGCAGAAGCAGATAGTAAAAAAGCATTTAGAGAGATAACACCTCAAAACAAGATTGAAGCATGTAGGCTCAACATTCATATATACCAACAAACTTCATGGAAGAGAGCAATGTTCTTGATAAGACAGAACAGTTATTTTATTTGCAAACCAAATCTAAGATATTATACATGAAAGTATGCAAAATGGGCCAGATTTACCATTTTCACAAATACAGGCACAAGACAATAAGAAACTGTTGCTTAGATAATTCAAAATGCATGTTTTAGAATTTGCAAAATTAGCTCTCTCTCTCTCTCTCTCTCTCTCTACACAAATGTGTGCTTGAAAATCAGAACTAAACAAGTAAAGGAAAGTTGGATCATTAGTATAGGATTGAAGGATTTATCACTTCCCTAAAGTTGTGGTTGCCTCCATATATTCAGGGTCATACAGTTCATCTTACCAAAATTCAAGAGCCCAATCACCAACACCAGTGATCTCAGCACACAAATTCAAAGCAAGACAAGCCCTTCCATCTTTTTGGCAAGAGATTGCAAAGTAGACAAAGGAAGCAATGAATTTTTTTTTTGCAGATTTTGAAAGGCTTAGGATGCAAAAGATCAAATGGAAAAAGTGCCCACAATCCTCCATCAGGTAATTGCTTAGAAAATCTGCAGAACATAATAAAATTAATTAAATAGCAGTAGTTGGCTTGGCCGAACCCTAATGCACCTGCTCGGCTTGGCTCAGCACCTCACAATCATATGAAAGGACGGACCAATTGGTGCATGTGAACCTTAGTCAAGAATCCCTTGCATGTACAACAAAGTACAGAAAGGAGGAATTAGTTTCCTAATATGAGACTGAAAAAATGCAGCAACATGCCAATAACTGTTAGCATGGTACCTCTCCCCTAGTGGGCTTGCCCTTGGAGGAGGTTGGGTGTTTGAATCCTTGGTATTGCTCAAAGAAGAAAAAGGAAAAACATAGAAACATTAAGAGACATCATTATTTTGAAGCTTTATCAGACTTAAGGATCGATATAATAGAGAAAACGAACCCCAAATAAAGCACTCAATTGATCATCATAAAATCTAGAAAAATTGTCAATACATTCATAGAAATTCTTAAGGCACAACAAGCTCTCTCTCTCTCTCTCTCTCTCTCTCTCTCTCTCTCTCTCTTGTTTTTCTGTTGGTCCTTGGAACTTATCAATTTGAGTTAGCAAGCATAACATCCAAAACTTTATAATACCCGTAATAACTGATATATAACAGCAATAAATTATAGCAATGCGCTCCTAAAACATATGGACGCAAACATAAGAGATCAAGCAATGACGAGCCCCATCTTTCTCTCAAAAAAAATGGAAGAAGTACGTGGAAACAAAGACATGAAAAGCATACACTTTGGAAAGACTGCTAAATACTACACAAGTCAACCAAGTTAGCAAATCCACACTTTGGTGAACTACGAAATTTAATAGCTCAATTAAGCAACACTTTTCTTCTCCCAGAATCCTCGACATAGTAATTCGAATCTGTTTGAAGTATAAGATAATGCCGGACATCTCAACTACTACAAAAATTTAAACAATACACGTTAACAACTTTCAGTAACACGCCTAGAGAACCAATTAGAAAGATATTAAAAGGGAATTCGAGCACAAAATTAAACATCTAGCAATTAGAAACAGATTAAAAAGGAGAATTCTAGAAACAAAAATAAGCATTTAGGAATTTTTCCAAGAGTTATGAAGGAGTAGAATCAAGACCTAAGCATTTGGTCCTACTGTTTGAGAGAGGAGAAATTAGGTTTCGGAAGCGCTTCTTCCATACCTGACAAGCTTGAAGCCATCGACAGATAGAAAGCGAGGAATTTGGGAGCTTTCAACGTCGACAATTGCTCCCGCCATTCTCCGGGAGAAAGAATAAAAGCAATGAAAGTACCCTGAGTCGAAACTCACGAGTTCTGAATGCCGCGTTTGCCATTTTTCGTACTGGCTTTGGGAGGTCAACATCTCTTGTTTCTCTCGACGGAGGAAGCCCGCCCTTTTCAAAAAAAATTTCTCTTTTCAAAATTAATCTATTGATCAATAGGTAGGAGAGCATGTTTATTTTCTTGTATAATGTACTATGCTACCGTGCCATTCCAAGTTGAAATCAAGTGCCAATAGCTCGGTGGATTGTATTAAGAATACGTTCCGTTGGGAGCATTGAATGGGAATGGAAGCGAATTACTTTACTCCTATTACGGTTTTTTGATTGGGAGAGCCCTGCTTCGATTCTAATTCCAAAGAAGAAATATAAATCACTGAGGTGGTAGCCCAATAGAAGTGTGACCTTACTTCCAACCAAGTGGTTTCGAGTTCGAAACGCACGGGCGTCGATTAAATTGTGGAGACCGGATGCTCGCTGCTCGGACACGGGGTCTGGAAGGACGTATCGCTCTGCTAGCAGCTTCGGTGGTGCCAAGTATGATGTACCCACATGTGGTATTCGCGCCGGAGTCCAGGAGGTAACCAAGCCGAGCCCATGGGTGGGGAGGATATGAGTAAAACCGACCGGGGTGCCCAACACACGGTCATTTCTGCCCGCATCGAACATTCTTCTGGCGGGGTGGGGGCCCAACGAGGACTGCTACGCCGGGATGGGCGTGTCCCTTCCTCCCCCCTTCCCCCTTTTTAAAGCAAAAAAAAAAAAGAAGAAATATAAATATCCTAACTTTCTAAAACTCAATCCCTACTCTCTCTTCTAATACTCAAATTTCATTCTAATTCTGATTCTAATTCCTACTCTCCCCTTAAGGCGGCCAAAATTGGAAAAGAAATCAAAATAAATTGGAATATAATTTGGAATGGCTATGTTCTCCAACATATTTAGTTTTTGACTGAAGTCGAAATCAGAATCAAAATGAGAATAGGATTTCCATTCCCGAACCCAACTCTTCCCAACCAAATATCCCCTAAACTTTAAGTTCAACAGGATCCAAAACCCGAACCTACTAAGTTATGGGGTCTGCTTCATATGCCCCTAGGGTGCTGATGTGTTGGATCACTAAACTTTTAGATAGGCTCTCTCGAGTTAGTTATTAGTGATGATCTAGTATTTGGTTCATGACTGGAATCAGAATCAGAATTAGAATTCAAATGAAATTTGAATATTAGGGAAGAGTTGGGATTAGATTTTTAAGGCTAAGCATTCTCATTCTCCAATGAAATCAGAATGGGAAATTGGGAATGAGACTCCCCCAACCAAATGGTTGGAATGAAAATCACTCATTCCTATTCCAATTTCGGAGGCCAACTCTTCCCAACCAAATATGACCTAAACTCTAAGTTAAATAGGATCTAGAACCCAAATCTACTAGTGCCCCGTTTAGCATAACTGCTGGTGGGTCAGAAAATACTTTCTGACTTTCCAAAAGTACTTTTGGATAGAATAGAAGTATTTGGTAAAAAAATTAAAAAGTTGTTTTAGTGTTGCCAGAAAGCTAAAATAGTTTCTTGGGAGAAGCTCTAAAATAAAGATTTTTCGGAAAAGCACTTTTCGCATGTGTCGAAAAACTATTTTTATTTTTTATTTTTTTTCTCTTTGGACCAAAATACCCATAATAAAATATTATAATTACAAAAAATGTCTCTTTATATTATAAAAATCTACAGAAGCCCCAACAAAGAAACCAAGAAATCCAAAAATTAATTCCTAAAAGTATTATATTAATAAAATATTAATATATAATGATAATAATTATAATATTTTTATATCTTTATTATTGTATTATGCTATAAATATAATATTATATTACATTACATCATAATACATTGATATGTTATATTATATAATATTAAATTATGTTATATTATTGTGCTATAGTATACAACATTATATTACTATATTATAATAATATTATATTAAATTACAGTAATTTTATACTATATAATATCTTTATATATTAATATATATTATATTTTATTATGCTTTATTTTATAATACTATGATCATATGATCATACCAAAAGTTCTTTCTCAATTTGTTTACCAAATACATATTAAAATTTTAGAATACTTTAAAAATATAGTTACCAAACAACAAATAGCTTTTTATAAAAGCTCTATTTTCGAAAGCTTTACTGCCAACAGTTCTGCCAAACAGAGCCTAAGTTATGGGTCCGGTTCTTGGGCCTCTTGGGCACTCACGTGCTGAATCTCTAAACTTTTAGATGGGCTCTCTGAGGTTAGTTGACTAGATTAGTGGATGACCTGTAATTTGATAGGTTGGGTCCCGATCTGTAGCTGTAGCTGTAGCTGCCGCTTTGGAGCGAGCTGGCTGAGTTTTGTCTTCCCATGACGAAATGGCAAAATGAATACTGGCAACGTGGGACTATGACAATGCCTTTGCAAGACTTTGATAATGCTTATGACTGGTCGAGACCTCCTGCTGGCATCCGATTCCAATTGAGATTAGAGTGAATATAATATGGGAAAAAAACACCAATTCACTTGGAAATACGATACATTTATGCTATATGGATAGCAAATGGAGATGAACACCAAATTTCCAAATTTCCAAGTCTTGAATCCCTTCTTTTGACTCTGTTAATTGTATTAATTTTCTTCCTGTATGCAAGGAGTTTTCCAGTGTTGGGCCATACCTGCGAAAAAGAAAAAGGAATTTAAGATATATCCTTCTTGCCACCAATGAAGGATTTCCATCACTCTGAAGTAGACATTCCCAACCCTAGAGCTACCACAACTCTAGAGCTGGAACCAAACTTCAACCTCAAAGAAGGGGGGGAAAGGCACCTATATCATATATAATAAGTAAAAAACGGTTTTGAAATATACATCTTTGTATCAATAATACATTTTGTGTAAATCAACAATTTGTGAGATGCATGAAGACAAACTTACAGTCATTAGACAAATAAACATCATTCAAACATAATGTTGGCACCTAGAAACCATCACTAGTAGAAAAGAACACATCAAAGCAACACCTAACTGGATTAGATCAGTTTTCATAATTAAGTCTGGTTCCCCTTCCAAGTTATCCAACCAAAACAAGAAAGCAAGCGATCAAAGTAAAATATAAATTTAGGAGTCACTGAATACGAGCACATGGTGTATTAATCAAACATACACGAAAAGTTTCTGTTGGTTTCCCATTTCAGTTAGTTGAAGACAGTGTCCTCCTCCTCTTTAACCACGTTCTCCTACCCATCCCTACCTGCATGGGTTCCATCATAAGCCCCTCACCTGTTGAATGCACGTTACTGTCAATCCGGTGTTCAATGAACATTGGATTCATGAATACCCTTGACCCCTCTGTGAAATCTGATGACTCCTCCCCACAATCCCCTCCAGGTGTAAAAATTCTGCTCAAAGACCCAGCTTCCACCACTGCTTTAGCTTTTGTTGCTGACTTCATTTCTCCATAGCTATGCCCATGCTCCTCTTTCCTGCTACTACTGTTACTACTATAGTCACTGCCACTGCTGCTTTCTACTGAGGTAGAAGTATCGCTAATTGTGTTAAAGATGGTTACACTCTCTTTCCTAGAACCATGGAATGAGTGGCTTTTGGTCTTCCCATCATATAAAGGCAATATAGAACCTCGCTGTGAACCAATCCTGTCCCTACCCAAACTATAAGACGTAGACAGTTTTCTCTCCACTCCTTCCTTAGCTCTAACTATTTCTCCCAATTGATCCAAAGCTTCATTGGTCGTGGCATCCTCAGCTGCCTTTTTCTCTAGCTCTGAGATCATCTTGCTGAACATTTTCCTCTTGCTATGAAGAGATCGCTGCAATTTTTTTTTTTTTTTTTTTTTTTTTTTGGGGGGGGGGGGGGGGGGGGGGGGAAGGAAAACACATTAAAAACACAAAAATACCAAAAAAGTGGTGCTGGTAGTTTTTTTTCATGCATTTACCCTCTTCTCAAGGAATCTCCCAAGGCCATGATCTTGAAGCTTCTTCTTCCTCCAAAAGATGCAACAAAACCGGACAACTCCAGCTAATGTTATAATGATCGCAAACTGGAAGAACAGGAACAGCAGAATTGCTCTTTCATTGCCTAACATAAACAGAAAGTATAAGAAAGTGATAGCAGAGTATCGAGGAAAGAGCAAATTCAGAAATAATTTACCAGTGTCCATGCTGACAAACTTTGGTTTTGCCTGTGAGCAGGTCCAGGCAATTTTTTGACCTGGTAAAACAAAAGGAGTAAAGCATAAAATGCATATGAAAGTACTGGAGCATAAATCTAATTAACCATACGATGGGAAAATTGATAGTTACCTGTTGTGTAGCATGGCAGTCTATTCCCAATCCCTGAATCAATTTACATGAGCAATTTTAAATAATACCATTCTATAAGTGGAGTAATCTGTGAAATCTGTTGTTAAAAATTTGAAGTCTGACACTGTTATTGTCTCAAATATAAGATTGATCATTCCTTAACTAGTGTATAAGAACAAACTTATAAAATTAGATGGATAGTTAACACCAAAAAGAGTGTTTTGAATATTTTACATAGCATCCGCACTGATTCTCACAAAATTTTAGAGTACACATAAGACGTTGGATGAATGCGAAACTTTCATGTAAACTGTTCAAGGTTAATCTCAGTTTTAAAAACACCCTGACTCTTATGTGTTTTAAAGCTACATAATCATAGACTGAAAAGATTCAAAAATACAGAGTTGTAGTGCTGATTAAGGGAAAAAATGAAGACATGATGATGAAAGTTCCAGAAACCTAGAAATAGCTCAATCTGCTTAATTACATCGTCCTAAGTAGGTAATTTTTATGATTGGATTATTCTGAGTGGCTAAAGTATAATGCCAGTAATTTTCAGATTTTTGTGTGATAAACCTGCTACACAGAGTCATGAAGAACAAAGATCTTAGATAAATGCATGCATAGAACATGAAATCAGTGTAACGAGAAAAACAACTCACGCCCTGCAGAAAGAAATGTGAGAAGAATCCTCTCATCTAGCATGAAGTAGCGTAGATGGCTCTTGGACAACAAAGATGACAATTCCCCTGATACATGCATACACAGTAAAGAAACAGACAATGCTCATTACTCCTGAGGCATTTCATGCACTGGAGCTAAGTACAAGTAGGAATATATCAATAATATAAATGTAACAAACTAACAACCAACTGACATTTACCAGGATACTTTCCTGTCCAGTAAACAGTTCCAGTAGCAGGAGCCAACAAACTGAATATAATGTTTATTGGCTTCATCGCAGATATGTAGGTATAATTACCAATAATTCGGCTTGATTTTCCCTCCATCACTGTCTGAGAGATGTAAACTCCAAATCCAGAGCAGTCCGCGACTGGACTAACTTGAATCACAGAGTTAGGTGCAGTTGTTTCAAGAAACTTCTTCAGATCCCCATTTGGTGAAAATGAATACAGAAATCCATCCAACGAGCCAACAGACATCCAACCTTGTTTATGAGTTAAATTAGCAAGCTTTCAGAAGTATGCTATGATGAATTCTCCAAAAAATAAGAGAGAGGGGGGGGGGGAAGAGAACTTGTTAAGACTAGAAATCTATGAATGCATGTAATAGGCACAGTAAACTAATATATTATTAAATCAGTTCTGCAAAAGCAGTTTTCTTGCGACAGATTAACATCAACAGAAGCATTCTAGAAATAAAAGTTTCCACATGAATTTACACAAATTGAATTTGTAGATACTATGAATGGTTGTTTACCATTAGAATCCACGACGGGCGAGCAGTTTTCTGTACTTAAGGGGCCAACATTATTTTGCCACAAAACATTTCCAGTAGAAACATCGAGTGCCATCACTAAAGCCTTCTTGGGAAAAATTACATACAAATGTCCATTATTTCCAGATGTAATTGTCAGCAACTTGTCGACTGAACTAAAATCTTGGATCCATCTAAAGTGTGGACTGTGTATATATAAAGAATAAAGTTGTCCTTCAGTATTTGCAATCTGCAATTGCAAGTAACCATTCAAACTCCATAAGCATGCAAAAAACAAAAGTTCTTGAAATTTAAGGTGAACTATTTCATCAAGTAAATAGCCAGTAACATCTTACTGTTTTAACAGATCTTCGATTTGTTAAGATATCATCCTATCATATTAATTATCACTGAAGAACATGTCTATCAGGTGTAGAACTGCAGATATCAATGCCAACGATGAGCTGTGAGACCAGAGACGCGTTATAAATATAATGCCATGCTTCTTCATTTCAGTGATAAATATATCACTGTTTTCAGCTTTATAACTCTTCTTTGATACTCCACAAAGCCAGGTTAAATGCTAAGTCAATCTCATCTAACTTCTATCTGAGTCTTTTACATGTCCTACTATTCTTTATTTTTTTTATAACTACCCAAGACTTTCTTCATGCAGTTGTTTCCTATGATGGATTTGAAGACCCAGGATTGCCTGTCATGCCACTGTTCTTGCTTTTATATGTTGGATAGGCATCTACTGGCAGGATATAAGGAAGGTAGTGCATTGTTTCCTAGTTAAATAATTAAAAGAGAATAGAAGAATGAAAACATTGTGCAAAGTTCTGTTTCAGCCAACCACGTTCTCATACATAGTTGCATTGTATCAAATTTGCTATGAATAGAGCCCTAAATAGCTAAATTCATCATGAAAGATACATTAAAGGAAAACTGAAGGAAAGAAAAAGAACCCAACAAATATAATAATTTGCATGGTTCACTAACAAGTGGACTTAGCTCATATTCCAAGTACACAAGATTCAAGTATGTAGCTGTACCATGTCAGGTACACTAATAACTGTAAAGTATAACTGCTTTTTGTATGGAAATTTTTTTTTCTAATTTTTAAGAAAAATCACTTCTCTAAACCAAGAGAAGCACAGGATGGATGGGCCCATGACAACATCCAAGAAATGCACCCAGAAGACATTCCAGAAAAGGCCACCAACAGGGATATTTGAGAAACTCCCTCAAATGGAACACAATCTAACGCAGAGCATGTGAAGGAAACAAGACTCTCCCTTTTTTCATGGTGAATTCCACATTTGAATAATGGCTACCATTACACCGGCAGTATCTGAATTGCTGAAAATTTATGAACTTAAAACAAATCCATCGGTTTTACAATATATTTGTATGTGTGGATCCTGCAAATCAAGTCCCGTAAGATACATATATCAAGTTGATTATTTCTGTTTCTTTTGTGAACTAGATATTAAATTATGACACTGAAAGTTGATAATACCAAACAATTCATGAACTGGGTTTTGCCCCAGTGATCACGCCCCTCTGATAAGCAACCGGATGTTCTGGGATTGACTCTTGGGTGGTGCATCCCTAATAATTTGGACCTGGTGGCAGGTGGGTCTCCTTCCCTTTTTCTCAGAAAAATGTCACCAAACAGTTTATAATATCCTACTATTTGACACTAAACTTATGGCACCTAGAATGCAGTTCATGATCTTCTCTAGTCATGCATTATATAACTTAATCATGTAGTTTCGACCACCTGTTCAATTCACCAAATTAGATATCATACTGTAAATCAACCTTTACAGTCATTTCTCTTCATGTATCTTGTTCTCTGTAATTTCTATTCACTGACATAATGTAATCATTTGGTGCAGCAATGTTTCTTAGGTCGCAACAGCATGCTCTCGGTTCATCTTGGCTGCCTTAATGCTCTTTCCAGGTCAGTAACTTATGCTAACAAGTTGCTCTTAAGGCTATAGATTGACAAAGTTACCTGGTTTATGAATTTAAAGAGTATCTAAGTTTTATTTCGCCTCTGAAATGGGCAACTTTGCAATACAACTAGAGAAATATTTCTCAATAATTTCCTTAGGAGTACATCGCAGTACACTTTAATTTGATAACACAGATGCATTAAATGTTCGCCGAAGTTGAATTAGAATTAGATTGATTTAATAACTTGGAAGTGTAATTAAAATTCTAGAAATATATGTCCTCAAATTCTCCAAGAAAGAAAAAAAAGAAAAAGCAGTAGAAAGTATGTTGCCAAATTCTCAAATAAAGAAAAAGGAAAAAGATAACTAGATGAAAGAGATCCTCATGATCAACAATATTTGTGAGATTAGGAAGCCAATAGAATTAAAAATAATATTTATAACATTAATCCAAGAAGTTAAAATAAGATAGATAGAGATCTTACGTAAAGGGCCCCCTCGCACTGATCAACGATAGGAGCTGAACTAAAATAACAATCTGTTATATTTTTCTTACAGCCCTGACGGTAGCCAAACCGGTAAAGTACTGGTCCAGCACTCCAAAGAAGTTCCCCATGAAGAAGGATTGCAAAGAGTCCACGATTCTTTACAGTAACGAAGAGAGAGGAATACAATATACTAATTGAAAATCCAATAATTTCCCCTGATCCCCCAACAGTTGAATTCTGACCAAAGAAAATTTTGACCCTAGCTTCAGAAGTTCCAATATTTGAGGGTATTACTTGCAGAATCCTGTCTTCTGCAATCAAATATATCTGCCAGGGTTGTACTCTGTCAGAATCATTACCTACAAAAAGTTGTTGTGAAATTAACATATTAACTACAATACGAAAGGAGACAGTCAAATAACATGTTGATTTTTGGACATATATATAGATGACAAAAAGTGGAACAAGCCACTGCACAATTCATTCACAAAGCCTAAGGTGATGAAACTAAAAGAACTCATCATCCTTGTCAAAATAATAGACATAAAAGGAGGCCTCTGCTAGGAATTCTTGCATATACACATGCGGTGCATTAGAGTAGGATAAGTTATAAGTATCAAAAATAAGTCCAAGTAAAGAATGATATTCTGGTCAAACTTAACACTACTATACATCGGACTGGGACTTTTGGGTCCAAGCACAACCCAAATTTATAAAACTTCAACCTAACCCTACCCAATGAGCAAGTTGGGTTGGCAGATTTCAGGTTGAACGCAACCCAAGTTGCACCACTATTCACATACAACCCTGTATCTGAAATAATCTTCACTCTAAATCATCTGCAAACAAATGAAGTTCCATTGTCCAAATGTAAGGTAAAGGGATATATGATGCATCGCAACGAAACACATAAACCTTGAATTTTTAAACAAGCCTTAACCCATCTATAATGGACAAGGCATGATCCACTAAATTTTGATGTGTCACAACCTGCTCTCAACCATGCATACAATTAGCTTGCAGATGGATACTTAGAAATCATAAAGTATCATGTATTTGGAACTACATCTTTCAATGGAGGGCATATTTGCTTCTCAGAGCACGGTATAGTTTCCAAGCTTGGGTTGTATAAGTGATTCAAAAAAAAAAAATGCAAGAAATAAATGCCCTAAATGCATACTTCTCAAGAATATTTTACAGTTCACACATTAAAACAGTTGTTATTTCACAAACCAGACTACATCAGAACCCTATTTCAAATAATACTAAGTCTATGAAGCACAAAGAGAAAAGAAATTTAATTCCAAATGCATTTGAAGCTCTACTTACATATCTTTATCCAAGTGATGCATTTTTAAATACAACCAAAGAGTTTACCTTCCCTCTTTCATCAGCAACAGGGGTGATATCTGTTCTGCATTCATAATGAAGAGGAATAACCCATGCAACTGTACCATTCTTTTCAAATGCAAAAAGATTCTTTTGAGAACAAGCAATAAACCTTCCATCTTTTCTGATAAGAGGATTTGAAAGCCTTTTTTCAGTCTTCACAGAAGGCATTTCAGCTGGGGGAAAATCATAACATCATATGTCACCATAGTGGAATGTACTTTTGAGTGTTCAAATGATGATTGAAGTGCAAGAATGATTAATCTGAGAAGACATTCTATCTAGAAACATCATACAATATACTCAGTTAATTCACACATCACAACCATTCCATCTCAAAAACTCTTTTTTTTTAAAGTGAATCAAATCTCAAAAACTCACAATGTACAAAAAGTTGCACTTTCATGTCAGTTCACTATGCTTTTACTTCATTGTACCAATTAGGTCGAATTTTATGTAGAAAATTAGTAGGCTATACATTTTGACGTTGGAAAACAAATATGATGTCTTCAAGTAAAAAGGAAAGGCATATAAAAGAAATGGCCTTCCATCTTAAACCCATTAAACAAACCTAATCCCCTAATTGTTTGAAGTTAATTTTATGAGTTGTCTTCACCATGTATCAGTTAAGGCTACATTCTCTGTCAACTTTTCCACATTTGTTCTCGCAGCTTCAATTTCTGACATTTATGGTTTTGCCTCTTTAAATATTCCATTCAAATAGAAACACATATAAAAGAAATGGCCCAATCTAATGCAGTTTCCTTGAGTTGCTCGGTGACCCAACAAGCTGGCTCTACACATCCGAATGTACAGTCTAACATGTGATGTTCAAATTCACTAACTAAAACTAAATTAAAAACCTACTACATACATGACATCTCATGAACCAAATAGTTACATAAAAGGTTCTGTATTGCCCATGGGTCAAATTTTAATTAAGTTTCTTCTAGTTTAAATCAGTTCTAATCTCAACATGCTTGAAAAATTATTAAAAACCAAAAGCATCAATTATTTTGGAGAGAAATAATAAAATAAAAATACACATGGATAAGCCACCAAGGCACCAACATTTTTTTTTCAAGGAGACTTGGAAAAAATGAGATGATACAAGGAGACTTCAAAGAGGGAAAGCCTCAAAAAAACATAAATAAAAAATGAAGAAAGGAGAAGAAGAAGGAAGGAGGAAGAAAAAGGGGAGGCAGGAAATACAAGCCCAAGCAAAAACCAACACAACCCAAATAAAAAACATGATTACAAAAGTTTACTGAGAATGTTCATATTGAATATCTCATCAACTGAAACAGACTTGGAAGAAACAACAAAAGTTTATATTATCCTATTTGTTGAGCCAAGCTTTTGGACAGCCAAGTAAGGTCCAAAGAGAAACCATTAAATCTACCGAAAAAAAGAGCAACCATTAAATCTAGCTAAAAAACAGGCAATCATTAAACATGGGTTTATCTCTTCCTCACCCTCCACCCCACAACCCCCCAACCACCACCCTTGGCTTTTAGAATCTGCAACCATGAATCCATTTTTGTACTCCTAGCTGGCTTCCTAAAGGAGAATGTGAAAACAGTCGTACATGTCTATGTTTTGCCAAATTGTCTCGAAACCATATTCAACCTTATACCAATATACGCTTCTAATGCTATATGCATCAAATTCCACGTAAAAGCCTCCAATAGCTAGTCATTATTCCGTTCCCTCATGCTACAATTATTCAACCATCTTTGTTCTCAGATTTTGAATATAACTAGCATATAACCTGTGCAATGCGCGGGTTGCAGTTTTTTCTTTCTTTTTTGTATTAGATATTAGATTGTAATGATCGTCACAGTGAATTTAGAGAGAACCCTAGAATTTGTATTGGGCTTGACCAACCCATTTAATTACAAAGTCAGCAAGCCAGCCAAGGTTGCCTCCTCGAACCCACGTAAACTTCATCACTGCCTATGGGTTGGATGAAGGGAACCTCGCATATATCATAAAGGAAATTTAACTTTGTATTGGAGGCAAAATGGAATTTACTGTTCTTGCTAAGTTTCTTTTTGGTTCATCAATCATCACACCATCATCATTTCTTGGAGAGTTCACAGTCTAGGTAGATATCTTCACAGCATAAAAACACATGTTGCTCAATTTCTGACTTGAAGTTGCCCATATCTTTAGACCTTCCTCTGATGGAAGGCCTTTGTAGTTCACGAGGTGAACTAATGGCAATCTATACACAAATGAGAACATCCATTTAAACCATCGTAGGATGACCCGCCTGTTACCCTACACTTACCTGATGGGAGCTCTCGGTCCCCAAGCCCCACACCATTGCCTTCCGTTGTCTCTTGGCTTCTTGCCGGATTGCAATGCTGCCGTGGATCGATAGGAAGGTAAGCGCCAAGGTTTAGCTCGTAGGAATTGGAAGTGGCAACAAATTCCTACGCCTAAATAAATTGGATCACATACTCGGATGGATGGAAATTGATTGCCCAGTGGCTATTCATTTGAACTAAAATGAGGATTACTAAGTACAAGTACAGATAAATAAATCTAGTGGGGCATACAAGATTTCCGCACTAGCCCAATCTAGTAGAGGTAGACATTCCTCTTGCTAGCCTAATCTAGTGAGAACTTGATGTGGTTCTCCTTAGCCCAAGCCCTAAGGCCGAATTTTACAAGTGGACTCTCCACAGGTTTCTTCACAATCTGGATGCCCCGCACTTCTGCCTTTCAAGGGTATTTATAGACTGCAAGGTTGGATACAGTTGCTGGGATGTAGTTGCCCTTGGCTGCAATTGGCTGCGATTGGCTGCAGTTGGCTCGTGGGATCCGGCTGACCGGGCCGCGCATCCTGAAAAACTGGGCGCGCACCCAACCGAAGTTCTTTGCAATGCTCCTCGGTCTTTTGGAACCCTCGGGGTGGGATTTGGGCAGATACCCTACTGGTATAGTAGGGGGTCGCTACTGTGGTGCGTCTTCCGTGCCACACACACCCGCACATGGCCACAGCCATGGGCGCCCGCGCACGGCCAAGGCCATGGCTCGGCCAAATCCATTTGCAATGCACCTCAGACTTTGGAACCCTCGGGGTGGGCTTTGGGCAGATGCCTTGCTGGGTTGGTAGGAGACCGCTGCTGCGGCGCGCCCGCGCACGGCCAAGGCCACGGAGCGATCTGGCTCGGGCCAAATCCATTTGCAATGCTCCTCAGTACTTTGGAACCCTCGGGATGAGCTTTGGCCGGATGACCCGCTGGGGTAGTAGGAAAGGAATGCCTCATTGGGGTCGAACAAGAGAGCACGCCCTTACGCGCGCGGCTGGATGGGCGCGCAAAAACTTGTGTGTTGCGCGCTTGGACAAGAGCGCGCACGAGCGTGCGCGGCTGGTCGAGCGCGTAGAAGTTTGTGAGTTGTGCGCTCGGCCGTTGCCTCATTAAGTTAGCACGCGCGGCTGGCCGGGCGTGCAAACACTGGTACATAGCACGTGTGGCCGTTGCCTCGTTTGGCTAGCACGCGCGGCTGGCCGGGAGCGCAGACACTGATGCGTAGCACGCTCGACCTCTGCTTTGCTCGATTGGCGCCCATTGTGCTGATGGGGCGAATTTTGGCACGCGGGCTGGTCCTATGTGTTGCTGCTAGTGTTGTTGCCGCGCACAGACGCGGGCCTGTGTGTGTGCCTGTTTGCCTTTGCCCCTTTTGGCCACCTAAGGCTTGGTCAGCCTCTAGGCTCATCAGTTGCCCGATCTGGTCTCCGAGTGTTGCCTGAACCTCGCCTGACCGAATGCCATGGCTATGCAGTTTTGGGGGGTTTCCATCAACCCCACTCCATCTTGGCCAGAACGTAGGCTCTCGTGTAGATTGTCAAAGCACTCAGAAATGCTTTGGTGGTAATGTAACTCTTAATGTACTATTAACAACCCAAAACAAATAGTAGGATGCACAATTGAAAAGGAAAAATATTAATTATAAGAGTTGAACACATTGATAAGATTCAAATTTGGCCTAATCTAACATAGATTTCAATGATTTCATCCTATCTTCTCTATGTCCCTATCTGGCTATATGCATTGTGAGCTCATAATAAAAAATTCTTTATCAAAACGTGCATATTGGGCCAATACTTTATCGTCACCCTACGTCCGGGTGATGTTTGGCCCTTGCACAAGAACATAACAAAGGAAGATTGATTTGGAAGATGATTTAAATCCAAAAACTTTTTTTGATGCGATGGCAAGAAGCCTCTTGGGACTCGAACTGGCAAATAGAAACCTCCATATGTTTAGGGCAGTCAAAGCAAAGGCTGAGCGTAAGCACTTGCCAAGTTTCCTTAGACATTATATGTCGGTTGAAGATGTGAATTCAAGGCAATATGCTAACTCTCCCACACCATTACATGTTGATTGATTTAAATTCAGGTGCTATAAGTTTCCTGGACTATTATAAGTTGATTTTTATTAACTTTGATTAACTAATTCTAAATAACGTCTTGCAAATATCAAACCAAAAATTTCTATGTTGTATGCAACCATCGTGCATATTTTTTATTCAAATATCAGAAATGAAACCAAAATAATTATGAAAATTAATATTATTTAAAAGTTAAAACTATTGAAAAGGTGCAAAGACAAAAGTAAATTTGACCATGACACAATATTGAAGTATAGACAATCTATCTTTGAAAAAAAAAAATATGCTTGCATGTCCCTGAACCCTCAATACAGAATTTACACATGGATGCCTACTAAATCAAAATGGGATTGTAGTCTCAATGTCACCTCGCTTCACACGACGGTCGGCAGAAGTGACCGAGGAGGAATCACCCAAATGCTTAAACTCTTGAAGCTCCTTGAAGTTGAGCCGCGGCTTGACCCACACCTTCACCTCGTACAACTTCTTTTTCCCTGCTTCCATCACCTCCAGAGTCAAATGGTGGAGAGCGCCCGCAACCACTTGCTCTTTCGCCTTCACCACACGAACAAACTCAAGAAGCGCATTCTGCATCAACATCATCAGAAAACGTGATCCAATTAAATGCTACTGGAAGATTTTAAAAAGCACCAAAATGTTAATAAAAATTTAAAACTGAATAATAATAATAATAATAACAACAACGAGCCGCAATAAATCAACCGAGCAAACAAATAAATGGTACAAAATTCTTCCATGGGGATATACAAAAGCGGAAAAAATTCAATATTAGCCTGAAGCATTTTTTCTTCGTGTTAAAAAGAGAGGAAATGCAAATGATCAGAATAAACAACCTATACACATTAACATTTCCCGAAAGGGTTAACTTCTTAATAGTCCTAAAACGGCCCCAGCACTGGATCATGATGGGACTGGTTTTTTTTTATTTTTCAAAGAAAATTCAAACTCTGGCCGAGAATGGTATCGGCATGCGCACTGGAGTAGGTGTTATAGAGGATGGAGTTATTGGATAAGAAGGAAGAAAGAAAAGAAAGATCGGCGAACCTCCTTCTTATTGTGTTCTTGGACAGCGAAGCGGCCGAGCTCTTCGATCTCGATGCTGTTCTGGTTGCCCTGCGAGTCACGCATGCCTCCGAGGGTGGCCATCGTAATCGAACCATCCCCTCCTTCGTGGAATCCAAAGGACGCAGAGAAGATCGACGAAGAGCAGCACAGGAGGAGGAGTAGGAGAGCAAAGAAACGGGGGTTTGTTTTAAAAGAAACCATCATCCTCTGCTCTCTTTTTATCAGAATTAAGAATCAGCGTTTCTTTTTTATTTTAACGGTGCATTCGATGCAGCCTCAAAAAGCGCGGGATGGTAATTTTAAAAATTTCAATAGATTTCGGGGGAGGTTGCGAGGTGGTGGGGCCGGATGACATCAGACGGGCGGGACGTGGAAGAGTGGCGATGACTGTTTCCACGCACGCCCACTCTTCCACGTCCTGCCCCTCGCGTTGAAATGGAACCATATAGCCCGAAAGATCGAGATGGATCGAGATCAGAAGCAAGAACCACGAAGGCGGAATTGATTCGGAGTTAGAGATCGGGGGACGCAGAGAGAGACGAATACCTTGGATCATCGGAGAAGCGAGGAGGAGAAGCGCGACCAGGAAGGAAAAAACCCTAATCCCCATGGCTCGAAGGGGGGAGGCGATGGCGGGGGTTTTGGTCGCTACGAAGGACAGGAAGCCCAAAAGTCCAGATTGTTGGGCCGGCCCAGGATCCAAAGAACGACGCATTGGGTCCTCGAGCCGTAAATTCCCAGCTGTATGGATCCAACGGTGTCAGCGCTTGACGGGGCCCATGCTGCTTGCTTGGCGCACGAATCAGACGGTGTCGTTTGCTTTATTGGTTGATAAGGTTAAAATAATGGGCAAGTTAGTACACAGTTTTTTTTTTTTTTTTTTTTGCTAAAAGCGGGTACTTCATATAGTACGGGTACGAATACACCCAATAAAGTCAAAATACAAGACCTCACGGAGTGCCAATAGCAGCTCCGCCTCTCCTGACCAGAGGGCATACCCCGAGTGGTGGGCCACATGGCCAGCCACCCAATCGGCTGCCCCATTGGCCTCCCTGAATACATGTTTGGCCAAGGTGGCCCCTCTAGTACACAGTTTCGCCGTGGATTCCATAAATAAATAAAATAAACACTGCTATGAGCTTATGACCATTTTTGATTTGCTAGAAGGGAAAACATGAATAGGTGTAATATAAATATGATAATAAACATGAAAATATTGATTCCGATAAATATTTGATTTTTCATGAGAATATACGTAGAAGTTTGATATTGCGATGGATATTATATACCATAATATATAGTATATTATTCGTTTAATATATTGATAGCATATTACATTAATTTTGTCATAACATGATATACTGATATTATAGTGTATAATAATATGTAATTATATTGCACATTTATAAAAAATATAATATATAATTATCATAGCATTGTAATTTAATGCGACACATAATTTATTGCATATAAGAATTTGAACGTTGTATTTTATTTGAACTTTATATTATTAAGTTTTTACATCATGACATAATATCTATTAAATGAATGCTTAATATATTAAACTGAACATAATGTGGATATAAAACATTGTTAATATATTATGATTATTGAAAATTTGTCATTATAATTTTAAATTAAAGTTACATTGTAGGATTATTTCATACTATGATATGTAAATATGATCATACAACATCATAATTATATAATATTTTTATGCATTGAGTGAGTTATAAACTCGTGTATGCGCGTATGTATATATATATATATATTAAAAATGAAAGCTCTAAGTTGGCAGTCTGTCGTATGGGCATATGTACGTACATCCGCCACATATGTACATCTATAGAATAATTGGGAAGCTTTAGTTTAAATCGAGAAGAAACAAGCATTTTGCTTCCATCTCTCCCATGTTTCGTTTGCTTTGTTCGTCCCTGCACTCCCGCCATTAATGTTGAAGCTTCCTCACTTTTGATCTCAACCCTCCCTTCGACGGCGGCACCGACTCCTGATCTTTGCCATTAAGGTTTCTAGTCTATGTTTTTCTAGTCCATCTTTGCCATTAGCTTTGGCGGTCTGGCGCACAGCGCATTCGGCTATGTAGAAAGCCCATGGCTAGAAGAATTAGAAAGGGCTTGAAATCCTGAGCTGAGACACTCCTGGAGAGTATAGGTCTATAGGCTACATACGGAAGTTGTTAAACGATAGCTTTTTCAGAAGAGGGAACAAGCTCAGAAAACAGTGAGAGCAACTGAAGCAGGAACATTGTGTCTCCCTCTGACGGTGGCCAGAACTCGTTGCCAAGCAAATACGCTGAAATAGACACCCACAAGCATACACAGCAACGTCATCTAGAAATTAAAATGTATACTGAACCAAAGTGGATTTCAATCCACCTACATCAGCGACAAATGGTTTTTATAAGAGACTTCTTTTTCTACATAAAATATTGCAAAAGAAAATGCCCGCAATAGTCAAATCAAATATCCTCATTTTTTGGCATCACCATCATTCATGCTGGCCAAAAATGGTTTACTTTCATGTTCATGCATCATTTCACTCGGCATCGTAAGCGTCATTTAAGTGTTGAGAGATGATTGCGTTTTAGTTCAGGTTCCTGTGCAGCTTCTTCCCAGCATGGTAGCAATGCTGCAGCTTCTCTTAGTCCCATGGACCAGTTGAACCTGCTCGACAGGCAACCTCTCTGACATAAGAAACTAGAAAATCAAATATGAAGAATTCATAGTCAGTGTCCAATGTCGTCATGGTGTATTTCAAATTACAGAGTGCCTATACTATCGCATTTATAGTAAGTTTAGAAACAAATGCCTTTCTTATATAACCAGATAACTGCTGAACAGGAAAGAAATAATTTTCACTCTTCATCAATATCTCTACCTATAGAACTATATCCTATATCAGAGACCAATGATCAAGGTAAACCTTGAGCTATTCATAGATGGAATGATGTGCAAAAAAGTTGTACATAACTGAAATTTTCCCCAAAAAAACTAATATGTGTTGGTCATATACAGACCCTCTTGCTCATCAGAAAACCTTAACCATTCATTTAAGAACAGGACACAGAGAACAGGAATACTCTGTTGTTCAATTGGTGTAATATGCATATTTGGCGATATATCTGCAGCCTATCCCTAATAAAATGGAGATAGTCTAAGGGTTTGGCGATATATCTGCAGCCTATCCCAAATAAAATGGAGATAGTCTATGTTGTCTCAACATGCATACGCTCTAGTCCACAATGAAATGGAGGATAAACCTTTTCTATAGGTAATGCAAAGACAGACAAACATACAGCCATTCCTATATTTTAAAAACAAACAAACAAACAAAAAACACAGGGGGAGAAGACCCATGCGATGGCACTAAAATTAGACATTATGAAGATTTAGTACCTCCTCCCACTTGTAGAAGCACACCACACTCCACAAGCTATATTATGAAAATCCTTGCTCTGTGTCAGCCATGATCTGAAGATATTCTAAATTTGAAGGGTCAAATTTTCTTATACCTGTAAAGTTTATCATCAAGTGTTTTGTCTCATAGCTATTTTGACAACAAGATGCTAGCACTTAACCGGTTGCACACCATAAAAGCTAATATAAGAGAGCTGGACTATGTTAAGTGGACATGAGGTATCTAACAGAACAGACACTAGCCTTAAAGTAAAGTTTCGTGCAGCAACATGCAACATCATATTCCTAAGACACAACTGCTCAACTCCTCAAGGTTGTAGATAGAATACCTCAAGTTAAATTTTAGAAGTTCACCAACAAGAAGGCAAAATGAAAAATGAAGTTTCGGGAAGAAGATGAAGAAAATTCCATGATGAGAACAAGGCATTTGTGAAATTTTGAGTCTTTGAACATTAGGTGAATTATTTTCTTACTAATAAACCATCTAAATTTTTTGAAAATATTATCATTTAACATAGTTAATATCCCATTAGATTAAACAGTTAATTAACTGAGAATGTTTTGGACTGTGAAAGTTGGCTATCTCTCAAGAGATGGGAATCAAATAAATATAGATAGAACAAAAAATGTAAGGGCTAGGCTAGTTGGGGAGCCAATTGTACATATGGCACAGTCGACCATGCTATGCCATGAGTCTTCAACACTCAAAAGAATCCTATAAACCAAGAATTTAGTCCCGGTGGGATGGCAAGGCAGCAGACTACCCCAAGTGTCAGAACAGGGCACCATCTTGAGTGTTGGAGCGGGATCCAAACAGGACAGGGTCTGGGATGGAAAGGGACATCACCGTCCAGAGTGTTGGGATTCGGCAGTCCTATCCTACAGAAAACCTAGGACGACCCCATCCCACAAGATTTAAAACCCTTGCTACAAACATGAGACAAGTTAAGGAAATGGGGGGCCTCTCTCTTCTAGCAAACCAAGATTCTCATTAAAAGTAAAATATAAATGACAAGAAACTCATTTACAAAACATTAGTTACTAAAAGGTTAAACCAGCTGACAGGCTGCAACCAAGGCATGCATCATATTATGACAATATGTCAAAAGTATCCAGCTTTCTGAGTGTGCCTAAAGTTCCCTTGCTAGGAACTCAACATCAATTCTTACATGCTTGATTTCACATTCATAGCGAGCTGTAAACAACTGCTCAGTCCTTCCATGGAGACTTCTCAACAGGGAGAACATTTTAATTAGAAAAGTCTCAGAGGATTACGATGATGAATTGATGATATATTATATCCTTGATTAAAGATTGAATCTTTCTTTTTTAAAAAATTTGGAAACAGAAAATCTGTTTTCATTTTCTTTTCAGATTTCTTACAATAGAAAATATGTTTGGTTCCCTCTCTCTAAATTTTTAATAATAAGGGCACGTTCCTTGATGGACAAATATTATATTATAGTTATAATGTTATATAATACTATATATAGCAATAATAAGTTTATATTATAATTATTATATTATATTATATATAATAATAATAATATACATTATAGATAATTATAAAACTAATTATAATAATATAATAACTAGCTATAATATTATATATAATATAATATACAGTTATTATAATAATATTATAAATTAACATTATAATATATATTCTTATTATAATAATATCTCCTTAATAATTATATAATAATTAATATAATATTTATTATATTATAATAATATCCAACAATTATAATGGATATTATAATTATATTAATATAATTATATATTATATAATGATATTATTATAATTAATATTATATAATCATTATATATTTTTTAAAGAAACAAGAAAAAAAACGATACCAAGCAGGGCCTTAATTAGCCAACAACTTAACAATTTAAGAGAAGAAAAAAATAAGGACTATAATATTCCTTGTATTATGTACATCCATAATGTATTAAAATGTACCATTAAATATGTGATTTAATAAATCCACCAATGCATGCGTGCACATACTCTTCCTTGCAAGGATTGCACAAACAATAGAAAAATTAACCCAAAAAAAAAACATCAATGTGTGTGTGTGTAGATATAATGGCTAAAGGGCCATCTCACCTGGAGATCACTCCTGAGCACTCAAAAGGGACTTATTTGGCGAGCCATCTTCAGTTGCCACTCAAAAGCCAGTCGTCGTGCTCGAGGTGCTGCAGCATCTTTGGCAACTGCAATTGCATCACCAGCACGAATAACTGCTACTATATCTTCAAGCAGCTCATCTCTACCACCTCTAAGAGGATCCTACAAGTGCTCATCAATGAATTTTTCTGTTAGACAAATCCCTAGATAACAAGTTCAAGAAAACAAATATTAATTAGTGATTGGTCATGCTTCATCCATTCTGCCAGAAGTAAAAGGAAAAGCATTGAGATATGAAGGGTACCAAAAAGTTCTAGTAGTGACCTATACAACAGCATCAGAGAGCACTGGGCAATAATAACCAAAATAATAAAAATGGGAGAGATTTTCTAATTAGATAGGTTGGATTTACTAGGTTGTACTTAATCATTTGGTCTATCTAACATCAAGTCTATCAAAGCGGAAGGTAAGCACAAGTCATTCCTTGCTATTTCCTTACAAGTTTTAAGCTCTCTTCTCTATTCTAGCCAACCCAAATTATAGATCTGCTCCCATTGGAGTCGTCTTTGGCCAATGTTCCATGTGTCCAGACCATTTTTCTTACTTTATCCTTTAAAGGTTTCTTTGTAAACTGAGACATACTACTTCTGAATTTCCTTTTAGCTAGTAAGTTCTCTCGTTCTTCCTTAGTTGTTTGGAGCTGTGTTACACATGCCCCAACCAACTCAACATTTTTCCGCACTTTGTCCCCTACAAGGACGATTTGCAAATATAGACATGTTGCCTCTAAATATAATTATATGTAGCAGGTTCTCTTTGTTCTCCCTCGCCAATATACAATTCTCTAGTATCTTCACATCCTATGCTCTCCATGGCTCAACATTGTAGACCATCACATCTTACTCTAACAGCTCAAATCAATACTCTACAATGGCAAAGCACCCCAGAGGTGCTTTTCAATTTCTTTGCATTGATTTCCTATTTTTGGAAATCCTTTATACACTTATATAATAAAGAAAACTAGCACAGAAAAAAGGAACATATGATGAGTAAATATACAGCCAATCATTTCTAACTGTATCATGCTTCAACCGACCTAAACTAGTATCTTTAATGATTCCAACTTAACAGTTCACCCCTTCCCTCTTCCAAATTCATTCAAGTAGCTCATAATGTCCAAAAAACATGTACGAAGGGCCTCAACACAGATTTTGAGCAATTAGTACATTGGTAATATTGCAAAATCGTAAGAAAAGAGGACATACTTCCCAAGTGCCATTGGACCGATCTATCTGAAACAAGGTCACTCCATCATGCTACTAGTCTACCTTTATTTAGGTGTAGTAAGGGTCATATCTCACTTTGTGTAGAGTAGCAATTTTGTCTTGATGGAGCTTACACTCGTGTGAGTCAAAAGTAAACATGGGGCTCTATTTCAATTTGACTCTCTGGTTTCTAATACAGATCTAAGAGATGAAAGCAGTTCCCTATATCAAAACTTGTCATCTTCACTCTTGGCTTAGGTTTTCTACAAGTCAAATGTTAAAGGGTTGCTCCCCAAATGCACAAACCTTTAATTAAAGGAATAAAAAATAGGTCATTGTGGACCCAAAAATTAGCCTCTTTGGTCTCATGGCAGGCTCCTATAAGGCCTGTTGCATAAATTTGCCTTGATTATGAATTGGGCATTGATTTGGAGGGTTGATGTCAGCTGTCAAGTAGTAGTAGATGTATGTTCAATCCTTCCATGCAGCCTTATCAACTTAGTAAGAGGCAATGACTTTCTGATGCGAATTGCTTGGATGATAATGATGATGAGAACACCTCTCCATCCAACTTCTTGCCAAACCTGAAAATCCTTATCTGGATAATAAGTTCAACATTTTCAACCCAGACACCCCATTTCTTTCTCATGGCACTGTTATCTTGCACAATGACATTATCACCTATACTCGCACATGGAACTACTTCAAACGTTCCAGATATTTCACCTCCAACAACAACATCATCATCATTGTAGATCCTCCTTGAGGACACTTCTGTACCTGTGCAAGCTTATGGGTTCTGCCAGAAGCCCTTTTTCTATGTTTTTTGAAGCTTGTATATTTGAAATTTTGGATGATTCTAATCACGGGCATGTAGCTATATTATCTCACTTCTCTTGTATGATTGGTATTTTCACTAAAGAAATTTGAAGATTTACTGCTTCCCTAAATCTTTGAGAGTTTTGTATATCTTTTTCCAGTGCTGAGTCTCATGTTAGACAGCGTTGTATATCCTTTTCCAGTGATGAGTCTCATGTTAGTGATACCTCAATACCAAAGCAAGATCTTGTTATTACAGAGGAGACTCTTCATAAATCTTAAAAACTGATGTGAAAAATTGTGTCATTAACAGCCAGCTGATGTACACATCACAGTCTCTGTCTTAAGACAGTTTAAGAGAGTCATATAGATCATAAGGACAAAAATAAAACCAATTAATTTAGCATCTATACAAATTTTAATAAAAAATTCGCAGCTCAAAAATATGCTAAGTCCATGAGGTTACAAAGTTCAATGACTCCATCAGAGAAAAGGACCAGCAATCAACAGTATTCTAAAATGCAGATTACCAAGTCTGAACTCATCTGCCATTAAGAATGCATGTAATGCATCTTGCACATAATGACTATGAGGATAGAGAGAAGAAAGAATATAACTACGCAAATAAATGCTGTTCAGATGAATTATGAACCAGAGGAAAAGTATAAAGAAGTAAACTACAATATCGTAGTCATAGAACAATACAATGGCTCTTGCAAAAAAAATTACCTGTAAAAACAAATCTGTGTGTGTTTTGCCTTCATATAATACTAATTTAGCTTTAGCACCAACCATCTGAAGGGCATCCACAAAATCTTTGCTGCATACAGAATCAGGTGAGTAACCAGTGACTGCCAACAACTAGACTTTGGCTTGGGAGGGGAAAGCTTCATGCATGAATTATATACAAATACAATGTAATGAATAAGATTCCCAACAATAATGAAGAGAGAAACAAAGGACAATCAAAGTTTAGAAGAGGAAGAAGAAGAAGAAACGGACATATGATTCCCAAAAATAACGAAGAGGGAAACAAAGGACAATCAAAATTTAGAAGAGGATGAAGAAGAAGAAGAAACAGATAAGGAAAAATAGGGCAAGTGGCTGCATCATCTGTTGCTAATAACATAACTGATAAAAGTTTGGTCAGATTGATCAATATTAACTACTTATAAACGTTCATCTTTCTCATAACTGCCTCGAGATAAATGTTATTGTTAAGCATTAGAAATTTTGTTAATTGTTCCATACAGCATGCAGATTAGAAAATGCTCCAGTCAAAGCAGAGCTGAAAAAGCCGTGATTAATCAATAAATATCATATCCAGATGTCAGTGACATAGGAAAAGAATCAAAAAAAGCTTGGTTTTGTTGGGGACCTTCATTGGTCAGTTTAAAGAAATTGTAATGTCACTAAATGCTTTGATATACAGACTATGCAAAGAGTATGTTCTGATGTGGTTTGCTCTAAGGATTAAATCAACAAGAAAACAGCTCATACTAAACTGATCTAAGCAATAATATATATAACAAAAAAATTCACAAGGTAGCAATAGGAGTTTTATTGCTAGAGGGAGATAGGGAAATTTAAAGAAGAAAGAAGAAAGAAAAAAGGAATATAAACAGGAAAAGAAAGGGAAAGGAAGAAGTGCTAAAAAGAAGACATATAAGCCCATGCCAAACTGAGCCAGATCAGTGCAAAGCAACAAAAATCAATACCCTGCAATTGCAGCAGACGTGCATGCCAATGCTGGCACCAGACTGACAAGGCATGGTCGCCATGTAGTAGCACTTGAATCCTTAACTAATCGTGTCAGCAGATGTAGCCATTAATAGATATAAATAATGAATAAGGATTTATAGAGTCAAAAATTGAAACAAGTTGTCGAGATATGGCTTCATGGTCTATTTAAGATTTACCATCAGAATATGGGGATAGAATAAAAACGAAGGTTTTAAGTGCCTGCTCATGTCAGGCCAGTATCAGACTCTACCAGGATGGGCACAAGGTCAGCAAAACAAACATTAAATCATTCCTTTTTAAATATAGCAAAGTTTTCTAAATTTTAAAACTTTTTAATATTTTGGTTTCTGCAGGGTTTGGCAAATGCATCTGCAATGCAGTGCATGGTACATGTCATGCCCACTAATGACCGACACTCCCCTCAGCATCAATAGCTAAAACCTTAGAATAAATAAAATATTGCACGTCATAACTTGAATTTAAAAATGAAAATGATTAATATACATAATACTGTTTTTCCCCCATACTTGTACACTAAGACTCATGTTCAATGGTTGTCTGATATATTATAATGATTTTAAAAAGGGAAAAGGATACCTCTTTCAGTCAAGACAATTTTGTATCCCTTTTGCATTTAAAGACTGCATACTCCAACATCCTGATATATCTAATGAGACCAACCTGGCAGAAGATGGTATAGAATAGTCGGCTGTTCCATGGAAAAGAATGATATAAGGAAGTTGAGGAATTGCTTGTCTGACACTTGAGTCCTGTACAACAACTTCTGGAGAATAACGCCTTAAGGATTCCTCCCCTTCCATTATGCTGATAAAATTTGATATAACTTTTCTTTAGTTCAATCTTATAAGAGAAATGGAACCTTAAACAAAATGCATTATCAGAACTTAACGAGGCAGTGGAATAAGCACCTGAGAAAGATGCTGCGATACAGACCACGTTTATGGAAGTGATCGACCAGGTTCAGCATGTTGTATCTGTTAATAGAACTACTAAATTGAGCCTCAAGAATGCTGATTGAGGTGTATAATGTATGGCTTAAACTAAAAATAAAACTTATGCAAAATTCATGGAGCAATAAAATAGAAAAATATCCAGCTATTTCTGCTTGGGCAACAATCTAGGATATCAGATGAGGGAAGAGTCCCAGGAGGGAAATACCAGCTTATATTCGAGACACAAGTTAATGAAATTGGATACCAAACATATGCTGAATTAGGACGTAAAGGCATCAATTTATTGTTTGTCAAATATTTGCAGTGCTTCAAACTTATCATATTATGATTTATCATACTTTTATTACAAAACAACATAATAAAGTATCCCCTTCACCAAAGATTACAATAATCATGTCACTGCACATAATAAAACTAATTACAGAGTAAAATTTTGCACCCGGTGTTCTAGATAGAAATTATAAAAATAAATATCAGCTAACTAGGCAATTTCATCGCACAGTATTGGCACTATAACCATGCAGAGACGTGTCCACATACATACATAGATGGGGGAAAAGTTAATAGCTGTGAAGCAATGTTTAGTCTAAACATTTTCAAGTGCATTATATATCAAGAAGTATTATAACAATATTGTGATGCTACTGATATTTTTCTAAAGCAACATAGACCTCAATTCCTACAGTAAATAGCAACTACACACAGAGTGAGATGAATTCATGTCTGCTGGAAAAGGAGGTGACAATAAGTACTATCCTAGCAGTATCCTCTTTGGACATGTTGGAAAACAAGCACTTGATAAATGAACTTTGTATTCCTGGGCTGCCTAGAGTCCAGCACAAGTCTTATTGCTCCACAAGGCAGACCTGTTCACTCCAACCCGCAGAAAGGAAGAATGATTTTCAAAAATCAAGTCCAACAGAGCTACTCCAATATAATCAGAGTTAAATATCAGATTTTTGGAGTTACTTAAAGTAAATGTAAGATTATTCAAGTGAAAAAGGAACTTTCTTAATAGTCTTAGCATGTGAAAGTTGCAAGGTGCACCTTTCAAAATCTAGGCTGAAAGGTCCTATAATGCACTCACAATTTATGGTTCCTCTTCTTTGCTCTTCTGATAGTGGGAAGGTAGAGTCCACTCGACCAGAATTATATGGCTAGTTTCAGAGTGCCGATGGACCACTTTGCATGGAGGCAGCTCAAGGTCTTTTTGAAGATATGCAAGATGACCAACTCCATAACTTGGTTCTTGTTGATAATTTTCATGAAATGAAGGCAATCTATGATAATAACCCGTAGAATAGAATAAGGGAGAAGGTTCCATGAAAAAAATATTTATTGCAGCTGATCAACAAAGACAAAAGTGCAGAAGAAGCATTTGAGTTGAGTAATAAAGAATGGAGAAAATGATCTGCTAATAGTGAAATTTCAAAGGAGTAATCCATGAATTTTAATTACGATCATGGGCCCCAGAGATAGGTCTTTGTTATGAAAGTACAGGAAAAAGACTCTATATAAGATGCCTGTGCTTATGATTTAACACCCATAATGTGTTTCAGTAGTTAGAGAAATAGGGGCTGGATTTGTGGATCTCATATATAGCAAAGTGAAAACCAGCAAAAAGGAAGGCTGTAAAGCAAAATAAAGGGCTAAAAGCATGAAAAAATATTGACAAAGAAGAAAAAAAAGTCCAATAATGGTTTAGCAAGGACTATGATTATTGTCTATGAAGAGTACACATGAACAAGAACTATGCAGGTAGAGGAAACACCTCAAAATCCTCAACATGGTGATAGGGAAAGAAGAGGAGAGAGCACTAGAGCTAAAAAGTGCTTTCTCAGCAGAAAGGTAAGGAAAACTTAATTTCTTTCTAGATTAGGAAGAAAAATAGCAAATGGAGGAGAGAACTAACATTATGCTTGTGGGAGGCCTTTAAATACTTTTGAAGATTTTCAAGGAGCAAAGAGGTCTATGCAAGATTTGCAGGGAAGGACAGTACTGTAAAGTTAGGGAGGGAAAGGAAAAGAAGTCCCAAAATGCCCAGCCAAAGAACCCCCAGGGCTCTGATGTTTGACATCTATCTCTGATCAGAAATCAGCAATGGACTCTGTCCAAAGATCTTGCTGAAAGCCTCAGAAATTTCTTGATTGCATGTCCCATTTGTCGTCAGCTAATGGTCACCAAAAATTTGGCAATTATTCAGCAGAAAGGACATGACATTCTCATGTAACAACAGGTTCAACCAAATTAAAAGATGAAATTAATGATGACCAAGTTTCTCAGATGGGTCCCTGAAGCTTCAAGATAATAATCCAATGGTAGTTTGGTGACTTTTATAGATTGAAATTTGACAAACAAATATAATGAAATGAATTACCTTATTAGGGCATATATTCAATATATCCAAACCAAAGACTTATACCCAACTAACCTACCAATCCACTAAGTTTTTAGTCTATACAAACTCCCAACATGTAATCCATGTAAAAGAGTAACATAAATAATTTAAACAAAAACTTTTAACCATGGTCGGTGGAACCGTCCTGAACCACCTAGTTCGGGGAGTACCGAGCCATACTAGCGGCAGACCAGTATGGTTCCGACAACCAAAACGAGAAACTGGTGATGAAAGAGGAGAAGGAGAAGGAAAGGGAGGAAAAGAGAGAGAGAGCAAGGAAAGAAGGGAGAGGGAGAGGAAGGAAGAAAGAGGGAGGTTGGCGGCTCCCTAACCCTCCGTTGACCTCCGCCACCCTCCTCTCTCCCTCCCTCCCTCTTTCCGTTTTCTCTCTCTCTCTCTCTATTTTTCTCTCTCCAGTTCTTCCTCTCCCCTACATCATCTATTGTGTCGGTATGGGCCTGGCACAAAACGGCATAGGGGTGTACCAACCCGTGCGACCGGACAACCGGTCCGAGCCCCAATTCCAGTACTGCAATTCTTGCTTTTAATAGATCAAGGACTATAAGCCCATTAACACAATTTAATTGCACCAGGATCTGCTGAACCGGTCGTACCGTATTGGTACCGGTAGCACCGGTACGGTACAGCCATAGAATTCGATTCCGACCCCAAAGTACCGGTGCGAACCGATCCAGTTCGAACCTGTACAAGCCCGGTACCGGCACCGATGAAGAAGAAGAGGAAAGAAGAGGAAGAAAGAGGAAGAAAGAGGAAGAAAGAAGAGGAAGAAGAAAAAGAAGACGAGGAAGAAATAAAAGGAGAAGAAGAAGCCTACCTGTAGCATCGGGCCTTGGGCCGACCTCCTCCCTCGGGCCGACGAGGATCATCCATCTTGCTCGCGGTTCCGGCTCCTTTTTTGCTCGCGGGAGAAGGGGGGAAAGAGAGGAGAAGAGAGGAGGAGAGAGAAGAAGAAAGGAGAGGAAGAGAGTTCGGAGAGGAAGAAGAGAAGGAAAAAAAAAGGCGTCCGCATGCAGGGCAGCGCGCCCACGCACAAGGCAGCCCGTGCACGATTGCACGTGCAGGGAACCATGCCCGCACGCGGGGCAGCGAGCTCACGAGGCACCGCGCGCAAGCGCGAGCCCACGCAGCCGCATGTGGGCTTTTAATGCCACAGAGTGGCATTAAATGCCACTGTAGCTAAAATACGCACGCACGTCGCAGATTTTTTTTTTTTTTTTTTTTTTTTTTGCGGTTCACCAGTTTGGTACCGGTTGGTTCGGTAACGGTCCCCACCGGTACGTCGGTTCGGTCGGTTCCGCGTACCTTGAATTGCACATATTTGGATGCTGACATGATGAGCTATAAGTACTCAAGTCACATCAATTTCTGAAGATGTTAGCAATCTGGCTAATGAATTGGCAATGTGAGCTTTCATTTGGACCTTTCAGGCAGCTTGGCTAATGAATTGGCTACTGACATGTATCTCCTAATAATGTTTTGTACAAACTAGAATGTCATACTCCAGTACTGCCTATTATCATTTTGTACATGTTGGTTGCAGAACCAGGCCTCAGAAGTAAATATGGCAATCATGAAAACCATATTTTTCTCTGCAGTTGGTTTTACTTTTATCTTAGAATTTGAAATTCAAACATGGCAAACAGACAATTTTGATGGAATGCAACACAAATGCTAGTTCATGTCTGTGTTTGTTACATTTGCAAGGAGGTGATTTCTGCAGGAAATCAGACTTGCTCGACAGCAATGCAAAAGGTTCATCAGATAAAGACAGAAAGTAATAAATTTTGAAAACCCACCCGCCAGATAAACCAAAGTATGCTTTTATTTGGGAGACACTCCAAGTAATGCTCTCTCCAGCAGATTCTTTAATTGCCTGATCCAAGAGTGTGCAGGCAGCGATATGTGCACCTGCTGATTGTCCCATCAAATATACCCTACACAATTAGTTATGGAAAGTCAACAATAAGCAAGTGTGGTGGAAATTAGCTAACTCAAGAATGCAAAAAGCGATACTCCTTGGGCAAGTTGCATTCTAGAATACCTGAAGGTTCTATCCAGAAGCCCACCAATAGAACTAAATCATTAGGTTTTCTTTTTAAAAAAGTTGACATGAAATAACTATTGAGATTAAACCCATTAGCTTATGTAGTTCACGCCCATCAATCGACCTAATCACTGACATTAGATACGGATTAACTACTTGGAACTTGGTTTTCACTCTGGTGTATCCAAACATCTATTCATTTAAATCGCACACCTTTTTAACTACTCTTCTTTTGGAGAAAATTAATACAATTTGCAAAAACAGTTAATTCCTAGGCTTTTAGAATCAAACTGGGGCCAATCAAATTAGCTATTCCACCAGATAATGACCTAGGCTGTATGCCAGAGGATCATTTAAGCCACAGGCCAAATCAGTCCATCACCTGGCTCAACTGATTGAGAGATGGCTTGACATTTTGGAAGATGCTTGGTTGGGCAAGCCCCTAGCTTGACTTATTCAAAATATAAATGGTCTCCATAGCTCCAACCAGAAAAACCTCCTCTCTCTCACACACATGCACACCCTAACACACATTCAGATAACATGGAAAAGGAAGATCATACCACTCCTCCATAAGCTTATGTATTCAACTGGTGTGCTTTTTCCCTGTCCTAGATACATGCATATCCCATGCTTTTATTCTCTCAAGATCCCTGAAGTCATGTACTCTATTAAGTATATCTGAGCTTCTCCTTTACTACAAGGAAGCGATGAGATCTTCCATGGAGTAACCAAACTGAGATAATCCAATGAGAAGATTAGTGAAAAAGTCATTTCCTTTTCAAAACATTCAGCATATTTTTTTCACTCGGTTGTTTACTTTTTGAGGCCAAATCTGGATAAATAAATTAGTAATGGTCTCAAGAAGTTAAACTTGAGTTTTAACCTGAATTAGTTTGAATTAGGATCCAGATCCTTGATTCCTTAAATTCAATTCTTCCTATCACTTTACGATCCAGAGCTAGGCTGAGGTAGGGCTAAATCAGATCTGATCTGCTGGCAACTCTATGTTGATGTTGAAAAATCACAATTGCTAAGCCTCCAAAATGAAGTTTCATATGACTGCCAGTTCACATGACTCCTTGCAGCTTCTTTAATTAAGAGTCCAAAAAAAAAATCTTTTTAATCAATTTAGGAAACCCAATTATGCAAATATATCACAAATAACTATCATGCTTCATGACCCTCAGATAGCCTATCTGATGCTACTAAACTAAAGATCCATACCGCTCAGGGTCACCTCCATAGCTGGCAATGTTATTGCATATAAATGAGATTCCTTCAGAAGCATCTTTTATCATATCGCTTATGGTCCCTTGAGGAAAGTTTCTGCAATAATACACCAGCCATAAGAACAATGAAGCAATAAAGATCATGTCCCATGTCTAAGTCACATAAGTGCAGATGTACGTTTATAATTGTATTCCAACATCGATACCTATAATCAATGCATGCAACTATAATATCTCTTTCTGCCAACCGCCTCCCTAGAAGAGCACCCCATGCTTTGTAACTGAACCAAAAAAAAAAAAAAAATGTTTCAATGCTACTGTCAAACAATTGAACAAGGAAAAGATACCAAATGGTTTGCCACAAAATTTCCTAGAATATACTATTGGATACAAGGTATAATTCCACTCACCCAATAATCCAGGCCCCACCAGTTACAAATGCCACAACTGGCTTTGGTCCATTGCTATCTATTGGCAGATATAGATCCAACCTGCAAAAAGAAAATTGCAGTCGACTCTCACTCATAGACAAATAATAGGAATATATATGCTTGTGCAAGTAAATCTTAGAGCATGAATACACAAAGGATATAGCATTCAGATTTCAGTCTTACAACTTACCGATTTCTGGGCTGTTCACCATAGACTACACTTCTACGGACCTGGGTTGAAAAAAAATAGTAATATCCAACTGTAATGTATGAAAACGTCAGCTAAATAGATAACAATATATGAACCGGAGGCAGTTATCTAAAAAAGCTAATTCCAAGATAAGCTATTAAATGAAACATTCAATTGTAAGTTCTCTTTAAGAAAAGCAAATAATGATTAGTTAAAAGCCGCACATAGATCAAGAAGATTTCAGAAAACATTTTTGATGAAATCACATAAGATCATCTTTAATGAAGTCACAAACCTTGTAGGAAACCTGGCATGAGTAAGATAGCATAACACGCAAGGGCAAGAAATTTTGTCATCCACCGGTACCCTATCCTGAACAAAGTCAAATATTAAAAAAAGTATATAAACCATAGTAAAAAAAGTTACAGATATAACATTTTGCATTTATTGTAAAATATATTAGAAGCAAAATAAGCTAAGATATCCACAAATTGGCACTTGAAGTAATTTGAAAAAAATAGCTATCACTAAAGAGATAAGAAAGAACATATATGAAGCTTTAAACAATTTTGGCTTTAAGAGCATATTTTTAATGTTTATTACTATAATTCTCGCAAGGTAGTTTCTTCCACTTTTCTCTGCTTTTTTTCAAGCGCTTCTTCTGTCTCCCACAGCATGCATGTTGAATCGGCATCAAAGTTGATGCAAAATTAAATAATCGAAGTGTGGCATCTATAACCAACGAAATCGTAGTATGCACATGATTATTCCCATAATACACTTGGAAAAGTAGTTAGACACTTGCGATCATCCAATTCGACTAATGTTTTTTCTTACCCCCCCTCTCCGAGAACTATGCGGACAACACTTATTTAAGAACAAGTCGGCAGCATATTTTCGTTTCTTCTTTTTAAGAATTGGCATCTGTCATGCCCGTGGGGAGGAAGAGCCACGGAGACGGATTGGTGGCCGAAGAGCAAATCTACCCAAATAGCTTTACGAAGCCCCAGTAATTGTCATGTCAAAACATAATCTAACAAGCAGATCCATTATCTAGAACAAAAGGCATAAAGAAATTGAAATGGGGATCAAAAGAAAACCCAAATATCTTATGTTGGAAATATGGTGTAAAAATCTACGTACCCGAGGTATTTCAGGAGAGTGAGAGCGAGGCGAGTAATGAGATAAGTCTCGGCGGCGGCGTGGCCGACGTCCCGGCTGAAAGAGGGGCGGCGCGAGGGGGAAGGGAGCGCGAGGGAGAGATCGCCGGAGGCCCTCCGCCGCATGCTGCTGGAGGGGCTCCAGCGGAGGAAGGGTTTCTCAAGATTCGCGTCCTCCATGGCGGCCGGCCTGCCATCGCCGCCGTTTTCGGCCATGGCGCACGAGTGAGGGAGCTTCGATGGAATCGAGGCTCTGGAGAGAGATGAAAATGCGGAGAGAGTTTCTTTTCCGTTCGTGTTATCTGGTTTTTTTGTTAAAAGTTTTAAACGGACGAAGAGGCGGACGGAAAGAGCAGTAGGACCCACACGGGACAACCGAATACTGGGGAGACAAGGGGGATGTTTGCTTTTTGTTTCTGGACCTCTTTGGAGGGAAAGGACGGGCTTGCTGCTTTCAACTACTTGTTATTTCCTTAAAAATAATAAAGAAAGGCCAGACATACGCCTTGCACTCGTCGACTTTATTCTTTTATGAAATATTATGCCTAATTCAAGAGACTTTGTGACGACGATTTTATTTTGCCATCATTTAATTTTGTTTCTTTTACTTATTTATGTGTGAATAAATATAAAAAATTAAGCCATGAATATCTATATAGAGACAAACAATGCCACTGATCTCTGTGGCTCATCATTTTGATGATTCTAGACCAACTATAGTTCCATGCCAAAGCTCCTACATAATTTTTTTTTTAATTTTATTGGCCGCATCTATACTCGTATGAGTCGTCATTGTACCCAAAAAATAATATTTTATTTTAATAACTGCCTAATTTGTTTTCAAATTCCGAATTTATAATTATGGTTAACATTTATTAGTTTATTAAAAAATAAAAGCTAATGTAGGCAACTAATCAGTATTTTATTTGCTAATCTGAAGGCTGTCATGGCCAGGTTACAATTTTATATTAAAATCTCATGGGATGCGTTAGTGGATGGACTCGTGCTTCTTCGGAGGGTAGAGCTGATGGTGGATGTAGTGCCGGCATAGACTTCTCTACGCTCCTAAAGTCCTATTTGCTGGTTTCTTACAGAAGCCATGGTACTTCTCAAATCAAAATTGCCCTCTTCTCCGCACCGAATTGTGGCTGGGGGACCAAATTAGAAGAAACTCGAAGGTGCTACCAGCCAAAGGTGGCAAGGTGGCCTCAGATCTGGCATCATGTCTGCACCTGGATATATAAAAAAAAAAAAAAAGGAAAAGGCATCAAAAAGACACGCGTAACGTGAAAAAGATGAGGCCCACCGCTTGCCCCTAGTCAAGGGCCGAAGGGGGGAGAAGGGAATCACAGGTACCATCTAGAAGATAATATATATCGGTGAGATATAGATACCAAAAGCTTTTCGAGATCTTTTTTTTTATTATTTTTTTTGGATGTATTTATATTTGTTGGGGGGGAATAAGATTTTTTCCCAAATGACATAAATGCCCCTAAGAAGCCGTACAACTTCCGACCCCGGACGGCCGAAGTCGGCGTCCGACTTCGGAACGCCCGACCTCGAGACCTCCGACCTAAGAAAAACCCCGATGTTCGAGGTCTACTCTTGTCAGCCACCTACTACGGCCGTGCGCCTCAGAGGTCTGGCCGAGGACCATACCCTGACGCCCCTCTGGCATTTATTGCGCATGGTCGCTGTAACCCTCCGGCTTACTCCACAATAAATGCGGATCTCCGGCTTACTCCACAATAAATGCGGATCTCCGGCTTACTCCACAATAAATGCGGATCTCCGGCTTACTCCACAATAAATACGGATCTCCGGCTTACTCCACAATAAATGCGGATCTCCGGCTTACTCCACCATAAATGCGCATGGCTCCTGTCATCTACGGACTCTCAGCTCTCCACGGCAAATCAGCCCAGCAGAGTCTAGTCAACTATGATAAGTCTCCGATCTCGGCCATACCTCCGACACCAATGCAATAATTCGTCTGACAGCGTGCTAGTTCGGGTTATACGACGCCCTCACCGCCGACATCAGAGCAATGATTCGCCTGACCATGCGCCGACCTGAACAACATGCCGAGCCGTACTACGGCCTCGCCCTGTTACATCGCAGGTAAACCGACCCCCGCCTATAAAAGGGAGCCTTGGCCTCTCAGGAGGGGGTTGGAAGATTGATACACTCTACAGACATTATTTATCTCCCTTTCTACACTATTTGCCCCCTCCCTGACTTGAGCGTCGGAGGGCCGGCGCCGGAAAACCCGGCCACCGGTTCGTGTGCAGGCACCCGGACGGAGGACGCCGCCAACTGACGGATCGCCGCTTCGCCACGAGGACCTGCCGCCCCTTCTCTCCGACCGCCCCAGACGGAGGACGCCGCTCGCCGACGGACCGCCCCCCCGCCGTGAGAACTCATCGCCGCTCCCTCTCCTCGACCGAAGACTGCCCCCCGGGTCCAATTTCCAGCAACAATGTTATAGTAGTAAGAATAGCCCGTTTCAGCAAAAAAAAAAAGAAAAAGAAAAGGAGAATGCATGGGTGCACACTACTAGAAAGAATAAGAACGTGGAAAGGTTCCCCACCGAGGAAGGGAAGATGGGATCTCCATCCAATATTAAACCTTCGAATTAAACAATAAGTGAAGCATGTGACATCGATAATTGCAATATTTTTAATCATAGAAAAGAGCATTAACATCATCCAGTTTTAAATTAGCAGAAGCGCAGCATAGAGAAATGAAAGAAGTACAAGGTACAAGAGATTATAACTTGGAATGATCCATTCCTTGACATGAATCAAGGAAGATTACTTTAGATGAATTACCCAGATGGACGAGGTGGCTAATACGGAGTTGATGGTGATTTAAACTTTGATAACTTGTTTAAGCTACGCAACTAGTACGTGATTAACGTACGCAATTGCCACCTAGAACATGTTCGATCGAGCTACGCAATTAGTACGTGATTAACCTACGTAAGTGCCAACTAGAGCACGTTCGAGCTAGGCAACTGATACAAGGTTCCTTGGTAAGTACCATTATTTGTGCTTCGACTAGAGAACCAACTGTCATGGCTACTTTTAAGATCATTTCTTCCTTCGGCGGCGATTCAACGTTAGCAATGACAGCCAAGTTGGTACTAAGGATAAATGCTTGGCAGCTTAGCAAGGTGATTGGTCCCGAAAATGGTAAAACAAAGTACACCATATCGGTCCAAATTGGATGGTACCAAATATACTATACCATACCGATTCAGTACTGATATTCGGTACAAATAGCGTACCGATATTCGATACGTCAAAAAAATTCCATACCGAACCGATACTGTGCTAGTATGGTACCAGTTCTGAGATAGCGAATCTTGGGATAGAATCGATGGCTTATTAAGATTGAAAGCACTCACAGTTGGATAGGGGCCTTAGCCCTTTGATATGACCAAACCCAAGATTTGTGGGTTTAAAAATAAGCCTATAGCATACCGGACAATAGGCTTAAGCTGATACTAGACCTAAAATTGTTCGGGCATGAGCTGACTAGGGATCGTGGGCCTATTTTAGCTTACATGCATCACACGTACGAAATATAAGAGGAGGAATTGATAGATAAGAATGTGGGAACCCGTGCAAAAGTGCACTTAGTTCCACATCAGTTATTCGTCGAAAGATCTCGGATACTCATATATAATCAAAGAGCCCAAATAATATCTTCTTGCCAATCTTTTTGAGTAAGGTCCTGGATTGTGATAAACAAAGATATTGAGACAACTAGCCGCGTTATCTATTAAAACCAGGATTTTAAAGTTCAAGATCAATAAGCTTGTGAGTATACGAGACCAGCTAAAATTTACATCTTACTTGATGAGGGATTATATCCAGCATTAAGAAGTCTCACTCTTAAGGAATAACAAATCATTTTTATTGATTTTTCTTTTACAATTACAATTTTACCATTATCCTATGAATAAACCTCTGCATTCAATATAAATATATGTGTTTACTTGGTCAAAATACGTTGAGTCAGTTAACTTTAAATATTCTACTAAGTGTATGCGCTGCGTGCAGGATAAAAGCATCTAAAATCTGTAAAATATGGTGAATTCTAAAATGATGGAAAATGACCTCGAAGCTACAAAATGAAGAATAAAGTGTTTTCCTTTTTTTTTTTTTTTTCAGAATGAAAAAGCTAAAACTATCTACTTCACTGCCCACATTTCTGCAGTGTCGATGGAATGGTTGATTTGCGCTTGGGTTCCATTGGACACCCACTAGCCTCTCACATTGAATGAACCCCTGGCTGCCATATGGGATTGGAGAACAAAGTAGGTGAGAGGATCCATGCGGGCATATGTTTAGTTCCACGTCGGTTATCCGTTGAGAAGATTTTGGATATTTATACAGAAGTAAGAAACGTAAAAAATTACCTTCCGACCAGCCTTTTTGGATAAATTCTTGAATTGTTACAAATAGTATTAAAGTAGAACCTGTCCATAATCTTGTAGACTATGGGACACTGCAACACGAGCTCATGGAGGTTGACCACGAATCAATCGCGGTGCTTATGATTAAATTTGAATGGGTTTGAACTCTTAGCCTGACGAGGACGTCAGAGCTTGAATGAGGGGAGTTGCTTGTGATTAGATTTGAATACATTTGAATTCTTAACCCATCGAGGACGTCAGGGCTTGAATGGAAGGAGTACGTGAGAATCTGCGAGCGTGTGGACTAGTCTTTTTGGGTGAGGTCCTGTCTTTTTGGATTAGATTTTGGGCTGTGACAGAGGAGATGGGCTGCATGACACTTTTTGCAAAATTTGAAGGAAAAAGAAAAATCTTCAATTAGCCAGCTATGGATGCTTATGAGAATTTACAGTTTCATGCGTCACATGATACAAGAGGATAATATAATTCACGAGAATACACAAGCAATCAGCATCATGGGCCTCGTCCATGAAGCATTTGGGGTGCACCATTCGCCGGCGTCCTTTCTCCCGAGTCATGGGCGGATTTCAGGATGGACCCGCCATCGTGTCTAATTGTTCGGAGGCTCGGTCCGGCCCGGTGAGGCTCGTGGACGGTCTTACTGCTGGGCCGAGCTCGGCCTCCACGAAAACAAAAATCTAAGGCCTCTTCCGATCGATCTTTTTATGGGCCAAACAGTTTTGCTTCTCCGTCGGCAATGGGTCTCCTGAGCTCGTACTCCCTCCCGGCAGCTCCTCCCCTCTCCCAAACCCTAGAAAAATCTAGGGTTAGGGTTTCTTCCGCCTTCCTATCTACAGTCCCTAATCCATCCCTTCGCCTATTCGCGTCTTTGCGGTTCTTGGCGCGAGCTTCAACCCCTATGGCTGCTCTCCCTCCTCATGGCGTCGGAGAAAACAATTCTCCCATCGCCACCATCGGCTCATGTAACTCCTCTCAAGCTGTTATTTCTTGAGCTTCTATCACAAACAAATTAATCTTTTTGTTGAATTTTAATGCCTTATTAAAGATACCTTCTGAATTGTTGGGATGCTTATCGCGAGTAGTTTTTGGTGCCTGCAATCAAACTTATTGAATTTTTACTCTATTTTCTAAGTTGAATTTATGGTATCCTTTCTACTAAATTAAGTTTATTTTGTTATTTATGTTCATGACCGGCCACATTTAGTATTTTTCTCCTTTTATTTAAAAATATTAATTTTTAAACTTTTCTGTGCTTTTTGTGATTTTTTTTTGTCAAAATACTTTCTTTTGAAATTCTTGGATGGTAATTGGGTTCCTATACTTTTGTGATCTCTTTCTTAGATTGCATTTCCTATTAGATTATACTTATTAGTCAAAAATGACTTTGAGATCACATTGAGATAAAATATGACTATCATTAATTGTGTTTTTATGCTTAAACAAACGTTGTTGTGTTTTTATTGTCCTTTTTCATTTCATGTTTTGTGCTGGCAGCATCTCGAGCTGGAGAGGTCAAAAGGGTGACAAAGGAGACAAATGTGCATGTGAAATTGAACTTGGATGGCTCAGGAGTTGCGGAGTGTGGAACTGGGATTCCATTCCTAGATCACATGCTGGATGTAAGTAGTTTATGACTGCCCTTTCCAAAGTCTTATTTACAGGTAAGTAGTTTTCTGAGGTGCAAATCGGTGAATGATGATAGAGTTGTATTTATTGCATAGGTTAAGATTGTCTTGCCTAAACTTAGCTCAAATGCTTGCAATAAAGTTGTATAATTGAGATTTCAATTGAACCTCTATAACAAAAATGAATAAATAGGTATTCTTGTGCTGGCAAAGATTTTTATGCAGAGTCCCATGGTTGATATAAGCAGGCATATGACATAGAGTTGTAGTGTATTATCTGTTATAAGCATAATCTTTGTCAAAGAAATCAGACTAGGAAAAGTTTACTGTAGAAAGATTGGTTTTTTACTTTTAACTTCTGCTGTTAATTTCAATATAACATAGTAGAGTGTTTGGTTAGGTCAAGGTATGAGCAAATTGACCCACTCCATCTCTAAGAAACAGTAATCAGTAATTTAAGGAATTTGATCATTGTCATGCTTGATTGATGGAAATATTTTTCAGTGTAAATTGGTGCTTAGAATGTCTCGACCTTAACAATAAAAAGTAGATCAATTGATGAAATTCTTCAATTTTTCCCTTTTGCATATTGTCCTTTCACACGTTAAGCCTTAGGAGGGCCATCTTTTCGCCAAGTTCAGGTTTATGATTGGTTTTTCTGTTGTTTGTTTTCTCCTACCGAGGCCTCTGCTAACCAATTCCTTGTTTGGGCTTCCCTGTTATAGCTCTTTTTACAGTTGCTTTTCTATTATAATAATGCTGCTTCTACTGAGAAAGAAAAGGTAGAATGTTAGTTGTGGAAGTAGTTTAGTGACTTCAAACTTGGACTTGGCAGCAACTGGCATCACATGGACTATTTGATCTGCATGTGAAGGCATCTGGTGACACCCATATTGATGATCATCATACAAATGAAGATGTTGCACTTGCAATTGGCACGGTGATTGGAACTATTTAACATTTTGCTCTCTTTTTGTTTTACTTCCACAATATTTTGTAGGTATTTTTTTCTTTTAGAGACTTTGATATTTTCGTGTGATTGCAGGCACTACTTCAGGCACTTGGAGATAGAAAAGGAATCAACCGATTTGGACACTTTTCAGCTCCTCTTGATGAAGCTGCTATTGAAGTTATACTGGTATAGTTATACATCTCAACTAGGTTTT